>NC_063175.1:5323754-5991254 GCF_023159225.1 Perognathus longimembris pacificus | reverse complement strand
TGAAACACTGTACTGTTTAGGTAAGAGACTTGAGCTTCCTAGGATTTAGCATTTGGGGAGGGAGTGGGGGTCCTGGGACCAAAAACCAGAGGACCCTGAGGGTAACGAGAGGCTTGTTGCTTATTAGCCACAAAGAGAAGTTTTTGTGAGATGCAATTTATTTAGAATGGCCTCGTAATGGCTATAGCTGCCCCCTTAGGAGCTTCATTTGAGAAAAATTTTAATCACAAGTTTATTTTTTGATACTACCCTCTGAAATATTTCCCTCAATCAAGGTCTATTATAAAAGACAATTACAACATTAAAATATATTTATCTTAATTATTATGGTGAGTAAGGTGGTTAGGCCTGTAGCTAAGGAAAGCAGAAAACAACTTGTTTTCTTTTGTCCCTAGAGGAACGGTTCTCAAACTATGGGCCTTAGGTCACCAAACCAGCTCTATCTGGGAAAGGATGATTGAATTTGTATTTGGTTGTCTATCTGAGCACAAAGGCCCCTTTTAATAACACTAGTTCCTTCCTGAGTCACTGTATTTGATTTTGGTACCTGTATATACATTTATCTGAATTAGAGAAGGGAAGGGGAAGAGCAAAATGGTGAGAATAAGTATAAAGGGTGAACCAATGCAACAGTGATACTCATAATATGTTGGAAATTAGCTGTACAACCCAGAATGGGTGGAAGACTGGGGAGGAGGGAAGGTGGGAGCAAAATGAGGGAGGGAGTAACAGGTTTGAGAAGAAATGTACTCACTACCTTCCACATGTAATTGTAATCCCTCTGTTCATCACCTTGACAATAAAATTAAATAATCAAAAACAATACAACTATGATTTTCCAAAAACTAAGGCAGTGGGCCTCAGATGAAGTGCAGTGGCAGAGCTCTTACCTAGCATGTGGGAACTCTGGGTCCCATCCTCAATACCTCGAGAAATAAACAAGTAAACTAAAGTAAAAACACTGCAGTCAGCGTGGCAGGAAGCCCATCACCTCCTTTCCACGATGAGGGGAACTGCTAGAAGTATCACAGGCACTATTTTCATCTGCAGAACACTGAAGGTAATTCTTTCCATCAATGCCTGATGACGCTTAATTACTTAATGTGTATGGCATGGTTAAAAATGAGAAATAAAAAAGGTTTAAATGTCAACTATGTCTCTGTCTAATTGTATTGTAAGTACTTAGCTTGGCACTTGTGGAGACTTCTTCTTTCCACCAGCTTTCTCCTGGGAATGCAGAAAGCAAGAGCTATTTCCTAACTGCTATGAACAGTCCATCATTCCAGGCAGAATATAGTATTCAAAGCCCCTAGAGGAGATTTTTTAATATTATCTAGGAAAAAACTATATCAGATGTACATCCTCATGAGAAATATCCAGAGAAATCACCCCTAGAAATGCCACATTAGCTGGTATCATTAGAGAATCAACGTTTACTGTCTACCTTTAAGAATCAAACAATTTAAAACTATTTTTGATAGGCATCTCTCTCAAACATATGGCAAATTTCCCTCAAGGAAGGATTCATTTATGAAGTGTGATTTAACTGTGTGTGTGTGCATGCACATACACACATTTGCACACACACTCACCTGACCTGGGAATTAAACTCAGGCCTTAGACACTGTTTCAGAGCTGCTTTTGCTCAAGCACGGATAAACGCTCTGCCACTTAAGCCACAGCTCCACTTCTGGCTTTTTGGGTAGTTTTCTGGGGATAAGATACTCACGAACTTTTCTGCCCAGGTTGAATTATTGAATTGTTATCCTCACATCTCAGTCTCCTGAGTACCTAGGATTGCAGGTATGAGCCACACACAGCTGACTTAAACTTTTGACATTACCAGGTCATGGGTCAAACAATGACCAAAGGGCTGAGTGTGCATGAGCCATTCTTGTGGAAGCCATCATCATGATTCTGCATTTTCTTCATGGTGGCCGACCTGTTGTAGAGTTCTCTGTCTATTTGGTTAAAGAAAGCCATTCTTTGTTTACATATCAGGACTGGCATTCCTTGTGATCCAATAATTCCCCATTACATTAAAAAAAATCTTCAGTATGTTGACTAGCTCATGAGTAACATTGGGAGGGCTATGTGTGGAAATAGGTTAGTTGGTGAGGAGAGGGTGGCTATGTGTTGAGCAAAATGCTTCCATTTCTATGATCTTAACTGTAATCACAAGGAAGACTCTAGCAAGGGTCTCATGTCCAGCCACTCAGCTGTTTTCCTGTCCTATTCGATCAGTACCAGGACAATCTCACATCCTAGGTGCTTTAGAACCACACAAACATAATATCCTTCAGATCTGGCAGCTGGGAGGCTGAACTGGGTCCCTGGAGGACGAGGTCAAGGTGCTGTCTGCAGAGCTGGTTCCTAGCGCAGTTACTAGCGATGAATCCGTGCCTCACTGTTTCCAGCTTCAGGAAACTACTGTTTTGTTGACTCCTGGCTTCCTCCCACTTTCAAAATAAGCAGTGTAGCACCATCAAGGCTCCATCCACTTTAGTCATCACCTCACATTCTCAAGGGTTATTTAAATGACCCTTGTGATGACACTGGTCCCATCTAGATAATACAGGATAAGCTCCCTGGGAGATTGCCTCCTGAGGTAGCACATGGACAAGTTCCAGGGTCATTTGGAAACTGACATCTTAGGGGTCGTCCTTTAGTCCCTCACAATCACCAGATGTAGGTCTCTCTAGCCTGGTGACTGACATGGAAACCAGTAGTTGTTTATGTTTATGATATTATTTTAAAGTAACCAAGTCCTTTACAGCTTGAAATGGACCATATAATCCAAGCCATATCAGGACACCAGAGTGATTATTGCCTCCACATCAGTCTAGGATGAAGAGCTATTCACTACATTTTCTGTCAGGGTACAGGAATTCCCTCACATTAACAGTCAAGGTGCAAGGGCTAATGAAAACTTCCGTGTCAGAGTACAGGAATCTACATGCTTTGCTTGTCAGTTTAGAGGACTATAAAAGACTCTCATCTCTATTGTGCCCCAAGAAGCTCAGGCAGACACGCCCATCTGTACCCAGGAGTACACAATGCAGTTGGAATGGATCCTAGAAGCCAACCTTGACTATGCTGCAGAGGCTGTTGGGGACTGGGCATATCTCCTTCCTTCATATGATCAGAAGGATTTTCCTCCTGCTTCACAAGTATATATGACACCTTGCTGAGTGTTGGTAGCTCAGGCCTATAATACTAGCTACTGAGGAGGCAGAGACCTGAGGATTATGGCTCAAAGGCAGCTTGGGAAGGAAAGTCCACAAGATTCTTGTTTTCAATTAATGACAACAGAGCTCAAGTGGTAGAGCACTAGCCTTGAGCAAAAGGCTCAGGGACAGTGCCCAGAGCCTGAGTTCAAGCCTCAGGACCAGCACACATACAAAAATATATAAGGACTCCTTATTAAACCTATTGTGGTACAGAGATAGTGTGCACCAGTGTTAATTACCAGTATTGATTATATAACGTTATTCTTCTAGCAGTTGGATAATTGAATTCAAAAGTATTTCAGACTTATCCTGCAAGAGGAGAAAAACCAAACTAGAGCTACATTTTCTTTTAGTCATTCATTCATTTGTATAGGTCACATTGTGTACTGGGGAAATAGAGATGAAGTAAAGAAATGAGCTATTTATTGATTTTATATTATTGTTTTGAAGCTGAGGAACAGGTTTAAGTAGGTAAACCCAATGAATTAAAAAATGATTGGAGGGCCTAACAAACAAGGCTTGGTAGTTCACATTGTTCAGAAGGTCAATAGGAAATGGATAAAAACTCAGGCAGAAGAATGATATGAAAAGTCTGCCGTTTTTCTAAGATCATTCCAGCTGCTGGCATCAGATCAGATCCCAACTTCTTGGAGATCAGCTTAGATAAGGAGAATAGCAGAAACAGGAACATCACTTCATGCCATCTGGGGACACAGATCTGTTCCTCTACCAAGTGAAGAATGAAGAGGCAGAGAAGTAGGGAAACTTAGGAAAGCAGCAAGTTTATTGTAAGTGAAAGTCAAGGTCAGACTGTCTGTAAAGAGGGATTGCAGAGCCCTGAGACTTTTTTGGAGGTCTGTGTACCCAACTCCCAAACTCTATTCTATACGAAGTAATCACCCAAGAAATGTTTGTTGACTGACCGCTGATGGATTCCTTCCATGGACTTTGGATGGATGGAGCATTAGCTGGACTCCTGCAGCAAGGGCAACCTGGCTTTTGCTTGGAACTTGTAATTTAGACCAGAGAGATTCAGTCAGCCTGCATTCATTAAAGAGGCAGGATGTGTGTATGTCTGTGTTAATAAATCTGGGTTAATTGCACAATGGATTCTTCTAAAAGTTGGGTAATTGAATACAGAAGCATTTCAGAGCACCTGGACTTCTGTTTCTCAGTTATGCATGCATTACGTAAAATTGTAAATCCATATTAAATACAAATTAAACAATAATCATGAATATTATCCAAAATAATAGAGTAACAGTGAGTTAGCTGTTTGATGTCAATTATCTGGAACATTTTTATGACTGCTTTTAATTAATTGCTCCATAATAGGAAAGCTCCTCTGATTGCCTTTCAGCGTGCATGGCGGCATAATGTTATATTTCCTTGCCCAGAACTCACTCACGGCTGAACAGTTTGTTCCATAGACCACAGCAATGAAAAGGAACATTTAGTGATGGAGGAAAACATCACTGTGTGCCTGCCACTTGGAATTTAGTACGGAATTGCATCCTGCAATTAAGATGAAGACCATTGTCCGAGTGACCAGTCTCTCCAGGGGATGTCCCTTCCCCTCTGTGCTCTTTGGGAAGGCACTTTCTGGCACTGCACCCTGGGCATGGCTGGCTCTGGCAGATCCAATGGT
This sequence comes from Perognathus longimembris pacificus, assembly GCF_023159225.1. Taxonomy (NCBI): domain Eukaryota; kingdom Metazoa; phylum Chordata; class Mammalia; order Rodentia; family Heteromyidae; genus Perognathus; species Perognathus longimembris. The sequence continues at coordinate 5,986,376 of NC_063175.1, read as the reverse complement.
ATGCCTGCAGATGGTGGCTCAGACCCAGTCCCAGCAGAGAGGCAGCTGCCGCAGCTGACTTCTCATTTACACAAGTGTCAGCTACCCGGCCATTCTTTAATGAACACTTCTCAAGCCTCTCATCTGAGTTAAGCTCTACATAGCCATGCAGGGGAAGGACCTCCTTTCTGGGAGCTCACTGTCTACCAAAAGGGAACTGAGAGCAGGCTGGAGCCTTATCTGGCTCAAATGGATCCAAGGGTATGGTTCTCCATATTCTTGTCTTCTTGTCCGTGTAAACATCAGCTTGTCAGTTTGTTAGGACAATAAGACCTAATTATAATCCCCATCACTTGTCAGCTGCAAAGACCTTCAAAAACATTAGCTCATTCCCAAGACAAAGAAAATAACCTGGCTATGGGGACTGATTCTTTGCATGGGACATGCACAGAAATGGAGGAGGTTTTTAGAGAGGAAGAAGTGAGTAGTAGGTGAAATCAACCCAGGGGACAGTCTCCCTCTATTTCCTCTTGCTTACTTTGTTATAGGAATATTATTTATAAAATGTGTGGGGTGATCATAGCAACAAGATCACCAATTCGTTAGGAAACAGTGACTCTGTAATAGTTCCATTTCTTTTTCACTAGCCAAATCTCAGAGCATGCCTGGTTTACAAGGGCCTCAAATGTATTTCTCAAAAGAAGGAATGAATAAATGGATGGTTGGGTAGCTTCAGTAGGCTACAGATATATACATGACTAACTTCCTTTGCTATGAAGTGTTTTAGCCGGAGACTTGTGGCTCGCGTCTGTAATCCTACCCACTTGGGAGGCTGACTTCTGAGGATCTGGGTTTAAAGCCAGTCCAGGCAAAAGTGGGATACTCTTATCTTCAATTAATCAGGAAAAAAGCTGATAATGGAGTGGTAGAGCACCAACCTTGAGCAAAACAGCCGAGTGGGAGCATGTGGCCCTGAGTTCAAACTCCAGTACTGGCACACAAAATATAAGGAAGTGCTTCTCTAAATCTACTTTATGGAGCTGTCAGTAAGTTATGTGCTAGGTGCTGGCCTGTAGATTTGGCACACTGTCTATTTTAATCCTTATAATCACTTTCCACTCATGATGATTACACTACTATACAGGGTGATGTATGAAGTAAGGTATTTATTGTGCCCAAGTTCACACTATTTACCAAGAAGTAAGGACTCAAATTTAGACAGTAAGTTCCACTGCTGTCTGTCCTAACTTTTATAATAGCCAGAGCATCTCACGTGTGGGTCAGAAGTGATCGAGAAAAGCAGACAGCAATTTTCTTTCTTGAAACCTGGCCAATACGATAGCCAAAGCAATTCCCATCCTGTTATTAGGTTTTTCTGCTTTTTTTGGGATTTTCCCAAGTCTGAGCCTAGACAAGAGACAAGGAGGAAGCTTTGAGCGGATTCACCCATGGCTTCCAAAAGTCAAGAGCAGAGAATTTCCTGGGAGAGACTGTGGTATTTATTATTGGTAAGAATGACTTCTCTCAGAACAGAACTGTTCCACAATGAATAGTTTTTAATATTGAAAATCTACTAATATCAGTAGCACTGGGGGAGCAGGTAACTAAAAGCAAAAAGTCACCAATTGTTTCAAAGTAACATTTTTCAATTGCATCAATTTCCAAATAATATTGCAACATGTACTTCTATATTAAAGGAATATAAGTGAGCATATTACATTCTCTTTTAAAGGAAGAGAGCATGTATCATAAATACTAGAAATGAGTCACAGACTTAAAAATTCTAGAGATTTACTTTTAGATGACTTATTTAACACAGTGTGGGAGTTGACCCTGGAGCTGCAAGTATGTTGGGGCAGATCTCTGGGGAGATCAGAAGTTTGGGACATCAATGACCAAGGAATTCAGAGTCCACACACGCTGGATGGCAAGGGTTTAGGAAGAGAGCTGTGATGACATCCAGATCAAATTTCACCTCCCTTAAAATTCTGCAGAGCACTCACCACCATGCATGTTCTAAGCCATTTCCCCCTTGCTTGGTAATGGGAAGATATTGCTGCCCTCCTGGGTCGGGGCCTGCTGTGGACTCCCTGCGAAGGTGGACCAGCACATGAGGACAGGGGCTGTCTGTCTAGACACTGATCATCGCGGTGGATGAACAAGTGAGGGGAGATTTAACAAGGGCAGTTTAGACCAGACGGTCACCACCACCAAACCAGCTGGACCAGAGGTCTGCAAATGCTTAGGAATGAAATTTGAACTACTGAGGACAGTTATTTGTGATGCAGGCCTACCAATAAGAAGATTGCAATTGTAGTGTGGGAGGAGCAGTATTTAATGTTTATCAGCATGGGATTGGTGGCCAAGCTTCATCTCTAGCTTTCATTTTGACAAAAACAAGCAGCAAGACAAACTTGGATTTGGTCCTCTGGCTAGACCTGAGGACTTGATAGAAATGCAAATTAAAACGAACACTCTGAACCTAAGAAATTAGAATACCTAGGGGTGGGGCCAGTAACCAGTACCCTAGTAAGTCCTCAGGGAGAATCTGTGGCACTGGAACATTGGAGAACTAAAGCTGACCAGCCAGAGTTGGCCCCACCCACTCTCTTATCACCATGGTAACCACCACTCTCCATCCCAGCCTCCAGCCCTTCCTTCCCATTACTATTAATTTAATGAGTTAAGGTGGATGTTTACTTGTCTGTTTTTGTAATGTGGGGATGGAACTCAACTTGCTAGTTACACACTCTACTGTGGAGCCACATTCCCAGTCCAGGTCTTTAATAATCTATGGGTTGGAGAAATGGGGGCTACCTATACTCATCCCTTCCCTGCTGTTTCCACACCGAGAAGAGGAGCCTCCTCTGAGAAGTGGCTTGGAGCCTGGGAGGAGAAAGCTCCTCTCCCCAGTGCTGCAGGGATAATCTGCCAGACACTTTGCTTTCCGCTGGTAGCCTAGAGATCATTACCAGAAGCTGTGACCTGTCACCTTGGCAATTGCTACCCCAGAGCTACCTCTGGCCAGTGAAAGAAAAATGGAGTTACAGCAGAGATGCTGTTTCCTGACTGAATTGCTGTTCTTGGAACTATGATCATTTCACCCAATTTATAAATAAGATTGCTGCAACAAAGTCAGCAGGGGGAAATCCACTGTCCCCTGAGCTGATTTTATTTCCCACTCCTCTCTTCTACTCTAAAACCTTACCTCAGTTTCTCTATGTATGCGATGAAAAGAAAAAATCCGTCCCCGCTGCCAGTTTACTTTGTTTGTCTTGGGAATATAGTGAAGTTTTTGAAGGTCTTTGCAGTTGACAAATGCTGAGAATTATTATTAGGTCTTATTGTCCTAACAAACTGACAAGCTGATGTTTACGCTGACAAAAATGAATACAGAGGACCTATTAGAGGAGACATACACAGGTGTCTCCTGGGGCCTCACAGACCGCTTCCCTGCCCATCTGGCACCCCTCAGATGTACCAAATTTCTTGTTAAAAAAAAAATCAAATAGCATTTGAGGTCCATTGGACAGGAAGCTTCTGCAGGCATTTTAAATAGGCCTGCGCCTGCACCTGGACTATTTGGACTATCTGAAATTCAGATCACTTGAGTCACTGGAGGTGAGACAACAAATGGAGAGAGGGTGGGAGGAGGGGCTCCAGGAGGGCTTCAGGATGTTTTGGGGGAGTGGCTTCTAGATGTATCCTGTTACTATTAGTTAATTGACCCCATTTTGTTCACAGCAGGTCCTAAAGACCCAGATCTAAAAGTGGATAAAAGTAGAATTTTCACTGCCTTGCTTTTCAATGATAAGATAAAATCAGGCTTTAGAGAGGAGAGGGCTCCCATTCTCGGGATTTTAGAAGTGCTGTCTAGGCTGGGGATATGGCCTAGTGGCAAGAGTGTTTGCCTCGTGTTCAATTCCCCAGCACCACATATATAGAAAGTGGCCAGAAGTGGCGCTGTGGCTCAAGTGGCAGAGTGCTAGCCTTGAGTAAAAAGAAGCCAGGGACAGTGCTCAGGCCCTGAGTCCAAGCCCAGGACTGGCCAAAAATAAAAGTACTGTCTAAGACAAGGAACTGGGTGCACTGTGTTTTCAAAGGGAGATGAGTCTGCTTCTTTTCAAGGATGCTAATCTGCCTGAACCTCACTCAACACAAAAGATGAGACCCTAACACCCAACACCCAAGTCAGTCAGCACTTCAAAAGGAAGTGGAGGTGGAGGACAGTTTAGAACATAGTTCTTGAGGCAAATACTAGCCCCATATCTGCTTCAAAGTTCACACAAGTAAGAGGACAATTTGTGTTCACAAGCACTGAAGTAGAAGGAAATGAGAGGAAAACAGACATTCCAGACACCAAAGAGGCAAAGCAGAGGAAGGAATCCCAAAGGATTCAGAGTGTGTGTGCCCCCCTACTGAAGCTTGTGTTACAGCCTGGACACTGCCAATCGTTTTTTTTTGTTTGTTTGTTTGTTTTCACTCAAGGCTGGAGTGCCACTACTTGTGCCACAGCTCCCCTTGTAGCTTTTTGGTAGTTAACTAGAGATGAGAATCTCGTATTCTTTCCTGTCCCTGTCCCAGCTGGATCAAACCAGGACCCTCAGATCTCAGCTTACTGAGTAGCTGGCTTATTTCCTTTTGTGTCAAGGTTGTGTTGTGTAGCTCAGGTGCCTCCAAACTTCTGATGTTTTTGCCTTAACATCTGAAGTGTTGGGATACCCAGCATAAGATAGGATAAGGACAGAAAGAAGGAAGGAAAGAAGGAAGGGAGGGAGGGAGGACCCTTCCAGAAACGGTCCTGCCCAACATTCAAAGCAAGAAGAGCAGCAATTTCTGCAGTTTCGTGGTGTAGAAGAACCTGAGCAGGAGGGTTTCACTGGGTCTCTCCATTTAGTCTATTTCTTCTTCCTGCGAATTGGAAATAATTATATATATATATATATATATATATATATATATATTTTTTTTTTTTTTTTTTTTGGCCAGTCCTGGGCCTTGGACTCAGGGCCTGAGCACTGTCCCTGGCTTCTTCCCGCTCAAGGCTAGCACTCTGCCACTTGAGCCACAGCGCCGCTTCTGGCCGTTTTCTGTATATGTGGTGCTGGGGAATCGAACCTAGGGCCCCGTGTATCCGAGGCAGGCACTCTTGCCACTAGGCTATATCCCCAGCCCGATATATTTTAAGGATAGTAGGGGACAGGGGTGCAGTTCAGTGGTAGAATTCTTACCTAGAAACTTCTAAGCTCTGTGATTAATCCCCAACACCACACATGCACACACACACACACACACACACACACACACACACACACACACACACACACAGCCTAAGTTGGCTGTTCTATTATTCACTATGCATGGGGGGGCACACTATTTATCATCCATCCCTTCAGAGGCTGAGATACAGGGATCAATGCTCAAGGCTAACCTAGGCTATTAACAAGACTCTGACTCAAAAGGCAACACAAATAAAACCAACATAGCAGCTCACTGATACCTATACTGAAATTGTATATTATATTATACTTGCATATTACTTAACTAAAACCTTAAATATTATGTCTTACAAATCAGCATCTGTATTTTCATGACTGTCTTGACTTCCTGGTTAAAAAGATTCTTGCTAGGATGTGTGTGTGTATGTGTGAGTGTGTATACACACACACACGCACACACACAATATATACAATACATATTTAGTGCATTTAGTTTGCCAGTCCTGGGGCTCGAACCTCAGGGTCTGAGCACTGTCCCTGGCTTCTTTGCTCAAGGCTAGCACTCTAACTCTTGAGCCACAGCGCCACTTCTGGCTTTTTCTGTTTATGTGGTGCTGAGGAATCAAACCCAGGGCTTCATGCATGCTAGGCAAGCACTCTACCGCTAAGCCACATTCCCGGGCCCGTATTTGGTGCATTAAAAAATAGTGGTGTAATTATTCTCAAATGTTTAATCTACTTGGAACTCATTCTGGAGTATAGTAAAAAGCAGAGACCCACATTTTTTAAACAACTAAATTACCTATGAACATTTACTTCAAAATCTTGACTTCTGATTTAATAGAAGTGTTGGCTTTCTCATGTTATAATGTCTTTCACTGATTTTCATACCCATATTCTTCACTTATAGTCTTTGTTGATCATAATTTTAGCTATCTCTTCAATTATTAAAATCCTATCCTACATCGTTATCTATGTACTTTTTAAACCCATTGTAATCTTTGAAAAATAATCACTCTGAGGGCTGGTGGATCATGCCTATAATCCTAGCTATTCACAATGCTGAGATCTGAGGAAAGCCAGCCTGGGCAGAAAAGTCCGTAAGACTTGTATGTAAAAAGCTAGACGTGGAGCTGTGGCTCAACAGCCTTAAGTAAAAATGCTCAAGGACAGTGTCCAGGCCCTGAATCCAAGCCATACTACCTACACAGTAATAATAATTATTATTATTTAATAATTTCACAGGAAATTACACATAGTCTTCTGAGATTCCATGTAGCTTTTCTCATCATTTTCCAGTGGCTACAAAATTATAGCACAATAGCATAGCCAGCAAAGGGTACAACCTGGGTATAGAGTTCTCTGCCACTTCCTTACATGTAGATGTGCATATCTATTGCTGAAATTTAGATTCTGAACTACTCCACTATCACAAAGATCGCCCTTGTTTTTGTGATTCATAATGAAGCTAATTTCCCTCCTTCCAGCATTTTTAACCTCCATAACCATGAATCTTTTGATCTATGCCTATAATTTGGTATTTAGACAATGATTCACAAAGAGAATTACACAATATGAACTCATTAAGATGGATTCATCCAAGTTGTTGCCTATATTGATAATGTGTTCCTTTCAATGGCTGAGTAGTATTTCACCCTGTGATGCTGTACCAATGGAGAAACATTTTGATTGTTTCTAGTTTGGGACCATTATTCATGAGACTGCTATGAAGCACAGAGGATTTTCTGTGGATACAGGTTTTGATTTATGGGGAAATGCCCAAGAGTTTGAACATTGAGTAATATGGTAAAGAAACATTTTTTCTTAAAAGTTGCCAAGTTATTTTAAAGGTACATGTCCTATTGTACAGTCCTAGCTAGCAACAAGGTACATGAGGTTAGCTTCTTCTCATCATAACAAGTGTATTGTATCATATACATATACATATATGTATATATGATATATTTTTAACTGTTGTGCTAGGAGTCTAATAATAGCTTATCCTGATCTTAATTTCTTTTTTCCTAATGGCTACTGATGTTCACTTAACATGGACTTGGGGGTCCGTGATGAAATATTTGTTCCTGTGTACTGCCCATTTCTTCGATGGGTCTTTTTTTAATTAACTGTTAAGTGTTAAGGATTATTTAGATATTCTAAATATGATTCCTTCCTCAAGTGTGTGGTTTACAAATATCTTCTCAATGTTTGTAGTTTATCTTTTGATTGTTTTAATAGGTTCTTTTGCAGAGAAAGCAACTTTAATTTTCATAAAGCCCAACTTTACTTTCTTTCACACCTTGTGCTTTCAGTGTCACTTTTTTCAAATCTGCACTATCATGTCCCAGACACTTCCCCGTTTTCTTCGATCTGATGAATAGTTTTGTTTCCTTTAAATTCTGACCTGTTTTGACTTACTTGTTCTTTAATGCATGACATTTGGTCCAGGTTTATTATGAAAATATACTCATGGATTCTTATTCAATTAATCCTGTTACTGTGTTTCATCAGGAAATTCTCCTTCTATGACTGTTCCCAAAGGAAACAGTCACAACATTCTTGTGCCCCAAAGCACCTTTATTATCTGTCTGCCTTCTTAAGAAGAAACTTCAGAATATTCCATTTTGTGAAAAAACATAATTTGCATAATAAAACGTATACATTTTAAGTAAATAAATACATTTTAGCATCCTCATGGAGTTGTACAATTGTTTTCACAATTTCACTTTAGAGCATTTTATCAATCCAAAAAGAAATCTTACTGGAGGCGAGGAACTCACACACGTAATTGCAGCTACTCCTCCATCCCAGACTCAGCCTCAGCGAGAAGCTGCTCTAGTTTCTGTTTCTAATGGATTAGCTTTTTCCAGGCTTTCCATATAAATGAAATAGTAAGTTCCAGCAGGCCATCTTTTGTGTCTGGCTCCTTTCACTGAGCACACTGGCCTTTGCCCATTTGTATTGTAACAAATGTCAGTACTTCACTCATTTTTATGGCTGAGAACTATACTGTTGGATGGATGTGCCATCATTCATTTACTAGCTGATGGGCATTTGAGTTATTCCCACTTTTCAAGCTATGAATAATGCTGCTCTACACATTCATGCACAAGGTTTATGTGGAATTATCTTTTCATATCTCAAGGAAATTCCTAGAAGAATAACAATAACTTTAACAGTAAAACTCAGATTGTGACTGGCATTGCATAAAGACAAAGGAATAATTGTCACCTTCATAATTTATCTTATGTGCTTATGTGTTCTCTCTCTCTCTCCCTCTCTCTCTCTCTGTGTGTGTGTGTGTGTGTGTGTGTGTGTGTGTGTATGTGTGTGTACTAGGGCTTGAACTCAGAGCCTGGATGCTGTCCTTTAGCTTTCCTGCTCAAAGCTGATGCTGTATACTTCCTGATGTTTGGTGGATAGTTGGAGATAAGATTCAAAGGTGTTTCCTGTCCAGGCTGATTTCAGACTGGGATCCTCAGACCTCAGCCTTCTCCTGAGATTACAGGCATGCAACATTAGCACCCAGTCTCTGTACTTCCTGCTTGACTGCCCCATACAGGGAAGATGGACATTTTCTTCAGTGTTAAGGATGCACCAGTGAACAAGAAAAAGTAATTATGCTCATGAGCTAACTTTCTAGTTAAATGAAGGGTCAATTTGCCAGAAATCCTAAAAGTAGCTGAATCATGTAGTAATACTGACAGTAGCTAATGAGTAAAAATAAAAATGGAGGAATTTATGCTTTAGATGAAGGCTGTATCTATCTTCCCAATCCGGCAGGTCTCTGAAACTTAAATCACTAGCTAGCTGGGAGCTGGTGGCTCACTCCTGTAATTCTACTTACTCAGGAAGCTAAGAATTAAGGATTGCAGTTCAAAGCCAGCCTGGGCAAAAAAGTTGGTAAGACTCTTTTGTCCAATGAACCAGCAAAATCTCAGAAATGAAGTTGTGGTTCAAGTGGTAGAGTGCTAGTTGTGAGCAAGAAAAGCTCAGAAACAGCACCCAAGCCCTGAGTTCAAGCAGGATTGGCACACATACAAAAAAAGTCACTAACAGTTTCTACACTACTATGATGCCAGTGTTCTGTTAGATTCCTCAGGCCCACGGAAGAGGCTTTATAGTAAAGCATGAATCTATGCCGTATACCTTTGCTAATTATAGAACAGAAAGGAAACTATTTGAGCCATGTCTTTAGAAATACATAAACTGCAATGAAGCCAATTGGATTTCTACTTACAGACTTCAGAGTTAGTAAGATACTGTCTTCCCTGTACATTCCTCAAGTGTATTACTTACATTACCCAAGCATTTGGCCCTGTGATTGACAGCAAAATTCTAAAACCAGCTGCACTTGGAGGAGCTGAGAAGAATGATAGCCAGGAAGAAACATTTATAACCAGGTTTCAGGAGGGAAATCTCTCCAGGATGAGGTGGGGGATCACTGTGGTGGCGTCCTCAGAAACAGGGCAGTAGAGCCGAGGGCCAGCTAAAAGAAGAAAATGAATCCTAGAGGCCGTGTAGAAGAAGAATGGCCTTGACATAGGCAGCAGAGGAGCTTCCTCTAGAGGACCAGGTCAGTGAGCACCCTACCTGGGGGTCCTCTACAGTGGAGGCTTCAGGAAGAACCAGCTTTTCAAGCTTCCTAGAGAATTCTGCAAACAATGAGTCCATCATTATTGATCCCCCCCGGGATACACCATGGAGCAGAGTTAGAAAGTCAACAGTATGAATACGACTGGCAAAGTGCTGAACATAGAAACCTAATAGAAATATAAAATTGTATTACATGAGATGTGAGCCCATCACTTGGTATAGGTAAAGAAATATTTTTTTACGAAAACTTGCTTCAGAAGTGGACTCCAAGTGGGCTGAGCCAGCTCTCTGATTTAAAACACTACAGCCCCCTGGGCACCTGTCCCTCTGCGGATAGTGAAATCTTGAATACAGATAATCAAGACAAGGTTTCCCCAGAGATCCCAACCTTCTTCGTGTTCACTAATGATCAGGAGGAGAATAAACAGTACTCTAACCACTGGCGAGACAAAATGAAGCCGGCGCCATAGGCACCCAACAGAACAAGAAACGATTTGCTCAGATGAAGAGAATGTGCTGGGCGGGGGAGGGCAGACGCCAGCCAGCTGAGGCAATGCCAGCTAGCACCTCCAGGATGTTTGCACAGAGAAGCAAGATAGTTAATGAGCTCAATAAACCTGAAAAGCCACACAGATAAGAGAGGCCTGAATGGATACAGGTGGGTGTTTGCAAAATCTCTACCAGGATCACTGATGTTAAGTGACAAGATCAAGAATGTCAGCCCAAACCAGAGATTCTTAGTGGTAGCTAAGACTTGGTTTAAAAAGTTATATTCTTGAAAAATACTGGTGTCCCCTAAGTAGGTCAAATTGTCCCATGGCGCAGACAGAATGATTGTTCTCTTTTCCAATTTTCAGGGAGAAAAAAAAATGTTATCAGACTGAAGTGTGTAGTTTAAAGGTTTTTTTCTTTCCATAACTGTTTCATATATATGGGAAATTTCCTATGTTACCATGTAAGAATCTAATGTTAGATGGTTTCTGCTTTCTGATGCTATAACTAATATCTGAGATAATCAAGTAATGGTGAGGAAAAGTTTATTTTTGGCTCACCATAATCATCTGGCCCCATTGTTTTGGGGACTCATAGAGGGGGCATATGGTAATCAAAGAGAAAAATAGGAAGGAGCTGGAATCCCAATATCCAGGTCAAGGTCATGACCCTAAATGACCAGAAGACCTCTCAGTAGATCTTAACGGTTCCATTGTCTCCCAAGATACCACCATCTGCGAATCAGGTGATTAACACATGGGCGTTTGCATGACACTTCTCCAGCCCTAAGATTCAATACAAAACCATATAATTAAGATTGGTTTCAGATCTGTATCCAGAATGTTCCAAAAAGAACCTGAAGAAGTTTTGGAATCACTATTGCAAGGGAGAGAAGATTTCACAGTGCTACAAACCCAATAACTTCTTTATGCTTAGAGGCATTGTGATTGTACTGTTTTTATATAAACCAGTAGCTCTAGTTACTCTAGAGAAGAATAGCTCAACAAACCTTACATACATGACATATCCTAGGTTTCAACAGCTTGCAGCAAGAATACCAGAACTTAGAAGACAGGATGGAATCCTCAGAAACCATCTTCCCATCATTCAATACCAACTATTCAACCTGATGTATCATGTAACTAATGCATTAGTATGTATTAGGTGCAAGAGGTCATGCAATACACCCTTCGAGTTTTTATGGCTGCCAAAGCAGAAGAAAACAAATTACCTAGCTTGACTTTCTACATCCTTTATATACAGAGAGCATTTTCAAGTGTCCATCTCACTGGAAAGGTAAAAAGATCACCAAAACATGGTACAAAAGCCATCATTTGACATGGTTTAGAACCTCTCTTGCTTAGAGACAGAATAGCTGACATGTCTCCATAGACAGGAGCAAGAAGTCATTGAGCCAGTACCACTGCTCCAGTCCTAGAGTCATGCCACGTAACTTCCTCAGAGTAGTTGCAACACGAGGCTCTGTGGCCTTGGCCTAGCCAACAATCCTCACCTGTCACTTGGGTGTTGACAAGCTGACAGAACATGCATTTGACTGTTGATGCGATGGAAGCTGCATCCCTTCTGAGCACACTTCTGGAATAAACAACATCTACATTCTTGTCAGGAAGGCCTTAAGGGCACTGTTGCAAATTTGGACCTTCCCTAGTTTTCCTCCTTAGATTGCGGGTGCTTAGTCTCCATCATGCAGACATCTATTTCAATAAATAGGAAAAACATCACTTCCTCGATTGAAAAAAAATAGTAGAGCTCTAACACTGATTGGTATATGTTTCCAGAAACTATCATTTTACAATCATGGCATTAATGCTAATTTCATCAAAGTCACAAGCTTTAAGTGATTGAGAAGAATTTGAAGGAAATCTGTGTTGCTGGAAATGTGAGCATTTTGTGAGGTGAATATATTAAACCCTGGTCCACCTTGCATAAATATGGAGCTCTCTCTATAAGCCTTTTCATAGTCAAACCGGATCCTTGAGGGGAATGAGTTGGGAAAAATAATAAGCATCTGGAATATTTTGAAATAGCATCTGCGATTTTTCTGCATTTTGTTTACCAATAGATGGTATCTCTAGAAGAAGCTGTGCATTATTTTTCTTTGCCTGTCAAGAACTGGTGTTTGCATCTTCCTTTATGAATGCTTTTCCCATATGATGACACTTCAGTCTTCTTCAGTGGAAAGAAACCAGCTTAGATAGTTGTCAGTAAGATTTCATAGAAATTTGAAACAATTTACTATAAGAAATGTGTGCTTTTTCCTCTCAGGGGGAAAATGTACACATATTTATGTGTGTGAATATATATGTGTAGATGTATGTGTATATTTATATACACAGAGAATTACATTGAGCTCAATCATTTATAGTGTCTTTTATGACTGATAAAATCAGAAGTGTTCCTTTGGATACAAACATTTATTGTTTCATGCATAGACATATGTATGCTTTGTGATAATAATTTTGAAGTGATAACTTTTGTTATGACTTCCTGTACTCCCAAAGAGTATGAATGAATTACAAATGTATTAATCTCAAAAAAATATATATGTATCTACATGTGTAGATACATATATAATAAAAAACATTTAGTGACACCCTTTCAAGTGAAATGTAATTAATTCCTCATGAAATCACTCCTTCTTCATCTTGAACCCTGGACTTTAGGATTCCATGGATACATGTTTAGTAGCTAATTCATGACTAGGGCTCTCCAGGCATGGTGAGCATACTAGAGAGCCATTGCTTCAATTCCACATGCAAGTGAGTGTGAGACATCAAGAATGCACAGCCTTCCTCAAAGCACCCTTTCTCCAGGGGTGTGGGGCTCAGAAACTGTGAAAGTGAGATTAGATATCAGGAAGCCTGCACAGATGGCAAAGCATTTGTGAAGGTGTCATTGCTTGTCTCATCTGACTCTAATTTCCTAGGTAGCCCTTGCTCCCCATTGTATCTCTAGTACCCAGGGCAGTGCCCAGCAGGTAAAGAGAGCTCTGTAAACAATTCATGAGCATCCTCACCACCACCACGGATCCCAGGCAGAAAGGCCCCTAATGATCTCCTGTACTCTAAAGTTCTGTCACATTTTAGAGATTATTTTTTAAATAACCTCACCTTGTCTTGGTCATTAATTACTTTTTGAATGAGCCTAATTAGATTCTACAACACCATGTCTTGTAATTATTTTCTTGTCCCAGGAACACATTCACGTAGTTGGCCTGTTTCTGGCTTTCCATGCACTGGGGGATGTCACCGCTTGGTGAAGCTGAGCCTAATTTTGTTTCTGACTGCACACTTCACCCAGTCCCAGAACTCACATCATTTCTCCAGCCCACTTGCCAATGTTTGAAACTTTCCCATTCCTTAATTTACTTGTTTATTTGCTGTCTCTAGGTTGCTTCCCCCCTCAGAGGGACATTGCTCCCACACTAGCCCTGGTGTGTGGGAATGAAATGAAAACAGTAGGTGCTCAGTATGTCTTAAATAAGGCAGGAATAAGTAATAAAGCAGGAATCACATTGCAAGGAACACAAGAGATGTTTAGGAAACTGCTTATCAGATGAATCAAAGATTTGTCATTCAAGTAATAATCTGAGGTTCTTCTTCCTCCTCCTCCTCCTCCTCCTCCTCCTCCTTCCCCGCCCCTTTCTTTTGGTGCTGGTCTTGAGATCTGAACTCAGGGCCTGGGCACTGTACCTGAGCTTTTTATGTTTGTTTGTTTGTTTTTTGTTGTTTCTCTCAAGGCTAGCTCTCTACCACTTAAGCCACAGCTCTACTTCCAGCTTCCCCCCCACCCCCAGGTGCTTAATAGGAAATAAAAGTCTCCTAGATGTTCCTCCCTGGGCTGGATTTGAAATGTAATCCTCAGATCTCATCCTCCTGAGTAGCTGGGATTACCGGCATGAGCCACCAGTGCCCAGATGATCTTCTGATTCTTGATTTTTGAGAACTATCCCTTCATCTGTCCTACTTTGCTGCTGTATACATGCCCATGGCAACTCCCATCATAGTGTATTTCATTTATCAAGAGCAGAAGTGTGTGGTACCTTTAAGTCTTAGAAAAACAAGCTTTCTATCCACAATGCTGTAAATCAGTCACAATAATATGAACATAAGGGTGCACATTTGGAATATATTTTGGGAACCTAGGGCAAATTCATCTGGGGATAGCTTCTTGGCTCTTGCTCTGGGGAAGCCCTCATTGCAAGCTCAGCTTTGATCTGCTTTCAGGTCTGCCAGCAGACACTAGTTTCTCATCTCAGACCTCAATTATTTCTCAAGGTACCGAATCCAGCTTTGATGGTGTCCATGGAAAATGGTAGAAAATTCAGGGTATTGGGGGAAAATTGAATGTACAAAAATGAACCTAGTTGTTAGAGAAAAACGACCTGTGGGAGGTCTTCAATTAGGAGTATGGTTATTTCTAGGAGGAAGTACGGATAGTACTGGAGATGGAAGTAAAAGCTGCCATTGCCACGTGCTGTTTATCCAGAATGAATGCAGAAAATCTTGTCTGTGTGTGCTAAGAACGGTGCTTTGATTTTACATTAGTTCTTTAACCTTGTTTGGTCTTGCTGGTGGAAGTGTTCTGACTTAAACTTCTTGGCTCCAGCTCAGCTGCACAACAGTCAGCTCTGGGCTTCCTTGTGACCTTGCACAGTCTGACATTTAGCTTTGGCGTCCAGACCGAAGTTCTTGAAAGTGAACTCTTCAAGGGTTCACTTGCGGGCCCCAGGGATTGCGAGCTGAGGCAAGCACCTGTCCCTCGTGCTGTGGCTTTCTATGGGGACGGGCTAGAAACGCAAATCATGCAATCTTTACCTACTGGAAGCCCCAGGGCCCAGTAGGGCTGGGATCAGTGATGCTGTCCTGGGACGTGGCAGCTCTATTGCTCTAGCCAGGCTTTGCTCTGTGTTTTCTTTCGCTGATATTTTGTCCCCAAAGAAATCTAATGAGGCTTGAATCCAAGGTTGTACTTCATGTTTTCTGCCTTCTAAGGCTCTTTTGTTTATCTATAACCTGAGAAATTATGAAGCTATCAGGCGAGCACTGTGACTGGCCTATAGATAAAGCATAGGATACCCAGTTCAATTTGAATTTCAGATAAGAAATTTCTGGAACTACATCCTGGGAAATAAGTTCCATGTGTTAACCTAGTGGCTCTGGCTGTGTGTTCAGTGTACTGTTTTCTTTTGCCATTTGTTGTTGCTTATTTGTTGGGACAGGGTCCTATTATGTAGCCTAGACTGGCCTTGAACTACTCTTGCCTCCTATTTCTGAAGGCTGAGATGACAGATACACAGTACCATGCCCAGCTTGTCATTGTACTTTTTTTGTTAATTTGCAAGGACACAAAGAGACTGAAGGAAGAAAATGAAACTGGAGGGGCAGTGTCCTGCTCTCTGACTGGATTGGTGCTGTCCCTCTTCCCATGTAGAGCTGCCATCCAGAGGCCCAGGTGCCCTTTCTGTGACACCATCAGGCGGTTTCTGTGACGTCATCAAGTGCTGGGGCTGAGGCCTGTCCTCTCTGCTTGTGTTTTTGTATTCTAATTTGACTGCAGAGTGACAGGAGCTTAAAATCTACCTTCCAGAGTAAATGGAAACTGAAGAACTCAGGTAAACTGCAAGCGAGCAAAGCAACAATGTAGGCTGTGTCTTCATCCTGAACAGCAGGCTTCATGCAAGTGGCCATGGGGTCTCTGCCATGTGGGCAGAGATCATTCATTTATAACCGCTGATGCTGAAACCCCAGTTCCTCAAGATGAAGTGGATGTGCTGTCCCAAGCTACATCCCAGTGGATGTCAAAGGAACAGGCGAGTGGGGTTGTCAGGCTGGGAGATGTTAGAACTTGGCTAAGTTAAATGAGTGTTTCAAATGTGCTAAGCACTGTGTTATGTGGACAAAACTCACTTAAACTGAGGCAGGCAAGATAGCAATTGAGTAACCTGACTAAATGAAGTAGCTGGGTGTCAGAACTTCTTAAAGCACCCTTGCCCACCTATCTCTGGGAAGTGTAGGTGGCATGCAGGGGAGAGCAGGGACTGTGGCTGAACTGCAGTGTCTGTGGAAAGTCCAGAAGACAAAGGGGCCACAATGAACCCGGATGCACAGGCTGCTCAGACAGGCCAGGTGATAGATGACAAGTAAATGAACTGACAGTTATGCAATTGGACATATTGTGTGTGCATTCTTTTTTTTTTTTAATCAGTGGAAGGAGCCAGGTGCTGGTGGCTCATGCCTAGAATCCTAGCTACTCAAGAGGCTAAGATCTGAGAATGAAAGTTTGAAGCCAACTGGGCAAAAAGTACAGGAGTCTCTTTTTTTTTTCTTGCCAGTCCTGGGCTTGAACTTAGGGCCTGGGCACTGTTCCTGAGCTTCCTTTGCTCAAGGCTAGCATTCAGCCACTTGAGCCACAGCACGACTACTGCCTTTTTCTGTTTATGTGGTACTGAAGAATCAAACTCAGGGTTTCCTGCATGGCTAGGCACACACTCTACCACTAAGCCACATTCCCAGCCCCATGAGACTCTTATCTTCAACCAACCAGCAGAAATCCAGAAGTGGTGGTACGGATCAAGTGATAGAGAACCAGCCTTGAGCCCAACCACCAAGCAAGAAAGAGCCTGAAGCTCTGATTTTAATGAAGCCCAAGTACAGGCAAGTACACAGGTAAAAAAAGTCAATGTAAGATTGCAAGTGGGAGTTTAACCCCTGTAAAATGAAGTTTATATTTTCCTGTTGCCTTTTCTTTTCCCCAAGGCCTTCCCTCATGATAATCTCTTCTACACATTGAAAATGTTTTACAGAGCTCAGTGATCTGGGGACATCAGTGAAGTATTATAATTAAGTGACTTTTGTCTTTCAGCCCTCCACAGGAAGGAAGTGATATCCCACAATAGCAGAAATCATGCAATATGAAAGGGCCAGTGAAATGGGAAGGAAAAAACTCCACCAGGGCCAAGAGGACCTCTGTTTCTCCAAAAATGCCCATGTGATTTGAAAAGCCCTGGGAATGTTAGCTGGTAGCATATTACAAAGGGAGCAAAGGACTTCACTGGGAACAGATGGATCTCTTTGATTTCCTCTGACACGTAGAGCTGAAACAAAGAAAAGCACTGAATGTGATACATGGAACCATTCAAAAGACTGAAGAAATTAGTTTGGAAGGCAGTCTTTAAATCATAAACCATAAATTGTGTTAGTCATCAACACAAGAAAAAGTGAGCTAGATCCCAAGACCCATTTGTCTTGAACTCTAGATGTCTAGAGAGGATTCTATTCTTTTTCTAATTCCCCCCAAAAGTTTGAAATGTGAAAATGATGGTTATAACTCGTGCAGGAATGTGAAACTATTCGTGACTTAGTCCACCAGAAGTCGTAACAAAGTTCTTCAATACCATTCCTGTTTACACAATCTGTCAAACAGAAGACAGGAGTGGTGGCTATGACCTTTGTCAGCCCGCTCTGAGGAAAACGAGGCCACATGTCCAATCTGTGAAGAGAACACCAGATTAGTATCAGGATTTGAGAAATCTGGAAGTTCAGGGTCAGAAAGACTTTAGAAAACAACTAGACCTCCTTGAGCGATTTCTCCTTTGCAATGATTCCCCTAAAAGGAAACATTCCAGTTCAAGACATAAAACTTTCCCCTTATTCTGACTTGTTTCCTGATCTTATGGGTCTGAGCAGAAATAAACAGGTGGCAGGAGGGGGGTCCTCAACACTTGGCCCATAATTCAGACTTACTATCTGCTGAAAGGGTGACTTGGATCACCTTTCAAATAGATAGGTGCAAAGTTACTTTTAGCACACTCTCCCCTCCTCCCATCTTCCTAGTCAACACATCCTTGTCCATACTTATATAACTGAACTTGTAAAGTGTGGTCTTTATTGTTCTTTTTGGAAAAGTATATAATCTAAGTTTAAATACAAGTTGTTTCTGTGTACATTCAGAATAACCTTGAGAGTGGATCTTTGGATGGCAAAGCTTTTCTGTGTGGGTTTTGTGCACATGCAAACAGCAAAACTCAGAATCCAACACCCACCAGCAAAATATCCGTCTGGATACTTTCTTTCACCCAGCTCTTGCTTTATCTGCTCTCCGGTTCCTGTCTTCCCAAATCCTGGCCACCTAATTTCAATAAATAATTGAATCTGTCGTACTTTTTTTTTTTTAACATTCCATGGGGAAATTCCACTTGGAAATTCTCTTTTCCATGTCTTTACCTTTGAGATGAGAGGGATGACCTAGTAAACAGTCTCTCTCTCCTCTCTCTTTCTCTCTCTCTCTCTCTGTGTCTCTGCCTGTCTCTCTGTCTCTCTCTCTGTGTCTGTGTGTCTGTCTGTGTGTCTGTCTCTCTCTCTCTCTCTCTCTCTCTCTCTCTCTCTCTCTCTCTCTCTCTCTCTCTCCTCTCTCTGACGTAGGGAGTTTGGACATCCTCCCTACTCACACCTCCCCTCTTTGATACTAACTCTGATCCCGATCCTGGAGAATTACAGTTTAATGCTAGCTCATTACCGCACTGGGAAGGAATGGTTGGGGCTGCCCAAGGAAGAGCAAAGGCAAATGCCCCCAGCCCAGGGTCAGCGGTGGGGAGCGGGGCGGGGAGGGGGGTGGCGGGGAGCCCGGATCCCAGAGCTCCGCTGGGCTGGCGCGCGGCCGCCGGAGTCTGGCTGTGCGCGCAGCTCGCCGGGGGCCGGAGCTCTCCTCCGGGGACAACTTACTGTGCTCGTGGGGCGTCCACACCGCAAACTCGCCAGGGGGAGGAGGACACAGCCCCGGCGGGGTCCTGTCCTAGAGTTGAAGCGGAAAAGAAGAGAGCAAGGGGGTGGGGAGGGAGATCGAGACCCTCCATCTCCCGGGCGCCCTGGAAAGCGCCCCTGGGGCACAGATCAGGGGACTCCCCCCCCCCCCCCGAGGGGAAGGCCTTGGCTCCGAGTCTTCTTAGCTCCGCTCCTCACACAAGTAGTTGAGAAGAAAAGAACAAAGCTGACCGCGCAGCCCGAGCCCGGCCCCCGACCGGTGCTGCACCTGCGCCTGGACCCCTGCGCGCCCCGCGCCCCGCGCCGCCGCCGCCCCGCGCTGCCTTCCCGGCCCACGGGAGAGGGAGCCGATGGGGGGGGCCCGCCGGGGGAGGGGAGCGGGGAGGAGGCGGGGGTGCGGGGCGGGGGGCGGGTGCGCCCCTGAGCGCAGAGTCGGGCCCGGGTACCGATTGCCATCCTGCCGCAATTTCCCTGTGTCATGGCTCTGGTCTCTTAGCAACAGCTGCTCGTCCGGCCGCCCCGAGCCGCCGCCACGGGCTCCACTCCACCCGGCGGAGCCCGGCGCGCCGCAGCCACACAAAGAGGCTCCGGGCCGGAGAGCGGGGAGCGCGCGGCCACCGGGGGCCGGCGAGGAGCGCGGCGGGAGGAGCGGCCGGGGAGGAGCCGGAGGGAGGAGGAGCGCCGGAGGGGAGCCGGGCTCCGCGGCGGCGGCGCGCAGGATGCCGAGGACCTGACACTTCTTGGAAACTCCTGGAAATGGCTCCCGCCACGGCACCCGAGGGGGCTGCGAGCCGCGGGCGGACGATCGCCCCCGCCGGGCAGCCGGGCAGCGCTCGCGTGCGGGGCCCCGAGGCGCCGTCCCTGCGCCCCGCCGTCGGCTCGGGCTGAAAAGTTTCTCCATGCTTCCTTTGTGTCGCCCGAGCGCCCGTTCTCCAGCCCGCAGCTGCTCGGGTCTCCCAGGGTAAGTGATGGACATTGTTTGCTTCGGTCGCGCTGCCATTTTGAGCAATTCGGTCCCTCCTCGGCCCCCCCACCCCCACCCCGAGCGCCCCACCCAGCCCTCCTGCTTCCCAGTCCCGGAGCCCCTGGGCCAGAGGTTGTCCCGGGGCGGCCCCTCGGGCAGCGCTGCCCAGGAAAGCGAGTTGGGAACGGTCCTCCCCAGGCTCCCGCCGTCGGCCTCCGCGGGCGGCCTCGCAGCTGCGGCGCTCATGTGACTCCGGCTTCGGGAGCAGACCCGAGCCCCGAGCGAGGGGCGCGCCGCCCTGCCGGCGAGGGGCCGGGGGTCGAGGACCCGGGCTGGGAGGCAGCACCGCAGGGCGCATGCAGCCCCAGGATCCGAGCCCCTAGGCGCCAAGTGGGGCTCCATCCATCAGGAGCCGAGAACTTAAATGTCTCTCCGAGCAGTTGTATTTTTAGACATCCCTCCTTGGCTTCCCCATCCTCCACTCCTTAACCACTGGTAGACCCGGCTTGGAGGGGGGGGGGGACGGGGAGCGGGCAGTGGAGAGGGCAGCCCACCCCGACCGCCAAGTTTCTTGGCTTTCATGGGGTCTAAAAGAAAGGCTCAAAGGTGGGTCTTCCCGGTACCCGACCTTTGTTTGTGAAGATCTCAAGGCAGATGGTTGAAAAGGAGTTCAGCTTTCAACAAGAGCTGAAGGAATAAACTAGGGAGCTAATTACTAGCTATTAAACTAATTTTAAAGAGATTGTTGCAATCCATCCCAGCTTCCCTTGTGCTCTGCAAGAGACTAAGTTGGCTTTCCAAGGAGGAATACAAGTGGGTGCCACCTTCACGCAGGCACCCAGCACCCTGGAGCACCTTGTCGAGCCCTTCTTGCCCGGGAGAGATTCCCTCTACATGCAGTGTAGATTTGCCTCTAAAATGTCTGGTTCTTAAAGCCTTGCATAAATAACACAGATCTGAAGATTGTTGAGGATGCTGGAAGCTAGAGTCTACAGAGAACAGCAGCCTCTGTGTTTCAGTAATAATCTACATAATGTGATTATTTGGAAGGGGCTAGGATGGACAGTAAGTCTCTCTCTCTCTCTCTCTCTCTCTCTCTGTTTGCCCTTACAGATGTAGCTCCTCTTTTTTTGAAAAAAAAATGTAAAGGTTTAGAGACATAGTCTCTCCATTAACCTCTCCTTAACCTTCCTAGTGGTTCTCTTTTTATGAAACCCCAACTAAGTTCCAAAGGGACACTGATTTGCTTGTAAAAAGCTCATTACCATTTCCTTGCCCACATGGAGAAAGATTCTGCTTCTATCCTCATATTCTGCTTATATTAGAACATGAAAAGAACCAAAGGCCAAAGCTTTTCACCCAAGCACCAATTAAAAACAAAATTCTACCTAAGTAATCCTACATTTCCAAAGGATAATTTATTCCAAAACATGACTTCTCTCAGAAAGGATAAAATACCAACCAGCCTGTAAGTAATACCTACATCTCTCTCAGACGCATGCAATGCCCTTAATTTTAGCATCTCTATCATAGGAGGGAACGCAACCAATGGAACAGAAAACATTTTACTCAGAGTGTAGATCCAGCAGGACTGGGATAACAGTTAGCAACCACAAATAGGCATGTGTGAATTTACCTAGCCTGGCTGCACTACAAACCACCAAATAAACTTCCGGAGGAAAGTCTATTGATGGCTGCCCCCACCCTTTCCTAAAACCACCTCAGAAGGAAAGGAGGAGAAATCAGCTTTCACTCGGCACTCGGCGAGATTCATCCTGGAAACATTCCTTCTTGCAGCCTGCTTTACCTACTTTAATTGCCTACTTATTGGAGTACTGAGATTCTATGGGGGTACTGTTGGCTCATTAATGAGGGGTTAGAAAACTATTATTGCAGAATGGGCCTTGTTTTTTTTTTTAATGTTATTATTTCCCCACATGACAGAAAGACCTTTTTCCTGGAGATGCTGGGGGACTTCTCAAAGTCCCCGAGGAAATCTAGCACAAGATACCTTTAAGGGAGCTCCTCTGTGGGAGGAGAGAAGGCCAGAAGGAAGAGCTCAGTTACATAACAGTTACCTAAAACTAAATATTCCACCCCAAGAAGCTGTCCAGATGTTGCAGTGGAGATGTGAAGGCTGGGAGCCTTTCATTAGCTGGAGGAGCCAGAATAGATGAGAGACAACTTTGTGAAGGGATTTTTCTTTTTCTTTTTGTAGCCGGAATCTTGACTTATTTCCGGTGTTTTCTTAAGCAATGAACTCTATCAATTATCTGAGGTAAATAAGACATCTTCCTGACAGCATACATGGCCTTTCATTTTCCTCCAGCGAAATGAATTCCTTTTATCTTGGATACAATAATAACTTTCAGGACTGTCAGTGACTCTTGGCTCCACTTTGTCAGACGTGTCTCCTTAGAGACCTGACACTCCCGTGGCCTCTCCGTGGGACAAAGGGAAAGAAAAGCTCTTGCTAGAAAAGTTCTGGACCACGACTGAGTCCTTACCTTGAGTTCTGACTAACATTCTGAACCCCACTGGCTGCCTGCCGGCCCGGCCAGGAGGGTTTGGAAAGCACCGTGCTGGCGAGAGCCGGTGCAGCCTGGGGGGAGGGGAAGGGCAAAAAGGCTTCTCTCCAATGGCTTCATGTCCACAGATGCGTGACTGGAACAACGTTTCCTTCCCCGATCGGTAGCCAGGCCTCCCTGGGCTTTGTTCTAGGCCCTGGGGTTGGCGGGCCCCGGGGTGAGGCGGGGACACACACCGGGTGGGTACCGGGAACCTGGCACTGGTGGCACGTGGGCTGTTGCTGTGGCCCTCTGACTGTCTCCTCTGCTTTGCAGCGGGAGGAGGAGGTGACGGAGAGCTAGTGGGCAGCTGGCGCCCCCCGAGGGGCAGCCTCGGCCTCCACCCCTGCCCCGGGGGTCGCCATGATCGCCACCGGCGGCCTGCTGAGGATTTCCGCCCGGAAGCAGGATCCGCTCCGGCCGCCCAGCCAGCTCCCCAAGCGCAAGAGGAAAGCCAAGAGGAGACGCAAGAACGACGTGGTGGTGGTGAAGGGCAAACTCAAGCTGTGCTCCGTCTCCGGCCTCATCGCCCTCTGTGGGATCCTCGTGCTTTTGGTGGGCATCGCCATGGCCGTGGTGGGCTACTGGCCCAAGACCAACGGGGCGCCGCGGGAGGGCGCCAGGCAGCCCGCGGGCAGCGGCCTCCGCGTCCCCCCGTCGGCGGCCAACCTCAGCCGTGGGGCGTCCGGAGGCCACGCGAGGACCCCAGGGGGCGTCAACTTCAGCTCCGCGGGCGCCCCCCCGGGCACGCCTCCCGCGCCTCCCGCGCGCCCGGCCTCCGCCGCCGCCGCCGCCGCCTCCTCCGCGTCCACGGCCGCGTCGGTGGGCTTCTTCTTCCGCATCTTCTCGGGCTATCTGCACTCGGACAAGCTCAAGGTCTTCGGGCCCCTCATCATGGGCATCGGCATCTTCCTCTTCATCTGCGCCAACGCGGTGCTCCACGAAAACCGGGACAAGAAGACGAAGGTCATCAACCTGCGGGACCTCTACTCCACCGTCATCGACGTGCACAGCCTCCGCGCCAAAGACCTGGCGGCCGCCGCCGCCGCCGCCGCCGCCTCGGCCTCCGCGCCGGCCTCCGCCACCCCCGGAGCGGCGCCGCTCAACGGCTTCCTCAGCTACGCGCAGTCCCGGGGGCTGGAGCTGAAGCCCGGCGGCTGTGCGGGCTCCAGAGACGCCTTCGGGGCCGCGGCGCTGCTGGCCCGGGGCTCCTGGCCCCATCCCGGGGCTGCCAGCGGCGGCGGGGCCCTGGGTCCGGCGTCCCCCCCCGACCCGGAGGCATCCCCCGGCTGCCCGCGGGAGCCCCCGAGCCTGGCCGAGGCCGTCTACAGCATCTACCGCGAGCGCTCCTGCTTGGCCAGTCGTCGCCGGACCGTGATCGCCGCGGCGGCTGCGGCCCCCGCCGCCCGCACCACGGCCGCCAGCGGCGGCAGCAGCCCGGCGCCCGGCAGCCCGCCCGAGAGCTGGGGGCGCCAGAGCACCGCCAGCTCGCTCGTGGGCTCCTCACTGAGCGCCCTGGCGCTGGTGCCCTTCCAGGGGGACCGCGACGGGGACCGCGACGGGGACGGGGACGCCCAAGGCGCTAGCTGCAGCTGGCATCGGCCACCCGGCGAGCGCGGGGCGCGGGAGATCCCGCGCGGCGAGCTGGACCTGAGCCTGACGGAGCTCCGCGGCGCCGAGGGCGGCGCGCGCTGGGCGGCCGGCGAGCCGGGGGCGCCGGGGGAGCCCGCGGAGGGCGCGACGCCGGCGCGCGCCGCCAGGGGGCAGGGCGGACGCCTGCCCAGGACCGGCGGGAAGGCGACCTGGCGGCGCCGCAGCACCAGCGGCCTCCCGGACTACCGGGCGCCGCCCTCGCCCGAGCCCCCGCCCTCCAGCAGCCGGGCCGCCGGGGACGCCGCTGCTCCTCCGGACCGGGACGCCGACCCCGCGTCCCCCCTGCGATCGGACGACTCGCCCCGCGCCCGGCGGGACTCGCGGAGCTCGCGGGCGGAGGAGCCGTCTGGCAGCCGCCACAAGGGCTACACCGCGCTGCGGGAGGCCGACACCTCGGTGGAGTCGGTGGTGGAGGAGGCCGGGGTCGGTCAGAGCCCCGCCGAGGGGCCCGGCCAGGAGGCCCCCGAGGCCCGGTCGCCTCGGGGGGTGCAGAGGCACTTCACAAACAAGGAGAAACTCCTCATGGTGTCCAGGTCGCCGGCCGAGGCGGGGGAGGGCCAGGACCGCGACCCGGAGGGCAGCGCTGGCGTTTAGGGGAAGGGGGGAGAAGACGGCCGGCCGGAGCCCCCGGAAACCATCCCATAGCCAAAGAGCTGAAGAATGTCATGCTTGAATCGTGTCCGCAAGATTCCTGTAGATAACTCCAAGCAATCTTTTCAAAGCAAACTAGTCATTTCTTTTTTTTTTTTTTTAATGTCCGATGGTGATTGTATGTTCCATGAAAACCAATTGTATTAAAAGGTCAGCAATCTAGTTCGTTAGAACAAATTCTCTTAATTTTCTTAGAATGAAAAAATAATAATATATTTTTTGACAGTAACTATGCACTTTACCCCAATTTCTTTTGATCCCTAATCTCCCTAACTACACCCCCCCCCCCCACACACACACCTAAACAACCCCTATAACTCTGGCCCTGGTTTTGTTCCTAGCTGCTTGTGAGTGACAAGCTTTTTTTTTTCTTCTTTTTTTTTTTTTTAAATCTCCCTCCTTTTGAGGGGCAGAGAAGGGTTTGTCTCAATTCCTTTGGAAAAGTGCTACAAATAAAGTCAAAGCCAAAAGCATGAGGAATTGAGGAAAGAGGGCTTTCCTTGCCCTCATCCCAACGGCTCATGCAACTGTCCAAAGGCCTCTTTATTTTTTTGAAATGTTTGCATTTTGCTACCAAGAGTGTGTTGTAGAGATTGGAGGGGCCAGGAACTGGACAGACTGCTCCATTCCTAAGTTCACAATATCAAGTACACCATGCTTTATTGAGTATTATCACACTTGTATTGAAAAATAGCATTACTATATATATTTTTTGTAATAAAAGAAGTTTCCAAACAGTTAAATATAACATCTCCTCATTTTGCCTGGGAATGAATGCTTCCAAAACACTGTGGATATGTCACAGATTGGCAAATCTGAGATGCTTTGCGGTGACATTAGTTCTATGGCTTTAGTTGCCCCTCCCCCAAAGTAGGAGTACACCAACCAATTTCCAGATTTTTAACTTATAGTACCTAAGATCCAGGAGTTTCTCTTTAAATAAAACTAGATATGAAGCCAATAGTACCTTTATTGTGGCCTGGCAATCCTAATAATGGTCTTGCTTCCTCTTGGCGGGTGAGTAGTGTTTCATGAAGCTGAGACTACCTTCCAGATTAAAATATGGATTTTTAAACAAAAAGTCCAGTGGACAAATGTGGTCTTGTTAATGTCCAATAGGGAAGCAGCCAGCCCTGCAGGAAGAGGCCAGAGGCAGGACTGAGAGGGTCCCAGTCCCTGGAACTCACTAGCTGTGAAGATTGTACCATGTCACAGATAGTCCGGTTCCCTCATCTGATCTGTAAAGTGAGGATAACAAAGTATCCTTCCTGTAGCAGGGAGAGGAATAGAGCCCAAGATGGAGTGGGAGAAAAGGCTAGTGTTTTGAGTCCCCTAGTAATCTAGTTCATTGGCCCAGACTTTGCATGCAGCAAGTGTGTTTATTGAAATTATTTATTAGTATTGCCATTGTAACATGCTGTCTGAATGCCTGCTGCAAAAGAACTGGCCTTCCTTCACTGAAATCTGGAATATCCAGTCATTATCAGTACAACCTCAGACAAATCACTTAATCCCTCTGGGCTTCTGGTGGATGATGTAATCTCTTGTGATCCCCTTTAGCTTGACAAGCTCTACTTTTCCAGGCTATTGCTGTTATCCTGCATCCAATCATATCCAATTTGTACACACAACTTAGCAAAGAGTAAATATACTTCATAAACTTCCCATGGTGTCCTATTCTGTAAAGTCCTAACATTCCCTCACCTGTTGTGCTTTAAGCAAATAACTCACTCAGGATTGATTTACTAAGTGCTTCTATGGATAAAATGAATTTCCACTAATAAGAATATCAATCAAGTGTAGTAAGATCTCCAGGTAGCATTAAATTTCAAGTCTTAATGGCGTTATCACACCGCACACAATGAGTCAAATTTCCCTTTATTTTCCCCTTTCTTACCTTAAATGTTGAATCATTTGTATACTGAAAGACTATGCTATTTAAGAGGAAAAAACAATTGTGGTGTTCTGTGATACTGGCCCAGAAAATGTACTTTCATGACATTTAGTAAAGTCATCTCTTAGCTTATCAAAAGAGAGATGGGCACAATAAGACATATTCCATACAAACTATAGAAAAGTCTGCCTGCACAACTGACTCTTCTTGTGATACTGGTTACCTGCGTTGATCACATACCTACAGCCTCTGGAATGAAATAACGATTGAAAACTTTGTCCAGTTTCATGCTGTATCTAGATTAACCATTGGACAATTTAGATTTTCTTTTCTAAAGAGGAAACCCAGGGCAAGCTCAGTTTTCTCCCCAAATGTTGGGAGAAGCCAGAGGTTTCTTCAGGCAACAAGGGAACAGAGTGCAGTTGAGATTGGAGTGATTCACAGTTCACGAGGAGGAGCAGAAGTCTGCAATAGTTGTTGTTTACTATTTAGGTCAAGTTCTATACTAGCTTCATAGTATCATCTCAATTAACCCACACAGAACTCAATTGAAGTAGTTCTATTATTATCTACACTTTATTGAGAAAACTACTGAGGGAGGGACCACTTGCCCTGGACACATAGCAAGTGTGGAGCAAGGGGGTGAGGCTGAGATGTGCATAGCACTGTGAAGATTATCTAGATATGCTGACAGATGCTGAGATGAAATCAGCAATTCCGCAAGACACCAAAACACGTCCTACCTCTTTTGCTTCTTTAGTCCAGATCTTTCTCCAAAGCTACCCAAAGACAGACAGAAATGTTAGGATCTCAGCTGGATATAAGGCTGGAGGTTGTGTTTTAGTCTTTGGACTGGCCGAATGGATGTCATTCCCAGAGACTTTGCAGGGGCTTGGGTAGCTAGTCAATTGGAGTATTTAAAGGGACCTCATGGATCATGGGACCATACCACCTTTGATTGATAAACAAGGTAGATAAGACTTAGGAAGATGGACCAATTTGTCCAGATGCACCAGTGGTGACAAGGAAGAGCCTGCAGACAGAATTACAATAACAGACAAGAGATTTTTTTCTCTCTCTCTGTCTCTTTTGAATTGCTAAGAAGTCCTAGATGTGTGACCACGGGAAAACCACTTAGTCTTTCTGTATCTCAGCTCTCCTTTCCATACAGCAGGAGTAAGTGGTAAATACATTACAAAAGTATAACAAAACGATTAATTTCTGTCTAAAATGCTCTTATCAGGCGTGACACACGATGTCAGGAGCTTTACTAGTTTTATTTCAAGTAGGAAAACTGCTGAATGAACTTTCTTTTTGTGTGTGTGCAGTCTCGAGACTTGAACTCAGGACCTTGTGCTCATGCTTAGCTTTTTTTGCTTAAGACTGGTGCTCTACCCTGAGCCACATCTCCGCTTTCATCATTTTTCTGGTTAATCAGAGGTAAGAGTCTCTTGGATTTGTTTGGATCCTCAATTCTCAGGCTCCCGAGTAACTAGTATTACAAGTGTGTATCATCAGCACCTGGCTGCATTTCCTTTTTAGTTTTAAAAACCTACTGTGTAGGACATCATAGCAGAATGGTTCCAAATGTCACTTAAAAGGGTTATACAACATTGCTGGGAGTTCTACATTTATTAAATAGAAATAAGCAATAAGTAGCATTTGATTCAGGATTAACTATTCAAATAAGCTCTAAATAAACGAATGCACTTAAAGGATTTAGAACAATTCCTAGCACACAAAAATGTTCAGTGAATGTTAGCACTCTTAATAAGGCAAAATTCAGAAAAGTAATTAGTAGACTAAATTTGCTAGAGGCAACCATAATGTTACAGTACTGAAAGCCATAATAACTTAGATATATCAGAAAAATAGGACTTAAAGATTGAGAACAAGTTCAGCTATATGGCCCTTGACAGAACCAACAAAAACTAGATAAATGCTTTTGTGGTATATAATCATGATAATGATATTTAATATGAACAAGAGCCCAAATGTGCTCAATTCTTTTTTCCATTTTATTGAAGCTGGTCACATCAGAAAGGCCATCAGGCCCCTGAGGTCTCAGTTCCTGTCCATCAGAAAGTCCCACAGTACAAATCAGAAGCTCTATTGAGTTATCAAGTTGTCTGTACAAAATGCTTTTTATATACTGTGTTTCCCTTCCATCATTGTGTGTTTCTCATGAAGAGGCAATTGTGATTTGTTGGAGGCCTTGTTTCTGGAGCTAGAACATGATGACAGACAGTCCTCCTACAACATAACATGAGTAAAAACTAAGTATTTTGATTAGTGTACTAATTTTGCACAAATTCATATATATATATTTCATAGTCATAATTATTAAATAAGATTTTGTATTCAAAGTTGCAGTTTAAGGTGGCTATATCCCTCATTGTTATCAAATAAAGAATAGGAATGATATTTATCGACTTTGTTTTTGATAGATACAGGTAATCTTTTACTTTTGTTAGGGGAAGGCTAAATACCACAGGAATAAAATTTAAATATTTAGAGTATGCTTTTGAGTGACTAACTCTGAAAAATATTCTAAGACTTTTTTTTCCTTTCTAGGGAAATCACCTTTGAGGTTTCTTCCTTCAAGAAGGGAATGAGTTTCATTAAATGGATATGGAAGTTATATTTTTTCTATTATGCAACCACAACTTGGGGAGTTCATCCCTAGTCCGCTGTGCTCTGCTACTCTCCAGACTTAAGAACGGTGTATTCACCCTGTGCCCTCTGTCTGTGATGTAAAAAGCACTGAGTCCATAGGGCTTGAGCCACATGAGTTAGTTCTGTGTCAGCCACTCTAGCCTTCACCCAGCAGCAAAGGTCCTGGAGACCTTCAACCACCTGAAAATATATTGAATGGGCTCCCAATCTTAGCCCTTCAGTGATGCCAACTGAGGCAGAGCCCTGCTTGCTGTCAACAGAACGTTTGGCTAATGCAGCACCAAGATAACCTCAAATGACTGGAAGAGTTTGCACTGAAAGTGTCATAAAGATGTGCCTGTGCCCATAACCTGTGCTATGGTCCCACCTGGTGACAAGTCCCAGAAAAGGCATGGAACCTGGTTCTTAAAAGCAAAAAGGAAGCCAGGGGGCAGGTCCAAGGGTGGCAGAAAGAAAAGGGCCCTGTATAAAGTTCAAAGAAAGATAGTCAGGCTAGTGTCTCTACATATACTTGTACCTCATTAAAGAGCACTTGCTTATAGATAGCTTCATATGTAGACAAGAGTTTTACAAAGAAAAAATTACAGTAGCTTTTGTTTCTTAAGAAATATCCTTTAAGCAAATGCATGGCTAGAAGTTAACTTGTACATTTTTTAATATATGAGAAATTGACATTGTATTAATGAACCCAGTTGGTCCTACTAAATATTAAACATCTAATAAGGTTGAAAACAATTCCATTGAAGTTGAGAAAGTCAGTTATCTCTGAGCTATGTCTATGCTTTCAAAGAATCAAATTCTAAAGGTAGTGATTACTCACCAAGGTATTATGTCAATTGAGGAAAACTAGGCCAAATAAACTAGCTTCCATGTAGGCCTGGTGCCATTCCTTTCCTTTATTGGCATAATTATACTATTATACTGAATTTTGTAGAGATATAACTTACAGAAAATAATCACATCTTTAAGCAGCCATGGACCACACTGCTGACCTTTTGTTAAAATACACAAATCGTTTTCAGATCATTTCAAGATCTATTCTATGCTGCATATGTATGGTGAATTACATAGGCATGTTATGTAATTCACATGTTAGGGTCAGAGGACAGAATGACCCATAAGACACCCCTTCTGACCACACATACCGGCAGAGGTTCATTTTGAGAGAGTCACATTAACCAGAAATTTCCATGTACTGTAACTCTTGCAAGAGAGTTATGTGGGCCTGCCATCAAGCCCAGAGAAGGGAAGAAATGATCAAATGTGTACAGAAATATGGAAAGTAGAATCAGTAGATGGGACGAGAAGGAACCAGCATGAGCAATAGCAGAGGCAAAACAAATGCAATACCCTAGATTTTCACAGAATGGTTTAGCTTTGCTTTCCTCTAGGATTTCCAGAAGGACAGTGCTCACTTTGTGGGGGGAAATTCAACTGTACATTTCTTTAACAATAGACATAGGTAGATAATCTCCTTTATATTCCCACTGTTGCATATGTTGCATATGTATTAACTGTTTGTAACTGACTTGACCAGTACCACTTCCTTAACTGGGCAGTGTCAGTGCCTAGAGCAAGCAAGCCCTATTCCGATTGGATTGTCTTTATGAACAAGGACAGTTTTTGTCGAATTATATATTGCTTTAAGATTGCCATTTATTTTACACTTTTAAATTCTGGAAGTCATTTTCCAAGATGCTTGAATAATAAGGTAAAACTGGGTGAAAAAATGGATTCCTTGATAGTGCTGTTGGTGTTATATCTGGGGTGGCTAGAAACACTGTGCTCACCTCGGTACTGTGAAGACTGGAGGAACATAAATTGGGGGCTCCTCTATCAGACTGCAGGTCATTTTGCTGAATCTAGACATAAAAACTGAATGTATTTCTACAGATTTCTACATCAATTTACAACATCGTATATGTCAGAGCAAAAAAAAATCTATTTTTGTTAATAGCAAAACTCCATTTCTTTTTGTACTCATGTAAGTGTTCACTGCAAAAGGGAAGCTAATTTAAAGACCAAGAAACCTATTGCAGAAAAATGTTCTTTGTGAACTGGAAACTATGCCTTTGGATTTCAGAATACCAGTCACAGGAGGGGAATCACCCAAACAGGTTTGGCCAGAAGAATGTGGTATAAATGCAAAGTTACTTTCCAATTAAAATCTATTAAAGCAAGAAAATAAATTATACTTGTTTGTTTGAATTTTCCATAACAATACTTGATTTTTCAAAATCATTTTAGTGCAAAGTCAAGGCAAAAATAGAAAATGTGCTTACTGTTTATTCCAATCCATGAATGTGAGACTTTGGCAAAAATAACTTTCCATTTAGAGATAAGATTCAATGGGCATTATCAACTGAAGTTTTATGATCAGGGCTACTAATAAATCTTTTATAGAGATACTTGCTGATAAGAGGTTTCAAATTCAGAAATCCTGGTTAAGTGTTGAAGCTAATTTGGCAAGGTACATGGCATCAGGAAGCAAAGAGAATCTTGGACAAAGAGCAAAAAACAGTCACAAGATTAAATTGGTGACTTAAATGCTAATCCTCTGGCTTATGTAACCACACAACTCAATGTGTTTGCAGCACTAGGTACTACTTGAGTGCGGGCTTATTTGATTGTATGATTTCTTTGATTTGGATTCTTAATTTCCTTCCAGCTTCATGCCTGTGAAAATTTCTTGATTTATGAGCCATAATCTAGATAACTACTCTAGAAAAAAATGAATGTATTAAAATTGCAATAATAATAGGCTTAAGGGAATTTTGGGTATCTAGTAGTATAGCAATAGTTTGCTCCCCAATTTTTGTGTTTTTTTTCTCCATAGAGAATACATTGATTCACATCTTCTTGAAATACATGCTTCAATAAGCCAAAACACAATGAATATGCATGTTTGCAGCCTCTTCATTCTCTCAATCCCAAGGGCGCTAGACAGTGGCTACTTCCTTCTCTCAGTATATGTATTCTGACAACATCAGAGATATGGTGGGGAGTGCTTTCCACCATTTCCTTTATTATTACATGAATGAAAAGGAAACTTAATAATGCTATAACTGCCTGAAAAAAAGTGCCAGCTGTAATTGAGTCAAAGGCAATTCAACATCACACAAATAAATAGGACAGAGCATCTGGCTAGCCCATTTGCATGATATGAATTACCTTTGATGAAAGTATCACATCATCATAAAATAAATACAATGATATGAAAAGAAAAAACACTTCAGGCATGATTAGAGCCATGAAGAAAAATAATCTAAGTTGATATGTGACAACTCTTGATGCAATATAGTTCTAGAAATGAATCTAATGATTGTGTAATTGTGACACGCCTGACAAATGTTAATTAAACTGGTTTACATGATGGTTGAGATGTATAATTATTTAGCTATGTTTCCGTAATCATTTGGAAGAAAATTGGAAATTACAGTTCTAAAAAGCTGTTTGAGAGGAAAGGTCCTGGCGTTGAAGGCTGAATACGATGCTTTTTCTACATGTCGAAAACCACGAGAACAAGCAAGTGTCTCAGGCTGCCTCACTTAACCACAATGAAAGATCTGAATCCTTAATGCATCATCCTTGCCCAGCACCTTTCAGCAAAATTGGTTCATGGGCCAAAGACAGCAATCAGACACCAGACTGGGTTTCAGAATAGGCCATCCAGTCATTGTAACTTTTGATTTATAACTGTTCTTGAGGTCAATGATTGAGAAGATGAACCACAACATCTATGAAAATCCAGAACTTTTTTTTTTTTTTTTTTTTTTACCATCATGTCAAAAACTTGCTGAGTGTCTGGGATTAATTTCCAAGTCCTGGACTGGAATTGTAGATTTGGAAAACAGGGTGTTGAAATAAAAATTAGTGTTGATGATAGTACTGGTAGAAGAAAACCTGGGATATTGAGTTGCAAAACTTAGGGACTAATGGTGGTCATAACTTGTGTGTGTGTGTGTGTGTGTGTGTGTGTGTATGCTTCATGCCCCTACGAATGAACTGCTAAAATGAGGCAAGTCATTTTTGCAACTTACTGTTTTCCTTTGAGGTCTGTAAAGAAAAAACTAAATACTTTAGAGAATAAATCACATACATCTTTAAGTAGATAACAGGAACGAAATATTTGTGACGTAAATAGCAACCTGAAGAAATCAGTAAATTCCAAAACTTCATTTCAATGTCAGAATCCTATCAGAGGCCAGGCTTAGGAATGGACTGATTGTATTTGCTCTACTCAAGCTTCAAGCAGATACAAGAGACTTACTGTCAATTTCCCCAGTCAATTTTTATATTATATTTTGGTTGTCATATCAAATGGTTTATATTTTAATTATGCCTTCTACTGTCAATACTATGACCATAAATGGAAACTCAAGTGATCTTGCAACTTGGGCCTTATCATGAGAACTTAATGAAACCTGAAAATAAGAAAAACCTGAGAGTGAAGTGAACCAAACAAATGTGAGTTTTACAGACATTGGAACTGATTTCAAACTAAATTTGCATAATTTAATTAAAACAAAACAGGAATAACTTATGCATGTAAGCGAGGAGGTTGACTATTCAGGTTTATTATTATTTTTTTAATCTTGGACTGTAATTAGAAAATTCCGAGATGTTCAAATTATTTTCAAGAAGCTTAGGTTCCTTCTGATACCAGTTGGGGATGTTTTTAAGGAAAGTTTTGCTTTGGAGAGGGTGCAAAGAATCTTCTCCTAGCAGCCATTTGTGGAGGTGCTATAAACTCGAAGTGAACTAGATTTTTCTCTCAATCAGTCTTCATGGAACTGATCTGTAAAGTTCTCCTTGAATTTCAAAGGAGAATATAAATGACTCTTGCTCACAAAATAAGCAAACCACAGTGATAACAATACAAATGTATCTTATTGTAACATACCTAGGGGAATTCACTTAAATGTATCATTAGATTTCACTTAGTTATGATTTTTCTTTAAGCCAGAGTAAAGGATTCAAGACTGGATATACTTGACATCATGGTAGTGGGAATTTTATCACTGGTAAAGAACAAATTAGTTACTTGAGGTCAGAAACAATCTATTTTCTTTTTATCCTTATTGAACACCTGTATTGATCATGGTCTGATATGCCTTTAGCTGTGTGCTCCTATGATAAGGTTAAATGTGCAATTCAAAGCCATTTTAAGTAGAGGAGTATTTAAAATATGCCAAGATCCCAATTTCTTAGACTATGCTGTGTGAAATTGCTTTCTTATGCTTTTATTTTTAATCCCTAGTTAGATATCTTAGCATTGTATTAGTGTTTGCTCTAAAACCTTAGATTTCCCAGCTTTTCTCTCCCCCTGCTGGTCACCAGGGGTATGCATTCCTCAACATGAAAATAAACAACACATTTCAATATGCAGTGTACTTTCGCTATATAAAAAAAAGAATGCTCACCCTCTCTACCCTGTTGTCTCTGAGAAAATGTGATTTAATAATGAAATGTTTCTTTCTGTCGCCATTATGACCATCAATAGCATTCACTCACGGTCTTCTTTCTAAATTATTTTGTATAGATAGGATTTCATCCTGGAAATGTGAAAAAGTATCATTTTCAGACTCACTACCAATTTCTGTTTGTTAAAAGTGCTAGTGGTAGCATTATCTCCTACTACTGTGTCTTTTATTTCTCTTTTTCAGCAAATATTTATTATAAACCTTCTAATGATCAAAAATTGGGCTTAAGAATGAAGGCATCGAAAAGATACACATCTTGACCTTGAAATAAACATCATACTTTAGTGGAGGACACTGATATGTTAAAAAAAAAAAAACAAAACAGTTTGGAAAAAGATTTTTGCTAGCGAACACTTAGGGTTTCACTGTGGCTTTCCAAACATGTAGACAACACATTACCATCTTAAAACACCTCTTAAAACAATTTCAACAGGTGTCATTGCTCTGTTTTTATACATGCATATAAGACACTTTGACCATTTACCCTGCCTCATCCTCTTCCTCTCCACCTCAGCTAGCTAACCTCCCAAACAGTCTCATTTCCATCCCTGTCATTTATTTTGGAGTGTTTATTAAGTGAGCCAAGTTGTCTCATCATGGCATTTCACATGTGTGTATATTATATTTTAATGAGAATAGTCTCCTCTGTTGTTTTCTTCTTCCCCATTTTCCTTGTTTAGTAGCTTTGAGATTTCTTATGCCATCTTCATATATAGATATATTTCTATATTTTCCCGATTCCGAATTCTCTTTTGTTGTGTTTCCTTACCCTAGTCTCCTCAAACACTCCTATAGTTGCAATTGGATTTTGTGTATATACACATCCATATGCATGAATGTATGTATGCACGTATGTGAGGTATTTGCATGTGATAGTCTAGATTCTGTGAATGAGTGAATCTGTGTTATTTGATTTTTAAGTCTTTCTTATCTCCCTTAAAATAATAATCTCCAGCTACATGTACTCTCCTGAAAAATGACATGATCTTATTTTCTTTATGACTGAGTAATATTCCATTATATATGTATATATACACATATACATAAATATATATGTATATATATAATTTTCTTTATTCATTAGTTAGCAAGCACCTGGTCTGATCCCATCATTTGGATATTCTGAAAAAAACCTTAAATAAACATAAGTGCACATGTTTGTTTTATGAATATTAATTTACACTCCTCCAGATTTGCGCCCAAGACTGGTAACAAATGCTGTCAGGATCCCCTGAATTCCAGTCTTTTTACCCCTAATGTGTAGTAATAAAGCAATTCCCTTGATTGTGAAATGATATCAACTATATCAGCTAGGACTGGGCTCCCTTTTGTACCTGTAGATTCCTTGCCATGAATACTCCAAGAGGCCAAATGGCCTCAGTTCCCAATTTCATACAAATGCTATGTCCCTTGCTGGAAGAATCCCTATGTTGAAAACTAATGTCTTTAGACCAGCAGATTGCTAACCTGAACTTCCAGAAGCACAATCTATCAGATCCTTAGGAACAATACTGACTGGAGCCATTCCATCTTCCAACCTTTTATTATCTAGGCCATGAATCATGGCACTGAGGAACACAAACCGTATTGGTTACTGACCCTTGGTGACTGACTCTTCTGAAGAATGTTGCCTTGGTTCGTGAAGTGTTCCATGTAGCTATGATGGTGATACCATCTTCTGAACACCAACCACCGTTCCTCCATTGGGCCAGCTGCATCAGTGATGAAAACTGGTGAATGTTGTGTATATGTGCCTATTGCTATTCGCTGTAAAAAGTATTTACGTTGCCAAATCCAAACCATGTACAATTCCATCATGGTGGAAAGGACTTGTGAAAGTTCACAGATGGTTGGTTTGTATAGGAACATTTCACAAGGAAGGCAAATCTTTAACCCCAGGCCACATCTAGTCTTGTGAGAACAAAGCCCTGAAGCACACCCCGGGCCCACCCTGCTGGGAATAGGGCAGTATAATCAACCTGCCTCCACACCAGGGGCAGGGCTTGAAGAGGATGCAGCTCAGGATGGGAGAATACTGAAATTCACAAGAATTGGGTTATCTTTCCCCCTTGATTATCAAAATCCCCTTTTGAGAGTCTGTGGAACACAAATATCTTCATACACAGTGTTTATTCAGACAAAGCTGTCCTTGCACCTCTTGCCTGAGACATGCTTTGTCACCAGTTTTCCAAATGTGTTTCTTGAACATGCCTGCCACTTCTATTCTGTATAACTTTATGCATTCGGGTAAAAGGAACACTCAGGAGCCTAGCTTAGAGTTCTGTTCACAACTGTCTTTCTTTTCCTCAGTAATCCTCTAAGCCATGATGAAGTAAGAAGAATCTCTTGCTTCCTTTTTAAAATATGGTACTGTCAGATCAAACTCAGGATCTTGTGCACGCTGAGCAAACACTTAACCATTGAATTACATACCCAGACATCTTGTATGGTAGCAGTGTGTTGTGTACAACTGTCTGTAATCCAGGCCGGGCTTTCCTTCCTCAGTCACAGGTGCATTATTGAGGTAGTATAGTGTTCAATCTGCTCAAGCAAGTTGCTTTTGCCTGTCTTCACTTAATGAGAGAGGATATCACATTTGTCAGTCATTGTAGGTAGACTAGGTGACAGAAGACATCTTGGCTATGTGCAAAACCTCCTTCCATCCTACAACATATGTCCTTGCCTATTCCAGGAGTCATTGTAAACCAGAAGAAAACTATAGTTTTCAAGAATAATTTGGACAGCAGTGACAAGATATTCCTCCCTTATGCCACCAATAACAATAACCCATTGAGTCAACCAAGTTTAAAATATTTCTTTAAAAAATTTTAAGTAGTTGTACAAAGGGATTTCCACTCAGCATGTCAGTTTATGAAAGCAATGCATCATGGGCTATGCTACCCCTTTCATTTTTCTACCCTATCTCTCCCAATCTCACCCATTCCTTGAACTTTCCTAGTTCCATTTTTACATAGATACACTAACCCTTCCCTTCTCCATTTGAAAATATTTATTTGAAAAAAATGTCTTCTAGAATGAGTGTAGAGGCTCATTCCTATGTCCCCAGCCAGTTAGGAGACAGAGATCATAGGTGGGAAGATCATAGATGAGGCTTGTTCAGGCCCCAAATGAAAGACCCTACTTGAAAAATAACTAAGGCAAAAAGGGCTGGGCATGTGTCTCAAATGGTAAAGGGCCTTTCTGGTAATTGTGAAGTTCTGAGTCCAAACCCAATACTACTAAAAATAATCTACTTAAATGATAGCATTCAAGAAAGAAAGAGTGATAAAAATAAAACTGCATTGCTAGGAAAGTGTGATGGTGTGATTTATTCTCACATAGAGATGAGAAATGGTTAGATGAAAATTTTCTCTACATATTTTGATCTACTTGTCCCTTTTCTTCCTTTATGTGACAATTACACAATTAGGAAACAAATTCAGCTGCAGAAGAAAGCTGTGTTGCCAGCATTTTGTTAGTTGAAACAGGATACATTATCCCCACCCATTGGGAAGAGGCAGATCACAGGATAGAGGGAGTCAACTGATAGAAAGGAAGTATCAATTCTCATTCAGTCTCTATTTGGTCCTGAGTTATTATGACTAGATACTGTTTCCTTGATTTGTTATTAGGGCACACTTTAAAAACACATATTAAACATATAACTATGTTCCTAGCAGTATATGCCCTATCCCAAACATAGAAACAATCAAAGTACCTTATTTTAATAAACAAAAAAACATGTTTGCCTACAAGAAGCTCTCATTCAGCTTTTAAAAAGTTAAAAAAAACAAAAAAGGAAACTGACACAAGCTACAACAGATACATTTGGGGGATGTTGTACTACAGGAAACTAGCCATTCACAAAGGACAAATATTATGAGTGTGTGTATATGATTAACTAGAATATGTGAATTCATGAAGATATAAAGGGTTTTGGACAGTAATTCTGAAGCTGACTTCAGAGTTTCAGGTGAGTAATATGAAAAACTTCTGATAAAGGTGGTGATAGTTATACAACAATGCATGTGTGCTGAATGCCAGCGAGCTATATAGTTATAATGATTACCATGGCTAATTTTATGTTAGGTGGATTTTTCCTCAGATTTAACACAATGAAAAGTATGGTAAACAAAAATAATTTGTATTTTTTAGGACCAAGATTGCAACTCCAACTTAGTACTTGCTAGAGCTCTAACAACTGAGCCATGCTTCTAAGCCTGATATGTTGTCATTATAAACTGCTTTGTCAAATGGCAACTCCTTTATGCAACTAACAAAAGATAAGTAAAAGTTAAAGAAAGAGAAGCAACCCCCCACAACACCTTCCCAAAGGGCTCCTCAGAATGAAGGTATGCACTGTGTGAAGTTATTCTTTTTTCTTTCATTTTTTTCCCTCTGGTTTATCCCTTGTTGTCATTGTATTTGATTTTGGTACCCTGTCTGATTTGGGAAAGGGAAAGGGAACAACAAAATGGTGAGACAAAGAACAAAGGGTGAACCAATGCAACAGCGATACTCACAAGACAATATGTTGGAAATTAACTGTACAACTTGGGAGTGTGGGGGGAGGGGTTGGGGAAGGGCAAGAGGGAAAAATGAGGGAGGGGTAACAATGTTTGACAAGAAATGTACTCATCTTACATATGCAACTGTAACTCCTCTGTACAACACCTTGACAATAAAATTAAAATTAAAAAAGTACATAAAAAGTCAAATGTATCCCTATACCAATGCATGAGCATCAGGAATGATGACTAGGAGAACATAAAAACTAAACTTAGAGGGAGATCAGTAGGAGAGCACCTGGATGATGAAATGGAAGCAATGTCAATGCATCTGTCTAGGAAGCCAGAAAGAGTAAAATGCTAAAGCAAGATTGTGAATACGATGTAATGTAACTGTGTCTCCTTCCTGCATTGGAACACCGTTGATGACAAAGCCAATGTCCACTCTTGCCATAGCGATTTGACTATAACTTGTTGATCTAGAGGTAGACTTGGTAGACTTTTCCCTCCCATGACTTTAAACGTGAGGGACCCAGGGCCCAGGAGTCTTTGGGGTTGGAGGTTCAAAGTGATGTCAACCGCAGGGCTGCGAAACGGACTGCAAAGACTTCTCACCGAGGGTCTTGGAGATGCCCTAGTTCCTGTGAAGTGGTGGCTTGTGAGGTTGTTTGTTTATTGTTAGATAGGATAGGATCATTCCAATTCCTTATTTTCTGCTTTGGTTTATTTCTGCTTGTTAGTTGGCAAGTGTGCTTACAATCAAAGAACTCAAATAAATCCAGGAAGGCACAGGTCTCCTCATTGCCAGAGTTTATTTGTCACGCCCCTCCTCCTTACTTCCTCTGTCATACTCAGTGTTGACGAGAGGCAGGGGGGCTGGTGGTCTGCACCCGAGGAATGCCACCTTTGACAAACAGATTCTCCTCATGCTAATAACAAAGATTTATTCTTTTCAAGAAGAATAAAAAAAAAGCACTTCCAACCTACAATCCATAATTACTCACATAGAAGCAGATAAACACAATCCTTACAAAGTAGAATCCCTTGAACAGTCTCTTCAATGTCTTTGTGATAGGATGCCGCTCTTCTGGTACTTATTTTGTTTTGATGACACAAGATCAATTCAATACTTCTCGGTTGAGGAATAGATATTCTATATAAATTTAATGATGATTATTAGTTTAAGGATCATTAGTCTAAAGATGATCATTAGCTTGGATCATTATAATAGCTATACACTTTCCCTTATTCCAGAGACTTACAGTGATTTACAAATAAGGAAAATGAGAAATATTAATAAAATGTAAATACTATAGTACAGTCAGATCTCTATACCTGCAGGTTTTTTTCATCTGCTGGCATCTATGAATCAAAAATGTTCAGAAAGAAATTGTATCTATATAG
This sequence comes from Perognathus longimembris pacificus, assembly GCF_023159225.1. Lineage (NCBI taxonomy): Eukaryota > Metazoa > Chordata > Mammalia > Rodentia > Heteromyidae > Perognathus > Perognathus longimembris. The sequence goes on along the minus strand of NC_063175.1, from coordinate 5,945,507 downwards.
AGCATATATTCATTTTTCTTGCCATTATTCCGTAAAGAAAAAAAAAAGCTGACTGTTCCCTGTAATCTCAGCTACCCAGAAGATAGAGATGGAAAGGATCATAGCTTTAGGCTAGCCTAGTTTAAAAAAGTTATTAAAATTTCATCCCAATCAATAGGCCAGAAGTGATGGGACATATCTATTCCATAGGAGTTGTAGGTAGGATTGTAGCCTGAGACCAGCTTAGACAAAAACTTAATAAGACCCTACTTGAAAAGTACCTAAAGAAAAAGAAGTCTAGTGATTGGTGCAAGTGTATCGCATCTGACTACCAAGCACAAGGCCCAGAGTTCAAATTCCTGTATGACTTAAGAAGAATGAAAGGGAAAGAGGGAGGAAAGGAGGGATGGAGGGAAGGAGAGAGGAAAGGAGGAAAGAAGAAAGAAAGAAGAAAAGAAGGAAAATGAAAAATAATATAGCCTGATAACTACTTAGCATTTGTGGGTACTCAGTATGAGAAATGATACCAACAGGAGAATGGGGGCCATTTCAGGTAAGAACCTTGAACCTCTGAGGATTTGGCATCTGTGGGGTCCTGGAACCTGTCCCAGGAGGACATCGTGGGGGCGGGGGGGGGATCCTCTATGTTCTGTCCTCATTAGCCATGAAGAAGCTCTTGTTCAATGGAATTTGGAGAATGTCTTCTTGGTGAATACAGCTGGTCCCTGCAGGAGCTTCATAGAGGGCAAGTTTAATCCCAGCGAGGTGCCCTTTTCTGATACCCTCTAAGGTACTACTTTGAGCATGTTGTAAGATAAATGAACAGAGAAGCCACATTTTGAAAGATCGAATCTTGCAGTCTTTATTAGAGAATTAGCAGTCTGTAGGCAGCCAGTTGTTACAAAGGCTGCAGTCTGCAGATACTCTTAACACTGTTAGGACACATGCCAGAGAGGAGAGAAAGAAGAAAAACAATACCAACAAACCAACTCAGCTCCAATGGAGAGCTGAAGTGGGATGCCGTGGTGACCAGAGATGAGCCAGAAGACAGGACACAGGACAGGAACACGGAGACATGTGGCATGGTGTAAAGGTGCCTGAGCTGGTCTGACCCTAAATAGGGTCACGCAGGGTACAGGGTCACAGGAAGCTCCCAGTCCCAGGCACTGGACTGACAGGTTCAGTCACTTCTAGGCCAAGCACCCACCCCTGTCTCCAAGGACTCAGGTAAACCCATAACTTGGAGGTGGGACTTCTCTTCCCCTAGCAATTCAGGCACACCCATGAAGAAGAGATGCAAGACCCTACAATTCACCTGTGGCCAAGATGGTGCTGGCAGGCCTGACCTCCTTACTTCAAGCAGAGGCTTAAATTAAAATACAATTGCGTTAAAAAAATATCTAGCCTCTCTGCTGTGCACTGTGATTAGAGCCAGAGAAGAGAACTGAGAGCCAAAGATTTGTTTGCTTTCATTCTGAGGCCCTAGGTGAGTGACTGTCAAGCTATGTGCCCTGGACCTGAAGCACAGCTGCTGGGAAATGCAGATCCCCAGGCCCCCATAAGCAGACTGAATCAGAATGCATGGTGGCAGGGGCTGGCAACCTACCCTAGTAACAGTTTTCACAAACCTTCCAGGTGGTCTGATGCATATTCAAGGCTAAGCACAACCCAAGATTCAATCCTTAATGCTGACCAGTCTGTCCTTTAGTTCTAAGGATCCCTGGGTAGTTCTAGGGGATCCTGAGGAAGGTAATGCGTACCTTCCACAGAGTGGGAGGGAGAGTACAAAGAAGCAGAGTTCCAATGGTGGAGGGGAAGATCTTCCTCAGAGCACCTAATTCCAAGCTTTCTTATTTGCATTACTGTGACGTATGCAAAACCTAGGCCTCCGTAATGGACCAGGACACTAAGCCAACTTCAAGATCAAGGTGTTCATTCCTGCCATCTTGCTTCAAAGTGGAGCCATATCTCCTCCCTGCCCTGTGAAGAGACTGTCTCTCCATTGTCACCCGTTGTCATCCTGCATGTGCAAAAACACAGTAGGGCTTCTCAGAGCCTTCATCAGCTCAGGCTGCCATGGCAAAGTACCACAGACTGGGGTGTGTGTGTGTGTGACATGACACAAACCTATTTTCTCATCATTCTAAAGGCCAGCATTCCTGTTTCCTCCTGAGGGCTCTTCCTTGTCTTGCGGATGGCTCTCTTCCCTGTGTCTCCAATGATCTTTGATGTCCACATGGTCTTTGATGACCAGGTCAGGCTCTGATGACTTCATTTCATCTTCAGCCTATCTTGCTATCTTCAAAGGCCATCTTCATCAGCTCGCCACTCCCAGCCACCTTCTGAGGGACAGGGGTTAGGATGTTAACATATGAAGATGGAAGAGACAACATTCTTTCAGAGCAGCCTTTCACCAGGTCTACCCAACCTCCTCGTTCTTGCAGTCATCAAAATCGTCTGACTAACAACTCATGTCTTTTCCTTAGTAAGTGAAATGTGGATCCTGGATCTAAGCATTGCCACCTTGCATCTTTATAGAAGTTAATAGAAGATGGGGAATTTCTGAAAACTCTGGAGGTTATAGAGGATATTATTTGGATTGTAACTATGTCAGGAGTTGAATTATTTATCTCATTCCATAGCATGAGAATTAAATAGACATGTATGCTTATATAAGTACGGTTATCCCTATCTATACATACATGAAAGTGTCTAGCAGAAAAGTAAAATTTAAAACCCATGTGTCTATACAAGTTGCTTCCCTTGCTGGATATCTGTGGCTTCCGCCTGTGATCCTGGCTACACTGGGGGCTGAGGTCTGAATATCCTGATTTGAATCCAGCCTGGGCTCAAATGCTTGTGAGACCCTTACCTCCAGATCTTACCCAGCAAAAAGACAAAAGTGAAGCTGTGGTTCAAGTAGTACAGCACTAGTTGTGAACAAAATAGCTCAGGGATAATGCCCAGGTCCTGAGTTCAAGCCCTGGGATTGGCTCAAAAAGAAAGAAAGAAAGAAAGGAAGGAAGGAAGAAAGAAAGAAAAAGAAAGAAAGAAAGAAAGAAAGAAAGAAAGAAAGAAAGAAAGAAAGAAAGAAAGAAAGAAAGAAAAGAAGTTGTGTCTCTACCTTCCATTTGTTCTGTTCCATTTTTGTTTGTACTGCTTATCCCATTACTTTTGGTGCTATCCAAAAGGGTGTCCAGTATCTCCAGTATCAATAGCAAACAGCATTCTTATGCTAGTATGCCTTCAAATGGAAAGTGTAAACCCACTCACTAGCACACTGCTCAGAAGCCATGCTTCCCCAGCACACAGAATGCATAGCTGCTGCTGTGGGGACCTCACTCCCTCCCACCCCCTGGAAAGAATGGCTCTCATTTGAGTGGAATTTTGCTTTTCCCTGCCTCAGTCTTCTAAACACTTTCTCCATCTTTGATATGTAGCAGAGATAGGAGGAAGGTTACACAGTCCACACTCTTCTTGGTAGCACGATTGTCTTGGTCTCGGTGAACATCTAGATTCAGATTCTGAGGCAGGATTTGTGTGTAGATCATCCATCAGCTGTTACCTCAATGGACTGCCTTGCTGACATTAAATGTCATATGTGGTGATTTCCATGAATGATCACAAGTAATCATAGGCTAGACTCTCAACCTTAGTAAGCAACTTAAGCCAGGCTTTGGTGGCTCAGGCCTGTGATCCTAGCTACTCAGGAGGCTGAAATCTGAGTATCACAGTTCAAAGCCATCCATGGCAGGAAAGTTTGTGACATTCCTATCTCTAATCACCTAAAGGCCAGAAGTGAGGATATGGCTCTAGTGGTAGAGTGTCAGCCTTGAGCAAAAAGCTTGGGAACAGGGCCTGGCCCTTGAGTTGAAGCCCCAGGATCAGCACAAAAAAATAAAGAAGGAAAGAAAGAAAGAAGAGAAGGGAAGGGAAGGAAGGGAAGAAGGAAGGAAGGAAGGAAGGAAGGAAGGAAGGAAGGAAGGAAGGAAGGAAGGAAGGGTAGGAAGGGAAGAAGGAAGGAAGGAAAGAAGGAGGGAAGAGAAAGAGAAAGAGAGAGACTTAAATCCAAAGCTCATGCCTTACTGAAAGCTCTGGGTCCCTAGGCCAAGATATTTTTATATTGACTAAGTTCTCCGGTTCTTCACTTGAAGTTTGTGGCTTTTGAGAAGCCAGACTTGATTCTCTTTGTAAATTAATTTATTTTCAGTGCCAGTGTAATTTTTATTCCTATGACATCATTTACCTTTGTGTTATTTTTCTTCTACTTTTAATCTCTCATATTAGATTTTTCCTGTGAAATCTCTCAGTATAGGGACTATGCATCATTTTTACATCTGAACAATCTAAATATCCAAAGTGTATCACTGAGATTAGAGATGTAAAATGAGGCTGAAAATTACTTCCATGCTGTTAACAAAGCTGATATTCTTGTGATAATCTTTGACAACATACCTCTGGCTCAGATGTGACCCTTTCAACATCACGCATGTGTTAAACATCTAGCCTGGCCTCTGCTTTCAAGTGCTCACTGTTGTAGCAAATGACCCATGGAAGGCAAGCTCTGAGCAGGTAGGGAATACTTAGCATGTTTAATACAGGTGAATGCTGTTCCACATTTAGGAATCCAATCCAAACTGATACTGAAAAAGACCCTTTATAGAAGAACTTTTGCAAACCAAGGCAAACACTCCTCACCTAGTATTGAAGAACATCAGCAATGGGAAAATATCAAAGAGGTAGAATGGTAAACCTGGAATAGAAGGTAAGCCTAGGTAGTGAAGATAATTCTCTATAACTGTAGGAAGCAGAGAGGGGCCAGCCACAAAAAAAGCTGGTGGGAGGAGCCAGGTAAAAAAAGGAGAGAAAGGAAAAAGAGCTTTGTAGGGCTCAAAGGAAGTCATTTGTGGTAACTATTCCTATAGCTGCTATATTTCCACTGTGTTGTGATTATTTATACACAGTGAAAAGAGCCTGTCTTTTCATGTGTAGGTTCCAATTAAAATCTGGCAGCCATTCATCAGACCCGCGAAGGTAATTCTATAACTGTGTTCATGCCACAGATAGCTCTCTTTACCTGGCACCAGTTTCTAAAGCTTGGTTTCTTGCTCAATGCAAAAGAAACATTTAGAGTCCTTTATTTATAAGGTAAGCTGTGGAAGGACTTGGGACAAACCACCTGGATAGGACTCTTTGTGAGTTGTTTCTGAGTTGTAAGCAAAAAGTTCTACCCTAAGATGAGGTTTCTTCTTTACACATACACACACACACACACACACACACACACACACACACACACACATACATATATATATACTATTCCTGTGAAATATGAATGTTTTCTCCATCCTTTCTTACAGTTCTGTGATTTCCTGGTAACATCAAAGAACCGAGAAAACAAAATGAGATGCTTTCTGCACAGAAAGATGCTGGGCCTTTCCATTTCTTTCAAGAAATAATGGTGTCAGCAACACCTCTCAGCCCAGATTATCATCATCACAAACAGCTATAAGCAGCTGGACAAAGCTAGGTTGTTACAGCCGGGAGCATGCCATTTTCCAACCTGACCACATCTGGCATTTGAGGACATGAAGAGTTCCTGCTATTTTTGTAATGATTAATGCAACTCAGGTAGATGAGGAAGGGAATAATAGAGCATAAGAAAAACCTGAAAATTACTCATTTGCCGGGAAGAGATGGCTGTTTAAATGATAAAGAACCTTCTCATGAAATGAAACGCCACAGATTATAGACTCAAGTCATGTGATGTATCAATGTCACAGGTGTATGCGGGAAAAACACAAAGCAACTCAAATCTCAGCAAATTGTGTGACTCCATTTTTATTCTCATTGACAAACAGAACCTCCTGCATTTTCTGGTTTGTTCCCAGTTAATTTGACCACTGAGCTCCATTTGGGCCTATCAACTCTACTTTCAAGTAACCACCATTAGCAACTCCTGGCCTCATGGAGACCAAAACCAAAACCAAAAATAGGCAACTTGATTCCTTTCTTATGCTTATGTGTGTGCACATTTATTTGCTGATAGCTGCCATGTGGGTTTAGAGAGGATTCAGGTGTGTGCATCCACAAAACAGTCTGTGAATGTGTTATCTCAACTAAATGAATTAGCCCAGATGGTGACATCAAATTTTACAGGCAATTTTAAGTCAGTGTGGTGATAAAGAAAAAGTTGATGTTGACTCCAGAAGCAGAAAATCCATCTGAAAAAATAATGAAGGGCTAGTCACTACTAAAATTTCAAGTACTGGACTTCCAACTACTGTTTCATGGCTAGCACTGAGTTGCTTGTGCCACTGGCATCCAATGGAGAGATGTCAAGTCCATAGCTTAAAGCACAATACAAAGTAGAGCCTTCCTTTCCTCAAGGAATTATTTGGTCCTCCATGTCAAATTAGTGACTGAAGATACGCCATGCTGTGATACATTAAACATACCCCCAGAAAACTTGCATCTTCTTCCATCAAGAGAAGAATTCTCTTTCCCCACAGGTGACCTACCCTAAATAACTGAATATGGCAGAGGTTATATTCAATGCCAGAGCAGAGGATGCAAAGAGGCCTGTTAGTTTCTGTCTGTGCCCTAGGGGATCAATTCTAGAAAGGGGCCCCGAAAGGAAGATCTAGAAGACAGTTTTCCCAGATACACCCCCAAGACCAGCAAGGGCCAAGGTGCATGTTTGTATTTTATGCAGCAATAGGTGAATGAAACAACTTCAAGAGTCTCTTGGGCATGGAGAGAGCTGACTTTCCCTAGGATTCTTCAACCCTGGTCTGTCAGGTATTTCTACTAGGTTTTCTGGAAGTGCCCTCAGACAGTGTAGCAGCTAAAGCTGTTGCTTTCTTCTCTATATCCCCTGAAAAAAATGAATCCATCAGATTCTGTGGAAATTTCTAGGGAAGTTCCTCCTCACTCCCACTGGCCCTTGCTTTCATCTCTTACTCTTCACCTTGAGTGCATATCAACTGAGGATTAAATAATCACAGGGGCTAGAGGCATGGTTTAAGTAGTAAAGCACCTGCCTTGCAAGCTGAGGAGGCATTGTGTTCCTCAGTACTGGAGGGAAAAAAATCCTCAGGCTCCTTGCTAATCCATTTTGCAATTGCAACCTTCCTTCATTCCACCTGACTCCTTTGAAAAGTGCCCTCACTTGTGATAATTACACCACAGTAGAGATTGTGACCCAGCCCAAATGCAGCAGAAGCATGAAGGGGTTCCTGTAGTCCTCAGGGCATCTGTGCTATTCACCATGACAGCCCTTTGCAGCAAGCCCTTTGTAGGTGACCTACAAAGTCAGCAAAATGCTTAAGACTTGGCTAAATGTCATTGGAGGAGTTTGGGAATAAAGAGAGAGAGAGAGAGAGAGAGAGAAAAACATAGTCAACATTCCTGTCTGCTAGAGATCATACAGCCCAGCCCAGGCCAGGGAGACCTAATGGAACTCTCCTTCTCCATCTTTCCTCTTTTCTCTCTCTCTCTCTCTCTCTCTCTCTCTCTCTCTCTCTCTCTCTCTTTCTCTCTCATTTCCAGAGCAAAGCCAATGCTGGCACTCAGGCTGCTTGTCCCTGATTGTGAAGCACAAACAATCAAATAGTAGCTAGCCATGGTAGTGTACACCTATAGTCTCTGCACTTGGGAGGATGGTGAGTTCCAGGCCAGCCTAGGCTACTAAAATCAATCCTGTCTCAAAAATGCTATATAACACAAAGCAAAATAAAATGGATTGAAGATTTTCCTCCATTTCACATTCTAGGCAATTATTTGACAGCTCACCCTACCCAAGAATCTGGTGATGAGGTGCTTCAGGACTCAGGACTGCAGCACAATTAGGAGGCCTTTGTGGGGTAAGAATTCATTATGAGGAACATGTAAAGGAGTCTTGATTGATTATGGCCTCATGCTTCTGGGCGCCAGTGTTGCTCAGTGTTCCATGACTATGTGTTGGAAACCATGCAACCCAGGTTTCTCCCAGAGCAGGCTCCAAGGAGAAGAAAGTGAGATACCTACAGAGCCATCTGCAAAGGACTACAGCCTTGGAATAAATAGAAGTGATAGGCACAGTCCCTCCCTCTTTTGTGGCACCTGGCATCAGGTGGCTTTCAGATCTCTAATGTATGGTGAATCTGTCATCCTGTCTCTTGGCACTCCCAGAGAGTGTGATAAAAATGGGCTGAGCTGCGATCCTCGCATCAGCCACTCCTGATGTGCAGGTATTTGTTTGCTAGTTTGTTTTCTAGTAGGAAAGTAAAATTGGTTCATTCTGTCTTCTGGAGTTGAATCTCGTGCCTTCTGGCTCTTGATGGCCCTGCAAGGGTTGCAGTCTGAGCCAGAGCTCAGGACGACGCTCGCAGAGTGCCCCCTGGTGTCAGCCACAGGACCATGCAGCTCCTGAGGAAAACCTGAAGACATCGCAGGGAGGGAAGGAACATTCAAGAAAAAAAATCAAATATCAAGGAATCTTCACTGCTGAAAACGGATGTAACGTTCACAGATATTTTTGATAAGTTTTGTTTTTTTACAAAACATGAATCAAATTGTGTTTTCTTTCATGTAAAATACATCATGAAGGCATTTCCATGTAAACCTACTAAATTTTGAATTCTCTTAATGTCTTGTGTCATCAAATGATATTTTACACGCATTAGCAATAAATATATCTAACATTTGTTGAGTAGTTGCTGCACACTAGGAATTATGGTAAGCACTTCATATGGCTAGTCTTGCTTTATAATTATTCCCATTTTTAATATGAGGACATTGAAGTTATAAAGACTGAAATGTTTGAAAATGTCCTTAGGAACTGGAGACATAATCTAACATGGACATTTCATTCTGCATGGCCAGCTGTGCTAGATATGCTTGTGGTTATTGACATATTGGTTGCTTCTTTGGGAATCATAAATTGTCTTTCTTTCTCCCCACATACATCTGTTGGCACAAGATAGTTTCCATTCTCCTACCACTAAACTCTTGAATGGATTCAGATAGTAATGTCTTTACAATAATGACCACACTTTTCTTCCAAAATGCTGCAATGCAGGCTTGGTAAAATAATAATGAGATGTGTCTTTGTTCATCCCCGTGTTTAACAAATGCTTCAGCTTTAAATTCCAACATAGTGAAGAATGTATTATTTCACAGCATAGTAGGTTACATTCATGTATCATATTTTATAAGACATGGTGTGCTCTTAGGTCATATGTACAAGTCGACCTTTAGTATTCATGGACTCCACATTTCATGTTCAATTCACTACAGATCCAAAACACTTGAGCATTGACAGATTCTTTTCTTGTCGTCATTCCCTAAATAATATATCATAACAACTATTTATATAACATTTAGGTTGAATTTGTTATTCTAATTAATCCAGAGAGGATTGAAGGTATACAGGGAAATGCACATAGGACATATAGAAATTCTGGACTAATTTATTTAATGGACACAAAGTCCATTATAGAAATGGTGCCCAAACAGATTCCTGGGGACAGCCCTTCTATTCCACTATGTGTGCTGAGGGAAGACTGTGTGTGTGTGTGTGTGTGTGTGTGTGTGTGTGTGTGTGCCTGAGACCAAGCAGAAAGTTCTGATCTAGCAAAAGAAGCCTGAGCAAGGGAGGATGTAACAAGTTGGATAAGAAATGTACTCACTGCCTTAAGTATGAAAGTGTAACCCCTCTGTACATCACTTGGACAATAAAAAAATGGAAAAAAAAAAGAAGAAGCCTGAGCACATTTCTGTGGGAGGCACTGTTTCTGTTGTGGAAAGGGTCCTTTTGGTGTCTCGCATTTCCAGGACAGCTTTCATGTGACAAAGGAAGTAAAATGAGGCAAGGAGTCATAATGATAAAAGCCACAGCTAATGAAATAGAAAACTGATGTAAATGAATCAATGTCGAGTTGGTTCTTTGAAAAAGATGAGGAAAACAGGGAAGACTGAAAAGGTTAATGAAGGAGAGAGAAGGAAGATAGGATTATTAGGATAAAAGGGGAAATTAATTATAGACACTGCAGAGATTTAATAATTAGGAATTTTCTAAGACCACTTTACATCCTACTAATTTGAAATTTTAGGTGTAATGAGATCACTTTATTAAGTTTATTTTTAATAACTTTAAACAGTTGTACAAAGGAGTTCCAATTCAACATGTCAGTTTATGAGTACAATGCATCTTTATTAGTACCACCCCTTCCACTGTTCTCTCTTATCTATCCCAACCCCATCGATACCGTCAGGTTTCCTAGTTCAACTTCATACATGAACATTGAATATTATGGCAAGAGGATCATTCTTAAAAGACCACACTAACTTCCTTAACAAAGACCCAGAATGGCTACAAATCAAAGAAAGGTTGGACAAATGGGACTGCATCAAACTGCAGAGCTTCTGCACGGCAAAGGACATAGCTCACAAGATAAACAGAAAGCCCACAGACTGGGAGAAGATCTTTATCGGCCATTCAATGGACAAAGGCCTTATATCTAAAATATATGCAGAACTAAAAAAATTACCCTCTTTCAAAACAAAACCGCAAAGAACCAATAGCCCCCTCATCAAGTGGGCAAAAGACTTACAAAGAGACTTCTCTGATGAGGAAATGAGAATGGCCAAGAGACATATGAAAAAATTTCCTACATCACTGGCCATAAAAGAAATGAAAATCAAAACAACATTGAGATTCCATCTCACCCCAGTAAGAATGTCATATATCAAGAAAACTAACAATAACAATTGTTGGAGGGGATATGGCCAAAAGGGAACCCTACTTCATTGTTGGTGGGAATGTAAACTGGTTCAGCCACTCTGGCAAGCAGTATGAAGATTCCTCAGAAGGCTAAATATAGAACTCCCCTATGACCCAGCAGCTCCACTTTTGGGTATCTATCCAAAAGACCACAAACAAAATCACAGTAATGCCACCAGCACAACAATGTTCATCGCAGCACAATTTGTCATAGCGAGAATCTGGAACCAACCCAGATGCCCCTCCGTAGACGAATGGATCAGGAAAATGTGGTACATATACACAATGGAATTTTATGCCTCTATCAGAAAGAATGACATTGTCCCATTTGTAAGGAAATGGAAGGACTTGGAAAAAATTATACTGAGTGAAGTGAGCCAGACACAAAGAAACATGGACTCTATGGCCTCCCTTATTGGGAATAATTAGTACAGGCTTAGGCAACTCATAGCAGAGCATCACAAGGCCCAATGGCTATACCCTTGTGAACACCTAAGATGATGCTAAGTGAAAAGAACTCCATGTTATGGAGACAATTGTTATATCACAGTTGTAACTACTTTCAACGTCCCATGTGTATCTGTAGCTTCTACTATTGATGGTGTTCTTGTATCACCTTCCTGTGGTTGTACCAACACTCTCTCTGTAATCTTATCTGAGTATATTGGAAACTGTGTATACTGGTATTAGAACTAGGAAATTGAAAGGGAATACCAAAATTGAGAGACACAGGGTAAAAAAAGACAAACAACTACAATAGCAATACTTGCAAAACTGTTTGGTGTAAGTGGACTGAACACCTCAGGGGGGGAAAGGGTAAGGGGGAGGGGGGAGGGGGTATGAGGGACAAGGTAACAAACAGTACAAGAAATGTATCCAATGCCTAACGTATGAAACTGTAACCTCTCTGTACATCAGTTTGATAATAAAAATTTGAAAAAAGAAAAAAGAAAAAAAAAGACCACACTAACTCTGGGAGAAATAGACAATCTGGATATTCTGACCATCAGTAACAAAATGGAACCAATAGTTGGAACACTTCTCACGTAGGAAACCTCCTCATGAGGGCTCATTTTATGTCACAGAGAAGTTCAAGAACAGTTACTTCTAAGCTTATATGGACTGTTTTTTTCTGGAAAATACAGCTTAGAAAAATAATTTTAATACCTACAATTAAATGAGAAAGGAAAAAGAAAACAAAAAGCAAGCAAAAATTTGACATAAAATATTAACAAACCAAGTCCAGCAATGCATACTAAAGATAATATATCATGATATAGATTAATTTATCTCAGGAATAGAAAGGATGGTTTAACATTAGGAAAGCAGTTCATAGGAATCTTTTTATTCACAACTCAAAGGGAAAAAATAACACCACCATCTCAATAGAGTAAAAGGGATCAGCAAAACTACCTCTTCATGATGAAAAGTTACACAAGGGTTCTCCAGCCTGGTAGAAGACATAAACAGATGTCTTCTTAATGTAACTTATTTAATAATGCTATATTTTACATATAATAAAGTAATAATGATATACTGAATATAAATATTCCTTTTATAATCCCAAGAACATAAATATTTATTCTATCAAATTCCATTTCTAAAAATACTTAAAATTGGCTTATATTGTTTATACTGGGGGGTGTCATTGCTACATTTCCACATATGTAAACTGTATTCCAACCAATCAATTTCACCTCCTTCATCACACCCTTGCACACTTCGTTCTAAAAAATAGTGTCCCCCAATATTTCCTTTGTTTTCATCACTGCAAATAGTCTATTTTGACAGTATTCACTCTTGTAATTTTTCTTTATTCTCTTCTCTCCTTCTCAGGCATCCCACTCCTACTAGCTCTACCCACCCACAGAGTCTATTTCTCATTTCTCCTATCCCATAATGATGCTTAACTGTGTGGTGTGTGTGTGTGTGTGTGTGTGTGTGTGTGTGTGTGTGTGTGTCCTAAGGCTTGAACTCAGGGCCTGTGCAATATCCCTGAGCTTTTTTGTTCAAGGCTGGTGCTCTACCACTTAAACCACAGCTCCACTTCTGGCCTTTTGGTAGTTACTTGGAAGTAAGAGTCTCATGGACTTTCCTGCTGGGACTGACTGAACTGACTGACTGACTGATCTCAGCCCAGGACTACAGGCCTGAGCCACTGGTGCTGTCTGATTATTAGTCTTTGCTGAGTTTTCCTGTGCTGCTGTCACACACACTTAAGATGTGTCACCCAGTTATCCATCCTCTTTCTATTTTCCCCTAACCTTTTCCTGAGTCAACCTTTATTTTGGTTCATGATCTGTTCAACCATCAGAGTAATGAACACATTCCATCTTGCAGTCTGGTGACTGCAATGAGTTAGTACAAATAAGATAGAATGTTTGGAGAGGGAAATAGAGCAGTCATTGTTTAATAATGATAGCATTACCAAAAAAAGCAATGTATACAAATGGATAAATCAATTAATTAAGAAAGTCTAGATATAACAATCAAAATATGAAAGTTAATTGTATTTCTATGTATAAGCAATAAAATCGGCTCAAAAACATTTAAAAGATAAACTTAAGCCTGGTACTAGTGACTCATGCCTGTAATCCTAGCTACTCAGGAAACTGAGATCCAAATGATAGTAGGTTGAGAAAAACCTGGGCAGAAAAGCCCATGAAACTTCATCTCCAAAATTACTAGCAAAAAGCAGGGCTGGAGGAGTGACTCAATTGGTAGAGCACCAGCTGAGCAAGCTTGAAGCCTTGAGTTTAAACCTTGGTACCAACAAAAAAAAAATACTCCAAATATTCTGTCCTCTCTCCTTTTGGCATTTAACTATAAAGCCAAAATAAGAACATTAGTTTCCCAATGTCTGATGTTCCCTTTCTAAATCTTGTGTCTGCTTGATTTAATCGCCTTCTGAAACTTTGAGTAAGCATGTTGTGCCTCATTCCACTCTCTTCATCTTAACCCTTTTCTGTATTTCTCATCTCTGCTCCTTGCACTGCACTCAGGAAAATGCTTTGGATCTACATTTTTATTCACTAGTTTCTGAGGGTAATTTGTTTAGTGTGTCCATGTTTTAAGCCTATTGTAGTTTATTATTAAATGGTATTATAAAGTTACCATTCCACAAGTCAGGTTATGAGTACAATATTTCTTGATTAATGTCCCTCCTTCCCCCATTTGCCTCCATGTTTGCTTTATCATCTTTACCCTCAAGTTTTACCTTTGTGTCACTCTATTTTCCTGTTTGGTTCTCTGTCACGTAGACTCTGAATGGCCTCTGGTCTTTGCTCATCCTTGGGCCTTCCCCTTTATTTCTTTAAAGACATGAACGTACTCAGAGTGTAAGGGTGTGTGAGCCCAATGTGAGACTTTTGCTGAGTCTCTCCACAGTCTGTAGATTCTTTCACCCTTACCACTGAGCATCATTTTTGGTGGGAAGCTGCCGACTTGCCCTAGAATTTGATCGTTGGGGATTTTTGAGGTGTGAGTTTAAAGCTAGGTCCCTTCAGACAGCACGTGTTTGCTTGTCTTGTGCTTAAAGGACACTGCTATCCCTTTGCAGGTCTTCATTTTGTTGGAAGACATTGACAGTATGAATTTGAACCAAAAGTCCTTCTTGCTCCTTTCTCACATGTTCCTTTGGGATTGCTTTTGTTTGCTATGAAATTCACTCCCTTTCCACTTGCTTATGAGTTCAAAACCTCAAAAAGTATGCTTTCTATAATCTATCCAGAGTCTAGCAGCAGTACATCAGCTAGCCAAACCCTTCCTGGCATTTAATCTGCTACATGACTAGATGTCAGAATCTAATAAATGGCAGGTATTAGTGATTCAGAAAACATAGCTTCCATAAACTATATGAAATCAAGTCCCGGAGTGTTCAGAAATTCACAAATACTTAGTCAAAGAAACTGACAAAAAGAATTGATTGTTGCTGAGTTGATTGCTGAATCGGCATTTTAAACATTGGAATTAGGTCTACATAAATGCAAACTCATTTTGACACAGCTGCCATTTCAAATACAAAGAACAGTTTGGTCAGGAGGAAGCAGATTCCATGTTCAAGTTTTATAGCCAGGCCATGCTGGTGCCACGTGGAATGATGCCCCCCCAGGCAGCAGCCTTCTGTCAGCTCACATCAAGACGCACACCCAGCGCGAAGGGCAAGTGACCTTTCGCTATCCAACTTGGTTTTCTTCTTTTCTCTTCCTTTTCCTTCTTTTTTTTTCATTTGCTTACTGACAATGAAATCTCTCTCTCTCTCACACACACACACACACACACACACACACACACACATACACACTTCATTTTAAACTCCAAAGGTGAGCAAACTATTAAGAATGGAAGGGGTTGTGGCTGAGCACAGTGCTTGGGGAGACTGACAGTTCAAGGCCAACCTAAGCAAAAAGTTCATGAGACTCAATCTTTATTTATTTTTTTTTTGAGCCAGCAGTGCCTTTCTTTTTTATTTTTTTTTCCAGACTTAATAATTTTACTTTAAAAAATTACATCCAAATTTCAAAATAGCATAGAAATTAAATGACATCATACAGATAAACTTTCTAAGCCATGTTTTAGGGCTTTTCCAATTTGAAATACATTCCAGTGAGGAGTTTTTGAAATATCAAACAAATCATCACATTGCCGATTTTACCATTAGGTTTCCAGTGTTCAGCAGCAAGGAACAGACAGATAGGCCTGTCCTAAAGAATGGGTATCTACACATCTGAGTCCTTTGGGCTCCATCAACTGCCTTTGTGACAGCTCAGTCTTTTTCTACGATGTGTGCACTCGTCCCTGGGGCCTGCATCACCATGCATGGACCAGCTAAGCTGCACATTTGCCAGTTAGCCCCTCAACCCCGAAGATAGGCACACAAGAACATCCTAAGTTTTCCTGTCCTTTCTTCTTGATCTCTGACTGAGAAGCCCGAAGCAGTTCTTTTTTTTTTTTTTCTCAAATTTTTATTATCAAACTGATGTACAGAGAGGTTACAGTTTCATACGTTGGGCATTGGATACATTTCTTGTACTGTTTGTTACCTTGTCCCTCATGCCCCCCTCCCTCCCCCCCGAGACTCAATCTTTAAAATAAGCCAATGACTCATGTCAGTACTGCTAGAGACTCAGGAGGTTGAGCCCTAAAAAATTGCTATTAAAATCCGGCCTGGGTAGTCAAAGTCCAAGAGACCCATTTTCAAAATAACCAGCAAAAAGCAGGGCTGGAGGTAGAAGTGTGACTCAAGCAATAGAGGAACAGTCTAGTAAACTGAGTGAACAAAGAATCAGTTCAAAGACTCAACATTGCATAAATCCATACACAAATAAATAAACAAATAATAGCCAGGGTTCATTGCACATGTGTGTAATCCAAGCTCCTGAGAAGTAGAAGGAGGGAGACCTCTATCCAAGGGAGGCTCTGGCGTGGGGGGCGGGGAGGGGAATAAGGGAAAAAAAATGAAAGAAAACAAAAGCTTATCTGAAAAGTAACTTTTAAAAAAATCCCTGAAAATCCAGAGGCATGACTCAAATGGCAGAACACCTGCCTAGAAAATTTGGGGCTCTGAATGCAAATTCCAGGAACAGCAAAAAAAATTTAAATGGGTTCATATTCAAGTAGCTTAGCCTTCTTATACTAGAAAGTTCCAAGGCAGGAAAGAAAAGGCTGTGTTTTCTACAAGAATGAATATGAGCTTTTTGTGTCTAAGTGCTAGAATGATCTGTTTGATCTCCTCACAATAAGATGTCCTTTCTATCTCACTCCTTTCAGAATGAATTATTAACACTGCCATTGTTCCTCCCTAAGTCCTGTGTCTAAGACAGACTTAACTGAGAAAGCAAAAGGAAAAGCTGAAGGTAGCTGAGAAATGCAACCAAGGCTTCCGATTCCTGACAAAATAAAAATAATTTATGTGTATATACATTCGCATTCTTCTTCTATGTATGAAAGTTAATGACTTTTCAGAGACACCTGCAGGGAAGGCCTAGGAACATGGCTGACAGTTCTAAGCCTCTGTGTTTTCTTTTGGAGGAGCCTCCAAGCAGAGTCCACCTGTCATGAGCCATTGGCAGAGAATGACATCAGTCAACATGGGCGACTCTGCTCCTTTTTCACTGGTGTTTGTGGCACTTGACATATGGCAGTCAGAACTTCCTGACCAATAAATTGCTTCCTGCAAAGGCTGCCTGTTCACAGGCAGTTTCTTGTTGTCGTTACTATTGATTTCCTTCCTTCCTTCCTTCCTTCCTTCCTTCCTTCCTTCCTTCCTTCCTTCCTTCCTTCCTTCCTTCCTTCCTCTCTCCCTCCCTCCTCCTTCCTCCCTTCCTTTCTTTCTTTCTCCCTTCCTTCCTTCCTTCCTTCCTTCCTTCCTTCCTTCCTTCCTTCCTTCCTTCCTTCCTTCCTTCCTTCCTTCCTTCCTTCCTTCCTTCCTTTCTTTCTTTCTTTCTTTTGTTCGTTCCAGGACTTGAACTCAGGGCCTGGGCATTGTCCCTGAGCTTTTGTGCTCAAGGTTAGCATTCAACCACTGAGCCACAGCTCCACTTCTGGCTTTTTCATGGTTAACTGGAAATTAGTGTCACAGACTTTCCTGCACAGAGGCTTAGAACCTGGGTCCTTAGAGCTCAGCCTCCTAAGTAGTTCGGATTACACACGCGAGTCACTGGCTCCTGGCTCCCTGCAGTTATTTCAGTGTGAGCAACTATCATGTAGACATCCTTCAATAATTCTTCCTAATGGAAACTTGAAACAACAGATTTTCTCCTTAGAAATCATCTTCAAGATGTATAAAACTTTGTTGTGTGATAGCCACTGATTCAAAATACTAGAAGCCCACACATTATAAACTTTATAAATTGCATTTTCTAACATCTATTCCTTGGCCTTTGCATATGTAATTGGAAATACAAAGCCTTCATCTCTTTTACATGGCTTCAGAATTTTTCCCTCCTGTAATTTTAAGCCTTTCAAAAATCTGAGACAATTTATTTTCCTTTGAGTGCCCTCTGCTGGCCTAGACATTGTGACTGGCACTGGGTTGTAGGCTCAATACACTAATGAGTTTTCTATATACTTAGATTTTAATTTAATAAAAAGCAGTCACTTAAAAATCTTGTTAAACTGGGGCTGGAGATATGGCCTAGTGGCAAGAGTGCTTGCCTCGTATACATGAGGCCCTGGGTTCGATTCCCCAGCACCACATATACAGAAAACGGCCAGAAGTGGCGCTGTGGCTCAAGTGGCAGAGTGCTAGCCTTGAGCAAGAAGAAGCCAGGGACAGTGCTCAGGCCCTGAGTCCAAGCCCCAGGACTGGCAAAAAAAAAAAAATCTTGTTAACCTATAAACCCTCTGCACATTACTTTGACAATAAATAAATAATTTGATTAAAAAATTTTGTTAGCCAGGATCTGGTGGCTCATGCCTGTAATCCTAGCTACTCAGGAGGCTGAGATCTAAGGATTACAGTTCAAAGCCAGTCCTAGCCTTGAACCTGAGACTCTTATCTCCAGTTGATTAGCAAAACACAGGGAGTAGGGGTGTGGCTCAAGTAGAGTACCAACCTTGAGCAGAATAGGCCAAGCTAGAATTTAAAGCCCTGAATTCACGCCCCAACCACACACACACACACACACACACACACACACACACACACACATTGTTGAAAGATTTTTTTTTTTTTTTTTGTCAGTCCTGGGCCTTGGACTCAGGGCCTGAGCACTGTCCCTGGCTTCTTTTTGCTCAAGGCTAGCACTCTGCCACTTGAGCCACAGCGCCACTTCTGGCCTTTTCTATATATGTGGTGCTGGGGAATCGAACCCAGGGCTTCATGTATACGAGGCAAGCACTTTTCCCACTAGGCCATATTCCCAGCCCTGTTGAAAGATTTTTATTTCATATGTAATATGATATTTGTTTTTTCAATTCTTTTTCCTTAACCACAAAAGTTGTAACTCTTGTGGTTTCAAGTCATTCACACTACGTTCACATTAGTTTATTTTCAGGGTTATTACTGTTGCTATGTTGGCAGTCAGTACTAGGGACCAAACTCAGGGCCTTGCACTTGCTAGCCAGGCACTGTGCCACCTGGACTCTGCTGCTAGCCCCTTCTTGTATTGATTATGTTCCAAGGTAAGGTCTTACATTGTGCCCAGGAAAGCCAGAGCTGTGACCCTCCCACCTGAGCTTCCCTGTGTTGCTGGGAATAACCAGCTTCACACCTTACCCAGACACTGGGAATTCCCCATAGCTGAAACAACAGGTGTGTACCACCATGGAACCCTTGTTCGAGATGGAGTCTCTCAAACTTTCATTTGCCCAGCTGGTCTGAAATCATGATCTCTTGAATCCCAAGTAGCTGGGATTACATCAGTGAGCTACCATACCCAGCTATTTTCTATACTATTATAATGTATCAATAGGTTGTTCTCATTTTTTGGTTTCCCTTGAAAGTTACAAAATTTTAACATAAATATTTACTTAACTTCTAAGATGGACAAACATTTGGTTCCCTGAAGGCTTTATATGTGATTTAAATAAACTCTTCACAATGTGAGTGAATATCATTTACAGTTATTTCCTGCACTCGAAGTGAGGTGGTGAGCATGGGTACCTGCTAAGCTGTCCTATCTGGTTATCAGCTATTTTGTTCTGGCATTCTGTAATTGATGACTAACACCTTCCAAAAACCCAGATGTTTCCTAGTTGCCTTTATTATATTGTTTCCAATCGATGTCTCCCTGTGATTTGTCATCCAGATGGTTTTCTAATAAAGGGGCATTTCTCCACCTCTGCATGCATCCACCCGGGAGTGTAGCCATCACGGTTAGCACGCTGCTTCTTTGGCACGCATACCACCTCGGTGACTAGCTCAACACTCTCCCTTTTCTCTGCTCACTGATGAGATATAATTTATGTTGATTCAACTCTTCACAAATTGCCATCTGTCAGTTTTGCCTTTTCTAATCCCTGGTTGTCCATTCTTCTCTGCATTTGGTTACACTGGCAGAAGCTCAGGTATGGGCTGGAAGCAAAGTTTCTCTGTCAACACAGGCAGATCTCATTTGAAACTCTCCCTCCTCCCCCCACCCCTGTCTCACAACTCCTTTCTTTTCAATTCCAACTCTGGCAACAGTTCCAGTGGCTCTCCACTGATTTCTACTATACAGGAAAGCAAATGGAAGCACCTACCAACATCTCTGGTTCTGGAACAACGCTGGCATCTCTGTTTTCCAAATATTCTCTTGATTGGTCTTTTCAGGTGTTGTTCATGCTTCCAAACCACAGCAAGAATATTACAGATGATTCTTTCATTCCCACAGGACAGATCTATTATACTGAAGACTTCTATCCCAGAGGGGCTATTCTCTACATGTTGTACAGATCTGAACCTATCTTTTCTACAGCCCTGGAATTAGGGAAAAGCTACTTGATGCTTAATGAGGATGCAGATAAGTATCATTCAATTAATAATAATAATATTAAGGCCTGAGGAAAAATCTGTATGTTCACAAACCAAAATCAAACACAAGTGATCTTAATGTCTTTGGAAGTGCTTCCCTGAAGTCAAAATTTCTCACTCTTAACAGTTTGGAAACATTGGGCCAAATAATTCGGTTACCATTCTGTGCATTGTAGGATGTTTAGATACTAGATGAAGTCATACCCCTGTCTCTCCAGTTATGACAACTAAGAATATTTCCAAATGCTCCTAGGATATATGTCCTCCATTGTTAAGAACCATAGTCATGTCAGATGTACTGGCACACATTTCTAAACCTAGCATGCAAGAGACCCAGTCAGGAGAGTCATAAATTCAAGGCCAACCTGGATTATATAGCAAGACCCTGTTTTGAAAACAAAAACAAACAATAACACCAGAAATAAAGCAAAAAGAAAAATAAAGCTCTATACTACGACCTTAAAAAAGCCTACAGTTGTTATAGATAAGCATTTATGAAAGAAAAAATTTGAATATCAGCCATTGTATGGAAATTCAGGTGGTTCTGCAAATGATTTGGCTGTACATGACCAAAAAATTAAGTGATATACAGCATTTTGCTAGCTATTTTGGTTCTGGAGGCTTATAGGCTTTTTTTTTTTGTCTTTGAAGCAAAATCCTCTACATCTTAGCCTCTGGAGAGGGTTAGAGCTGTGTGCCTCTGATGCTGGCCTTAGAGATGTTGGCCTTTTCACTCTAACAGATAACTTATCCCGACATCACGTAGCTGGTAAATGTAATTCAAACTCATACATCAGTTCACACAGATCCTGTTCTGAATCTTCATTTATTTAAAATTGAAATTAAAGATAAATAATATTTCTTCATCCTTTCATTACCAAGCATTTTTGAGGACAAAAGATGATGTTTCCAAAAGTAACTAATGTTGCTATAACAAAGTGCCTGCCACAGGGCAATCAGCCGAATGGAGGTCCAAGAGTCCAGCTCTGGCACGGGTGAGGGCCATCTCCTTGAACTCACCCATCACAGAAGGCATTGGCTGTTTGGACAGAGCAAGCCTGCTGGCTAGAATTCCCCAACCTTTTCCTTTAAAGCCATGAAAGCCATTATGGAACCCCCATTCTCACGACTCCATCCATCCCAGGACCCCACTCCCAAAGGCCTCACTTCCAAATACCATTAGTGTAATGAATTGGGAATTAAATTTCCAACTTGTAAACTTCTGAGAGGCTCATTTAACTCACAGAAAGAGCTGTCCCGGTTCTGCTCGTATGGGACAAGCCATAGCTATTGAGAACTTTACACTGATGGTGATTTAAAATTTAGCTAAAAGGAAGCTTAATGAAAGAAAGAACAGAATTCTCTTGAACAGGATTTAGCAAAGGAATAGATAGTAATTATTATTTAGGCATTGTAGGCCGTATGGTGTCTGTCCCAGTGACTCAGCTCTGCTGTTGTAATGAGTAAGTAGCCTTAGACTATGTGCAAACAAATGAACATGGCTGTGTTCCAATAAAACTTTATTCACAAGTGGGTGCTGAGTTGGATGGGTTTATGGCTTGTAATTTAGCAATCTGTTCAAGAACATTAACATACATTACTGTATGTGTTTGCCGTTTCCACACACTCACTTATCCTAGTCCATCTTGCATAGCTTTTAACAGAATCCCACAGACCATGTCATTGAGAGTAAGCATGAATTTGTTGGCTCAAAATTCTGGAGGCTGGGAACTTCAAGATCAAGAGATCAGCTTCTAGAAAGAGCCATCTTGCTGAGGCTGTCCCATGACAGAAAGACAAAGAAAAAAGTAAAAGAAAGCTAGAGATAGAACTCACAGTCTACAGAAATTCTAATTAATTTCAAAAATTTTTGCCAGTACTGGGACTTGAACTCAGGGTCTTTTGCTTTTGTCTACCATTTTTACTCAAGGATAGGGCTCTAACACCTAAGTCACACCTCTCTACCTCAGGCTTTTTGCTGGTTGATTGAAGAGAAGAGACTTTCTTGCCTGGGCTAGCTTTGAACTTTGATCCTTATAGCTGGCTAGCAAAGATTATGGGCACGAGCCACTGGTGCCTGCCTAAGATCAGAGATTTTCTGAAAGGAAGACAGTCCCTAAATGAATTAATGATTCTAATTTTATGTGTGTGTGTGTGTGTGTGTGTGTGTGTGTGTGTGTGTACATGCACTCTATTCATACTAAAAGTCATTAACTTCTTCGCTATATGCTTTATAATATGCCTGATTATTCCTCCCTGGCATGCAAACACAGCATCCTTATTGAAGTGCAAGCATTTATAAATGTGAAGAGTATGAAACGGGTTTGTGTAGTTCACTTCTTCATGATGGATTCCAGGACTAATTATTCCTAAATTTAGAGATGCAGATAGAACCTGCGTCTGTTCATTGATAGCAAGCAGCCAGCGTATTTGGCACGTAGCCACAACCTGCACTGAGAACAGCTGTGAAATGACTGCTGTTGCAAGACTTATTGGGGAACAATGGCCAAGAACTATATGCAGAGGCCCGCATACCACACCACAGGGAAGGGAACCCAGTTGCAGAAGACATGGAAATCAGGTGGGTCTTGCCACACAGGCAGTTTTGGGTGACCGAAATTTACTAATACAAATGACTTCTGATGAACTCACAATCCACAGCAACTTTCTTTCTAAATGCAGCCTGAATTTCAAGTAGAGCTATGATTATTCAGTGATTGATTTGCACAAAACATGAATCCCATCAAACACGATTTGAATTCTAACTAGAGGTGTCTCAAATATTCTCCCTCTATCTTAAAGCCAAGGGCAGTTGCATCAGAGTAATTACAGCCAGTAGATGGCATGTAATAGCTAGGATAATATTTTGGACCTCTATTTAACATCAAACTTGCTGATTTATGAAGGCTTACCCTCCGATGTATGAGTTGATTTCAATTTTCAACCCAACTCATCTTAGTTAAACTTAAACATTTCCATCCAACAAATTTATGCACATTTTAAAAAAGAAAAATAATCCCCTAACTTGAACCTGATAGTGTTACTGCAACTCCACATAACAAGCAGATTAGTTCTCTGAATTTTTTTGATGGATAACATTTAAAGACATTAAACTCTGAAGACAGGCATTTTAAATAGAGTTCAGTTTATGATTGAATGAAGTCAAGTTGCTGATTGCTGGATCAGGACCAAAAGATAAAATGAGTGTAAAACCAAGAACCCTGCAACTTGGATAAATTCCATGAGAGTTTCACAAACAATTACATTAGGGAATCAATAGACCAGAAGGAAAAAGCCAATAGATCGAACTCAGTTCGTTTGAGCTCAATTTGCTCTTTAGATTGTATTTAGCTATCTGCAACTGTAACAAATGAAAGCCATTAAAAGCCCATCCATTTTCTTTTTTAAAATGCTACTTAATATATCATTTTTATTATATCATACCTGATGTTTTAAAATACATTTTTTTCTTCTTTATTTTCAAAGTGAAGTAAGAGGGGTTAGTTTCACATGCAAGGCAAGTACACTTCTTTTTCAGTTTGTTACTTCCTCCCTCATTTTCCCCCCACCTCCTCACTCCCCTTTTCCCTTTCCTTCCCATGAGTTGTACAGTTAGTTTACACCATATGGTTTTGTAAGTATTGTTTTTGCAATGGTTTGTCTTTTTATCCTTTGTCTCTCTATTTTGGTATCCTCTTTCCCTTCCCTAGTTCCAATTCACATATATACAGTATCCAGGGTACTAAGATCAGATACAGTGATACTAGGGGTAAATCCCTGGGAAGGGAATATAGGAGAAAGAAAAAAAAAGGGTATGATTTCACATGGCATGTTGAAAATAATTACAACAATGATACACTTGTTTCCATAACTTAGAGTTCATTTTGCTTAGCATCATCTTATGATGCTAGGATAATCATGGCAGAAAATTACAATAACCATGACTATCCTAGACATGTACTAATTATTCCCTATGAGTGCAACCATAGAGTCCATGTTTCTTTGGGTCGGGCTCACTTTACTTAGTATGATTTTTTCCAAGTCCTTCCATTTCCTTACAAATGGGGCAGTGTCATTCTTTCTCATAGAGGCATAGAATTCCCTTGTGTATATGTACCATATTCTCCTGATCACCTCATCGACTGAGGGGCATCTGGATTGGTTTCATATTTTAGCAATGACAAGTTGTGCTGTGATGAACATTGTTGTGCTGGTGGCTTTAGTGTGTTCTTGTTTGTAATCTTTAGGGTAGATGCCCAAGAGTGGGGCTGCTGGGTCGTAGGGGAGCTCTATGTTTAGCCTTCTGAGGAATCTCCATACCACTTTCCAGAGTGGTTGAGCAAGTTTACATTCCCACCAACAACATAGTAGGGTTCCCTTTGGCCACATCCCCTCCAGCATTTGTTATTGTTAGTTTTCCTGATAATGGACATTCTTACTGGGGTGAGGTGGAATCTCAGTGTTGTTTTGATTTGCATTTCTCTAATAGCCAGTGATGTTTAGCACTTCTTCATGTGTCTCTTGGTCATTCTCATTTCCTCTTCAAAAAAGTGTCTTTTTAGGTCCTTAGCCCATTTGTTGAGGGGCCATTTGTTCTTTGAGGATTTGTTTTAGAAGAATTTAACTTTTTGAGTTTGCATATATTTTAGATAGGAGGCCTTTGTTGTATGGCCAGTAAACATCTCCCAATTGGTGGGCTTTCTGTTTATCTTGAAGGCTATGTCCTTTGCCATGCAGAAGCTCTGCAGTTTGATGCAGTCCCATTTGTCCAAACTTTCTCTGATTTGTTGTGTTTCTGGGCCTTTATTAAGGAAGTTTTGTCGTGTGCCAAGGAGCCCAAGTGTTTCTCCTATTCCTTCTTGTAGTGTTTTCAGAAAAGCCCATCCATTTTCTTACATAACCTGAATGGAACATCCATGGTTTTCACCAACACATAGTTAATACACTTTTTAAAAGGAGGCAGAGACTGCCAGCTTGAAATCTTCTTTTTCTCAGCAGTTTCATCAGGAAGGTTGTATTTTAGATTATGAGTAATTTGAGGGTCAAGGTTGTAAAAACAAAGCTTCTTATAATACATTTCCTAGGTGGTGATCTCCATGTTTTGGTCTGAGCTTCAGTTGAACTGATTGCTAAAGTAACATTCAAGGAAAAGTGAAGGACAGAAGTGGAGTGGAGAGAGAGCAATCAGCGACTTGTTTCTTCCTTTAATCGTGAGCCGTAAAAACAGCTAAATCCCATGTCATGCTGCAGTAAAGGCTACATCAGCACTTCATCCAATATTTATGGCGTAAAAGAATCATTGCAGTCAAACACCAGTATGACATTAGCCTCTCTGCATTCCTTTTCACTTTCTCCATCTGCCTACTAAGCTCCCACACCTCCATCTAACTAAATGTGTTCACTGGTGCTGGTCTAATATTGGAGACAACTAACATTACTGTTGGTGTAACAAGAAATTATCTATCCTGATCACCTTCACTAGGTACTGGAATTCCATGTTCTGATGTTCTGGACACGTCAGGACAACATCATGACACTATTTTAAATAAGTGAATGCCTTTAGAACATGTTTTATTAAAAAAAATCCATTGGTTTATAGATATAACTGAGAGGTAGAAGACTTGCTAGTATGCAGGAGCCTGTATTCCATTATTATCATCTAGCCATATAAGAAATCAGCAAGGGGCTGGGAATGTGGTCTAGTGGTATAGCACTTGCCTCACATACATGAAGCCCTGGGTTCGATTCCTCAGCACCATATATATAGAAAAAGGCAGAAGTGGAGCTGTGGCTCAATTGGTAGAGTGCTAGCCTTGAGTAAAAAGAATCCAAGGGCAGTGCTCAGGCTCTGAGTTCAAGGCCCAGGACTGGCAGAAAGAAAGAAAGAAAGAAAGAAAGAAAGAAAGAAAGAAAGAAAGAAAGAAAGAAAGAAAGAAAGAAAGAAAGAAAGAGAAAGGAAGAAAGGAAGGAAGGAAGGAAGGCAGAAAGAAAGGAAGAAAGAAAGAAAGAAGAGAGAAAAAGAGAGAGAAAGAAAGAATGAGAGAAAGGAAGGAAGGAAGGAAGGAAGGAAGGAAGGAAGGAAGGAAGGAAGGAAGGAAGGAAGGAACCAGCAATGTAAGATGGGATATTGGATTCCAATATTTAATTCCTGGGCTGCTGAGACAAAGGTCAAAGTTGAACACCTGCCAGAATCAGACAGATGTTGTAGGGCCTCAGATTTCCTCCTTACCCTCCTACTCCCCCAGGTTCATGAGTTTAGAGATAAAAGCTTTACTGAGCTAATAATTCAGAGAACTGAATAGCTATTCATGGACTGGCATCTCAAAGCATAGATCTTACTGGCACTGTTTCCCTGAGGAACCGCCCATTCTGTAAGACTCATTTATACTCAGAAGAATACACCAAGGCCAGTGAAAAGGAGTTCAGACATAAGATATTCAATCACTGTAATTACCCTTCTTCTGTAGGAATCAGCCCTGGGTAGCCTGAAGACTGTCAGGTGGGAGTTGAACTTGTGAAGTCTATGCATACTTCCTGCAAAGTTCTCTCTGGGCCTTCTGTGTAACCAGTAATGTACTAGCAGTTCCCAGGATGGAGTGAAGACTGAACTGTCACCTCATTGGTGCCTTCTAACTTCATCATTCACCAGACACTCGTCTTCCCTCAGATCAATGACAAATAAGAGAGTTCCCTTTTCCGGAGTCTCCTTGCTTCTTGCCACCTTTGTACTGAGGGGACCTTTTGGTGCTCAGCGTTTCCCCCGGAGCTGGGATTTGTGGGCAGAGCAGCCAGCCTTGCTCTGGGCGAGTGTGCGGGCTAGGCGTTGCCGTGCCACACTTGCCAAAGGAAGCAGCAGATTGGCTGTGTAGGCAGCAGTTTCGGGGACCCAGAAATAGGCTCTGCAGCATATGCAAATCCAAGCAAGAGGGCAGCAGGATGTGCCACTGGCATCAAACCCAGCAATCTTCTCAAAAGGGCCAGCAATTTTGGAAAAGAGACTCCAAAGGGTGAATGAAAGTTCTTCCTATTGAAAATATTTTCCTCTGAGCCTCAGCTTCCAGGGGCAGGTGACTACTTGAAAAGTTCTAAGTAGCTCTAAAAACCAACCCGAGTGCCCCTCAGTAGATGAACAGATCAAGAAAATGTGGTACATATATAAGCACAATGGAATTCTATGCTTCTATCAAAACAAATGACATTGCCCCATTTCTTGGCAAATATCATAGTAAGTGAAGTGAGCCAGACCCAAAGAAAGATAGACTCTATGGTTTCCCTCATTGGGAATAATTAGTACATGTCTACGATAATCCTAGCAGAAGATCACAGTAGCTCAATACATATGAACATACATATGAATAGCTCAGTACATATGAACACATAAGATGATGCTAAGTGCCATGAACCCCAAGATATGGAAATGAGAGATTTTCCATTGTTGTTGTTATTTTTAATGTACTATGTGATTTTTAAAAAAAAATTTTCTTTCCTATGGTTTTACTGTATTTGATTTTGGTACCCTGGGTATTGTATATACATTTATCTGAATTAGGGAAGGGAAGAGGAACATCAAAATGGTGAGACAAAGGATAAAGGGTGAACCAATGCAACAGCAATATTCACATGACAATATATTGGAAATCATCTGTAAAACTGGGGGGAGGGAGGGAGGAAGGTGGGAGAAAATGAAGGAGTGGGTAACAAGTTTGACAAGAAATGTACTCACTACCTTACACATGTAACTGTAGCCCCTCTGTACATCACCCTGACAAAAGTAAACAACATCAACCAAACCCATGTTAGCCAAGAAGAACAATGAGTAGCAATTTTGTTACTTGTAGTTATTCCAGAGCTCAAGAGAAAGGAAGAGTTCAAGGCAGATCCATGTTGACTTCTAGTCCATATGAACTGTTTAAAAGCAGGGCAGGGCGAGGCCTGGTGAGGAGGCACGGGCCGGGGCTCCCGCTGCTCAGGAGGATGAGGTGGGAGGATTGAGGTGCTACACTTGCCCTATAGAAGTGAGCTTGAGACCCTATCTGACAAGAAAATTTACAAAAATAACCCAGAAGAACTGGAGGTGTTGCTCAAGTGGTAGAGCACTTGCCTAGCAAATAGGAGGCCTTGAGTTCCAATCCCAATACCACCAACAAAGCAAAACTAAGATAGAGGTCATCTACTTGCCAATCTTTGCAAAAGCCATTAGCATCCCTTCACTTGCTTTCTCCTTTCTTCCTCCTCCCCCCCGCCACCCCAGCTTAGAAAGGGCTCATAACTGATTCAGGGCAATCAGCCTGGAGAGCCTCAGACATCATGCACCCCATTTGAAAGTGAAGCAATGTGCTTCTCTTTTAATACTCTCATGAAATGCGGTGGCAAAAAATGTGAGATTTTTTTTTATCCCCCAATAACATTTAAATTCAGCTTTCAATAAAATGCCAGTGTCCTTAAAATTTTACTCAATTTGGATGCCATCTTCCTGGAGATAGAGATATATTTTACAGGCCTCGTCCTCCAGGACTGCTTCAGAGTAAATCAGGTGCCCTGAGCTATAAATCACAATCCCTAGGCTTCCCTCCTCAGATCTGATCATTTCCAAGAATGGTCCAATGGACTCAGGAAAACAGTTCACTTACTACATTATTGGGAAATTGTAACCCAGCTACAGTGAGAGGAGGAAACACAGGGCAGGTTAGGAGGCAGGCTCAGAGATTCTGAGCCACTCTGGGTATGTCCCATGTGTGTACTAGCCCAGAAGGTCTCCGAGTTCCATCAGAGAAGCTTCTGAGGGACATTACTATGTAGGCCTCTTTGATGAAGTAACTGGCCAGTAGTGATTAAGCCAATTCTAGCTCCATAGATGGCAGTGATTGTGACCCAAATTATTTGTAATTTAATTTGAAAGATATTGGTAGTTCCTGTAACACTGAGTGTGAATCACAATTCACACTTAAAACTGCTAAGTGCCTAGAGTCACACTTGTTACATACAGATTCTTCTTAGCTATTATTGTCATTACTGAAATCATAATCTACTATGAATTTGGATGGAGGCTTGCAGTAAGTAAGATTGAAAGTACATGTTACTTGCTATATTTTTGTATTGGCAACGACAAGCCTCATCTTTTCTAAGAATATCTTCTTTAACATAGTCTGCTCCTCTATTGCTTTTCACTTCTGGAGTAGCTCAGGATTTCCAAAATTGTGGCCTCTAAACAACATCTCCCAGATGGTTCTTCATGCAACAATATCACAATCTTTACAAGTCTTCATGTTCTGATTTCACATTGAAAGTAGATCAAAAGTCACCTCTGTACACCTTCCGTCTGTATGTCCTGGGCTCTTCCCAGCTTCCCACTGTCCTCCTTGGTCACAATGTCAGCTCTTACCAGCGAGACAATGATGCTCATCTGGTTCTTCTGAAGTTCAAGTGTGTCTCTTGCACTGAAGAAGCAGAGAACGCTGGATCTTGGTCAAGAGGCCTATAGAGCTAAAACAAGCCTCAATAGAGCATCGACTGAGGAAAGTTCTCATATGAGACTTCAGTGTGTTCATAAGAGATGTACTATTTTTTTTATTTAAGACCTAGCGCAAAGGCAGAAAAGTATGAGACTCTTATACCAATTAACTTGAGTTGTGGCTCAAATAGAAGAGCACTAACCTTAAGCAAAAAAGCTCAGAGACAGCACTCAGGCCCTGAGTTCAAGCCCCAGGACCAGTAACACTGCCCCCCTCCCAAAGACCTAGCTCAAGTGTTACCCACTTTGTTAACTTTTCTCAATCTTCCCAATCTGGTTTACTTTTGTATTTGAAGCCGATAAGCTTATGGTAATATTTTCACTACAGCCTTTAGCATACTGTAACTTATATACATGAAAACAAAAACTTCCCTGTCTTTCCATGTTTCCCTTTTCTCCACAGAAAACTGATCTTCCGGTATAGGGAATTACTAGTGGTCCTAGCAACTTGTATATTAACATCCCAGAGCTGGTGCTGTTAATGCAGTGAACCTTAGTGGTCATGGCCATCACATTTTCTCCAGTGTAACACAGAAGGCCATGATTCCTAGATGACTTACAATAAGGACCTGCATGGATAAAAACAGAAGCAACAAGTGTCAGGTCATCTGACCTACAAAATGACACCTACAAAATGAGTTCACCTACAGTGAACACTGGAACCAAGAGGTCAGTGTGATGGTGCCTCTAACAACCTAGGGACTTGAGTGATGGAGAGGAGCACTCCCTTTAGAGGCAGTGGAAAACCACACTGGTGGAAAGAGGCTCTGAGATTTGAGAGCTTTTGTTACCACAGCATATCCTATCCTGTCCTGACTAATTCATAATAATTGATAAGTATTTTCACTTCTTTAGAGTCAAACATTGTATTTGAGGGCTTTTTACTCTTACAGGTAAAACACTTTATCTGAAGTTAAAAAAAAAAGCTGTATGAAAGCATGCAATGGATTTGTATTTAAAACACTGACAAACTCTTGGAATTTTTATGCTCTCGTGGTGAAAATTTGTGGGCTGTACCAGGACCATGCAAAGGGCTCTGTAAGATCAGGAAGAATAATAACTACCCTCAAGGTCAAATGCTTAAATTAAGAAGGTTACAGATCATAGGCTGTAAGTCAGAAAAGGTTACTGGTCACCACAAACCCAGAGTGGAATCTCATTAATTCTATAGCAACCATATTTTATAATTCCTTAGAGGACAACACTTTGCCCTAGGATCTACTTCCAGAGAAGAAAGTGAGTTCTAGAAAATTCATATGCCTTTCTGAATTATCTGGTAATGGAATATATCACCTGCCACACCCAAACTCATAGGCAAAATTGTATCATATAGACAGAGATGTAAAATTGCACCTTTGCAGAACAAACCATCAAAAACCCTAGGCAAAGACTAGCAACAGAGAAAAATGAGAATGCAGGTTTTGCCAAATGGCCAGGTCTGACAAGGCAGCTTGTGCTTGAGGTGATGGCTTTGAAGTGACACAAGCAAATCAGTGCGGTCAGGGCTGATCATGAGGACATTTAATGCAATGGGCCCCGCTTCTTAGTTCTCTGGATAAGTTCAAGGCACAAGTGTCTGAAGAGGCTTGGCATTCATAGTCAAGTCAGGCTCTCCCTTCTCTAGTAATAATGATGTTGCAGGGTTCCCGCCAAGGAAAGGATCTAGGACTTGCTCTGCACTGCCCTGATTTTATGGGAGCAGCACGCATCCCCTAAATAGAGATGCCTGAACTATTGATGAGTAGTAATACCACAGTGAAACCTTTTCATATTACAAATGTATGCTAACTCCAAAATAAAATTAAGCAAACAAACAAGATGCCTGTGCTGTGATGATGAACCCTCCTTGGCTTGGTCTCTTTGGAAGAAAGCCCCAAAGAGCAGCTGAGCTATGCTCTACCTGCATTGTGAAGAGCTGCCTCTGTCATGCTAGAAAGGGGGCACACTTCTACAAATCCTAGGATGGGGGATGGGGGATGTGGGCCTCAACAGCCCAGGCTGCTCACTAGTATCACTGAAGGCCCAAGCACAGAGCTGGCTGAGTAGGCTGGGCCTTCGTGTTTCTTTCAGTATTCCTAAATGGAAGACCAGGGATTTGTTTGAAGTCTGTCTTCTCTCTCATTTCTTTGGTTTGACTTAGGCTAAATACTTAGGCTAAGCTGTAAACAAGCCGGAGGCTGGCAGCAGTGGGGCCCCATGTTATTTGTTAGGGGCCACCACTGGGAGAAGCTTTCTTTCTGTGAGTCTCGGGACCAGGGTTAAGACATCGTTACAGCACTGTGCGTGCTCACCCTCATCCTGCGGCTCACGAGCGTGGGGCCCAGGTGCCTCATGCCTCCTGAGGATGGAGAAATGCATTCTGGGAGCACATGGCACAGCTGGCTCCTGTAGCTGTCACCTCACATTCCACATAAGGTCCTGGGTAGCACTGAAGACCACTGGAGGCAGATGCTTTGTCATTTGATTGTATAAGAATTTATTTTAAGAGCTTTAGTTTGCTCCCTAGCAATTCCCAAAAGGTGTTCTTCATTATTCCATTACATTGAAGAAATTCCCTTTGATTATGGGATTATTACAGGCTCTTAGTTTCAGGTATAAACCAGCACCTTGGGTAAACAATAGAGCTACCTATCTGTGTTAGACAGCTCTGGCTGCTATAACAATATGCCTCAGACTGGTGCCTTACAGAGCAGATACTGAGTTCGCACAGTTTTGTTTTGTGTTGTTTTTTTTCTGGAGACTGGAAAGCCCAAGATTAAAATGCTGGGAGGTTCTGCATGGGTGAAGGCCCTCCTCTTCTTGGGTGGCAGGTGGGTGTATTCTCCATGCAGCTACCTGTGGTGCTATGGTTTGGATAAGGTTTCAGTGCACCCTGCAAAGGCTTGTCTGTTAGAAACGTGGTTCCCAGTATAATGGACTGAAGTAGTAGAACATGTGTGTGTATGTGCACACATGCACGCATGTGCATGCCAGTTCTGGGGCTTGAACTCAAGATGTCATGCTTTTGCTTACCTTTTTCACTCAAAGCTGATACTCTACCACTTTAACCACCCCTCCCCTAGTGTGCTTCATTGCTAGTTAATTGGAGATAAGTATCTCTCAAAGTTGTATGGATGAGCTTTTAACTGTGATCCCTAGTTCTTAGTCTCCTGAGCAGTTAGGATTATAGATGTGAAGCCACCAGTGCACTGCAGCTAATGGAACTTTTAAAAAGTGGGACCTAGTAGAAGGTGAGCAGAGAATATATTTCCCAGAGTGGATTAATGCTGGTTTCCTAGGCTGGGTTAGGTCTCATGGTGGGGAGTTAGTGCCTATAAGAATGGTTTGTAGAAAGGTGAGCCTAGATCCCCCTGCTCTCTTGCTTCCTGTTGCACCATACGATTTCTCCCTTCTACTTGTGTTCCTGCCGTGGCACATTCCTCTGTGTTGTGATGTGACTAGAAATCCTTCTCAAGAGCCATGCAGAAGCTGCCTTACTCTTAGAACTATGAAGCTGTGAACTAAATAAATCTCATTTCTGTATGAAAGAATTCGGCTTCTAACATATTGTTATAATAACAGAAGATGGATGGAGACACATGGTCAAGAACAGAAGCTAGAAAACAATCTCTCTGGTGTTTCTTCTGACATAGACATGAGAATTTCAGCATGAAGATCCTATGCTAATGGTCTTCTGAATCCCACAACACTGGAGATTTAAGTTTGGATGTGGTAGACAAAATGGTCTACAACTGAGCCTAAAGTCGAGAACCAGCTCTCAAATCTTGGTCACCTCCTTCCATGTTGGGCACGTTTACACCACTCAGCACTTTCCCAAGGAGATTGACTATGCCTCTCTGTCCACCAATGAATAGTATGGAGACTTACCAATCACCTGCATTGGCCATTTACCTTGGCTCAGCAACCTGTCATCCCTTCAAAACACATTCAAATTTAGTCTTCACAATAACCACCTTATGAGACATCTTATGACAGAGAAGAGCAGTAAAGCCATGTGGTCGTAGATACTAGTGAGTGGTGGAGAGCACTGGTAGTCACTGTTGGTGCAGGCACAGGAGACATGGCAGTGTGTCTGGCAGAGTACTACTTCCTCACCACAGCAGAGCAGGTTCAAAGTACCACACAAAGCCCTAGTGTACTTTTAAAGGGTATTTTAATCAATCTTAACACCTAAGGTACTTTTAAAGAGTATTTTAATCAGTCTTAACACCTAAGGTACCCAAGTCCTGGGACACCCCTTTCCTAGAGTTCACCTGTAGGAAAACAATTATCTGCCTCTCTGGAGCACAGGCCACAAGGAACAACCAGATCTTTGCAGGTACATCTGGTGAGCCACAAACTCAAGTGGCTTAATAGATCACTCTCAAAATAACCAAAGCCCTGGGAAGAAAAACTGGGAGTTACTGCCCCTGATTAGCCAAAGGCCTCTGCTTCTGCTTCAGCAAGCTGCTGATTGGTCCCAGGGCTTCAGCTGTCACCGGAAGTGGCCAATGGCTGAAATCACCTTGGCTTTTGCTTTCTGTACATGGGAGCCCAGAGGACTACCACTATCAGATCTCTGATACTGGCTCACCAGATTACAGGGAGATTTATTAGAGCCTTTCCCTATAAAGATCATTTTTTTCTTTTCTTTCCTCCTCTTTTCTTCTTTGTCCAGTGTAAATACTACATAAAGTCATAATCACTGAAAAAACCCATTTAAAGAGTTAAGATAGCAGATGAACCAAGACCTATCATACAAAGGACAAAAGGCTCAGTGTCAGGGACTTGCCCAGTGGTGCTTCTTCAGACACTGTCACAAATGCTCCCCTGCCACAGAGGGAGCTCATCCATGACACATTATGACCTTAAAGCTGAGTGCTGGTAGCCTATGCCCATGATACTAGCTACTCATGAGGCTGAGATCTGGAGATGATGGTTTGAAGCATTCCCAGGCAGAAAAGTCCACAAGACTCATCTCCAATTAATCAGTGAAGATCTGGAAATGGAGATGTAGCTCAAGTGGTAGAGCACAAGCCTTGAGTGGAAAGACCAAGTGAGAGTGCAAGGTATTGAGTTCAAGCCCCAGTACCAGCACCAGAGAGAGAGACATAGACAGAGACAGAAAGACAGAGACAGAGACAGAGAGACACAGAGAGAGGAAGGAAAGGGAAGAAAAGATAAAGGAAGAGAAGAGAGAAGAGAAAAATAAAAGAAACTGGCCTTAGAAAAGTCCTTTGCTTTTTCTCTGTTGAAATGCCCAACTGCCTTAGTGAAAGGCCATTAAACACCTGAAGACCACAACCCTTTCTTCCTGAGAGACTGACAGTGGCCTTTTGAGGAACTAGAGACACAGAAGCTTGGCTCATCTTTAAAGAACACATGGAACGACAAGGAGAAAATACTGTGTACAAGGACCCTGAGATACGTTTTCGCCTTCCTCCATTGTCTCCTCAACAGACCGGAACTAAAATGTCTTGGATGGATAGACTCACACTGTGGCCCTGCCAACCTTGGCCCCTCCCCTGAAGAATGCCAGCTGCCATTTGCTTCTTAATGAAAGGATACACAAGTCATTAAAGGCTGGGCAATGATAGAACAGAGACTAGAAATTTCTAATCAGAACTAATCCCTCCGGGCATATAGGATTTGATACATCAAAGGCTTAATACTTGATACATCAAAGGCCTTCTCAGAAATTCTTTAGAGAAATAAAAATATACTATGCTAATGAGTGTATGAGCTCCATGGTTTTAAATGGGAACTTTTTTTTCTGGTTTGGGATAAACTTTTTATAACTTCATTTGATTGATGAACCATCTGCATATGTACTATTATTTAAGATGTTCCAAGAGAACCAACTGGTCTCAGATACTTTCTCTGACAACTTGCCACCCTCACCTTAGTGTATCTGTTCAGTCAAGGATTTGAGGGTCCTATTAAAATATACTTTGTCCTAGAGACAAAGGATAAAATACCCATTATATCATTGGGATTGACCCATTTGTCCCAGTTAACTCATCCATCTCTTCAGAGGCACTGAAGGAGGATTGGAAGCCATAATAGGGCCTTACTGGGCTGTCGAGGCTCGCTGCTTGTGGGGTTCCCTCCTTGGGTAAGGAGAAAACACCCAAGGAAGGAGTAGGGGGCTACAGAAGCACATGGTGTCATAAAAACAGACGGACTCTGATCATGCCATTCTCCTATTTCTGTGTATCTTTCACTTTGTTTTGATGGTGCTAAGGTCTCATTCTCGCTAGGCAGGTACTCTGCTGTCTCAGCCATATCTCAGCCCCTTCCTACGTTTTGGTTATTTTCAAGGTAGAGTCTCCCTTTATGCCTAGACCCGCCTGACCTGTGATCTTATACCTTTCCCCATGTCTCTGGAGAGGAAATGTGCATGACAGGGCACCCCAGGGGCTGGGTCCCAGGCATGCACCACACTCCCAGCCATTGGCTGAAATGGTCTTGTGAACTTTGTGCCTTGTCTGGCCTCAAAACATGATCCTTGAATTTCAGGCTGAGCCTCCAGGCTTGGCTTACTCCAGTAACTCTTGATTTGAATACTCTGGGAGAATTAGGGTCTTTCCTCCAGCTTCTGCTGATAACAGTGCCGGGCCCTGGGCATCCTCATATCTTATGTAAGCTTTGTTTCACACTAATTATGTGATAACCCTTTTGTTTATGTGATTGCTTTCCTACCCTATGCTGCCTCAAGTGATCTGAATCAAGTTCTCCCTGCTGCCAGGACCTACCCAATGCCTGGTCCAGAGCAGTTGCTCAAGAGCTTTATCAAATGAAGAAGGCATGTGCCAGTCAATTTCACCATCCAGATCAAATGTGGATAATCTGGATCTTCCATTTCCTCTTGAATGGCGTGCCTCACTTCTCTTTGGCAGCAAGGACTTCTCAGCCACCTTTCTTCTCCCATAGACAATTCTAAATTTGCTGTACTCTGTACCTTGAGGGTAAACAAGCAGCGGGTGGATGCACCCTCCTCAAAAGACTACAGGTTTTCAGCCAGTTAGTTCTGTACCCTGCAACTTGTCAGTCAGGCACTAGCACACTGTGTCACCTTGGTTCATGGAGACTGCTGACCACATCTGATCATATTTGACTTAGCATGAATTTCTGAAAAGTGTCTTATATGGTTTAAAATATGTATTATAGAGTCTGAAGAAAAATACAATCCCTTGGTACCCATGGGGATTGTTTCTCTGGTCCTCACAAATACTGAAGTCTATAGACCCTTCATTCCTTTATATAAAATGGTATGGTATTTACCTCTATGTACAGAACCAAGGAGTATCTTCCTTAATGTTTAAATCATCTCTAGATTTCTGGTAATTCCTCACACAATGTAAATGCTATATGAATAATTGGTTTGATATGTTGTTTGGAGGATAATGACAAGAAAAAAAGATCTAGTTGCTCTCTTCCTCTCCCTCCTCATTTCTTTTTATTCTTGGTCTTGAACTCAGGGTATGGGCTTTGTCCCTGAGCTTTTGTGCTCAAAGCCACTTTGAGCCACAGGTTCACTCTAACTTTTTGTGATTAATTGGAGATAGGAATCTCAGAAGGCACCTAGCTAACCCAGTCAGTAGAGCATGAGACTCAATCTTAGGGTCATGGGTTTTAACCCCACATAGAACACAGATGTTCATCTTTTAACTGTAACCCCTCTGTATATCAACTCTACAGAAACAATAAAAAAAATTTTTTTTAAGCCTCAGGAACTTTTCTGCCTGGACTGGCTTTGAACCATGATCCTCAGATCTCATCCTTCTGAGTAGCTAGGATTACAGGGTGTGAGCCACCAGCACCTGGATTTGTTTTTTGTTTTTTTGTGTTTTTTTTTGTTTTGTTTTTCTTTTGCCAGTCCTGGGCTTTGGACTCAGGGCCTGAGCACTGTCCCTGGCTTCTTTTTGCTAAGAGCTAGCACTCTGCCACTTGAGCCACAGAGCCACTTCTGGCCGTTTTCTATATATGTGGTGCTGAGGACTCAAACCCAGGGCTTCATGTATACAAGGCCAGCACTCTTGCCACTAGGCCATATTCCCAGCCCTTTGGTTTGGTTTTTAAAGATAGGGTTTCTCATTATGTAGACTAAGCAGGCCTCAAGCTCATGATATTCTAATTCAGACTCCTGAGCAGTGGGTTGACAGACGTGGGCTGCCATGCCTCAGTTGGTTTATCTTCCCTCAAATATTTTGATCCTCAGTTGTTTGAATGAGTGGATGCAGAGTTTGAGAATTGGGAGAACCAATTCTATTCTACATGTCAATCTATGGAAAGAAAGGTTGGTATCAAAGTCCACTGTGGCACTTTTTTTTTTTGGCCAGTCCTGGGCCTTGGACTCAGGGCCTGAGCACTGTCCCTGGCTTCTTCCCGCTCAAGGCTAGCACTCTGCCACTTGAGCCACAGCGCCGCTTCTGGCCGTTTTCTGTATATGTGGTGCTGGGGAATCGAACCTAGGGCCTCGTGTATCCGAGGCAGGCACTCTTGCCACTAGGCTATATCCCCAGCCCCCACTGTGGCACTTTTGAGTTTATGAAACCATCTAAGCACAAATTTACCACCCCCCCCCCCCCCCGCCACAGAACTAGAACACATACTATAGGCTTGCACCATCAGCTCAGGCAATCATGAATACAAATCTGTGCAAGCTATGATGAAAACAGAAAATGAGCATGATTCATCTCAGCAAGCATCACTTCCCTCGGGACGTGAGGCAGGTGATGGCGAGGACTTAAAGCCAGAGCACAATGCCCCTCCCTGCTCCACCACAGCACAGAGCTCAGGAGGAATCTTATTGCTGGCTCTTGTGAGTGGGGCCAATTTGGTGCTTGAGACTCTGTTTTTCCATGCCACTTGGACCCTGGAGCACTGTGGATCTTTGGGAAGTTCACTGCCTGCTACATGAGTTAAAACCATGAGACCATGTCCTAGTGTCCACAGAGACCCACTGTCCTCCAGAAGAAGAGCTGTGGCATTTGGTCCCAGTAAAATGATTTCCTTTTCTAAACTTGGTATTCTTTACTTCTTATTCCAGTAGATTTTTGGCATGGTTTAATATATCTGATCCATATTATTTAAATGGATTGGTTATTAGTTACCTTTTTTCTCCCTTTGTTTTCCCTCCCTCTCTCCCTTTTTTCCTTCCTTTCTTCCTTCCTTCCTTCCTTCCTTTCTTCCTTCCTTCCTTCTTCCTTGTACTAGAGCTTGACTTCAGGGCCTCATCTTGCTTTGCATTTTATCTCAAGGCTAGCACTCTACCACTATTTTGGCTTTTTAATACTGAGATGGAGATAGGTATTTCTTAAATTTTTGTGCCTACACCGGCTTCAAACCTCAACTACAGACCTCAGCCTCCTGAGTAGCTATGATTTATGGGTAGGAGTCACCAGTGCCCAGCTCGGTTATTACTTATTTTATTTCCTAGTATTTTGTAGTGACAAAGAGTGGGCTACCAAGTTCTGCTGTGATGTGGAAAAATCTGTGAGGTGAAAACGATTTTGTCCAATATATAAACCTTATTTCCCTTAAGAATGCAGAGTGCCTTGCCTCCTTTTTTGGTTCCCAGCTATTTATTTTAAATCCCAACCCAATTAAAAATAAACCCACATCTTCCACCTATCTGTTCTCAGCCCTTCTCAAGCTTTAATCATAGCTCTGTTTCCAAAAGTCCTTCACATTATTCTCTCAAGTGACAGAAAGCTAAAAATTTGATTTAAAGTTCTCTCTGTGGAAAGCAAGGACAGATAGGTGGAAAATACTTCTCATTTATCTTTCATATCAGAGCTGGCAGAGGTTTAGGGTATTGGCACTAACTCAGCACAAGGCCTCTTGCTTGCCTCTGACGAGTAGTTTTACTATTTGAGCAGTCAGAATTAGTCACAATTATCCTACTGCAGTTAGAACTGCCAAGGACCCAAAGGTGGATTTAGAAACCAGCGAAGATAATCAACTTGCTAGGCACTGGTGGCTCCAGTTCATGCCTGCAATCCTAGTTGATTTGGAGGCTAGATCTGAGGATTTCAGTTCAAAGCCAGCCTGGGCAGAAAAGTACACTAGACTCTTATCTTTAACCAACCAAAATCTGGAAATGGAGGGGTGGTTCAAATGGTAGTTTGCCAGCATTGAGTAAAAAAGCAGAGAGTGAGGCTTTCTGGAAAACGAGAGAGTTCTGAAGAGTTGGGTGCTGCTACATCGAATGGCTTATTTTTTTATTATTTATGTTTTTTTTTCCCCTAGTAGTTGTCCTACCATGTAACATACACACTGCCATATAACAAAGCAGTTTATGAATACAATTCATCTTGATCCAAGTTGTCCCTTAGTGGCTTATTTTAAACAGAAACTTCAAGAACCTGCCATCATGGTACTTTTCTCTTTCTAGAATTTTGTCTCAAAAAGTATGGGTACATCTGTATGGCATTGCTAGAAACTCTAAGCTCATATTTTAGGAATATATGTCCAAGACTGTGTTCATTTTAGTTGTTCCCTATCAATCTGCTTACTGGTGGATCAATAGATTTTCTCCTTATGGCATAAAATTCACTGGCCCCATCTTTCCCTCTCTTTGGGACCAGCGAAATGGAGTGTTCAGTCACAATAAGAAGGAAGACTTTGCTTTGATGTATTTTTTCTTTCCTACAGCTGGGCACTCCTAATTTTGCTATTTAGTTGGCTAATACCAATTGACATTGACAATTGATGCTAAATGACAAGCATTGTAACAAAACTATAAAGAAACCCCCGCTGGAGTGGCACTTTGTAAACTAAATTATGGTCAAGGGAACGAAGGCTGTGCTCAGTAGTGTCCCCTGGGCTGCTTGTTCATTGGTCTATGAAATTAACTGTTTTCTGTACACTGACATTTCCACCAAGAGAGTCCACTGAGAGCTTGCTGCTGTCTAGATAGATGTAAAGAAAGCAATTGGGAGCTGAAGAATTAATAGTATTTAATAGTATTAAGTATCTACTTTTTCTTGCAGTTTATACTGTATTTTTGTCCATGATTACAACACATAACTTCCTGATTCACACTCAGCTGAGTATGAGTTGAAGGAAACAAAGGGTTAGGCCTGAATGTGTTGGGGAAATACAACTGAGGCCAAATTTGCATGCAGCTTGAACATTTTTCTTTTTCTTTTTTTTATATTATCATCAGGCCTAGGCCAAGCTACAATTAGTACAATGCCTACTTTGGGGGCCAGAGCTTAGACAACTTTATATCTTGAAGATATATAAATTCTTACAGTTCTGTTCTTGCATTTAATTCAAAATCTGCAAAGCTACACAAGCTTAATTCTCAGAGTATCTTCTACTCTCAAGACAGATTTTAATGATATTTTAAGCATGAAGAAACTTAAGTTGAATGGGACTGACCTCACCTGGAAAGAGCAATTGGTACAAAATCATGACTAGCCAACAGTAAAGTAGGTTTTCAAATCCATTGCAGGAAGGGAGAGCCTTGCACAGTAATGGGTACTTGGAGAGGTGAGTTTAGCTGCCTCCAGTTATAGGAAAGGAAAGAGAAGGTATTTGGGAAGCAGAAAATGGTAGATGATGGCTTGTGACCAGTCTAGGCATAGATAGGTAGATAGATGGATGGATAGGTAGGTAGGTAAGTAGATAGGTAGGTAGGTAGATTGATAGATATCTGAAAGAATAAACTGACCATGATGGCTACACAATTATAATTCCAGTTATACACAGGCAGAGCTAGCAGGCTGCACAGGTCATCTGTATAGGTAGGCAGGTAGCAGGCTGCACAGGTCATCTGTATAAGGGTGGCTTTGGCAAAAGCAGGAAAGAGTATCTGAAATAGAACTGAAGTAGAAAGGACTGGGGAAATAGTGCACGTAACATAAGGCCTTGACTTCATTATCCCAATAAAAAAGAAAAGGGGTGTGAAGGATGGAAGGAAGGAAAGAAAGGAGAAGAGCACACACAGAGGGTTTAACCAGCGCTTGGAAGACAATCCTCTAAAGTGCTCAGCTGGGTGTTCAGAGCCTCCCCCAATGGAGGCTCTGAATTGAAGTATGTTTTTAGTGGAAAGCCGAATCAGCTTCCCTTCCCCACACCCTCCTTGTGCTTCCAGTAGAAGCAATGGGATGGCTTCCTTGAGAGGAGTGCAACCAGAGACATCACCTGCTCCCTGATGGTAATACTACTCATCCGATAAGCTTCGATTGTCAACTGTCATTCCAACCACGAGAATGCCACTCCCCTGGGATGGCACTTAGCTGTGTGACAGGCTCTGACTTGAATGCTTGTGGGAGTCTGTTTAAAACAGCGTGTCTAAAATTTGTCTGCAACCTGTACATATCATCTTTTCCTGACAAAAGTCACCCAAGGTAATGTAGGCAGGTGTGCACATGCGTGGATGGAGGGCTTCTGGAATGTGAAGAGTACTATGGCTGCCTGCCTCCAAATATTACACCTTTCCCCAGCCCCCTCACTTTCCTAAAGGCCTAAATTAAAAAGCAAATATGCTACCTGAAAGGGAAATAACTCAAGTATACTAATGCATTCGCAAAGATTCATTTTCTTTTTGTTTTCATTTCTTTATTGTCAAAGTGAAGTACATAGGGGTTACAGTTTCATATGTAAGGCAGTAAGCACATTTCTTATCCAACTTGTTACCTCCTCCCTCATTTCACCCCTCCCCCTCCCCATTTTCCTCCCCATCATGAATTGTACAGTTTGGTTTACACTATATAGTTTTGTAAGTATTGCTATTGCATTGACTTATCTTTTTATCCTTTGTCTCTCCATGTTGGTATTCCCTTTCCTAGATTCATTTTCTGATGAGAAGTGTTGGTTTTTCAAATGCCACATCCTTCAAACCTGGAATGTAACACACACATGCACATCCACTCACGCATACAGGCCTTTTCATTTTCAGGGTTTGAGATAAAACTCAGGGACATGTAGACAATACGCAAGTACTTTGGACTGTAGCTTTTAGCTACTTGTTTGTGGGAGAAGAATTAAGAAGGAGAGAAAAGACTCAATACTCAAAGTAGAAGATCAATTGAGTACCTTTGAGTGCCAGGCACATAAAAACATTTCAGTTAATCTTTACAACAACTTTATGAGGTAGGATTTTCAACATCATTGTCGATAAAGAAGCTAAGACACGGATTTTAGACAATTCTAATAAGTAGAAACAGAGCCAAGAGTTAAGTCTTTTTCTTAAAATCTAAAGCCAGAGCTCCAACAAATGTCTGAAGGAGTTGGGGGTCTTTCAGTGCACCTAACAATCAACAATAGCCTTTCCTCTTCTTCCAAACACCAAAGACAAAATTGATTAAATGAGTCTGACACTTCTGCTGCCAGACAATGTAGGCGGTAATGGTAGCTGTACCTGAAAAGAAACACCATCCTAAGGTTCTATTGTGAAATGCCATGTGACTTTCTACCATGATGGAAAGGCATGTTGTGAGTCTAGTGTTGGTTATATATTTGCCACAAGTCATCAAACTGTATGATTAGGATTTGTGATATGACAGCATATGAAAATAAGTCATAGACTATCTAAATTGAATACTGCCAGGACCATTTTCAAGAACCTGTCCTGTCCTCACTCTAACCTTCCTTTCTAACTTTCAGAACAGAAAAAGATGTCCACAAGGAAACAGAATACAGCTGAAAGCCACTGTTGCACACCTGTAATCCTAGGTATTCAGGAGGTTGTGATCTGAGGATTGATGTCTGACAGTAGCCCAGGCACAAAAGTCTATGAGGCTATTATCTTCAGTTAAACACACACACAAAAAAAAAGCCAGAAATGTTAT
Source organism: Perognathus longimembris pacificus (assembly GCF_023159225.1). Lineage (NCBI taxonomy): Eukaryota > Metazoa > Chordata > Mammalia > Rodentia > Heteromyidae > Perognathus > Perognathus longimembris. The sequence goes on along the minus strand of NC_063175.1, from coordinate 5,902,014 downwards.
GGATCAAGTAAAAGTCAGCTTTGAGCAAAAAAGCTAACGGACAGTGCCCAGGCCCTGAGGTCAAATCCCAGTAACTAACACAAAAAAGAGGTCGGCAGGCAGAAAGAGAGTTCTTTTCTTGCAGTTTTCCACAGTAGAATAGATCTTTAAGACTGATGCAAAGCAACTTCAATATGAGGAGAAATATTTTAATATGGTCTATGGGATTTGGGGTTCCTTCTGATTTCTTACACCTGAATCTAATGATGGTTATCACAGGAATTCATGAAAAATATTCTCTAGGATGGTGGCGTGGACTGTATAAAAATGTAATGCTAATTTGATCTAATATCCAAAGTAAATCCATGCACCCTTTGAATGTCAAATTCATTTAAAAAAGAAATGCTAATCAGATTCTCTTTTAAAAGTCTAAATATACTCAAACAAGACTTGTAGTGCAATGCTTGCAGAACAATGTAATTATTGTGGTCTTCATACAATTGCCTGTTAATTGACTGCTGAAATTGAAAAGCATACCCATAATTAATCTCCTGCCATTTTCAAATTATGAATTTGATAAGAGTAAAACTGATGCATCTTCGATAGCAACCAAGAAGAATTGCTTGTTTAGAGACAATGCAGTATTCTTGAGACAACCTAGGATAGTGGGCTGATCAATACTTTGCTTTTTGAAAAGTCCTATGCACAAAGGAAGTAAAATGCATTCACCTCAAAAGATTGTTTCAAGCTCATCTTTGAATAGGTTGACAAAGGTGAAATGGGTGTGTGTATGTGTAAGGGAGAAACCTCGTGTGATTAGAGGCAGTACAGAATTCATCCAAACTGTGGAGATGTATCCTGAATAGCATGAATACCATGCCATTTGCAACAGAAACTATTTACTTCTCCATGTGTTAAATTTATAATAAGTCGGGGCTGAAAATATGGCCTAGTGGCAAGAGAGCTTGTCTCACATACATGAAGCCCTGGGTTCGATTCCCCAGCACCACATATATAGAAAACGGCCAGAAGTGGTGCTGTGGCTCAAGTGGCAGAGTGCTAGCCTTGAGCAAAAAGAAGCCAGGGACAGTGCTCAGGGCCCTGAGTTCAAGCCCCAGGACTGGCCAAAAAAAAAAAAAAATATATATATATATAATAAGTCACCCAGGTCTGAAGAGCAGATAAGAGATGGTGGCCAATTCTTCACAATTTTAAGAAAACCATGTTGACTACTTACATCTATCCAGGGAGGCTGAGCCCCTTAATGCCAACATAAACAAGCCACAGATTATGTTCTATTTTAGTTTTTATTGGATTAAGAACCCTTAATGTGAGCTCTTCCCTTCTGAGGAAACCTCAAGTGCATGATAAATCATTGCTGACCAGCATGTTGTACATCAGATGGCGCTAGGGCTTATCAATCTGCTGACTTTATTGAAACTTCATTTCCCCGTTACCAATTTTCCCCTCTCCAGTTTCTAAGAACCATCATTTTGCCTTTGATTCTATGAATTTAACTATTTTAGATGCTTCATGTAAGCAGAAGTATGCAGTATTTGCGTTTTTTGCCAGTGGCTTATTTAGTGTAATTTTCTGAATGTTTGTATATATTGTCATAGGTGATAGGATTTTCTTCTCCTTTAAGGCTGAATAATAATCCATTGTGTGGATAAATGACATTTTCTTTATTTATTCATCCATTGGTGGATATTTGGATTGTGTCCATATCTCAGTTATTATAAATTGAGCTATAATGAAGATAGGAATGCTAATTTTAAGATCCTGGCTTCAATACCTTTGGGCAAAAAGAGAGTGAGATTTTGGGTCACATAGTACTTCCATCATTATTTCTTTGGGGGATCTTTGTACTGCCATCTGTAGTAATGGTACCATTCTCCATTGTCACCCAAAGATTTGAGTTTCTCCACATTCTGACCAACACTTAGCTTATTTTTTTTCTAAACAACCCTCCTGCGAAGTGTAAGATGATAGTTTGATGAAATTTGCATGTATCTTTTCTTTTTTTTTTTTTTTTTTTTTTGGCCAGTCCTGGGCCTTGGACTCCGGGCCTGAGCACTGTCCCTGGCTTCTTCCAGCTCAAGGCTAGCACTCCGCCACTTGAGCCACAGAGCCGCTTCTGGCCGTTTTCTGTATATGTGGTGCTGGGGAATCGAACCTAGGGCCTCGTGTATCCGAGGCAGGCACTCTTGCCACTAGGCTATATCCCCAGCCCTGCATGTATCTTTTCCTGATCATAGATGATACTGAGCATTTTTGTACATATCATATATTATATATCTCTTATATGCTATTTGCATGTCTTTTTTGATAAATGTCTATTCAAAACAGCCCATTTTTAAGTCAGGAAGTTGGACTTTAAACTATTCAGTTGTAGGACTTCCTTACAAATTTTGGAAATTTACCTCTTGGTAGAGATATGGTTTGGAAAACTGCATACTGTTAAAATGTCTAAGCCTGGTGCTAGTATCTCATAGCTGTAATTTTAGCACCTCAGGAGGCTGAGAGTGAGGATTGTAGTTTGAAGCTAGTGTGGTCCAAAAAGTCCAGGAGACTCTTTTTTCCAACTAGCCAGAAAAATGTCAAAAGTGGAGGTGTGGTCCAAATGGTAGAACACCAATCTTGAGTGAAAAAGCTCAGAATGAGTTTAAGCTTTTGTATTGGCATAGACACACACACAACAAAATGTCCATACTACCAAAACAAATATATAAAATGCAGCAACCCCTATTAACATCCCAGTGACATTTTCACCAGAATAGAAAAATCTAAAATTCACATAGAGTTACCTAAAACTACAAAATACGACAAATATGATAATCAATTCAAAAAACAAAGAATAGGGCCGGGAAGTATCCCACTTTATAATTTCTAAGTATAGTATAAAGTGATAGTAACCCAAGTGGTAGGGTGTGAATATCATGACGGACATGTTAGCCATTGGAATAGAACAGTCAGATGACCTTTGACACAGTTCCAAGAATATAAAACTGGGAAAGGATGCTTAACTAATAATACTGAGACGATATGAATTCCACTTTCAAAAAGAACAAAATTGGGTCTTTAACTTGAATATTACACAAAAGCAATGCAAATGATTTGGTTGATGACTTAAAGACAGGAAACAGTAACACTGCTAGAAAAAAAAGCAGAAGACAAGTTTCATGATAGTTGTCTTGGCAATGATTTCCTGGATAGGACACAAAAAACACAGGCAACAAAAAGCCAAAGTAAAATAGATAAGTGGGACTACATCCAACTGAAAACTGCATCCAAGGGAAAAGAAAATAACCACCAGTAGTGAAAAGGCAACCTGCAAAATAGGAGAAAATATAATGTGCCTTATTTTATTCTTCAAAGCAGTCATTAAGAAAGCCTAAAGACTCCAGCAGAGAAGAAAGAGGGGAGACTGACTTGCTGCCATTGAAAAACTACCTATCACCTGTTAAGAAGCAAATCAGTTAGGTTGGCCCACTTTTGATCACCATCTTGGAATGGTGCCAGGCTTTGATACACTAGGACAGAGAAATGGATGGAGAAATGGACAATGACCTGGTCTTTACCAGGACACTGGTGAAATGCAGCAGGAACATCCTTCTGTGGAAGAAGGGAGATGTGGGAGTTTTGATGCCCAAGTTTAAGTACAGAACGGCACCACCCTTTCATTTACCACTGAAACTGTAAGCTATGATCGGCTCACGTACAAAACTGTTTTTGATAGCCTAGCACTTGGTCTTGGACACTGGACACAGCAAATAGGAAACAAGAAGAATCTGATCTAGGTTTTGGATTTGCTGCAGTGGTGCTTGACTGAATGCCTTGCTTTGTCTGAAGACTTTAGCTTTTCCATCTTCACCAAAAGATATGAAACAGAATGCTTAGTCAGGACCTGTTGGCTATACTACCGAGTCTACTACTGAGTCTTTCGTTGGATCCTAGGTGTTGAGAGAGCACTGGAAAAGAGGTAAATATACTTTTTTTCACTGTCCATATATTATTCACATCCTCTATTATTTTCCCACTGTCCAGTTATGGGGTGTTGAAGTCATAGCTTTAAGTGACTCAGAATAAGACTGGATTTGGAAATAGGACTATTACAGATGCCATAAGTTAAGACCATGGTGGAGTGGGAAGGGCCCCTAATTCAGTATTAGTGCTTTTTTTTCCCCTAGGAAGGAAAAGTTTACACACAGAGAAAGCTATGCATACAGGGAGAATGCTCCATAAAGATGAGAGTTGTGTGGCCACAGTTGTGAAACAGAGATATGAAACAGGGGCTGCCTTAGCACCTTCAGAGGAAGCATGGCCTGGGACCTTTGACCTCTCATCTTCAGGTTGGTGAGATACATTTCTGTCACTTGAGCCATCCAGTTTGTGGTGCTTTGTCATGACAGCATGAGTGAACCCCCATGTCTGCTCACCTGGCCTCTCTGAACATCACTCCTCCCCCTAGCAAATTCTAACCAACAATTCTTATTCAACTTTTCCTAAGACACAGGTCTTCTTTGCATTCTTCAGGTCAGATTAAATGGAGGTTTCCTTGCCAAGTTGAGAGACTTTTCCATAAATTCAAATGGCCTCTTGCCATTCAATTTTAGTAAGCAGGCCAAGGGGTTAAGCCATTAACTCCTCTATTTAATCATGAAAATTAAATTTAAGTCTTTCTGTATATACACCCTTTTTCATTACCTAAGATACAAAAATGTATTTCAAACATTACCACAGTGATGGCCAATGAGCGATTCATAATAAATCAGGAATCCTGGAATAAACATAGGGCATTACAATATTTCCGTGATGAAACTTCTTCCTCTCAGACATTGCTAAGCATTTTCTCTGAGAATCTATGCCAGATTCCTCTGCCGAACACTGATCTGGATCTATTTAAATTTAATGTGCCTGTCCTTTAGATTAGACATTGTACCAATGACTTTACCTCCAAAGAAGTGTCAAGTACAACATTAATTCTAGAAAATAAGGTTGAAATGTAGGATAGAGATATGGAAGACATTAATACACAAAAATTGTTCCAAAGAAAAATAGAAAGCAAAAGCGTGGAAGTAATGTACGATTTCCTTGACAATGGGGCATTAATAGCTGGCTAGTAATCCTAGCTACTCAGGAGGCTGGGATCTGAGGATCAAGGTTCAAAACTGGTTTGGGAAGGAAAATCTGTGAGATTCTTATCTCCAATAAAGCACCAAAAAGCCAGAAGTGGAGCTGTGGCTCAAGTGATAGAGTGCTAGCCTTAGGGACACTGGCTGTAAGCTCAAGAGAAGATTTAATTTACATTTGCAGTTGTATGTGGAATGAGTAGTTTAACCATCATCTTACTCTAGTACTCAGTCTCCAGTGTGCATGAGGAGAGTTGGAGGTACTCTCCTGCTGCCCAGAGTGAACACAGCAAATTTGTGGGGCCCACCATATCAACCTCCCAGCAGAGTAGCACTCTAACACAGTCTCACTCTCTCACTCCACAGGTTCTCTTCCTGCCACGCCAGCAATGTCCTCTACTGCTTCTGCTTTGTCATCTGCCGTATCTTCTTTCATGAGTCTCATGGCACTTCTGGAAACTTTTATATTTTTGGGGGGCAGGGAAAAAAACCCACTTTTTTTTTTCTTTTGGGTTTGAACTCAAGACTTCACACTTGCTAAGTAGGTGCTGTATCTGAGCCATATCTCCAGCCCTTTTTCATTTCTGAGATAAGTTCTTATTTCCTGGCTAGGCATGCGCCTGGGCTGCCACTTGCCTATTTTAGCCTTCTCATTGTAGCTGGGATGACAGACACATGTTACTTTAACTAACTTCTTTGCTTCGAGGTACAGTTTGACTGAAAGAAACTTTTCTTCAACGGGCTGGTCTAGGAGGAACCAGGTTCCTCCCAATTCAGCCTAAGTGTAGTTAACATTACAGGTGTGAGTCACTGGCACCTGGCTTTGACAACTTCTTCAACACTCTCTCATGCTAGAAACTTATTACTATCAGGATGGGAATGTGGCTTAGTGGCCGATTGCTTGCCTCGTATACACGAAGCTCTGGGTCCAATTCCTCAGCACCACATATATAGAAAAAGCCAGAAGGGGCGCTGTGGCTCAAGTGGCAGAGTACTAGACTTGAGTAAAAAGAAGCCAGGGACAGTGCTCAGGCCCTGAGTTTAAAAAAACAAAACAAAAACTTATTACTGTCATAATTCCTTTTTCTAAGGCTATGTGTCCTATGCTTAATTTTTCCTGTACAGGTTCTTGCCTTGGAATTCTTCACATTTCTTTGTCACAGGTTTGGTTCCGGGCTCGACTTGGGCCTCCTTTGAGTTGATTTATTTATTTTTTCTTGGGCTAGATCCTTGGCATGACCGCATCTAGGCCCTTTTTCCCCTAGAGTCAAAGACTTTTCATACTTTATTTCTCCTTAGTTCTTTCTCCTTGGTTTCAGTGAGGACAAGTCTTTAAAATCAAGTCTTCTGCCTTGAAATGTGAAGATATCTTTTCTCTGAGCTACATCTGACTTATGGTAACATGGCTGCTACTTTCAATAAACAATGCTCAAAACCTCCTTACTCTCTGTTTGCTGACTGAGGTTTTTTTTTTGTTTTGTTTTGTTTTGCTTTTCACATGGCTGCTATGTGGCTTCTGGCTCATGGAAATTCCCTTCTTTGTAAAAGTGCTGCTGACTCTCCAAAGTAGTTAACCAGTCTTGTCAGTGCTCGGGTTCTTCACAGTGCTCTCACCCAGTGCATCTCTCCCCACTTAAATGCTGTTCTTGTCACCCTAGGAGCCTAACTGACTTTTGGAGATGTCATTTTCTTTTTGTCAAAATGATTGTCTTCTCTTACATACATTTTATGAAAAAACTAAAAGTTAACACAATTTTACCAGGAAAATCTAAACCCTAACATTGTACAAACATAGTTATCATTTGGGTCTTCAATGTCCCACAAAGCTCATTTATTAAAGGCTTAGTCCCTAGTATGGTGGTATGAAGTTTGCTAGTTAAGTGGTGGAAATTGTGACGAAGGTGTGAGATCTTTTAGTCATTGGGGGTGTGTCCTCAAAAGGGGCTATGGGCGTGTCCTCAGAGAGGATTGTGGGCCCCAGCTCCTTCCTCTTTCTTTTCCTCCCTGATTACAAGTGAGTGGTTTTGCTCAACCAAATGCTTTCTTCGTGGTACACAGCCTCGCAACAGGCCAACAAATCACAGGCTGAAAAATGGTGAGTCAAAATAAGTCTTTCCTTCTTTTAAGCTGATTATCTTGAGTATTTGCTGTAGCAACACAAAGCTGACTAACAGATATAGATGTTCAATATTATTGTAAACTGAAATTAGTAGTGATATTCTGAAATAGCATGTCATATAAGAATCTGCTATCATTCCTATGGATTTAATCATTATTCAGGGAAAGTATAAGTTTGTTAGTCAAATAAGCAATTCTGTTTCTCTCATACTAATATAAGAGATCCAGTGGGAGGCATGGTGAGATAAGATCCATGTAACTTGTTCAAACCCTGATCTTATGTCCATGATATGTTAGACTTTCATCCATATTTTGTAGATGTGAACTCTTCAGAGGGTAAATTCCATCCTTTGTACTTAACTCATATCTACCTTTCTGCTTTTGGTGATACTAAGGTTTGAATACAGTCTCATAGTCATTTGGTTTGTTTGGTTGCTAGTGTTCTGCCACTTATACCACACCTCTATTCTTTGCTTTGTGCTGAATATTTCAGTTTTGTTTTGTTCCTTACTTTATTATTATTATCTTTAAGTGGTTATACAAAGCAGTTGCCATTTAACAAAGCAGTTTATGAATACAATGTACCTTGATCAATGTATCTTGATCAATCGATGGAGTCTAGTGGATTTCTGCCCAGGCTGGCCTTGAAACACAATCTTTTATATCTCAGCTAAATAGATAGGATTACAGGCCTGAGCCACCAGGGCCTAGATGCTTTACACTTATATTTATACTTCCAATATCTAACAAGAAATTCCTCCTTAGTAGATATCAGTAAGGAAATAAGATAAAAGCTACCTAAAGGATATGCCTGTCAAAATCTTTGTAATTAATAATAATATGAAAAATAGAAGTGAAACTTTTAAAAATAAACTAACACATACTAGAGATTAACTTCTGCCCTGATACTTGGAAGGCTCTATTGACCTACCTCTCAGTGAAATTGTTGAAAATGATGAAGCAAACAGCTTATCAAAAGCCTCTGAAAATTCTTCTCTGTGAATACAGCACATAAAGAAACACCCATTAAAGATTATGGTAAAAGTTCAAAAGGAGAAGTTCAAGTGTCTGTGGTATATGAACCAAGAGTTCAAGTTCAAGTGTCTGTGGCATATGAGCCAAGAGTTCTTCTGAGGTTCCCCAGAAATGAAACTCTTACAGTCTTGAGAAGAGGGCCTCTCTACCAGACCACCCCTCAGTCAGAGGTCTTTGTTTTCTGAAGAAGCAAGAATTCTTTATTTTTTGTCTAGCCCCAGCTACCTGTTCTTGAAGCTAGGTTTCAGATGAACGAAATCCCCTCCTCCATCTAGCTCTTGCTTATGGAATGTGAGAACGCCCCATCTGATTGTCTTTTCTCTGACTTGGATGGTGGAGGTCCTACACAGCAGATCACTTACAACCGGAGAAGCTCTGCTGCCTCCTCCCCTGCACAGAATACACAGCACCATTGGAAGTGAGAGCTCTCAGGTGTCATTTGAAGAGAAGCGTGTTACAGTTCCACACCCTGCTGCAAAGTCTTGGCTCAGAGAATTCTTCCTGAGGGAAGAAACAAGCCATGGAACAGTTTCTAATCCCTTCCCAAAGGAACAGACTTCATTTACAATGGATTGTGAAGTTCAAATCTTCAGATGCTCTCAAAACCACTGGATATGATCATGAAAGGTAATTGAGAGGAAGATGGTGCATTTCATAAAGACACAGTCAGATTGGAAAGGAAAAAGGAAAATTGTCTCTGAACTTGGATAGCATAATCTTAAATATAGAAGGTGCTCAGGAATCCAATAAAAATGACTAGAGATACGTGAGTTCAGGAAGATGGCAGGTATAAAAGCAAAAATACAAAAAAATAAGTTCTGCTATATTTATATAATGTGCAATGTACATTTACAAGGAACAACCTGAAAATTATATTAAGAAAGCAATTCCTTCCACAGTAACATAAAAAATGGATATTTGAGTATAAATTCAATAAAAGAAGTTTAAAACCTATACCCTGGCAACCCTGAAATATCACAGAAAGAACTTAAAGGAAATCTAGCATCCCATAGCTTCATTGTTGTTAGATAACAATACTTCCTAATCTATATGCACAATTCCATATTAGAATCCCAGCTGCTTTCTCTGTAGAGATTGACAGCCTGATTATAAAATACATGTGGAATTGCAAGGGATGCAGAATATCCAAAACAGTTCTCAAAAGGCTGGTAATTCAGAATTTTCCATTTCATAACTTATCAGAAAGCAATGCAATCATGAAAATGTGATTTGGACATGAGATTAAATATACAGCTCAGTGAAGTTTAATTAAGGGAGTGTTGAGCAATAGACCTATATGCCTATGGTCAACACTCAGTGGGAAAAGAATGATCTCAAGTCACCAGTGCTAGACAATTGGGTAGTTGCGTGGAATATATATGTATATATTTGGAAATTCACCTCATTACATATTTGAAAATTAAATAAAAATGGATCAAGAATTAAAAGCTAAGAGTTCAAAACTATAAAACTCATAGAAAAAAACAAACATAGGCCTCATACTCATGGCCTTATATTTGGCAAAGGTGATTTTGGTGTTATTACAGAAGCACAAACATAAGAAGAGAAAAACCAAAGCAAATTTCATTACAATTAATTTTTTTTATTTTAGTGGGCATCATTCCAAAGGGGAAAATATTTTTCATATGTCCATCCTTAAAGGGCTTGTATTCAGAATCTCTAAAGAACACTTATAATCAATCATTAAAAGGCTTAAATCTCAATTGAAATTGACAAAGGAGGACAGTTCTCACTTGAAATACACCATCAACCCTTTTGAGAATATTTGTACACATGTGGAATTATCACCACAGTTAATTTAGTATATTTTGATCACTCTCCAGAAAGCTTTTTTTCAGAATCAACATTTGAACTCATATCCTCACACTTACTAGTCAGGGGCTCTAGCACTTGAAAACCATGACCCAAGTCCTTTTATTTTTATTTTTTTTGCTTTAGTTATTTTTCAGATAGGCTGGGAATATGGCCTAGTGGCAAGAGTGCTTGCCTCGTATACATGAAGCCCTAGGTTCAATTCCTCAGCACCATATACATAAAAAAGGCCAGAAGTGGTGCTAAATAGAATATCACACTTTCACTTCAGTTTAGCCTCAATCTGCAATCTTCCTCTCTATGCCTCCTGCACGGAGAGGATTCAGAATTACACACATATACCACCAGACCTAGCTTATTGGTTGAGATGGGGTCTTGCTACATTTTTGCCTCAACTGGACTCAAACCTTGCTTTTCCTGAATAGTTGGAATTTTGGGTGTGAGCCATCAGCATGCCCAGACTAAGATATATATATATATATATATATGAATCATATCTCAATAAAGCTGTCTATCAAAACCTGTAAAATTCTGTTCAACTGAAAATTAATATCATTTCTTTCTGAATTAGGTGACATCTAAAAATCCAATTATGGAATATCACCATTACTTTCAGGAATAATTTTTTAGTACTTAAAGAAATAATTAAAGTTGTAAATTCTATAAAACCTTTGGGCGACAGAGAATTTCCTTGCATTACTATTATAAGCAATTTCTATCTTATACCATTGTGTTATTTAACATGGGGAGGTAATTGGTTCTTTAGTGAAAATCTGTATTCCTATTATTAGCCTTAATGATGTCTTTTCTTAGCAGAAATGTTATTTAAGAGAGAAATGTGTTCAGTCTGCAAATGGTACGTTCTACTTTGCGTATCATCTTTTAAATGCATCGCATTGTACAACATTTACTGCAGCCCTCTTCCAATGTGAGAGCAAATACTTTTGCAGAAATAACAGGGAACTTTTATCTCAGGATTTGGAGCTATACTTACAAGTATAGGAAAAATATTTTTCTTATCTACACTTAATGATTTCCCCCCCATTGGCCAAATGATTTGGTTTTGTGGGTTGTTTACCTAATCCGCGCTTGCCTGGTCCAGAAGCAAGGCCCGGAGGAGAAGGGAGGAGCTAGCACAGGAATGGCTACTCACTTCCACATATCTTCCTGAACTACCTTGGGTACACTGGGGATGCTGACCACTGTGCTCTTCTTTGCTCATGATCAGGTGAAAATACAAAAGATAAAATGCTACATTATACTGGTTTTCCAGAAGGGTGGCCAGGTGTATGTGCATATGGATATAGTATCGGTATTCTCCAGACTCACTGGTTGGCTGTGGGGATTTCAGTCTGAGGTAAGGATAAAATACCTAGAGACACACATTTTAATCAGAAGCAAAGTTAATGATGTCCATGCAAAGGGAGCTGGGAAAGTGATTAAAATAATTACATCTTATGTCCCTACAACACAAACTATTACTTAACAACCCCAAATAAAACATTATGGAAGCTAACTACCTTTGTTTTCTGGCACTGATCTTTATTTACATTCCCCTAGCCTGAACAAGAAAGTTAAGAATACTTAATAATTAATATAACAACACAGTGAATATAGTTTCCAGAGTTATCTAGTTCCATTCTGTTTTACCACTCCTGGCCTGAAACACAAGGCCCAAATGTTGTTGTTTTTCTTTCATCTTGTAAATGAGATTTTTCAGACCCCATTGCTTACTGACTTTTAACATATGCGACATAATCCGAAGGAAAATAACCAACAAGCCTTACTAGTCCCTTAAAATCCCCAGACCAAATAGTCTTCAATCAAAGCGGCTCTTGCTAAATCACATGCAAAGGTCAGGGACAAACGATGTAGTCGTCTGAGACTGAGAGGGTGGAGTGATGGAGCATGGCTCCAGAGCCAGCACTCGTCCGCAGCCTTCCCATTCCCAACACACAGCCCTACGTTCAGTTTGGAAGATGAGTGCTCACTGACTAAGAACTAATTGATTGAGATGACAATTAGGGTTTTTCCCTCTTCACCAAGCATTTGGTTATAAAACATTCACCACAAGGTCACCATTTCCAGGAGTGTTAGATAGACTTCCCTTTGCGCAGTTGAACACACAAGAATTCAAGCATGAACTTGGTGCTAGTGGCACATACCTGTAATTCTAGCTACTCAAGAAGCTGAGATCTGAGGATCACAGTTTAAAGCAGAAAAGTCTATGAGACCTTTATCTGCAACTAGCCAGCAAAAAGCCAGAAGTAGAGGTGTGGCTCAAGTGGGTTAGTGCTAGCCTTGAACAAAAAAAGCTAAGGAGAATGCCATCGCCCGGAATTCAAGCCCCAGTACTGGCCCCCAAAACAAACAAAGAGCAACAGCAAGTTGTAAGAAGACATCAACAGAAGCTCACTAACACCAATAGCCTTCCCTTGGTCACACTGAAAGCTCAATAGAAGGGATAACAGGGGTAATTTTCCACTCCAGTATCTTTTCTATGAGTATAGAAAAAAAATTCTATTCTCAGGGTAGTCCCTGTACCTGCGGTTTCAACATCACCTGACAAGATGCTAGAATTCAAATGGAGTACTTCAACTATCCGGTCTGTTGTTGTTTTTTTCTTCTATTTTAAATAATTTTAAAATTTTTTATTGTCGAGGTGATGTACACAGGGGTTACAGTTACATATGTAAGATAGTGAGTATATTTCTTGTCCAACTTGTTACCTCCTCCCTCATTTCCCCCATCCCCATTTCCCTCTCCCCCACCATGAAGTTGTACAGTTGGTTTACACCATATGGTTTTGTAAGTATTGCTATTGCATTGGTTTGTCCTTTTATCCTTTGTCTCTCTATTTCGGTATTCCCTTTCCCTTCCCTAGTTCCAATACATGTATATACAATATCCAGGGTACTAAAATCAGTTACACTGATATCGGGGTAAAACCACAGGAAGGGAATACAAGAAAAAAAAAAAGGGTACGGTTTCACATGGCATGTTGAAAATAACTACAACAATGATATCCTACTGGTTTCTGTAACTTGAAGTTCATTTCACTTAGCATCATTTTATGTGCCCCTACGGACATAGCTATTGAGCTATTGTGATCTTCTGCTAGGACTATCCTAGACGTGTACTAATTATTCCCTATGCTCCTCACTCATTTTTCTCCCACCTTCCTTCCTTCCCAATTCCTACCCCCTGAGTTTTACAGTTAGTTTACAACGTATTGTTTTGTATCCAATCTGTTTTTATAAACTCTCCAGGCCTTTGATATGTAAGAATGACTTCAGTGTCACCTCATCACAGGTTTTCCTAACAGACTCCCAAGTATATCAAGACACAAAATTATTTTAAAGCAAAGTTTCTAGTCCCCTACCATGCAGGATTAGGATGTAAGTAAATTGTCTTAATTTTAGTTTCTTGAGAACTGTTTGTATGAAGACTCCAGCAGATTGAGAACTCACTGCATATGTAGCTATTATATAAGCTTGGCTTTCTCAAGGTAAGTTGTGCGTTCAGATACTTGTCAAGTAGCTAAGTATAGCTAATGAACCCTTGGCTGTCGCCACTATAGGCCCTGGAACATTTACTTAAGTGGACATTTTAATTAACTCAGAACACTACTTACTCCTTTTCCCCAAACCCATGATAACGTCCTCATTAGCCAGGACCGTGGTCTTAATAAAGGTCAACATTTAACAAAATAAAGAAAACCAAAAGAAGCCTGGCTTCATTGTCTAAGATCTTGTTCTGTTATTTAACTTTCTGCTCTCTCTTGATAGCTTTAAAGGTGCCATCTCACCAGATTTCTGCCTTTAATTCACCCACTTTAGCTTATTTCAGAAAAGCATATTCAGCAAGTTTTCCTTCAATTTCCACATTGTCTTATTTAGCCAAATCAGTCCACTGGAAGCTTATATGGAATTAAAACATTAGCATTCCCATAGGGTGTGGTCCAGGATAATTCCTCCATCTAGCTAATTGAAAGTGACATTACAAACTACTGAAACACTACTAGCACCCAGAGAGGAGTTCCTGTAAACTTGGCCCCTTTAATGGTATGAGGCCTGGGAATCCTGGAAACCTTGTGTTCAAGCTATCCACATAAATCTGAATTTGTCTACATTCATACAAAGACAGTATGTAAGACTTTGGGCAGAACCTGGACCAGCCCCGGAATGTCACATGCATTAGGAACTCTTTCCTGTGAGCTCTTGCTTTGCTTCACACTACCTCTACACCACCTCCTATCTTTCCACCATCCCACCACAACCCCTAAATGCATGCAGCTGGTTTGTCCTCATGGAGAATGAACAGGAGCCTCCTGTGAAAAGAATATGAGACGATTGACATCACTAGGATTAAAATAGAGCCCACAAGGCAAGTTATATAGGGTCAAAAAAAAAAGTCTTCTTTGATTTAAGGAGGACAGAGAGCTTTACTGTATTAGCAAAATACATGAAAGTATTCTGTTCCCACTGAAGAATTACTATTATTATTGTTGTTATCATTATTTTTGTTGGTTTTGGTAATATTGGAGTTTGAACATAAGGACTTATGTTTTAGAGTCAAGCACTCTACCCCTTGAGCTATATCTTCAACCACCCAGAAGACTGTTTTTGATGCCTAGAATATTAGCACTGAGGACTGGGCTGGTTGGTCATTGTTGTTAATGTTTTGATAAACAGGGAAGGTGTTTAACACAACTTTTCAAGGAAGGAATACATACTAGGCCATTTGATCAATTCCACATACTTTTGCCAGGTATTTTCCATCTCCTACATTGTGGGTTATATTTGGGTCACTGGAATTGATGGCAATTTCTTCATATAGCATCTCTGCCCTAATATTATATTCATTTTCCTAAAAATGCTGATATCCTTCAAAAAGACAAGCTAAAAATGATGGATAGATTTATGGAAACAGGATTATAGCAGACCATCAAAACCTATAGAATTTGGCAATCAGAGAAGTAACAAAACCAACAGGAATCCCAACTAAACTACTGGCCTACTTACTGGTATGGAATCTAGATCTAAAACAGGAATGGAATAAGAACATGAACATAAGAGGAGTATTTTTGTTTGTTTGTTTGTTTTCAAATTTTATCAAACTGATGTACAGAGAGGTTACAGTTTCATACATTAGGCATTGGATACATTTCTTGTACTGTTTGTTACCTTGTCCCTCATACCCCCCTCTCTCCTCCCCCTTTCCCTTTCCCCCCCTGAGGTGTTCAGTTCACTTACACCAAACAGTTTTGCAAGTATTGCTTTTGTAGTTGTTTGTCTTTTTTTACCCTGTGTCTCTCAATTTTGGTATTCCCTTTCAATTTCCTAGTTCCAATACCAGTATACACGGTTTCCAATATACTCAGATAAAATTACAGAGATAGTGTAGGTACAACCACAGAAAGGTGATACAAGAACATCATCAATAATAGAAGCTACAGATACACATGGGACGTTGAAAGTAGTTACAACTGTGATATAACAATTGTTTCTATAACATGGAGTTCATTTCACTTAGCATCATCTTATGTGTTCATAAGGGTATAGCCATTGGGCCTTGTGATGCTCTGCTATGACTTGCCTAAGCCTGTACTAATTATTCCCAATAAGGGAGACCATAGAGTCCATGTTTCTTTGGGTCTGGCTCACTTAGTATAATTTTTTTCCAACTCCTTCCATTTCCTTACAAATGGGACAATGTCATTCTTTCTGATAGAGGCATAAAATTCCATTGTGTATATGTACCACATTTTCCTGATCCATTCATCTACTGAGGGGCATCTGGGTTGGTTCCAGATTCTCGCTATGACAAATTGTTCTGCGATGAACATTGTTGTGCTGGTGGCATTACTGTGATTTTGTTTGTGGTCTTTTGGATAGATACCCAAAAGTGGGGCTGCTGGGTCAAAGGGGAGTTCTATATTTAGCCTTCTGAAGAATCTCCATACTGCTTGCCAGAGTGGCTGAACCAGTTTACACTCCCACCAACAGTATAAGAGGAGTATTTGAGTGGGGGTCCTGGAGGATGTTGAAAGGAGAAGAGAGCATGGAGGGGGGGACAATACAATCAAACTGCATTGTATGCACTTATGAAAGGAATGTGAGAAAAATCATTAAAAAATTATGAGAGTTAAAAATGGGAGGTGAGGAAGGGGGAAAGGAAAGAGTAACTAATTGAAGGTTGAACATGATCAAAGTACATTACATGTATGTTATGAAATGTCACAATAAAATCCCTCCCTCCAAACAATTAGCATATTATAGTAACAGTAAGTTTGAAAGTCTAGCACAGAATTGTGGGAAATTAAGTCCAAACATCACAGAAGTCTTATATGCCTAGGTTCACTTACCCAGAATAAAGTCTCCAAGGACATTTGCTTTCTACAGAGATCAGTTTCATCAGCATAAAAACAAATATGATCTGGAGGTCATCCTCTTCATTAGCCAGTTTTTACTGTTACAGAAAAGAACCCTTTTTTTCTTTCTAATTATGGCTTTCTCAGATAGCTAAATGTAGTGCACTGATTTTCAAATATTGTGGAGAAATTTATCCTAAGTGAGACTGTTCCATCTATACTCCTGATTCACTAAATCAGAAATTGTTTGGGAGTGGAGTTTGGCAATGGGTGGTAGCCCAGATATCTACATATTTACAAACCAGATGACATCTCTCTTTTGGAAGCCACTCTAGTTTCCATTTCTCCATCATTTTAGCTCTTCCCCAGAGGTCTTTGTTTATAGATGGGACTTAGATTTAGTTGTGACGAAACTGACTCCTGATCTTTTTAGGATATTATCAAGATGGAAATATCAGCTATTTGCCAACAAAATACCAATTAAACACATTGAGTCCCTGTTGATCGATACATACAAACCACATCACAGTAAAAGTCTGGTGTGGTAGCTAAACAGACAGAAAATTATTAACAGCATTATTAAGTCAATGGAAAGACTATTGACATGAAGGTGCAATTGGATGAACTTGAAAACTCAGTCTGTCCTCAGTACCCTATCATTGTTCTTCTATAAATGTGATATACTAACCACAAATGTGGAACACCTGAGTATTGAAATGAGGTGATGGGTATAAAATGTCTGGCATATGGTAGTTGCTTAAATATATTCTAATTCCCTATTTGTTTTTAGGAAATGCTGTTTACAAAAAGAAAGGATAAATAGGAGCGGAATAAACTTACAAAGATTTGCTATTTGATTTCATTCAAGATTATTCTAAATCTAGCAGGGGTTGATGGCTCATTCCTGTAATACTAGCTACTCAGGAGGCTGAGATCTGAGAATGGCATTTGGAAACCAGCAGGGGCAGAAAAACCCTTGAGAATCTTATGTCTGATGAACTAGCAAAAGGCTAGCCATGGAGGTGTGACTCAAGTGATAGAGCACCAACTTGAACAAAAAAGCCAAGGGCCAGCAACCTGGCTCAGAGTCCAAGCACCAGCACCTGCACAAAAAGAAGAGATTGTATTGTATCTTTGGGTTTAGTTCTTGTTGGTTCTGACATACACTGTTCATGTGAATCTTGAAAAGTAAAAATGAAAACTAAAGAAGTTGTAAGGGATTACACCATTGCCTACAACCTTGTCAACAGATGCTTTGGAAATGAAAGAAATACTTTAAAATGTTGAAGATAGTACAAATTTTAAAACATTACAAAGGTTATTAATAATTACACAAATAACAGTAATTTAAAATGTCTACTAATAATATAATAGTAAGGAAGTTTTAGATGTTAAAGTGTTAGTCCTAATAGCATTAGTAGCAGCATTTCGTGTGTGTGTGTGTGTGTGTGTGTGTGTGTGTGTGTGTGTATGTATGTGTGTGATGGTACTGGGGGCATGAACTCAAGGTCAGGTTCCTTAGCTTTTTCACTCAAGGCTGGCACTCTACCACTTGAGCTACACTCCCACTTCCAGCTTTTTGCTCATTAATTGGAGATAAGACTTTCATGGACTTTTCTCCCCAGGTTGGCTTTGAACTACGATAGTCATATCTCTGCCTCTTGAGTAGCTAGGATTGCAGGGGCTCATTTTTATGTTGAATCTGTGAATACAGAAGCAATGCTTGTCACATGGCCACAACTATATTCCCCAATACTTGGCATAGCACAAGGAGCAAATACTTGGTTAATACAATATTAGCTGAATGAACAAATGTCATGGATTAGGTAATTCAAAGTATCCTTTAACATTAATGCTTAGTAAGCCGAGATCACTAATTGTACTTTAAAAAAATCAATAAGAAGATTCAGAAAGGCGAAATGACAAGACACAAGACTCAGAAAAGCAAAGCTTGTGTCTCAATATTATTTATTGGCAGGACATCAAAGTTTCAGAAGTTACTCAGAATTTACAGAGACACAATCTGTTCTGCAATATTTATAGTTTGCACACAAATTATCTTCCAAATGTATCTTTCTTACCCTTGAAATTTACATTGTATACTATTTGCAGATAACTGCCAACATATGCCTTAGACAAAACACCGGGTTCAGAGGTCCTTTTTCAAAGTACACAAGAGAAAGTAAGTACTCACGGGCATCCATCTAGTTACTCAACAGTGTCAGGAACAGGAGGACTGGGGTCTGAAGCTAGCCTAAGCAAAATAATAATAATAATTTTGAAAAGGTCTACAAGGTGCAGATGAGCAGTAGACAGGTTGGTCAGCAAGTGTAAATTCAACCTGAAGTGCCAACAGCATAAAAATAGAGAAGGCTGGAAAAGGAAAAGAAAGAGAGAGTGAAATTTTCCCTATGGGCCTTCTCAGAGCTGAAACCTTCTGGATAATACTTTTTGCCACCTAATATTCAATAAGCCAAAAACACAAGATGGAAGAAAGACAGCCTCTTCAACAAATGGTGCTAGCAGAATTGGCTATACATGTGCAGAAAAACAAAGCTAGATCCTTATATATCACCGTGCACCAGAATCAATTCTAAATGGACCAAAGACCTCAATGTAAGGCCAAATATCCTAAAAATATTACAGAAAGGAGTAGGGGAAACACCAGGGCTCCTTGGCATGAATCAAAGCTTCCTAAGTAAAGATCCAGAAACAAAAAAATCCAAGAAAGACTGGATAAATGGGATTTTACCAAACTGAAGACTTTCTGCATGACATGGGACATAGCTAGCAAGATAAACTGAAAGCCCACAGGATTAGAGAACATCTTTACTAGCTATACATCAGACAAGGGCCTCATATCTAAAATATACTTAGAGCTCAAAAAATTAACCCCCACAAACAAATCCTCAAAGAAAAAGGGGCTAAAGGCTTAAAGAGAGACTTCTCAGGAAAAGAAGTAAGAATGGCCAATAAACACATAAGAAAGATGTTCAACATCTCTGGTCATAAAAAATACAAATCAAAACAACATTGAGATTCCACCTCACCCCAATTAGAATGGCCATTATCAAGAAAACTAACAATAACAAATGCTGTTGGGGATTTGGACAAAAAGGGACACTACTACACCGTTGGTTTTGTTCAGCCACTCTGGAAAACAGTTTGGAAGTTCCTCAAAAGACTAAACACAGAGGGGCTGGAAATGTGGCTTAGTGGTAGAGTGCTTGTCTAACATTCATGAAGCCCTGGGTTTGATTCCTGAGCACCTCATAAACAGAAAAAGCTGGAAATGGCGCTATGGTACATGTGGTAAAGTGTTAGACTTGAGCAAAAGGAAGCCAGGAACAGTGCTCAAGCCCTGATTTCAAGCCCTAGACTGCCCCCCCCCAAAAAAGGACTAAACATACAGATTCCCTAAGACCCAGAAATCCTACTCCTGAGCATTTATCCAGTTAACCACAAACAATGCCACACTAAAGTCACTAGCACAACCATGTTCATTGCAGTATTATTTACCATAGCCATGATTTGGAATCAACCCAGATGCCCCTCAGTGGATGATGGATCAAGAAAATATGGTATACATAAACAATGGAATTCTACTCATCCATAAATCTAGGAGTAAACCCAATGTTTAGTAAGAGACAAAAAAAATTAACTTAGACATGATAAATTAACTAGAACTCTAAAAATTCACACTGTGAGACCAAAGGAGGATATTGCTAGGAAAACATGGCAAGGGCTTATTAGCTATGTGCAAATGATCATACAAAATGATGCTTATTGAAATGAATGCCAAGAAAGGGAAGCAAGTAGTGTTTTAATTTTAATTTTTGTATTTTTCCCCTGTTTTTCACTTTTGTCATTTTTTAAAAATTTCTGTACCTTTATCTTGTACGCAAGTTTATCTGGTTTAGAGAGGGGAAGGAGAAGCACAGAAATGGTGGGGCAGAGAGGGAACTAAATCAGCAGTAATACTCATTAGACACTACATCAAAAATGAACTATACAAGGACTGGTAATGTGGCTTAGTGGTAGAGTGCTTGCCTAGCATACATGAAGCCCTGGGTTTGATTCCTCAGTACCACATATACAGAAAAAGGTGGAAGTAGTGCCATGGCTCAAGTGGTAGAGTGCTAGCTTTGAGCAAAAGAAGCTCAGAGACAGTGCCCAGGCTCTGAGTTCAAGCCCCAGGACAGGCAAAAAAAAAAGAATTTATGAAAATGAACTATACAACTTGGTGGGGAGGGCTTCAGAAGGAAAAAATGGGAGAAAATGAAGGAAGAGGTGACACTTTTTAAAAAGAAATATACTCCTTACTTTGCTTTATGTAGCTGTAGCCCCTCTGTACATCACTTTTACTATAAAAATTAAACAAAAAACAAAGTTAATGTGAAGGTTGCAAAAATAAATAAAGCAAAAGACTACAGTTAAGACTGTAGTCTAGAAATTCTCTAAATTCTTATTCTAGTAAAATAGGTTGTTCTAAGACTCTTCTCATTGCCATTTCAGCTTCATCACTGAGCCTGTGATCTTGAAGAAGATCAGATACATTTCCTTGCAAAACATTTGTACTGTCATTTTTTTAATTGTAAAGGAACAGTCTCAAGAAATACCAGGGTAAGAACACATCTTCCTTATTTTCTCAGTTCAGATAAATTATGAGGCGCTTCCCCATTAAGCCTGTAGTATGAACTTATAAGCAAGAATGATCTAGTAGTTTGGGAAGTGAACAAAATATGTGGGATGAGTAAATCTAAGAGGTAGAGAAATCAGTGTTACTGAGTTAAGGAGACACTGGTTGAATTTTTAAACCATAAGGCCACATTTGAACAGGCATGGCTGTAAAATGGCGCATCTTCTCAGATAAGACGGAAGACAATGAAATACACACACACACACAATTTGAAAATGTGAAAATTAACCTACTTAATATAGAATGTTCTTGTTCATTCTTATCCAATAGCATCTCAATGAAGTAAATTATCATAGTAAATATTATGCAAGTAAAATAGCATTTAAGTCTAATGTAAAATTATAGCCAAATGTGAAGGATGGAACTTCTAGTAAACATTCTCTCTTCTCACTTGATTTAATTAAAATTAATTTTGCTTAAAATTTTTATTCTTAATTTTTTAGTTAGGCACAAAGGTTCTTGTTCTCCAACATGAAGACTTGAAGAGCTTATGAACTAGGTCAGGCTCCAATATCACTGGCACCTATGAGTGTGATTTCAGTTTTATCAGGAATAATTTCCTGTATGTTTGTCTAAACAGTTAAGAGAATCAGAAGTAATTGGAATTTAGAAACTTCCTTCAGTATAATGCATTTAAATCTTAAACATTGAGGAGAATATTTTTTGTTGAGCTGAGAGCTGAGTTTGTTGGCTAGAAAAAAAATAGAAAGCATTCTCATCGTCCACTCCAATTCATTTGAAGGTAGGAAGAGCATCATTTGATTTCATTCAAATTATATGCTCGCTTCATGTGAATGATATATGCTATTTGAGAAAATGAGGGAGATAATCGGCTCCCAGTTAATAGCCTGTGAAGAGGTGTGTGTGTGTATGTGTGTGTGTGTGTGTATGTGTGTGTGTGTATGAGAGAGAGAAAGAGAGAGAGAGAGAGAACGTGCATGTGCATGCATATAGGGTGCTTGAGCTGGTACAACAGGGTTGGATTGCTTTACAAAAGACCACAGTTAAGATTGTAGTCTGTTAGAAGACATGAAGAGTTTTATGGCTCAGTTGTTTAAGAGAAATTTTAGATAGGAATTGATTTGTGGCACAATTACCATTTTGATTAATTCAGCCTTTCCCTGTGCACAAGAGGTTTGGGGAGGGTCCCATTAATAGCTTTCAAATTATTATTTTTTGGATGTGGGTACCAGAGGTGAGAAGTCCTTTTAGATCATTATGGTATGTCAAAGATAAGTATTTTATCCACTCTAGTTTCTAATTAAAGTTAAAAGAGAGCATGCCAGTCAGTCAGGGAAAAGTAAATATACATTGAAGAAAAATACTTTTACCCTGAGCTTTGGTCTCAAATAATGATGACAATTTCTCCTTAGATAAAAATAGGATTCTACACACACACACACACACAAACACTCAGCAGATATCAAGGAAGAATTTCATGGTGAAAGGAAAGAGCAAAAGAAAGAATACTGAAAGGGGAAAATTTGAACAAAGTATACTATATGCAAATATGGATATATAACAGTAAACTCCTTTGTAAAGTTAATATACACTAATAAAAACATATTTGGTTAGAATGACAGAAGGGGTGACATTGATCAAGATGAATTGTACTTACAACCTAATGGATTTGTAAGCACATTGTACAACTACTTAAGAATAAAATTAATGACATTTCTACCTATGAATCTTTAAATATATGCATATATATGTATATAAATATATATCCATACATATATAAATATCTAATACACATTTAAATATACAACTATTAATATACACTATATTATATAATTACATATAATATAGATCTGTATATCTTGTATGCATTATATATTATATATCTTATAAAATACATATTGTATATATTATGTGTAATATATAACACAATATATATCATATATAACATGTACAATATATAACATTCTACATTGTGTATTATACATTACATAATATATGTTCTAAATTACAGATAACAGGTGCTTGCTCCATATTTGTGGCTGATGGCGCACCCTTCTGTAGAAGTAAATATTGCCTTGCCAAGTTCTTTCTAGCTGAGGTCCTCATTCCTACACAACACACCAACATCCTGAGCTACTTCTAACATTGCGTGATAGGAAAGATCAAGTGGATGAAAGGAAAGAAAGAATACAGAGGGCTCAGCTAACCACAAATCATCGCAGCAGAGGCAAGCAAGTTCTTTGTGTAGGAGCTGAGTGGGAGGGATAAGAGGAGCAAAGGAGGCAGACTGGGGTCTAAGGAGAGAAAAACGAGGAAGTGATTAGTCGCAAAATCGAGCAGCTACCACAGTCTCACCAAGGGCAATGTGCACTTTAGGAAGGGCCAGAGTTCCACAGTTGCAAATAATCCATTTCCACAGTATTCAATCTCCTTCCTGCTCTTTGTTAGGCCAGCTCCTCCCACTAGTATCGGCTTCCAATAGAGTCTGTTGGTCTTTCTCTACCCTCCACCCACTATTGGTCAATAGCATTCAGTGTGTATCTTTATGCTGTTTTCATGTATTTTTTAAATGTATTACAAAATTATTCACCCTCTTTTCTTTTTCTCCTTCATCTTGTCCTACTAAATATTCCTTTAGTTTGATTCATATTTATGTTTATACATATATAATTATATATAATGTATTATATATAATTGTTGGGGTCCATCTTTCTCGCCTTGATGGAAGGGGCTTTATGCACCTCCCCCAGCTGGGGAATGCGGCCCTTCCATCCTCTCTACATTGGAATCCGGAGAAACCGGTTGGGCAAATAGACCCCCGACTTAGCTGGCAGCCAGCCTGGCGCCTACCAGCCCCGCCCTGGTTTGGCGCGCTCAGAGTGACGTAGCCCCTTGGAGGTCAAGTGACCAGCCCCTTGGGACTCAGGTGACAGCCGCTTAGCCTATGGGAATCCTGGCCACCCCCCTCCTTCGGAATCATCTCCCCTTGTCCTTCTCTCAATAAAGTTAGTTCGCTCTCAGAAGCTTACTCTCTGGTCTATGTACGCTAGCTCCCAGAGAAGGATAGCGGCCACATTGCCACGCGGGTCGCACGCACGCCAGGTCGGAGTCACCCCTACGTCCCACCCTGACAGACCTGCAGGCCAAGGGTTAGGGGAGAGGACAATACGAGGGTAATAAGAGAGAAAGGAATAAGCATTTGAGCCGGAGCAGAGAAAGCAGCCCCAACATATAATATCATATATAATATATAATATATAATAATACATAATTACATATATGGGTATATACATACATGTATGACTGTAAGTCTATTGAAAATATATGGTATTTTGCTTTTTGAGCTTAGTCTGTCTTACTCAGCATCACATCTTCCAATTGCATCCATTTTCCTACAGATGACATGATTACCTATTTTTTGTGGCTGTGTAATATTCCATGGTGTGGATGTAGGTGAACACATAAATATATTTGATCTTTATCTACTCACATGTGGTTGGGCCTCCGAGCTGATTTGATTGTTTGGCTATTGTGAATAGTGTATGCATAGAGATGCAGAACAAAAAAAATTTAAAATATTACATATACCATGCTGTATGTGATACATTGTATGGATATATTTAAAGAAGAATTCCTAGATGGTGCTGTACAATTTGGAAAACTATCATCTTTCTGTACCTTGTGCCTATTCTTCTTCCCAGGTGGAGGCCAAACAAACAAGACACTGTGTGGGGCAGAGCTCTGCCTTTCCTCCTGCCTTAGAGAGGCCCAGTGTACCTCCTTCCAACTCTCCACTTGCCACGAATCCTATCTTACCTTCTGTTCATTCAGGCCTGTATTTCCACAGCGCTGGACAGTTCAGCCACTATGGGGAGATTAGCACAACAAGAAGAAACTAACGTGTTTGTAAACAAAAATTTATGGTTTTTGTGATGTAGTTCCAAAGCAATCATGGCACCATTAGTAAAAAGACCATCATAACTGTGTCTGTAACTTCATCACTTCTTACCCTTGTGATCTTGAATACAGTCTCTAAATTTTCAGAACTTCACTGATAATAATAACAATGCTTCTTTTGATTCACAGGGCTCTTTGAATATAAGGATCAATAAGGTAGCATGGAAAGATGCTTTGTACATTGGAAAAGATGGTCCCCAAATTAATCCACATTCCAACAAATGAAGCAGAGTCCATAATTCGTTGAAAAGAAGTGTTTCTCTTTTCCTGTTGCTCTTTCGGCTTTCACTGAGATATGTTAGGATAGGAAATTGTGGCCTTTGAGGTGTTGAGTCTGTAAATGGGGACCCCTTTTCTGGAATGAGGTGTCTGAGGCTGTTTCCATTTGGGGAAGTTTGAAGGGGACTATCCACAGAACACAGGTAGTCTGATGAGACAGTGGATAAATCAGAAACTTAATTATCAGAGTGACTCAGGTGCAAAAGGTGAACCCTAACTGGGTTTCTGTTTACATTAAACAGATTTGATTTGTAATCTGACTCAATTAGCCAGAAATTAAACATACCTTGAGGCAGAAATATCATGAATGTAAATATCCTCTTTGGGGTAGAAAAAACACTTGATAAAGAGACACCTTTTTATCTCTTTCTGCATAGTTACATTTTAAGAATGCTCTGTGTTCTCCCCAGGCCTCTCTCTTATCCTCTCCATAGTCACAAACCGTGGGACCTTTTCCTTAGTGCCTATAAATTACAGATGGATACTTAAAGACTGGAAAATAAACAATTCACTGCTAAGGTCTTATTACTAGTTTGAGAGTATTTGCACAATTATTGTTTCCATCCAGGTGAAAGAGAAATTAAAGCAGGAATGTTTCTTTATAAACAATATTAATATCAATGAACCCTTTGGAACAGGTGTCATGGAGTGAAATAAGCCAAGCTTCAATGGAAGCAATGGAGAGTGTTTATCCTGCTCTTAGAGCTGGGTTTTGTCAGTCACCCGAGGCGAACCTGGGAGCGAGAGGCTAAGTCAACACAAAGATGCTTGAGGAGTGGAGGGGTTTCACCTTCAGGGCATTTCCACTGTGACCCAGACCCCAACTACTTTGCTCAGCATCTGCAGAGGCTCTTCACAGTCTCTTCACATCCTCCCTGCACAGAGCAGGACTGGAGGCATCGGTGTGGGAGCCATGACACTGGCAAAGATGCATTATATAGAGGAAGGCATTTCTGGTAGGAACTACATTCAAGTCAGTTCCTCACCCCAGTCCCTGGCATCAGCATCTATAGGTGCTTTCAGGGTTCTCTTTGTCACTTCACCTTTTTCAGTCCCTAAGCTAGGGACTGTCCTCTGTGCTAGGGAGCGGTAGGCAAAATACAGAATTGTTTATAGGTTGGGTACATATTGCCACGTGGGGAAAACAGGTGCTCGTTTTGAGTGATGGGCAAAAGACAGAAAATCTGTGATTGTGATCCTTCCAGAATGGAAGGCTGCTGAACCACAGGACCCTGAGTGCCCAGAGAGCATGCGGAGGATGAGGTACATTAGGATGGTAAATAGGATAGCACATCTCCACCCTACTTCCTCCTCGCTTCTGCATCCTCCCACTGGTCCCAGCCTGCTCCCAGGCCGCATCCTTGACCTTTGCACTCAGCAGAACTAAGAGCTTGGTTAAGGGTCTCAGATTTCTGGTGACTTGGCCTATGGAGCCACATGTCCTGTAAAACTCCTCTGTCACCAACTCTACCCCCACTTGGGGCTCACCCTGTCTGGGTCTCTAGGACCAGTACTGGTTTTTCAAGACTAAGTCTGACTCTCAAGAGGTTGTATGAAAATCTTTTAATATCCATACCTCGCTAGACACAGCCTTTCTGCCAAATACACACCTCCTTGATCCTCTGTGCTGTGGCTCATATCTGGGAATCATCAATTTTCATGTCCTGCGAGACACGAAGACATAGAGATCCACGGATGTGCTAGCCCCTTGCATAGGATGACAAAGCATTTGTGCCCCCACACATTCCTACGTGTTTTAACTCATCTCTAGATGAACACCTAATACAATGTCAGTGCTATGTTAATAGTTGTTACAAGGCATTCTTAAGAATAATGACAAGGAAAAGTCCATACACATTCAGTACTGGTACACTGCATTTTCTGAATATTTTTTGTCTATGTAAGGGCTAACCTGAGAACCTGAGTGACTAAATATAAGTTTTAGTGTTAAAATTATAACAGCTTCTAAACCCTGGTGATGACTCCATGCTAGAGGGCTGCACCCCCACCCATGAGACTAGTTTTTT
The DNA here is from genome assembly GCF_023159225.1 of Perognathus longimembris pacificus. NCBI lineage: Eukaryota > Metazoa > Chordata > Mammalia > Rodentia > Heteromyidae > Perognathus > Perognathus longimembris. Next base: position 5,874,621 of record NC_063175.1, on the reverse strand, counting down.
GTAGTTTGATATTTAAAAATATAGGGAGTCCTTGTTCCCCTCTGTACCTGGGTAGCAACCATGGTAATGGACAGTAAAAAAAAAAAAAAAAAAAAAAAAGATCATAGTCATAGACTATAGAAATAACCATAACAGTAGTAGAACTTCTATGGTAACTGTTGGGTTGGCTTACTAATGATTGAGTACTGGATTGTTTTAGCCCCCTCAAGCTTGCTTAGTGGTAATGGGAAAACATAGTGGCAACTGTTAAAATTAAGTTGGTACTAGGTCAGACTGACCACAAAATTCTGCTTCAATGGCTTGCTTAACCCATTTGTGACTTGCTCTACTCCCTGCATTAACCCCCTGCATCAGTGCTACATGACCAACTGCTGTCAGTTCCTGATACCAAGGCCAGTTCCCGATATCAAAGCCAAAATATGTAACTGAAAGGGTAGATAGCCATTAGAAATAATACAAGACGTGCTTGCTAAATGCCATCCAATCAAGTATCTGCCAAGTTGGAAATACCCTGCCCCTGTTGTAATCACAATAAAAACCCTGCGTATCTGAGGGTCAGGACTCTCAATCCAGATCCGCTGCATCCGTGACAGTTGAGAGTCCAGGCTCCAGCTTGCAATAAAGACTCTCGTGCGTTTGCATTGGAATCTGCTCCTTGGTGGTCTTCCGGGACCCAAAATATTGGCGTAACATCTACAATTTGTTTAACCCACGGACACAGAGTACATAGATATGGAAAACTTGGTTACAAAACACCCAAGCCCCTTCCATTGCCTCCAGTTCAAACTCTGAGCCCCCCAGGAGGTATGACTGTTCCTGCTCACGTTTTGCATTCCCACCATCTGCTAACCCTCTTGGTCTTCACAGTCCAGTGAAGTCAGACTTTCTAGGTCCCAGAATCTACTATCCTGATTCATACCTCCAGTGTCTTGGGAACTCACTAGGTATCTATTTAGAACAACGGTCCTCTTTTTTACTTTTTTTTTTTAAAGACAAGGTATTAGCAATCCTCTTGACTCAGTAACTGAAGTCCTCCCACTTCTTGCCTAATTTCCATTTTCCTTGAAAAGAATTACAAGGAAGGGGCTGGGAATGTGGCTTAGTGGTAGAGTGCTTGTCTAGCATGCATGAAGTCCTGGGTTCGATTCATCAGTACCACATAAACAGAAAAGGCTGAAGTGGTGCTGTAGCTTGTTGCTCAAGTGGTAGAGTGCTAGCCTTGAGCAAAAAGAAGCTCAGAGACAGTGCCCAGGCCCTGAGTTCAAGACCAAGAGCTGGGGAGAGAGAGAGAGAGAGAGAGAGAGAGAGAGAGAGAGAGAGAGAGAGAGAGAGAGAGAGAGAGAGAGAGAGAGAGAGAGAGAGAGAGAGAGAGAACTGTGATAAAAGAAGTCTCACATGAAGGACATGGATCACCCAGACCCAATACTTATCAGGTTCCTAATTTACAGCTCAGGTTTTACATTAACTAGGTACCCCAAGTTTCTTTTTTGTCTTTTCTTTTTTCCAAACTAGGCTCTGTCAGTTGATTGGTGTATCTTTTGAATCTTAAAGTTCAGAACATTCCCTCTTACCATCTCCTGTTTTAAGGAACACATCTAAGCCTCCTATCTAAAGACGGAGAGAAATATCTTATATATCCTAACATTCTATATGTTCTACACAGTTAATTTGTAAGATAACTTCTTTTTCATGTCACCTAATTCCTTCTTTATCATTGTCTTCTTTTCCTCCTCCTATTCCTCCTCCTCCTCCTCCATTTTATCTCACCCTCCCAAAGCGTCACTCCACCAAAGCAACCTCACTCCCTGTATTCAGAGACTCAGGCAGATTCTCTTGATTAGCTTGTTCTTCTATACCACAAATTTCCCTTATAGCAGAAGTTAGATTTAAAAGTTAAATTCAAGATATTCAGGAAGAACACTTACAGGACAAGCTATGCACTCTGTTCCACATTTTATCACAAGGCATATGTTACTACTGTGTTGGCATCCAATCTGTTATGAGCCCCAGAAGCTCCAGTGTGGAAGTCTTAGTCCCTGGATGGTGATCCTAGGAAGACATGATTGGATCATGCTGGCATTAAGGTCATCTGTGGTAGACCCACTGATGCCCACCACTGAATGAGCAGTGAGGAGATGGGGCCTGGCTAGAGGAAGTTGATCCCTGGAGATACTGGGATATCTTTTCCCTGGCCTCTTCCTGCCTGTCTTCCTCTGCTACCTGGTTGCTATAATGGAAGCAACCTTCTTTCCTCCTCTACCCCTTCTACCATGATGTTTCTGTCTGTCTGTCTCCACACAGACCTCCTGTAACAAAGCCAGCCAGCTAGGGTCTGATCTTTCTGGAACACTGAACTAAAACACATCTTCTTCCTTTCTTTGTTTTGTATTTTGTTACAGTGTGAAAGGCTGATTACAGACCATAAGGATCCTCTGTCATGTGGTGTCCCTTTAATCACTAAGTGGAGACATCTTTTGGCATAAAGTTAAATCAGGGCTGTTAGCCTTGGCTTCCTATGTTATCTTGTATCTCCCTGGCTTATTGAAGCAAGCTTGTGTTGGCCATTGGAATACAATGATAAAGGAGACATAGCTCTTGTCCTCAGGGACAGACAGAGACAGACAAACAGACAGACACACACACACACACACACACACACACAGGTGGTGTCCTGAAAGACAATTGTACCAATTAGGACAATGCCCTCAGTGAGGTCACGTGACTGAAGGGAGCCTAACCAGCTCTCAGCCTTCAGACTTCAAAGACCAGCCCTCCAGGAAGCTTCATGCGCTTCCCCTCTGCTGCCTAGAATGCCATTGGTGGTGGTGGTGATGATGATGATGATGATGATGATGAAGATGATGATGATGATGACGACAATGACAATGATTGGTCCACACCACATACCAGGGGTGTGTGGGCATGCTGATACTAACTCCAACCAAACATCAGTAGGCTATCTGGGACCAGATGGCAAGAGCCAAGATTTTCCTTACTTTGTGGTCAGCTGGAAATCTAGAGCTAACTAGAGTGTATTCAGCACAGACCTAGGATTTGCTTCTGAGCCCAAATTCAGTAGCCCACTTCCCTTCTGTTCCTGCATAGAAACCTCATTTCTCAGTACTCTTTCCACACCTAGGTATCCTGTAGAGTTTATATACTGATCACTCAGCAAGCTTGGTTTGATTGTTTTGATCCCTGGAGGCCCAATCAAGATTGATTTTAGAAACATGGCCCTGTCTGAGTTGCTTAAAAGGAACTGTGCTGGAAAATGGAAGTCGGCACAATTTACACAACTATTGCAGCAAATAAACAGGAGCATTCTTGCAGTTACCTGCTCCTGAGGCAATCCATCTGGGATGGCCAGAGATCCCCAGAGCACATACACATGGCGTCCCTCCCCCGGTCCCTGAGCAGGCCCCTGACACAGCCTGGCATGCTCCCTGAAGAAAGCCAGGGGATCGATGGGAAGGGCTGTGATCCACAGCAATGACCTAGATACTGGCTTTGCTGCTGATGAAGTGGCGCTGATTGCTTTCTGCACGTATCTTTCATCATCATTAGCAGGCTCCAGCTTCCCTCTCCAGATAAGGGTATAATAAACAACCCACAAAGCACGGAAAGTTGAAGGGGCACTATTCAGCTGATAATCAGGCAGATACAAAAAGGCAGCACAACAGGACCAAACAAAACAATGCATCTAAGGACATCAGTCCATCTGGCAGGCCTCCATCTCCCCTGCACACAGATCAGATACACACTGGCCACATTTCTTCTCAGCTCCCAATCGCTTGCTAACATTTCCTCCAGAAATACCTTCTAGATACATTTTGTATTAGCAGGTGGTGAGATAAATCATCTGGAAATCTAAGCATATAGCAGCTCTATATAATCTTTGTTATTATTGTTATTGTATTCATCTCGCCATTTCTGGTGAAAAACCAAAATAAACTCCACGTTTTTTGATAAAATACCATGCAGCTCTGAAAATGAGAATCTGAGTCTACAGTACTACCTGTGATATATGTTTTTATGACTTGAGAATGTGCATGTTAAAGTTATATGGCTGCCCATTCTTATCCTTTCTGGAAGAATAGCTCCTGACTCTCAAGGAGGGAGAATGCCATGGGTTATAACTTTTATTCTCTTGACAATCCTCACAAATGAGTTTCCCCTGGCAAACAGTTTATTTTGCAAATGAGTTTAAGTGATTCATACACTGCTGAAAAATAGCATCTTGAAATTTATTCTTCACCACACTGCTTTATAAACTTAGTTCACACATATGGTGTTTCCCAGGCAAACAGAGACTTGGAAATCTGGGAGCCAGTGGCAGGGACAAAACTGGGAAGTTAGAGCAAAATGGCTCGAACTAACTTCGTCAGGGAATGAGATCAAATTTGGCCTCCCCAGGTCTGGCGAGCTAGGCACATTCACTGAGAGTAAACATCCAGGTAATTACCCAATCCAAGAGAAGACCTGAGAGAAGAGAAGGAAAGAGAAGGAGAAGAAAAGGATAAGAAGGGACGGGAGGAGAAGGAAAGGGGACAATAAGGAAAGGAAGGGACATGGAGAGAGGGAAGAGGAGGGAACGGCAGGAGAGGGAGGGCCAGGAGGACAGGGAGAGGGAGAAGAGGAGAAGGGAAAGGAAGGGAAGAAAGGGGAGGGACCTCTTCTTGCCCTGTTTACTTCCAGTGTCAACACAAAAGCAGACATTTTAATCACTTTAGTTTTTGTAAGAAAAACTCCTGTTTTTGAGTAATTCATGGAGCAAAAGTCACATGTTCTCTGGTATACATATCCATGCAACTTTGGAGTATTATGACACGGAGAGTCAAATTACTGTAATGAATAGAATCATTATTTTCAATGTATATATATATATATATATGAAAATGGAGCCATGTAACTTAAAGGGTTGAACAGGGTTGGGACAAATGGGAGAGACTGTTGGGGTGACATTAGTCAAGAAGCATTGTACGTATAAACTGCTTTGTTGAACTGAAACACCTTCATACACCTACTTAACGATGGTAACAATAGTAATGAAAAAAAGTGAGCATTCACTCAAGTGAAAATAGAATTAGGTCTTTTCCCACTTGAATACCATTCCTCCTAAAGGCACAATGGATGGAAAAAGTGGGAAAGTAGAATTACAATGAGCATATTGCATTCTGGGTAGATGGCTGTCCTCCTTGCCACATGGTAACTGAAGGTGTTCTGGTAAGGGATGCTGCCGGCAGCTCTCTCCAGAGCTGTTGACTTGATGCTGAAACAGTGACTATCAATACTTAGGGCAATAAAAAATAAGATAAAAATAGCCAATTTCTACTGGGCACTTCCAACTTTCCAGCCTTTAGCTAAGAGCTACATAAAATACCTCATAACAACTTCATGAGGTGGATTCTTGTTCCTATATCTACACGTTAAGAAATAGTGGTAGATGAGCTACTGATTCAGAAAGCCATGGATTGTCAAGGAGGAGCCAAGAGGCAGAGTCAGGGGTCTTTTCGGCCTCGTACTCATATGGCAAGGATGGGGCCTTAGCTCCCCTCCTGTATCTTTGTGAAGAACAGAGTGTGCTGAAAGGCCTGCATCCACCGTGAACTCAGTGGGGCAGGAGACAGTGGGCCCCATGCCCTCCTTCTCTTCTCAGCCACATGCTCAGCCCCACATACGAAGAACAAGAAGAAGTGGAATCCTCTAAGGGAAAGAGAAAGAGCTTGAGATTCTAGAAGGGGATGGAACCATGTCACTGTCATCTTTTGGTCTGGAAAGGACCTTGTGCAGATGAACAAGGAGCTCTAGCTACCATTCCAAGCAACGATAGAAGAGTCAGAAGCATCTTCAAGCCACAGCCCAGTGAAACTGATGGAAGCAGTTATTCATCCAGGACAAAGGTAGAGTTAAGACAGCAGGAGTAAGTTCTGGCTTCTGTTACACAGCAGAAGCCTATAATTAATGACGCATGATCTACTGTAAAATAGTTAAAGCAACCAAGAATGATATTATCACAACAAAATAATGAATATTTGACATGGTGGATGTGCTAAATGCCCTCACTTAATCACCACACAAATATCAACATCACATTGTATTTCAATAATATGTACAATAATCCTATGTTAATTAAAGGTAAAAAGTAATGGACTGGGAAAAAATACTTTCTGACCCAGTCATTGACCCAGGATGCTATTAACAAGAGAGTAGCTTCCTCACAGAAGAGGATATCTATGTGCCTGTCTGTGTTTCTGTGATTGCCACACTGGAAATTTTTAAATAAAAAGTGAGGTTTCCAGAAATGTGTTTTCCTACATTCTTCACACGGGTGTGCTATTAATATGGAAATGAGGAGAGAGTTTAATCATGTTTGACTGTTTGCTGGAAAGAAAGCAAACATACTGCTACGCTAAGTATCATCAGATTTGTTAAATGGGGTCAGGATTACAGGGCTGATAGGGGACTGATGGATTTCTTGCTGCTCATTATCCCTATTGAATGGTTGGAATAAATTCAACACTGAGAGAGGCCAGACCAGGGTGGGGCCATCAGTGCCCACGCACCTGGTGCCCAGTTCCTAAGAAGCCCTGGGCCTTGGCCGTGACCTGGAAAACAGCCCCCTCCCATCAGGGCCCGCTGTGAGGCCCCAGCCCAGACTCAGTTGCTGCAGGGTGGGTGTAAAGCTCTGAGCACAAGATCAGCGTGCAGAGTCAATGATTGATTTGGGGGTTTAATTGATTCCTATTTACATAGTATCTCCACAGGTATCATCACAGTTAACCCTTCTACATCTCCTATGAAAAAGGCAAGACATAATTCATTGGCCCCATTTATAGGTGAACACACCGGGCCTCGAGAGGTGAGAGGATTCCTACAGTGCTTCACATGCCCAAGCAGAACCCTGCGCCATGGGTGTCGTGGTGTTAGGTATATCCATGCCTGGCTCTGGCTTCCAGGGCTCCCATGTGCCACAGGGATTCATCACCCTCCGATACCTTTGAATACACATCCAAGGCCAAGTTCCCTTCCAACCACCAGGAGGTAATAGCATTAGGGTGGTTGCAGAGCCAAGCATCTAACTTGTCTTCATTAATTGATCTCTTCAGGAAATAGATGTTGCATGGCCATTGTGTAGGTCCTGGCAAATCCTCCGTGGAGAAAGGTACCTACTTTCAGGGAGTTAGTTAGTGAGGCTGTGCCCCTCTGATTTTTCACCCATGTGGGACTTATCCAGAAACAGCAGGGAAAGGACGCTGTGATTCATTGGATCTGGACTGACAGGTGAGACCCTGCATTTATTTTTTGGTTTCTTTTAATAGTACTGGAGTGTGAACTCAGGCACTCTCTCCATTGAGTCATGCCTCCAGTCGCTGGTTTGTCTTTCTTTATTTTAAATCCTCTCGTTGTCTTTTAGCAGGTGAACAAAGGGGTTTCCATTCACCAAAGCAGTTTACAACTATGGTGCCTCTTGATCAGTCCCCTTTTTCAACATTCTCATGCTTGTCTCCCAGCCCTTCCCTTCTCTAGCTTTTCTTAATTTTGTAGCATAGTCATTGAATATTTTTTGCAATTTAACAAAGCAGTTTATGTATACAATGCATCCTGACCTGTACTATTTATCCTTTATGACCTTTAAGTAGTTGTACAACAGGGTTTGATCTCAACATGTCAATTTATAAGTACCTGCATCTTGACCATCATTTTCCTCCATCTCTCCCAATACTACCCACCCATCCCCTCGAATTTCCTCGCTCAGTTTTCACAGACATAACTTGAATATACTGACTTCCCGGGCCAATCATGGTCTCCTATTTATGCTTCCTACTATAGCCAGGTTGACAGGTATATCATCACACATGCTTTTTCGGTTAAGATGAAGTCTTGTGAAGTTTTTGCCCCTATTGGCCTGGAACCCCAATCCTCTTGGTTTCTGTCTCCTGAGTATCTAGGATGACAGGCACGAGCTATTGCCCTCAGCTAGCATTCTCATTTCTAACAGGTGATTTGGATGCTGCCCCAGGAGCTACATTTTGATTAATACTCAAGGCTCAGCTAAGGCTGGAGAAGAGCAAGGACTTTTAGAGATGTCAACCCTGGGGCCAAGGAAACTTCTCCTATGGTGCTAGCACCATGGTTATAGATGAGTACAACATTTGCTTTCCTACATCTTTTGTTAACAGAGGAAAATGACAGCACATTGCTTGCCCAGTGATGAGGCCTTTATTGGAAGCTCTATGGGTATTTATTTATTAGACTTGGGAGATCAGAGGTTTTTCTTTTTGTGCCAGTACTAGGACTGGGATTATGGGCAGTGCCTATAATTATATACCAGTGCCTGGTAAAGAGAGGTTTTCTCAAAGAAAGGAAGATTGTATCTAAAGAAACTGAACATGCCAAGTTTAGATGGTGATGAGGACGAGGAGGATGGTGGTGGTGGTGGTGCTGGTGGTGGTAGTGGTGGTGGTGGTGGTGGTGGTGGTGATGGTGATGATGATGGTGTGTGTGTGTTTGTGTGTGTGTGTGTGCTATGTCCTATGAACAAGAATGCTAGTATAAAGCTTTGGGTTGGGGACAGCTATGAGGGCTGGTCTCAGGTGGGTTTGGACAGGATTCTGAGGAGCAGTATAAAGGAGAGGGGTTTGTAACTCAGGACAGAATGGAGGGATGGAAGGATTTGAAGTGAGAAAGAGGCTTTTGTGGTTTTCAAAGCTAATGCAGGCTGCTGTGAAAAGGATGGATTGAGAGGAAACAGACACGCTGAAGGGAGATGGTCTAGCACCACCAGGGAAGTAGAGGTACTTCAATCCTGGTTTGACTATGGGATGAAGGGAAAATGGGCGCATTTAAGCTCTACTGTGTGGGAGATTCATTCATGTTGATCCCTAATGGTGTGGTGGGTATGGAGAAATGGGGTGAGCAGTTAGGACATGAAGTTTACCATGTCCTTGACCTTGCTCTGTAATTCCTGAAACTAGGTTTTGCCTTTTCTCTTTTTCTTCTTTGTGGCTAAGCTCTTCCTCATCCAGAAATGGGCTTGGCCATATTCTCTGAAACATGTGGAAGGTTTTTTTTGAGGGGGGGAAGTCTATTATCTAAGTCTTGGTCCTACCTCCCTTCTTGGTCTGCGTGTCAGTTTCTACCACTACCCATAAATTGTGCATACATGCTCTTAACATTTCTACTTGCCTGTCTCCACATCTTTCCATCCTGAGCTACAGGAGTCCAGCCCTTTCAGGTCACACACATCCTGCCATTGACTAGTGAGGTCAGGAACTAAAACAGTCACAGTTCTGCTCAATGAGGAGTCAGCTTACTAGATTCCAAAAAAGGAGGTACATTTCAAACTAAGACAACCACTTAATTCCAAATCAGTTTTATGTACAGTTATTTACAAAGAGTACATTTGTCCCACTAAAGGTAAATGTCTCTCTGCACACTTCTCTGAGCCCTACCTGTTTCTGCTAATGACTTTATTAAAAGGTTAAAAACATTGGATTTGCCTATGAGCATCACACAGTGAGTCATAGTTTGTCTATAAAGGAACCTCTGGAGACCACTTCTGGAATGGCAGACTGAGAAGAACCAAGAAAAGTCAATCAAATTGCCGAGGTAGGCATTGCAGGTGAAGGAACTGAGTAATGGCAAAAATATAACATCAATCACTATTAACTATTTTCTGCCCCTATATTAAAATTTGGAGACATGAAGTTGGCTTAAAAATATGGATGTAAAAAACGTTAACTTGTTTTGATATAAAACCTATTATGCAATGTTTATTTTTCATTAAAAATAAATATTTAAGGCTCTTGTGAATGAAAAAATATGGATACAACATCACAGAACCTTATCAGAAATGGTGGACTTGTGTTCTACCTTAAGAGCCAAACCAAAAACTTCATTACTGAATTTTTAAAAAATGTTTTCTCTCAAGAGCACAGCTTTGCAAGGAAGTCTGTTTATTACCTCCCTCCGAAAGAGTCTTCAAGGATCGGGTACTGATGAAAGATAATCCATTTTTATCTCTTACCCAAATGATTCCAGCATTTTCTGAAATGAACTGCTCCTCTCCTGACATTGCATATACAAAAAAATAAATAAATAAATAAGCTGTCTCTGTCCAAGCAAGAAGATAAAAGGCTTTGGGCTGAAAAACACTCTCTCTGATTTCTTATTTCCAAGAAGTATTTCATCTCAGAATCGTAGTACTTTGACCTTTTAAGCTGGAAGAAAAGTACTATGTAGGAAAGATACCATTGTAGGCACCCGTAGCGCTGGACATTTCATAGCATTGTGTCTGCAACATGGAATGAAGCTTTCCTTCATCTGAAAGGTCATAGAGTCAGAGTTGTGAGAAAGCAGCCTCGAAGCTCTGGGATTCTACCTCTCCTCAGCCTCAGTCTACTTTGTCAGTGACTCTGGGACCTTCCTGGAAAAGATAGTAATTCCAGAACATTTATATTCACTGCTCAAAGGGGTTTCATTCTGGTATTTCCATATGCACATATAATATACTTTAATGAAATCCACCTCCCTCTCTTATCCTTTCTTATCCATCTTTTCTCTTTTGCAATAGTAAATATACTTATACTGCTAATTTTTATACTAAATGTAAAGATTTACTTGGAAACAACACAGGCCATACAAAGCCATCAGCAATAGTACTTTCTTGTGCATCTGATGAAGCTGAAGTGTCAAGAAGAAATGCTATGTATAAACAGGAAACCAGAGAGCATTTTGGTTCAAAGCCTTGGGTCTTCTGGTTGAACATGGAAAAGCCTATTTGTTTAAATATATAAAATGTGGAAAGCTGTTGATTTTTTGGGTGCTAGATTGGTTTGGGTAAGAGTTGGGTAAAAGATAAAAAAAGAGTGTCCCCACCATAGGAGAGAGAGGCCAGCTGGGAGGGAGACTGGGAGCCAGCAGGGCTGCTGCGGTGGCCACAGGCTGTCCAAGGCCGGGGGTGAGGGGATTTGTTAGCAGCCATTTGGGGGCAAGTTCTTAGAAGTCTGTAGCCAGTGGGCTGGCTCAGCTAGAAGCAAAGGCATGCAGGGACCTAGCCTAAAGAAAGGCTGAAGAAGAAAGTGAAGAAGAAATTAAAGAAGGAAAAAAGAAAGAAAGAGAGAGATTGAGAGAGGGAGGGAGGAAGGGAAAAAAGGAAAAGACAGGGAGAAAGGGAAGGAGGGAGAGAGGGAGACAAATTTGGTCAAATAAATCTTGTGTCGAATGAAATTAGATTCTAGTCAGAAAATCAACGGAGGGAAGAAAGAAGCCAAAAATATGAGAGGGATAAAAATGGCTGAGCTGTCATTAGAACTAAGGAGTGTGAGACAAAGATCTTCACTCCAAAGGAAGAAGAATGGGCGGATTCCTCCTCATCTGAGCACCCCCCCCCCCAGCTTTCTCGTCATTCTAGATGTGAGTAACAGGTAGGGGCAGCAGAAGTGGCCTGGCGTGGGCATAGTAGGGCTCCTGGAAGGGCAGAAGGGGGCATACTTGTCACTATAACTGAAACCGGGCTGAGGGGGGGAGTGGTAGAAGTTTCTTTGGGCATGAAACAGGGATAGGCTTGTTAAATGGTCATTTAACAAGGGAGGACAGAATCAGGTAATCAGGTATGTTGATTGCAGTTCAACAGGCAGAGGTTTGTACAATAATATAGACGGTCCAGATTTACAATGGTTCCACTTAGGACTTTTCGCTTTTACAATAGTATAAACACAATGTGCATTCAGCAGAACCTGTGCTTTGCATTTTTAATGTGGATCTTTTCCCAGTATAGCTAGTGAGAGGCAGGCTGCTCCTCTCTCTTGGTGCTAAGCTATGGCAGTGAGCTCTTGCTCCAGTCAGCTCTATGATCATGAAGAGAAGCAGCCAACACTCTCAAAGGAACAATACTGCTTTCCAGGCATTCAGTGGGTTGAGCATATTCAATGCATTTTTGGCTTGTAGTACTTTCAACACATAATTGCTTTATTGGGGTGTCACCCTATATTAAGTTGAGAAGCAGCTATTCACTGATACCATAGTCTTGCAAGCCATGGGTCTAAGAAAAGTCTTGGCATGAGGAGATGAGTGACTTGGAGACTGGCAGGCAGTGACTATGACAGGCAGAGGAAGGAGAAGTAATGAATTGGCAGGCTGGAATCTGCTTATGGAGTCCTTTGCCTTAGGACATAGAAATTCCTTGTATTATATTGTTCTAGGGCACAGGCGCAACTCCAGGCTTTCCACATGTCAGATCTTACCACTCATCCAGATATCCCAGTGACAGGAGTGGTGGTAAAGGTAGAGAAATATCTCTTTCAGGACCTGGTACTCCATGGAAAGAGGCAAATGAGACCTCAGCCCATCTTTGAGGTTTCACTGGAGGAAGAATTGAGGCAGAGGAGAGAAGTGTACACAATGACCACACAGTCCCAGTAACAGTATGATCCCTAGGAGAGTAAACCCATGGTTGATCATTATCTTAGCTCGGGTTCTGCAAGATTCCAGAGAAGTTGTTACTGCTGCCATCACTTGAGTAGAACATTCTAGTCCCCGTGAGGTGACAGTTCCTTCAAAGCACAGCCTCTATTCATGACAGGTGGTCGTCCTCATGCAGGGTTGGTTTGTCCTGAGAGGCTTTGCTATTTTTTTCCCTGGCAGTGGTTTTGCCCCTTGTCATAAAGCTGTAATCAGTCAGCCCTTTTCTTTCTGGAACCCAATGTGACTGCAAGAGAGAGATTTTGCGTAAAACATACAGGGGTAAACATTCAAGAAGGGAGCTGGGTGGCTCTTGCCTATAATTCTAGCTACTCCAGAGGCTGAAATCTGAGGATTGCAGTTTGAAGCCAGTCCAGGTCTCCAGGTCCATGGGACTCTTATCTCCAATTAACTTAAAAAAAAAAGTCAGAAGTGGAGCTGTGGCTCAAGTGGTAGTGCACTAACCTTGAGCAAAAAAAGCTCAGGCCCTCAGTTCAAGCCCCAAGACTGGCACCCAAAAAAATAGAGGAAGGAGTGCCAAGCTTTTATCCTACTTTTAGTTAACTCATGGCCCCAACTAAGGAGCCAGAGCTTTTTTGGAAAAATCATTCCAAACACTGCTTAGGATATCAGCATCAGCATTTTATACCTGCTGGCTGGCACCACACGGCATTGTTACCAGGCTGTGCCAATCAGACAAGCCTGCCCCAACCTGTAGCATAAAACTGTGCCAGATCCTTGTGGAAGAACATGGCCACCAACCAGCTGCTGAAGCATTGGTGCTGACACAGCCTGTAGGATCCAGTGTACAGACAACAGTGGGTTTTCCACAGAGAAGTTGTGCAGCATGGTTAGAGTGCTGTTTCAGATTTCACAGCTTGTGGACCAGCTCCTCCAACTAGGCCTTAGTATCCATACTACTGCACATTCCCTGCCACATGATTCTCGGGCTCTCCAGCATCCTTTGCATAAAGTCCTTTCCAGCTCATGTCAGCCAGCCAGTTTCTGTTGCGGCTGGTGCTGAGTCCCAATGTCCAAAGGCCAAGGAACCTAGGAAGACCAAAGGCAGTGGAAAATGAAATTGTGCCTCCTAGAAGAAACTGCATTTTCCCTCCTACTTTCCTGTTCCACCCAAGCCTCCAGCAACGGGGTAGTACAATGAGGGAGGATGTTCTTCACTCCATTGGCTGACACACATGCCAAGCTTTCCTGGAGATACCTTCACAAACACACTTGGGCAGAAAAGATGTTTCACCAGTCCTCTAGGGAGCCCTCAATCCAAACAAATTGACCCATGCTGTAGTGACTGTGCTTGCACTCATCCACTCTGTCCTCTACCTCCATGTTGCTCTTTGCCACCGTGTACTTCCTGGAGAAAGCCCATTTCTTGTGGCTTTCTGAGGTAGAGAAGATTCTCTCTCTCTCTCTCTTTCTTTCTCTCTCTCTCTCTCTCTCTCTCTCACACACACACACACACACACACACACACACACACACTCACTGGCCCTTACAGGAGCCTGGACCAGGAGGAGCATAGGACTGGCTGCTGGTCCCCTGGGGTATGCTGCCGGCCTGTATCCAGAGCAGGCACCCATGGTGAACACTGGCTCCTCTTCTTCAGGTGCTGTGATGCAAGGGTATCACTAGCCTTCTCTACTAATAGTACCAGACTATGGTAATTTTGGTTCAGTGAACATAGTTTAAGAATGCTCACATACTGATATTCCCAGATAGAGGTTGAGAAGGAGTAGTAAGTAGCAACTGGGAGGAGAGAGGAGAAGCAAGAAGAGAAAGGAGGAAAAAGAATTCTTATGTATACGACTTGCTCCTTTGATCAGAATAGAACTTGAAACACAGATTGAAAATAAAGAACTCAAGCCAGGCACCAGTGGCTCCTGCCTATAATTCCAACTACATAAGAAGCTGAGGTCTGAGGAAAACCACTGGCAACCATCCCAAAGAGAAAAATCCAAGGGACTTTTATTTCCAATCAACCAGCAAAAAGCCAAAAGCAAAGGTGTGGCTCAAGGAGTAAAAGCAACAGCCTTGAATATAAAAGATAAGCAAGAGCCTGAGGCCCATGAGTTCAACCCTCAGTAACATAGAAAGCAAGCAAGCAAACAAGCAAGCAATCAAGGAGAGAAAGGAAGGGAGGGAGGGAGGGAGGGAGGGAGGGAGGGAGGGAGGGAGGGAGGGAGGGAAATCTTGATTAAGAGGATGTGAACTTTCAGTGGAGAATGAACAAAATGATGTTCATGCATTCATTACTTAAGCACTAATATAAGTATAGAAATAATATGTAAACAGTGGATTTTTACATTAAGTTTATTTGCTGAGTATTGAACCTACAGGTTTGTACATGCTAGGCAAGTTCTCAACTGCTGAACGACACCCCCACCACACACCAGTGTTCTAAATACCATTTTGGTTCTTGTATGAACAATATTAGTCATAGGTAATTGGAGTATCTCAGTGATGATTGCATTCAAATCATTTTCCTATTAAGTCACAGAATGAGTTCCCTTGCACATTTCATTCAGGCCCATGCCTATTAAAGTCAAACAATATTATTACATTATTACTATATACAGTGTCTGTATTCCGACAGACATTGAGCTAAGTCATGAGATACAGTAGTGGAAAAGACATACAAATTTCTTGAAGGAGTCTTATAGTCAGTCTATCAAGAAAGACAAGCAAGTAATTCATCAATTATACAACAGAGAGAAGAGTAGCTGTCTGGAATTGTGAGAACATGTAGTTGGGGTGATTGCATGAAAGACTGGCCATGCCTCTATATCATAGCAATACACTATGAGGGGACTAATCAAGCAACTTTAAAATTATTCAAAGAGCAGGTCTTAATGCTTTTCTATGTCTCTCACTTTCTTTCCCTCTGCTGTTTCACAAATGCATATTAAAATCCAGAACCACTTGAACTGCAGTGGTATTCTTCTCAGTGCAAAATATTCCTTGGTGCTTTCCCACACATGTCTTGTTCGACGTGCATTCTGGGAATATCTTCTGTGCTGCGGTAGAAAGTCTTTGATAAACCTTGCTGGATGGAAGAGAACCACATATTTCCAGTGATGGTGGCCCCGAAGCTTGTGGCTTATTTGGGTGACGATCTCTCATTTTCCATCACCAGCTACCCACCCACATCTTGTTGCTAGGTTAAAAGCTGTTCCTTTCGGTAAGGCAGAATATCACTTTGGCAGGTGTTTGCAGTTTCTCTGGTTTATTTCTAATAATATGTGGATTTGAAAAGCATTTGAAAACTAAAGACTTTTCAAATTTTATGTATTTTTCACCTTGATTGCCATCATCTCGACCCATTTTCTCCTTAATACTTTTGAATCATCTTTATTATATAATTTATCTTTATAGTCTAATCAACTTACTTTTTATTCTCTTTGAATAGTTGTATAAAGGGGTTTTAATTTTAATAAGTCAAGTTATGAGTACAATAAATCTTGATCAGTGTCAACCCTTCTATCTTTCTCCCCACCTAGCCCAGCTCCACCCATCCCCTCAAGTTACCTAGTTCCATTTTCACATGTGTATATTGGCTGTATTTTCTAACCATTCCTTTCACCATGCATCTATCCTCTCCTTACAACCCCTTCCCCTGCAAAAATGATCCTATGTTTTAGCTTCTAGTATTCATCTTGCTATAATTTATTAATTAGTATACATTTGTGGTACGAGGGTGATACTGTGATATTTGTATAAATTCATAGTGTACAATGATCAAATTCACCCCTTCTTGTCACTTTCCCTCCTCTTCTTGCCCCCCTTCTTCAAACAAGTCAACAAATTTCATTTGTTGTGTTCATATATGCATTCAAAGATTTTTAGAGCTCACCATTATCATTCATCCTTTGCAACAGAGGCTATGTTGCATTCCTGTTGTTCATATTCTTTAGTGTACATTAACTGTATAAAGGGTTTCACTGGGATATTTCATATATACCTATATTATAATTTTGTCTGATTGGCTCCTCCCTTGCTCTCTCTTCCCACAACCTATGTCTCCCTCTATGATTCAACAGCTTTTAGTAAATTTGTTTATGCCATCTTCCTGCTTCGACATAATGTATTTTCATATTATTCACCTTCAACTATTTCTTTTCCTCTTTTCTCTTCTTTGCATCTCCTAAACAGTCCCACAGTTAGAATCATATTCTATATATACCTTCTGCCTACTCTGTTGGGGAAAAAAAAGCATTGTTCTCAATTTGGTCTTTGCTCTGTTCCTTCTCTCTCCTGGTTCCTTGGTAATCTCCTCCACAGAGACTCAGAGGATGTCCAAATTTGGAGGGGATCTTGAGATAATTTACTGTCATGGTTCCTGGTTTCTTTCTGCTATTCTTAGTCAGATCTTATCTTCAAAGTAAGTCTCGCAGACAGCCTCCTATATATGAGCCAACCATGGGGCTTTTATGTTTGCTCAGACACTGCCTGGAGGCTGCCTCTGCCCACAGCCACTCATCAGTCCCTGAGGTACTGAGAACCATCCTTAATGGTGCTTCTCAAAGTAGGTCAGCCTTGCCCTCTCCAGCGGTGCTTGATGGGAGGCGCGGGCTTCTGCATTCCAGCCCCTCCTCTGCTCTCCACTGAATCATCTTCCATGGGGGCCTGGACACTGTCATTTTCCTAAACTCCCCTGCTGAGCCTTCGACTCCTCAAAGATGGAAGCGCTGTTACTTCCAGGGCTTGGCTTAGGAACTGTCCATCTGGGATAACCTTTCACCCCACTAGAGGGGCCACCTAGAAGGTTGCTGAGATCGCCCAGTGGCCAGTGCCAGCTGCCTGCTGGAGCTACCTTAGATGTTACAAACTGCAGAGCCAGGCTGAATCTGGTTTCTGTGGCTGCCAACCCTGCCATTCTGGGATCCATGGTGCATCCTAAAGGCTGGGGCACTGGCTTGGGACGTCGCTTTGTGCCATGACTGTCGTGAAGTTCCAGCTTCTTGGTTTGCAGGTCAGTGTCCATATCTTGGCACCATCTGTGCCAAACCACATTGACCTTCACTGACCTAGCCAAAGCACATCTCTTCTGAAAGACAAGACACTCAGGACTGCATGAAATCCTCAGTTCTTTATACAAGAAATTGGCTCAGTGCTGCTTTCAGGCTTGGTTCAACGTTAGCATCACCTAGAGAGCCTTTTAAACTACCTCCTGGTCCTGCTTGGAGACTCTTTAATTGGTCTGAGATGGGTGCCTGGCACTGGTATTTTTTTTAAAACAAAGCTTTACCTCTTCCTGTTGCCTCCCCTTCCTCTGTGAATCCAGCATGAAGTGAAAGTTGAGAATTACTTATAATTTGAATAGAGTTAATTAAAGGTACAGCCACACAGTTATATCCCTTGCAAGACTGTAAGATTGCTAGTGGATGAACAATGTCAGGCTCGTCTTTGTATTTCATTTCTTTCTTCCTTCCTTCTTATAGTCACTGAAGGTCATGAAGCAGGGTTGTATAGTATGTTAGATACTAAAGACACACTCTACTAGGCTATGGCTTGTGCAGCAATATGGGCTATAATATGTTTATTATTATTATTTTGTTCTGATACCAAGGCTTGAAATCAGGGCCTTGGCACTGTCCCTTAGCTTTTTTGCTCAAGTCTGCTACTTCACCACTTACAACTCCATTTGTCTTTTTTCTTTTTGGGTGGTTAATTGAAGATTAGAATTTCATAGACTTTCTTTCCCAGGCAGACTTCAAAGTTCAGTCCACAGCTCTCAGCCTCCTTAGTAGTTAGAATTACAGGCATGAGTCACTGTCACTGGGCTAATATCTTATTATTATTACCATTGATCTGTGTGAGCTGAAATCTCCTGAACGATTCATGTCTATCTAGCTTCATTGTCTAACCCTTGACCTTGAAGGAGAGCATGGTGCAGTGCAGAGTACATGTGCCTTGGGGACCAGCTACCCTGGGTTCCATTCACCTTCTGGAGTTTCTTGAGAAGCCCAGCAGGTCACTCCCTCATCTCTCTCTCTCTCTCTCTCTCTCTCTCTCTCTCTCTCTCTCTCTCTCTCTCTCTCTCTCTCTCTCTCTCCACCCACCCCCAAGTCTCTGTTTCCCCTATGTGGTTTTTTTTTTTTAATCAAATTCAGGGAAATTTCGGCCAGGATTTCATCAAACTGCATTTTATTTTCTCTTTCTGGGATTCCAATTTCACATAAATGTGAGAGAATTTCCTACTTTTTCACAAAGCATCAACAGAAATAGCCATAAATGGGGAGATAGCGAATGTGTGTCTCTGGTGTCTCTGAGGAGAGCTGCAGGTGGAGGAAAGCGGTGCAGTGCAGCCAGTAACCCTCCAATCAAAGCAGAGCCATGTCCTTCCTTCTGCAGAGAGCAGTCCAGCCTTGGCTGGAGACTTCCCAGAGCACTGGGACAGCTGCTGAATCCCAGGAGGGTGTGGCCTCTCTTTGCAAGTGAAGAAGGCAACGCATTAAAGGGAATTGGCAATTTACCAGGGATTAAAAAAAAAAACACAAAACACCAAACACTCAAATGCAAAAATGTTTGAGTGATTAAGTATGCTGTACTCTCAGCATTCCCAGAAAAGACTAGTTGGTAATACTCTTTGAGCAAATAGGGAAGACAGCAGCCAATCTTCCAAGAAAACAAAATCTAAAATAAGGAATTATTGGCTTAATTGTGCCAAAGAGTTAACACAGAAATAGGTTTGGAGTGGAGACTAGCCCTGATTTAGCCAGCATGTAGCTGTGTAGGTTTGAAAATATTGGAGCTCCATTGAATGAACTTTATTCATTGGTTCAATCTTTTAAAATATGACAACAGCAAAGAACAAACTTAACTTTAAAAATAATGGGATTCTATTGCTCTATCAGAAAGAATGACACTAACTGTACAACTGGGGGAGGGAGGGAAATGAGGAGGAGAGAAGGTGGGAGGAAAATGAGGGAGGAGATAAGTTGGATAAGAAATGTACTTAATGTCTTACGTATAAAACTGAAACCCCTCTGTACATCACTTTGACAACAAATAAATCAATTTAAAAAAAAAAGAAAATCCACCTGAGAATAAACAGAGACTTTCTTCTTCTTCTTCTTCTTCTTCTGCTTCTTCTTCTTCTTCTTCTTCTTCTTCTTCTTCTTCTTCTTCTTCTTCTTCTTCTTCTTCTTCTTCTTCTTCCTCCTCCTCCTCCTCCTCCTCCTCCCCCTCCTCCTCCTCCCCCTCCTCCTCCCTCCTCCTCCTCCTCCTCCTCCTCCTCCTCCTCCTCCTCCTCCTCCTCCTCCTCCTCCTCCTCCTCCTCCTCCTCCTCTTCTTTTTTAACAAAAACAGGTCCAAATAGTGATACCTGAATATTTTACCACATGACACCCAAACTCCCTTCCCAGTGAGAGCCCAGAGTTGCCTCTCCCTATGTGCAGACATTTGCTTTCTGTGGGGGACATGGGGAACCTCTAAATATCTAGGTAGGGAAGTTTCACAACCACATCATTTTCTCTTAGAACTTCAATTGAACTAAAGATTAGTGTTTCAATTTTAAAGATGTGAGCCTTTCAGCTTTCAAGGATTTTTAACTACTGATGTTACCTGACTTCTACCAAAAAGATCACTTTTAGCACCACTATTTTTATTTTATTCAGTTGTTTATTCAGTGATTAATTATGCATGAGCAATGTTCAGGTGGCTTGTATACTATTTTACACAATTCATATTTTCTCATCCTCTCTATGTTTTTTTCTTGTTTATTGTCAAAGTGATGTACAGAGAGGTTACAGTTTAATATGTTAGGCCTTGGGTATATTTCTTGCACTGTTTGTTACCTCCTCCCTCATTCCCCTCTCTCCCCTTCCTCTCTCCCTCTCCCCCCATGAGTTGTTCAGTTGGTTTACACCAAACAGTTTTGCAAGTATTGCTTTTGGAGTCGTTTGTCTTTTTATCCTTTGTCTCTCAATTTTGATATTCCCTTTCACTTTCCTAGTTCTAATACCTGTATATACAGTATCCAGGGTACTCAGACGAGATACAGTGATAGTGCAGGTACAACCACAGGAAGGGGATATGAGAGGATCATCAACAATAGAAGCTACGGTTTCACATGGCATGTTGAAAGTAGTTACAACAGTGATATAACAGTTGTTTCCATAACATAGAGTTCATTTCACTTAGCTTTATTTATGCATTCATAGGGGCATAGCTATTAGGCTCTTGTGATCCTCTGCTGTGACTATCCTAAACCTGTGCTAATTATTCCTTATGAGGGAGACCATAGAGTCCATGTTTCTTTGGGTCTGGCTCACTTCACTTACTATAATTTTTTCCAAGTCCTTCTATTTCCTTACGAATGGGGCAATGTCATTCTTTCTGATAGAGGCATAAGATTCTATTGTGTATATGTACCATATTTTCCTGATCCATTCATCTACTGAGGGGCATCTGGATTGGTTCCATATTTTAGCTATCACAAATTGCGCTGCGATGAACATTGTTGTGCTGGTGGCTTTAGTGTGGTCTTCTTTGTGGTCTTTTGGGTAGATGCCCAAAAGTGGGGCTGCTGGGTCATAGGGGAGCTCTATGTTTAGCCTTCTGAGGAATCTCCATACTGCTTTCCAGAGTGGCTGAACCAGTTTACCTTCCCACCAACAATGAAGTAGGGCTCCCTTTTGGCCACATCCCCTCCAACATTTATTATTTTTACTTTTCTTGATAAAGGTCATTCTTACTGGGGTGAGGTGGAATCTCAATGTTTTTTTGATTTGCATTTCTTTTATGGCCAGTGATGTAGAGCACTTTTTCATATGTCTCTTGGCCATTTTCATTTCCTGATCAGAGAAGTCTCTTTGTAAGTCTTTAGCCCATGTGTTGAGGGGACTGTTGGTTCTTTGCTGTTTTGTTTTGGAGGAATTTAAGTTTTTTAGTTCTGTATATATTTTAGATATGAGGCCTTTGTCCATTGTATGGCTGGTAAAGATCTTTTCCCAATCTGTGGGCTTTCTGTTTATCTTGCAAGCTATGTCCTTTGCCCTGCAGAAGCTCTGCAGTTTGATGCAGTCCCAATTGTCCATCCTCTCTTTGATTTGTAGCATTTATGGTTCTTTGTTAAGGAAGTTCCGTCCTGTACCAAGGAGCCCAAGTGTTTCTCCTATTCCGTCTTGTAGTGTTTTCAGGGTATCTGTTTTAATTTCGAGGTCTTTGATCCATTTGGAATTAATTTTGGTGCAGGGTGATATAAGGATCTAGTTTTAGTTTGTTGCAGGTTTTGAACCAGTTTTGCCAGCACCATTTGTTAAAGAGGCTATCTTTCTTCCAGACCATTTTTTTAGCTCTTTTATCAAAGATTAAGTAGGCATAGTTCTGTGTTCATTTCTGGGTCTTCAATTCTGTTCCATTGGTCTTCAGGCCTGTTCTTGTGCCAATACCAAGCTGTTTTTATTACTATAGCTTTATAATACAGCTTGAAGTTTGGTATTGTAATTCCTCCAGCACTGTTCTTTCTGCTTAGGATTGTTTTTGCTATTCGGGGTCTTTTATTGTTCATTTTTTTGTTTTATTGTTCATTTGTTTATTGTTCATATTTGTTCATATTGTTCACATTTCCTCATCCTCTCTATTTTTTCTTGTCTCCTTTTCCTTCCCACTCCTTTCTTTCTTTCCTTCATCCCTTATTTTTAGTATGCTGAGTAATGCAGCATAACATACTTCTCCTTTTTGTAAAAGAAATAAAGAAACTTTACACACCGGTATAATTTTTAAGATAGATATAACCAAATCTCTTTCTGCAAAAGTATGAATGTTTTATTCTGAAGTCATTAAAATTGTTCAGGTCATTAAAATTGTTCATTTGGATCCTGCCCTGAGCTACAGTGCGAAACCACCACCCTAATCCACAAACCTGCACATAGTCAGCTTTCTAAAGGCAGTTAGACAGGCCAGGCAATCTCTAAATTACTTGACTCATTACATCTAAGACATGAACTCCCCGGAGCTCGGTGGTTCTTGAACAAGGTGGTCCTGCGGCTTCCTGCTTCCTGACTTGGGTAAAATCAAGAAACTGAAATGATTGCCATTATTTTCCAGTAAGAAAATTTAAAACTAGGCAGTGCCAAATCAGTTTTCAAGCTTACATTTCCATTCACAAAGGCGGGGAGAAAAAGAAACCTGAGAATTCTCCAGTGCTAACCTTAAAACTGAAAACATGCCAATGAATTTCTGAGTGTCAGGGATCTTTCTCAAACCTCTCCAGGACTACTTTTCACTTGGAAACTGGTGACAAATGGGATGACATTTCCTCTAGGCATGGAAACACCTTGGAATAAAGAGGAGAGTGGGGCTAAGGCTGGACTTCAGCAGAGCTCTGAATAGCTCTATTAGATTAGCCATGGATCAATGTGAAACTTAGTACTTTAATGATGAAGCTTCTCTTGAACTCTTGTGTTTAATTCTCTGGTCCCAGGAGAACCACTTTCTTCTCCCAACCTAAACTCAAAGGAGGAAGCCAGAGGATAACTATGACTCAGGAAAGACAAGTGACACCGTCTCCAGAAGAAGTGGGCACTATTTTAGTCCTGGGGCAGACTGCAGGGAGTGGTGGCTAAGCCTACAAGGTCAGAGTCAGATGCCTCCTCCTGTTCTCATGATGGGAGAGTCTCTTACTACTGAGCTACACTTCTAGGGCTGATGTTTGCTCATCCTTTTTGACATAGGGTCTTGCTTCCTGCCCTGTTCATCTGTGTTAGGTTTCCCACTAGCTTGAATTATGGGTGTGTGCCACCACGTCCAGATTTTCATTAAGAAAATGCCTCAAAAACTATTTTTTTATCTTCCTAGACTGAACCCCAGTAACAATCCTGACAGTCCCCCAAGCAGCTAGGATTACAGCAGTGATTCTCAATATAGCCACCACCAGGCGGATGTGTGATCCAGATATCCCAGCTAACTGCTTCTGATTTCTGTTTCCTCCTCTATTTTTCTGTTTCCAGAGGTTTGTTTGAAATAGGAAGCTCACATAGAGCAGAGTATTTGTTATTACAGTATATGGAAATTTAATTCTTTAATCTTAGTTTAATGTAAACCAAATATGTAATGTAAACCAAGACCTAGAAATATAGATTCAAGGTACCCTGGATAATATGCTCTGAGTGGGAAAAGTGAGAGGTTATATGCATTTTCATAGCCAGAAAACAAGGAAAAGCATAAATCAATACACTGAAAATATAATGGGCAGAGGAAGCAGGGAAGCTACAGCAAACTGGTGGAGTCTTTCAATAGATTTTACATGTTATGATTTAACATTCTTAGCTCTCTCTCTCTATATATATATACATATATACATACATACATAGACATAGATATAATTTAATTTTTTACAGTGTCAGTATACAACCAGTGCCTTGAACATGCTAATCCATTTTTTTACCACTAAACCCTTTTAATACTACTACATTCCTTTTTTTCTTTTTTATTACTTATTTATTGTCCAAGTGATGTACAGAGGGTTTATACAGTTTCATACATTAGGCCATGAGTACATTTCTTGTACTATTTGTTACCTCCTCCCTCATTCTTCCCTCCCCCTCCCCCTTTGAGTCTGAGAAGTTTACCTAATAATCACAAGAATGTTGCGTCCGACACAGAGGTTGAAAGTAAACAGCAATCTTCCTAAAGACCGAAGATAACCCACAATAACTTTGGTTCTAGGCAAGCAGCATTCCATTTTTATACAATCACTATGTTCTAACTCACAAAAGCCAAATGGTCTGTGGAGCATTGAGATGCTGCTTCTTCAGAGAACTTGGGCTTCCTAGTTTTGATCAATTGCATATCAGTATGAGGTTTCTCCCATTGCATTGTGGGTAAATGGGTTTCAAACTGATAGAACTCTTAAGCATTAATTACTACAGCTTGGCATTATCATCAGAAGTGTTTGGTAGATACAGGTGATCTGATTCCATTGACACCATCTCTATGTACAACCCCCACAGCCAGGATGGACCTACAAAATCTATGGTGATCCTGACCCTCAAAGACCCAGGAGACAGCAAAGGAAATAAGATTGCTCTAATTCCCTATATCAGCCTTCAGAGACTTAGTAAAATAAATGACTGCTATTTGCTTGTCCAAAAAGTGTTGCCATTCCAGGACTTTTATTGTTCCATATAAATTTTTGGATTGCTTCCTCTATTTCATTGAAGAATAGTCTTTGTATATTGATGGGTATTGTATTGAATTTGTAGATAACCTTTGGCAATATGGCCTTTTTTTTTTTTTTTTTTTGGCCAGTCCTGGGCCTTGGACTCAGGGCCTGAGCACGGTCCCTGGCTTCTTCACGCTCAAGGCTAGCACTCTGCCACCTGAGCCACAGCGCCCCTTCTGGCCCTTTTCCATATATGTGGTGCTGGGGAATCGAACCCTGGGCCTCATGTATACGAGGCAAGCACTCTTGCCACTAGGCCATATTCCCCACCCTCAATATTGCCATTTTGACAATGTTAATCCTCCCAATCCAGGAGCATGGGAGGTTTCCCCATTTCCTTAGTTCTGCCTTAGTTTCTTTTTTCAGGTTTTTAAAGTTCTCATCATAGAGGTCTTTCACTTCTTTGGTTAAGGTAATTTCTAAGTATGTTATGTTTTTTTGAGGCTATTGCAAAGGGAGTTGGTTTCCTGATTTCAGCCTCATTCTTTGCATTGTTGGCATACAGAAAAGCCATTGCTTTTTGAGGATTTATTTTATATCCTGCTACTTTGCCAAAGTTTTGGAGCAACTCAAGTAACTTGGGAGTAGACTCTGTGAGTTCTTTAAATACAGGATCATGTCATCTGCAGAGAGAGAATACTAAGCAGAAAAAAACAATGCTGGAGGAATTTCAATACCAAACTTCAAGCTGTATTACAAAGCTATAGTAATTAAAACAGCTTGGTATTCACACAAAAATAGGCCTGAGGACCAATGAAATAGAACTGAAGACCCAGAAATGAACCCAAAGACCTATGGCTACTTAATCTTTAATAAAGGAGCTAAAAATTAGGATGGAAGAAAGACAGCCTAGTCAACAAATGGAGTTGGCAAAATTGGTTCAACACCTGTAACAAACTAAAGTTAGATCCTTATATACCCTGCATCAGAATCAATTCCAAATGAATCAAAGACCTTGAGGTAAAATCAGACGCCCTGAGAACATTGCATGAAGGAATAGGAGAAACACTTGGGCTCCTTGGCACAGGATGAAACTTTCTTAATACAGGCCAAGAAACACAACAAATCAAGGAATGATTGGACAAATGGGATTGCATCAAACTGCAGAGCTTCTGCATGCAAATGACATAGCCTGAAAGATAAACAGAAAGCCCACAGATTGGGAGAAGATCTTTACTGGTCATACAACAGACAAAGGCCTCCTATCTAAAATATACGTAGAGCTCAAAAAATTAAATTCCTCCAAAACAAATCCTCAAAGAACCAAAGGCCCCCTCAACAAGTGGGCCAAAGATCTAAAAAGAGACTTCTTTGGAGAGGAAATGAGAAAGGCCAAGAGACACATGAAGAAGAGCTCTACATCACTGGCCATAAAAGAAATGCAAATCAAAACAACACTGAGATTCCACCTCACCCCAGTAAGAATGGCCATTATCAAGAAAACTAAGAATAACAAATGCTGGAGGGAATGTGGCCAAAAGGGAACCCTACTACACTGTTGGTGGGAATGTAAACTTGTTCAATCACTCTGGAAAACAATATGGAGTTTCCTCAAAAGGCTAAACATAGAGCTCCCCTTGACCCAGCAGCCCTGCTTTTGGTCATCTACCCAAAAGATTACAAGCAAGACCACACTAAAGCCACCAGCACAACTATGTTCATCACAGCACAATTTGTCATTGCTAAGATATGGAACCAAGCCAGATACCCCTCAGTAGATGAGTGGATCAGGAAAATATGGTACACATACACAATGGAATACTATGCCTCTATCAGAAAGAATGACATTGCCACATTCATAAGGAAGTGGAAGGACTTGGAAAAAATCATACTAAGTGAAGTGAGCCAGACCCAAAGAAACACAGACTCTATGGTCTCCCTCATTGGGAATCATTAGTACAAGTCTAGGATAATCCTAGCAGAAGATCACAATAGCTCAATAGCTATGTCCATATGAACACATAGATAATACAAAGTGAAATGAACTCCAAGTTATGGAAACAACTGGTTTATCATTGTTGCTGTTATTTTCAACATACCATGTGAAATTATGCCCTTTTTCTTTTGTCTTTCTTCCCAATGGTTTTATTCCTGATGTCACTATAAATAATTTTGGTATCCTGGATATTGTATATATGTGTATTGGAACTAGGGAAGGGAAAGGAAATACCAAAATCGAGAGAAATGTATAAAAATATAAACCAATGCAATAGCAATACTTACAAAACTATATGGTGTAAACCAACTGTACAACTCATGGGAGGGGATGAGGAGCGCGTTGGGGGGAATGATGGAGGAAGTAACAAGTTGTATAAGAAATGTATGCACTGCCTTACATATGAAACTAACCCCTCTGTATAGCACTTTGATAATAAGGAAAAATTTTAAATGATAAACCCCCCAAAAGTTGCCAAAATATGTACTATCAAATGCTATCCAACAGTGTAAGACTTTTCTTGAAGAACACACTCCATGTGTCTACTCAGCCAATAAGATGCTGTCCCAAAAGACCTTGTTTCTTTGTCCTACTCTCCTCTTATCCTACTGAAGAGAGATCAAATTAGAGGAGTTAGGGGCCCACAAATAGTTTTCAAAGTGCCATTGGTGCTAAGGAGGGAAATAATTCCACATTTGTCCACAAGTTGCATACACACATGGTACTTATATGTTATTCCCACTGTGAAATCCAAAAATCATTCCAGAACCTATTGCTCTTGGATATGACACCTTTCTATGAATTCATCCATTCATCCATAAAAAAGGAATTATTAAAAACCTACTCTACTTCAGGCACTGAAGCTACATACACAAGTAAAATACTTTACCTGGGAAGAATCTAGCATCAAGATGAAGATAAAGTGCTTATCCTACAAGTATTGTCAAATACTTTATGTTCTTGTCCTATGAGCTACAGGTGGAGATAGAATCAGTAGAACTGTATTCTAAAATCAGTAGAATTGGTCAGGTGACGGTGAGAAGGAATTAGTCCTGACAAAAAAAGAGTAAAAGTCATGTACCACATAATGACATTATAGTCAATAACAGACAGTACATGGTTCCATAAGACTACAATGGACCGGAGTAGCTCCTACCAGCTTTCTCTCACTATGACAAACATCTGAGATTATCAGCTTACTGAAGAGAAAGGTTTATTCTGGCTCCCAGGTTTGGATATCTCAAGCCACTGTCAATTGGCTATGCTACTTTTGAGCCCGAGGCAGTGCTTCTGGGTAGGAAGCTCTTAATGGAGCAAAACCCCACACTGAAGAAA
Organism: Perognathus longimembris pacificus; assembly: GCF_023159225.1. Classification (NCBI taxonomy): domain Eukaryota; kingdom Metazoa; phylum Chordata; class Mammalia; order Rodentia; family Heteromyidae; genus Perognathus; species Perognathus longimembris. Next base: position 5,846,707 of record NC_063175.1, on the reverse strand, counting down.
AAAAGGCAGTAAGTTCTAATACCTCGTTCATGGGGGTTGACCTGGACCAAGCGATGTAGGTGTGCGTAAGTGCACACTATAATGTTCACACAATGACAACATTGAAACACACTGAAACACAATGAAACATACTTTTCTCAAGTCATTCTTCCATCACTAGTTGACATGTGACTGTTAGTAAAGGCATGGAGGATGTAAGCAGTGGGGCTTCTATGGGCATCAGCAACCAACTTGGCTACAAATCTGCTGACATGTAGGGTGTGCACATACGGGAAAGGAGCAGTGAGTGACTTTAACCTCTCAACCCACTTCCTCGTCTGCATTCATTCTCCTCTGCTAGCCAGGATTCTTGGCTAACACACACTAGAAACCACCTCTGGCTTTCATCCCCTGGCGGGGGTTGAAATGTTTCTCTACTCGATACTATCTAGGGTCAGGTTCTCTCTACTGATTAAAGAAATAAAAGGCAGAAAATTGTTTAAAGCAGACAGAGTTCATTTGTTTGAGAATGAAAGAAACACAGAAACAGAGTGTGAGGAGAGATGGGAATCCATAATCCGCTTTGTGTGGACCAGCTAGAGAGACCCCCTCCCCACAATCTTTCTAGGAGCCTATGTTTGGGGGTTTATGTGGACTAGTGATGGTCAGATGCCACCAGTGGTCTCATGATTAGATTCCTTACTTCAGGGCACGAGTATGAGAGTTTGCTCTTAATTATCAAATACCCCATCCTGGATCTTAAGGACAGAGAGGTCCTTTAGAAGGTCCTTAAGGTCCAGGAGCATGGAAGGGTGGGAGACATGCATTCCACCACAGCTCATGTAAGGGACATAAGCCAAGGGCCTTGCGCTTCTGTGACCTAATAGGGAAAAGAGGGCCCTGCAGTGCAGTGGCATGGTTCCCTATCGCGCTGGTATTAGTCCCAGCCCATCTTTTCTTTCCCTAGCCAGAGGAGATAACTCTCCCTCAGAACAAATGCATGGATTTACCTGTCTTCTCTATTAGAACCAAACTAAAAGCACTGTAAGATGTAAGATTGTCATTGTTGTTGTTAATGGAATAAATACACAAGGACAATTAAAATGGGAAAAGAGATAAGATCAAGAAGCAGAAAATCAAAGAGTTTACGAGCCTCTGAGTCAGAAGATCTACAAAAGCAGAATTCCTCCTACAGAGCAAGAAAGGGAAAAAGCTACTATGCAATATTTTTTGCACCTAGAAGTCCTAAAAGGTGGAGAACTGATGGTATAAGAATACTCAAAAGCAGAGCAAAGGTAGAAGCTGCAGGGGGACTGGTCCACAGATGCTTCCTCAAATGTGAAGATTCAGGCAGCTGTCACAACCCATCGCTACCTCCTTTCAGAATAGGGAGTGTTTGTTCTTTGGAGAAGGCAAAGCAGGATCCTTTATGGCCAACAAGAAACACAGATGAGAGTAGGGACATCTGGTGAGAATAATAATTGAATAAGGAATCTCTGGCTAGGCCATTGTGTCACCATCTTCTCAGTGAACCAACCCTCTGCCATTCAACCCCATCCAGATGGGCTTCCAGTGTGAAGTGCCCTTCTCTTATATATATGAGGACAGACAGCCTCTGTCGTGGACCTGCCATCTGAGAAAACCTCTACTTGCAGTGCAAAGACTCATAATGTGAATGGTGCCCCCAACTTCATTTACTGAAGTCCTAATGCTCAGTGTCTCAGAATGTGAGCTTATTTGGAAATAGGAAGTAAGAGATTACCATACTAGGAGAAAGTTGGCTCTAACCCAGGATGACTGATGTCCTTATAAAAAACAAACAAAAAAGCTTGGTACTTGTGTACCCTTGGAGATAGAAAATAAGATATTCCATCTATTAGGATTCTCTAAAATAACAAAATGAACTTCAAAGAATTAAAATAAAGTATTAAAATTGAAGTATTTTGGAGATTCATTAGGAAATTTTAGCTATAATGAACCCCATACTTGGAGGAAATAAAATCCAAAGGGATTTAGGAAAGTAAGCAATGAGGGAAAGGCCATTCTTACCTGTTTGTCAGACCAGGGATTACCAAAGGTACATAGCACTCAGAAAGTGCCAGGTCACTACTACCCTGTGTTTGCTGAGGTGGGCAGTTTCAAAGTGGTGAGCTGTCTGATTGTCTACTGTCCTTCACATGTCTCCGCAGACAGTGCCATGAAATTTCTTTGAAGGCATCCTTTGGTCTGAGACTAAGCTTAGGAGAAGAGTAAGAAAGTCAGTTTTTCTGACTCAGAAGCAAAGCCCAAGAGCATACCTTACCTTGGAGGAAAGGAATTGGGAATTACAGAGATGGTGACTGGCCAGAGAGTATGGGGAAGAGGACCTAACACACATGGGAATAGGGACTTCTACTCATTGGATAGGATTTAAGGAGATAAAAATCATTTTAATTTATCTTACATCTAGTTATTTGTATCTGGGAACTCATTGGTGTAAAAGGCAAATTAGCATTACCTGTTTCCCCAGAACATGGCAATGTCTAGTGTTAATTGTCTTCATTCAACGAATGGAAAATCAAGGCAGCGATTTCCCAGCTACAAGATGAGAAGCAAGAAGCCCCTGCTTCAGTGTTGGAGCAGGGATTGGTGTCTCTGTCCGGGTCTCCTGCGTATCCAGGACTGCTGGCATTTGTCTTTCCAGTATCTTTCAGTGTGTTCTATCATGCTCCCAGGAAACAGCAACTCCAGTATCTGGGCCTCACAAGATTGAGTTGTAGGAGCAAGATTTGTTCCAGAGCGTTCACTGTCACTGGGAGAGTATTTTGCTTTTGATACTCTTTATTGGCATGCATTCATTAGTGCATTCCAAACATTTATTGCACATGCACTATGTGCCAGCCCCTGCAGCAATTATCCAAATACAAAAATGCACTAGCCAAGGGAAACTCTGGCTTCTAGGAGCTCATCCCCCATGTGAACCAACATACACAGGCACAGAGCATGATAATATGAGGTTGATGCAGACACAGGAAACCCCAAAAGCTCTATGGGAGGATGAGAGGAACTGTCCAAGACTGCATAGGATAGAGAAGGCCCCTTGAAGGAGAAGCATCATCTTAAAGCTTGAGGGATGCTCTGCTGGACAGAAGCAAGGGTCTTTCAAACTAATGTGCAAACCTTAAGTGCATTTGACTTTCCCAAGACAGTCTTCCCAAAGGAGGAAGAGCTTGGAGGAACCAAAGAAAGTATCTATTCTTTATCCTTCAGCAACGACTCTCCCCATAACACTGCAATCAACGTTTCTAGGGCATCATCGTACATGTTGCAGGCCCCAACACATACAAGCAATCACAGAGAAAGCTTTGGACCAATCCACACCTCTTAGAAACAGACTAGGAAATGGCTGAGGGAAAAGCAGCAGGATTAAACTCCTTATGATCCCAGATCTTTGCAAAAAGGAGAAATAGAGAAAGCTACTATGCGAGAGATAGAGCAAATGTGCTCTGGTTGAACACAACTCAGGGGTCAAGAGAAAAATCACACAGATATTTGAAATTTACTTTCTCAACTCAAACAGTGCCTAAAACCCTCTGGTAATTATTGTACCATCTGGCATAATTGAAGGAAGGCTCCTTGGACTTCCCAGTGGGTGTGAGGAAAGAACCACTGAGCTTCTCAGCTTCTTTGGGTACACTTGCCTACAGGGTTTGATCATTCTGTTGTGCAACTGTAAATGTTGTGATTAAATGGTTGTTCCCCTGCATGGGTCTGCTAAGCTGAGTGGTGCTGGAACCTTTGGGAGGTGGCACCAAATGAAAGGTCCTTAGGACCTTTGGGGTATGAGGGGGTTCCCAGGGAGCCCTTTGAGTTCTGGAGAGAGAGCCCGTTCCTGCCCTTCTTCTTCCTGTTTCCACTGGTGTAGGACTGGGTTTTTGCCTGCACTCTCTACCACTGCTCTGTCAAGACTTAATGTAGCCCTCACCAGGACTAAGCTACCATGTTCTTCAGTACCCCAGAGTCAGAGAAGTAACTAAACTTGGACAGTGGCTCGTTAGGAACAAGATAAACCAGCCCTCTAATCTGAGCTTGCTTACTAGAGCAGTAAAGGTGTGTTAGATGAAATCGTTTCATCAAGGGATGCTTCCAGGAATTGTTTTAATTTAATTGTGCTGCTAAGGAAAAGGTTACAGCCAATTGCGGGCAAGGAAGAAAACCAACCAACAAAATTTACAACTTGTGCTCTCATATATGCAGATATAATCAAAGCTTCTTGTTAACCATGTACCATAAATTTCCTATAGATTCAGTTCTAATCATCTGAAAGCGTAGGTAAGCTAACCATCATGTGGACAAGACAGCACACACCCCTAAACATAAGAGTGGCCAGGAAAATAATTACATGGCAATCAGCAGAGAAGCCTTGGACCGACTGCTTGGTTATGATTTCTTTTGGCAGTGGGGGTGGTGGGAGCCCAGCTGGACCAGACTGGAGATTGGGCTCCACAGATAAGCAACATGAACCTTTCCGGTCTCCTTCATACAGAGATATCAGAGAATAAACAGTTTCTGTAGCTACTGGATTCTGCTCAGAGCCAGGCCAAGCATCAAGCTTCTGAACATTTCACTGCATCTGGAATTAATCCAGAAGGCAATAGAGACGGGTGACTGGGACCATGACAAGCTTCTGTGTTTATCTAGTACTAATTTTTACAATTTTCCTCCTGCCATTGTCAGGCAGAGTGAAATCTAATAATAATCTAGCCATGACTTCTCCATGGCTGACTATTGTCAGTGATTCTTGTGGAAGAATAAAAATAAAGTTTCCAATTAGGTATGTGTGGACTGAGTTCATATGAATCTGTGACACAAACGGACATATTTTTTTACAGAGACAAAGCCAAGTGGAGATTTGAAGAGTTAATCAGTTAAAAAAAAAAGGCTCTGTGGAAAGATTGGCTGAAAAATGCACTCTGCAACCTTTGCTTGCTATGAAGTTATTTTCCTGTCTGCTCAGTTCCCTGCCAGCTGCCTATTGGCAGGCACAAATCTAAGTGTTAACTCTTCCATGCAAGCCTTAAGTGGATCAGTTAGTTATTCTTTTACCAGGAACACCCTCCTCTTCTTTACAGGCAAGTTCTCGAAGGCTCTAGGTGGGGGAGAAGGAAACCCCACTGTTCATCTCCAGTCATGTAGTGTCATCATCCTGAATTAGAAAGTACCAAGCTGCCTCACTGAATGAGTCACTTGTCTGAGAGATGAGCCCATGTTGATATGTGAGTGGCAAAACCTCCCCAAATCACTCTTCTTTGTTGTTGAGGTTGTTTTATTATTATTTTGCTGGTACTGGGGCTTGAACTCAGGACCATATACACTTGCTTGGACTTTTTACTCAAAACTGGTGCTCTACCACTTGAGCCACACCTCCACTTCTGGCTTTTTGCTGGTTAATTCAAGATAAGAGTCTACCCGATTTTTTTGTTTTTGTTTTTGCTTAGGCTAGCTTCAAGCTGTGGTGCTCAGGACTCAGCCTCCTGAGTAGCTATTATTATAGATGTGAGCCACCAGCACCTGGCTACAATTACTTTTGGGTTATTATTACCACATAGATGAAAAATTAAAGCACAGAAAGTATAGTAGCTTGCCCAATGCAGAAAGCCAGGCGGTGAAAAGTATAGCTCGAGAGCCCACACTCTGTGCCAGGGGTCAGCCAAGTACAGCCCATAGGCCAAATCTGGCCAGCTGCTGGTATTAGTAAATGAAGTTTTGTTGGAAGGTAGCCATTCTCATTTAGTGACACATTGTCCTTGGCCTCTTTCGCATTACAATAGCAGATCTGAGACATCGTATGTAGCCTGCAGAGCTTAAAATATTTACTATCTGGACCTAAACAGAAAATAAAAATCAACCTTGACTATAAATAACTGCAGTATAATGCCTCTTTGGAGAAAAATAAACATACCATAACCTGGAATTCTCAAGTACAGATGGCATATGAACTACACAGAGACATAAGGAAAATGAAATAATGTCACTGTGTCATTCTGGATACAATGGTGGTTGAAAGAATGAGAGAGGGAGAGAGAAAGAGAGAGAGGGAGAGAGAAAGGAAGGGAGGGAGAGAGGAAGAAAGGGAAGAGAGAGAGAGAGAGAGAGAGTGTGTGTGTGTGTGTGTGTGTGTGTGTGTGTGTGTGTGCTGGGGTGCAGAGATGCTGTTAAAATTCTCTGGCCATAAAGTTGGTGTTCTTTCTCCAGAAATAAAAACACAGCAGCATAGGTAAAGACTGAAGACAAGATAGCTGCCTTCAGAAATTCCAGGAAGGAAAAAAAGGACAATTAGGATAAAGTTTTCCAAATAAAGTAGTAAGACTTCTTGAATCTATTTTTAAAATGTCACTACTAAATTTCACCATTCCTATGTAATGTAAAGCTGTCAATCAAATGAGGCAAGTGGCAATTAAAGATCATGGGAACTCTGCAGCTATAGGTGTTACACAAATATAACATTGTGACTATGAGTTCTATCGAAAGAGTCCTAGAGGACATTTGAGTTAAGCTGACTGTTTCAGACCCAGTGTGAGAGAGCCATCATGCACGCAGCTGTTCCTATATTATTCAATTTAACTCTTGCTCTTAAGTAGCTTTTCCTTATTTACATAGCAAATTCATACCAATAGTTTCAGCAAGGAAGAATCCTCCTGTCATTTGCCAATAGTGAGAAATAGATGCCAATGCTGACCTTCTCTAATGGCTAATCCCACAGACAACTGGTGGACATGGCTATTCCCAAACAGAAATAACCGTCCTTCTGGGGGAACTCCTTCATAATAAATATCACATGGAGATAGGTTTAACACCCAAAATCTAATAAACAGAAACATGCCTGACCCTCTTTCTCTAGAGCATCAAAATACTTCAGTGTTTCATAAGCACTGCAGGGCAGCACACAGGCAAGTCCAAAAGATTGATGGGCATTCCATGACATGGAGATTTCCCTTGGTGATCATAACTACAGGGTTTCACCGCTTGCAGAATTGTTATTACGCAATATCTGCTTTTTCAGCCTATTCTGCTCTCACTTTCTAGTTTTAACTCTTAATTTTGCTTTTGGTACGATGGAGATAAGTTAAATGGGGTTGCAGGTAGTTGAGGTCAATTGAAGTCAACTGCAGTTAATATGCGTGAAGGTTAAAGGATCAGAGCCTCCTTTGCCAGAAGGAAAAAAAAAATGTCTCTTATTCTGTTCAATGGCTGCCCACAGGCATTTGGAAAGGATCTCCTGAGCTTCTTGCTACATGTCTGAGCTATGAACTATGTCTTAGCAACAGTGTTCCAGCCTTGATCACAGGTGTTTGATTTATATAATTGTTTAAAGTACAAAGTTTTTCTTAAGCATTGTGAGCCTTCATTTAACAAGGATTTAGTAAAACTAATAGGTGTTGGGTCACATACGTTTCTTTCCTAGTTACCATTATATTTCCAAAGAGAACGGCATAATACGCATTTAGATTGCAAGTACCATAAAAACAAAGTAGACATTAACTGAATTATTGCATAAATCTTGTGATCTTGCCTGAGTTTTAGTTCACCAAGATTTCTGTCCATTTCATTTTAAAGGGAGGCAATGATGAGGATTATTCAAGAGGGCTGAGTTTAATTCTTATTAAACTCTTGCTCCACAAGAATGAGATGGAGGTATGATTCCAAACATCAGTGGACCAACCCACCCAGTAAAACACTTCAATTTCCTTCCAAGAAATGAGATGTTAATGGTCTGTGGAAGGCGTTAAATAGAGATCTTGCCTACTAGAAACAGAGGTCTGGGTCCTCGGCATTTGTCTTTCTCTTTCTCTCTTCCATATAAAAGCTTAACTTTAATAAGAAGGGACTCCTACATGTGAAAATGTACTGGGGATGTCATGAAGCATTGGAATCACTTGAAGGACAGGACGTGGGTGGAAAGGAAATAAAAATCTCATAGAGAAGCCATGCAATGGCTAGTCAAGACTCTTGGGAAGTGTGTGTGTGTGTGTGTGTGTGTGTGTGTGTGTGTGTGTGTGTGTGTGAGAGAGAGAGAGAGAGAGAGACAGAGACAGAGAGAGAAAGAGAGAGAGAGAAAGAGAGAGGAGGGAATACTAGGGCTAGAACTCAAGGCCTCGGCACTGTCCCTTGGATTTTTGCTTAAAGCTGGTGTTCTACCACTTGAGCCACACCTCCACTTATAGCTTATTGCTGGTTAGTGGAGATAACAGTGTCATGGGAATTCTTACTTAGGCCGGCTCTGAACTATAACCTTCAGACCTCAGCCTCCTTCGTAGATAGGATTATAAGCATGAGGCACCTGCATCTGACAAGGGGTGTGATTTTCATTCGCAAGGTTCCCCCTCACTTTATAGAGTCCTGCTTCCTCCAAGAATAAAATTTAGATTCTTCATATTTGCTGCTGATCTACCAGACTTTATCAAAATCTGCAAGCAAGAAAACTCTGTAGTTTACCTATCAAAAGTGTCAGATACCTGTGTACTTTGTTGTACCTAATACTGCATTTCAAACTGGTGATTTCCATGTGGCTTCTTATGACAGATAGCTCCACGGGGCTCTTCTTTCCCACTGACTTCATGTCATTTTATTGGCCAGTGAACTGGAAGCAGAAATGGTGTGTGTGCTCCTGGGCAGAACTTTCAGAGTCATCACACCTTCTTAACAAGATCTCTTTCCATCTGCAAAGACAAAGATAGTTACACACAGCTGATTTACAACAGAAACAAGATGAACAGGAAATAAACTCTGATTGCTGTCAGCTACTGAAATTCTGAGGATGTTTGTTACTGCAGTACTTACTGAGCCTAAGCTGACTGATGCACTCTATTTGGAATATTCTGCTACTTTTTATGAGACTACAGGTTCTATACAGGTTATTATTTTCTTCCTACAGACTTCAATAAGTACTGTTTTTTTCTTTCTTTTTTTTTTTTTTTTGGCCAGTCCTGGGCCTTGGACTCAGGGCCTGAGCACTGTCCCTGGCTTCTTCCCGCTCAAGGCTAGCACTCCGCCACTTGAGCCACAGCGCCGCTTCTGGCCGTTTTCTGTATATGTGGTGCTGGGGAATCGAACCTAGGGCCTCGTGTATCCGAGGCAGGCAATCTTGCCACTAGGCTATATCCCCAGCCCCTTTTTCTTTATTTTTAACGCCAGTCCTAGGGCTTGAACTCAGGGGCTGGGTGCTATCCCAGAGATTCTGTGCTCAAGGCTAATACGCTACCTCTTGAACCACAGCTTCACTTCCATTTTTTGTTGGTTAATCAGAGATAGGAATCTCACAGGCTTTCCTTCCCAGGCTGGCTTAGATCCTCACATCTCAGCCTCCTGAGTAGCTGCGATTGTAGGTATGAACTACTGGCCAGGGGCCAGTAGTTCTTTTCTTAAGGACTTACTCATGTATTTTTTCAGCTCATAGAATGAGTTGAACTTCTTATGTCTTAAGTGCTTATCATGTTCTTATACACTGCTAAGACATAGGAATAAAGATGAAAAGAATTCAAAGGTGCACTGAAAGGGTACCCAAAGGTAACAATGTGTGTTTTTGAACAGCACACAATTTGGAGGAGATAGACATTGATCAAACAACTCCACAAAATAAATACGTGTTACCAAACATACATACAGGGAAAATATGGCATGAGTGACAGAGGATAACAAGAACACATAAACTACATTGGGCAGTAAAGGATATTTGTTTTGTGCATCAAAATCTGACCCTGAAGGAAGAGCAGAACTTTTCTAGATAGGCACATGAGTGTTGTGAGTGTTGTAGACAGAAAGAACAGGATATACAAATTCTTTGAGGTGAGAAAACTGGAAAGGACTTTTTTCAGGTATTTAAGAAATGTGCTTTATTTGCTTTTATCATTTTAAGTGGTGTAGGAAGGGGTTACCAGTTTTTAAGTCCATTTATAAGTAAACTGCATTTTGATCAATATCACACCTTTCATCATTCTTCCCCATCCCTCCCATAACTGGCATATTGTTTAATTTAGTTTAGTTTTTGGCACCCATAATGGGGCTCAAACTCAGGACCTGGGTGCTCTTCCTGAGCTTTTGGGTTCAAAACTTTGCTTTACCTCATAGCCACAGCTCTACCTTGAGCTTTTTGTGTGTGTGATGAATTGGAGTCTCATGGACTTTCCTGCCTGTTCTGGCTTAAAAAACATGATCCTCAGATCTCAGCCTCCTGTTGAGCTAGGATTACTGGCACAAGCCACAAGTGCCCAGCTAAGAAATGGGCTTTTAAGGAAAGAAAAAGAGGCAATATGTGTGTATGTGTGCATGCGCATGCACTTATACGGGCACTCCTGTGCTGAGTGAGGAGGAATTAATACAAAAATACAAAAGGAGAACGTGCAAAACTAAGAAGAAACAAGATCATATGAAGCCCTGGTGGGCCAGGCCCTGGTGGCTCACCCCTGTAATCCTAGCTACTCAGGAGGCTGAGATCTGAGGATGTGGCTCAAAGCCAATGTGGACAAGAAATTCCATGAGATTTCTATCTCCAATTAACCACAAAAGGCCAGAAAACCCTGTGGCTCAAGTGGTAGAGGCCTAGCATTGAATACAAAAGCTTAGAGACAGCCCTCAAGCCCAGAGTTCAAGTCTCAGGACGGGGAGGGGAGGGGAGGGGAGTCCTGTTGGTAGAGGAACCACATCTAGCACTAGGGCTTGGTGTGGGCATAACTACAACAAAAGCTGATGGCTCACTCCCTCATCAGAGCTTCCCTTTGCACTCCTGTAGTCTCCCATAAAGCAAATAAAAAGAGCCCAGTGATGATTTTCCACTGAAAACACAGCTTCTCTTTGTCCCCTGTTCCTTGCATCCATCACTTTACCTTTGCTGGGTGGGTTGTTTACAGCCTCCACATGGATCTGCATTTTCCTCACTCCTGCCATCTTCCACCCAGCCATACAGAATTGTATCATTCACCCTCCTTCCTTCAAAGGCTTCCCATTAATCTTCCGTAAATTCAAAAAATTTAAATGGCCAATAAGTAAGACATATATAATTTACCACCTCAATGGAGGCACTTGGAGAGAGAAAGGCAAGTATTATTACCAGGACTGTTGAGGGGTGGGGGTGGGGAACTGTTATTTCTGTTATTTATTCTCAGCCTTTTCCTTCAAGCATAGAATTCCTGGTACTCCCTTTAACATTTATTTGACATTTCTGTGCATCTGCATGTAATTCCATTTTCTTACACAGAGGTGGTTTGTGTATGATTTATTGCTTTGAGTTTTTACTCAGAAAACCCACAACCATCATCTTTGAAAACAAGATGTCCAAGTATTAGATTTCTATCTGAAAAGAAGCATCCAGAGTCTTAGAGAGATCGAGTCTAGGCAAGACAGAGAAGAAAATTTTGTAAAGTGCTTTTCTGATACTTTTTAAGAATTTGGAAGTTCCTCAGCTGAGACCTTCAATGTATGAATATTCTTTAATGCTGCTAATTTTTCTACAGGTTTCTTCTGCACTATGCAGCAGTATCTTTATGGAACATGTCAGCTTGCCCTAGCTTTACTATAGACATAAGACAGGGGACAGAGAAATGGTGGGGGAGGGCTAGGGAGGCTGGCTTGAGGAGCAACTCCCTGGGGGATGACAACAAGGGAGGTGAGAATTCAAGGATAATGTGCAAGTAATGTGAATTTAAACAACTATGACATTATTTCCTTCCTTCAAGTTAGCAAATTAAATATAAGTCTCTTTAAGCAGACATGTTGGAAAATGGTCATTCACATATTTCACTGATGCAAATGCAAAACAATTGGTTTTCCAGAGGACAATTTTGCAATATTTATCACCAAGTCTTATAACATGCCTAACATTCCAGGCAGTGAAATCCCCTATAGTGCTGTATTCTAAGCAGAGAATAAAGAGTCATACAAAGTAGACAGGGCTGTTCTCACTTAGAGTGAGGATTGAGAATTTGTCCTTCACACAGTTTACAGTACTTAGATCTGGTTTGCAGGATTGGTGAGATTTCTCTTATCTTTTCTTTTAGAGAAATCTGGTCCTAGTTTGTTGAGAGAATTTGGGGACAGTGTGAGAAAGGAGGAACTATACAGTGGTCTCTAAGCAGCCATGAGAGGCCTGGTGCCAGAACCACCCCTAAATGGATCAAAGCCCACTGAGAATCAAGTCCCTCAGACAAAATGGTGGCATCTTTGCATATACACTTGCACATAACCTTGTTATGATTGCAGCAATCTCCAGATGATTTAATCTACCTCCAACCTATGCCCACATAAATAGTTGTTACATTGTACTGTTCAGGTAGTAATGACAAGAAAAATCTCTGATGGAATTTCTTCCCCAGATAGTTTCCACAGGTAGTTGGGTGAACTTACATCTGGGTCCTTTTCCACTTTCTTTCCTCACATTTAACTTCTCTTGACAATGGCCTTCCCTGTTTCAAGGGATGCTAGGAAACTAGTCTTGACATCAGGAATGCAGGTCAGGTGGGAACTGTGCCGGGAGATCCCACTGAGAGGAGACAGGTAAAGGAATTAGAATTGGCTGCGTGAACCTTCTTGTGAACTGCCTATGCAACCCAAGCTAAACAGACTCTGCAAGCAACTCGAGATAAGCAGAGATGTGAGTCCATTCCTCTCCCCTCCCACCCCTCAACTTTCACTGGTGTTTAGATTCATGTTTTGGGTCCAGATTCCATTGACGATGGAGCCACTTGTGTGTTTTTCTCTGCTGCTGCGTTCTTGGTTCTCTCTGGTCCGAAGGACTCATTAAGCTACATACACAAGCCAGCTTGAAGGGGCTGTGCAGCTGCTGAGGCCCATTGATATTTACTGGTGAACAAATTTCCACATTTTAAAAACTCAGCTGTTTGAAACATGCTGAATGCAAGAAATCACGGGTGAGTTACAATGTATGAAATGACTCTAATTAAATGCCTCTATATTATGGCTCTGTTCATGATGTTTCATTGCACAAATGAGAGCTGAGACACCTAGAGTGGTGAAACACTCTATTCTTCAGCTGAACAGGATTCTGAGGGAGAAAGAGCATAGAAAGAACTTTGAGAGGTAATTGGGCAAAAGGAAGAACTTCACTACTTGAGTTCTTTTGGCCCCTTTGTGACCTTTAGCAAATGATTTCTACATCACGTTATACATCTCCATGAAGTTCATCTGTTTGACAGAAGACTTGGGAACAAATTACATTTGAGCAAATTTTCCAGCAGATGATAGTTTCTACATAACTCTTGTGTTATTCTTTTTTTTTCTAATTTGAGGGTTATTTTTTATATGAAGCAGTTGTGAAATGAGACATAAAATACTAAGATCTCATAAGTTTAGCTTAAAATGAACCACTTGGGGAAAGAATTTCCTGTTCCATTTCAAGAAGTGCATGTTAACTTTCCTATTAAATGGAAATTCAGTGACTTTACCAGGATTTCCTATTAGTATTTCTTTATTTGCTACCAAGAAACCTGTAAACAATACAAACTCTTTTATTAAATGTGTACTATGCTGGTAGCCAAGTCCTGGTCATATCCATAAGTATTTTGATAAACATTTAAGTGACTTTTAAAAAAAACTTGGAGATTGAATTTGGACTTGGTGCTTGCTAGTCAATGTTCTACCACTGAGTCAGGTTCCTGGTTCTTTTCTGTTTAGGTTTCTTAAAATAGAATTTCATGCTTTTGCCCTAGCTAACTTTGAATCTGGATCTTCCCACCTCCTAAGTAACTGGGACTGAAGGCAACTGGCACTATGTCCTCAACTTGACAAATCAGCTGATGGATACCTGCTTTTTACCTTGACCAACTTATTCCATTAAAAGTACTAATCAGCTTGATTAGACAAAGTTCTTAGTGTACTCCATATTTAGATTACTCATAGGCATTCTATTTGAATAAAGTGTATCAATCAACTATCATGAATGAAAAATATCCTTGATCCCAATCCTATTACTACCATTGATGTGCTGAGCATGTGTTGTTGGTTTTTTTTACCACTGTGTTCTCCAGCAGAAAATTGTGGCTCATAAAGCCAAATTTGACCTCAAGGATACTTGAAATAAACTTAATTAGTGTAAAATACTTTATAGAAAGTGATACTTTGTGCTACATCTTAAACTTGGTAACCACAGATTAGAAGTCAGAAACTCTTGTTTCAACTGAGAAAGTTGGTTCCATCTCTCACTTCAAGACTAGGTCTCCATTTCAATTTTCCTGCAGCACTGAAAACAAACACTTGTCCAGGTCTCACACCGAATCAGAATACTTGATCACACATGGGTCCCTCCATGTGTGATGTTTAAAAAAAAAATTCTTCCTGAAGATAATGAACAGTTATTGTCCAGTCATGATCTGCCCTGCAGGGTGCTAGCTAGGGTTTTACTGTACTCTTTAGCTTTCATAATGACCCTGGTTTATAAATGCGGAAATAAGAGAATTAGAATTCAGATGCTTCAAGAATGCCAAGTCCACATTTTCTATATGCAAATGCAGAATATAATCAGGTTTGTTCCTCTGCTATTCTACCTCTGACAGTAGGCATTCACAAATCTGGCAAAGAGAAAGAAATTGGCAAAGAATTGGAAGGAGGCCCACAGTGTGTTAATACTAACACCAGTTCCATCTGCTCTTTTCACCTGGGTGTCCAAGACCTGCAAGTGGGCATTGAGTTTTCCTGGCAATTCAACCTCTTGACTGACTCTCCATGAGTCATTTCCCACCATTTCTTATCTTAGCTGCCTTCTGCGGCTCTGTGTAGACAAGCTCAAGGTTCGTAACCACTTCCATTTGAACACAGGGTTCTGTTTAAGCAAGATATTTCTGTGTGTGGCCAATGGTAACAATGATTTGCTGATCCGGCTTCAAAAGATTCTACTAAAATGAATATCCCATAGAACAGATGGAATCCTAAGTCTCTGTCCATAATGTAGTAAATATTTACAACAAAAAGGTTGGTTTGGTGCTTAAATTTGTGCTGTGACTGCACTTGAAGGCAGTAGGATTTTTTTTCTTAAAAGGCATATATTTGCCTTTGCAAAAGATGTGTTTGTGGTTGTTGATATAATCACAAGTCTTCCCAGAGAGAGAAAGACAATTGTCAGCAGGGCCCCAGCATTGATAGGACAAAAGGTACAGTGAGCAAAAGTTGTAAGAGGGAAAAGGAACGCCGATGAGAGAAAGCCACAATTAGGGATAATGTCACATGATGGGAAAGCATGACCCTGCTAATTAGAAAAGGCAGGATTCAAATCCTGACTTGGCTTTTTACCAAAAATAATCATTTATTTAAAGAGTTTTAATTTTGTATCAGATATCGAGTCAGGCATTTAGAATATAGATAGAAATCAGGGGTTATTCTTATGAGCACACAATTGTTCTTCAAGTTTGTTTATGGCAGCTAAGTGCAAAGATAATGACCTGTATCAGGTACTAGGGGGAGGGGAAGGGCTCCCAATGAAAGGAACATGTTCAAGATCAGGAAGCATTGCCTGCAGCTAAGGCAACAAGCTTCAAGTGTGAGGCCAGTTGAGTATCAACTTCCAGGAGCTACATTCTGGCAGTATATGTTGACTGT
The DNA here is from genome assembly GCF_023159225.1 of Perognathus longimembris pacificus. Classification (NCBI taxonomy): domain Eukaryota; kingdom Metazoa; phylum Chordata; class Mammalia; order Rodentia; family Heteromyidae; genus Perognathus; species Perognathus longimembris. The sequence goes on along the minus strand of NC_063175.1, from coordinate 5,831,146 downwards.
TTGGTGAATCAGAGCTCTGACCCACAGACTTTTCAAACTATGTGACACCCATAATCTCTTATATCCAATAGCGAGTCAAGCTGGGCCTTAATGGAATGCTACCCCTGAAAGTGCATCCTGGCAGGTATGCTCAAGTGTATCTTCATATGCATGATGACGATATAGTAAGGCTCATCAAAAGCTGTTTGAAAAATGAGAGAAGAAAGAGGATGATATGATGGAGGGGGTGAACATGTTCAAATTTCACTGAAAACATCTAAGGAGTTATCAGAGAGAGGGAGCTCCTCACACACCAATGTATGCTAATTCAAAAACAAAATTTAAAACAATGGTGGGGAAATTGGATATCCACAGGCAGAAAAAAAAAAAACTAGATCCCTCTCCCATCAATTAAAAGAGCAAAACAAAATAAGATATTAAAAATCAACACTGAACTAAAAATACGTTTGCACAGTCAAAGAAATAATCAACAGAGTCCATCCTACAAAATGAAATAAAGTTTTTTCAAACTATACATCTGACAAGGTGTTGAAAGCAAGAATGTATTAAAAAAAAACAGTAAAAACTCAACACCAAAAAGAATAAAAAAATTTTAAAAAATCTAAGTATACATTTTCTTCAAAAGAAGACATACAAATGGCCTACAGGTACAAGAAAACACACTTGAAACTTTGTTGGAAATAACTTTACAACTTGGGGAGTGGGAGTCAGGAGGGAGGGAAAGTAGGAGAAAATGAGGGAGGGGTAACAATGTTGAACAAGAAATGTACTGGGGCTGGGGATATGGCCTAGTGGCAAGAGTGCCTGCCTCATATACATGAGGCCCTGGGTTCGATTCCCCAGCACCACATATACAGAAAATGGCCAGAAGTGGTGCTGTGGCTCAAGTGGCAGAGTGCTAGCCTTGAGCAAAAAGAAGCCAGGGACAGTGCTCAGGCCCTGAGTCCAAGGCCCAGGACTGGCCAGAAAAAAAAAAAAAAAGAAATGTACTCATTACCTTATTAACTATAACCCCTCTGTACATCTCCCTTACAATATAATTAAATTTAAAAATATATAGACTTGACCTCATCAGTCATGTCAGTGAAAATCAAAAAGGCCTAAAACAGTAAATGCTGATGGGGATGGAGAGATAAGAGAACTCTTGAATGCACTCAGTTGGAGGTATAACTGCCATTACCCAAGCAGTGTGGAGGACCCTCAGTTTAAAGCCACTTGATCCCACCATCTTGTCTCTTAAGTGTCTATCCAAATGAAGTGAAATCAGTTAGTGGGAGACACATCTGCATGCCCCTGTTCTTGTATCACTCTTCATACCAGCCAAGAAATGGAAACAACTTTCCCCATCCATGAACTGAAGTAATGAAAAAAAATGTGATACATATTCACAGTGGAATATTTTTCTGCCACCAGAAGAACTATTCAGCCTATCCACCGTTGGCAATCACATGGATAGAACTGGAGAGCATTGTGTTTAACAAAATAAAATTTAAAGAAGTTAAAATGACATGTGTGAGTTTACACATAATCTGAATGTTTCAGTAGCCTAATTAAAAAATGAGAACAAAAAATATATGATTTTTATATTGATATTTTATTCTAAGTCTGTAGTGTATGTGAAATGTGGAATAATATAGTGGGAAATTGTGTCATATTTTAACACTTTTCTGTTTGAGCTCCAGAGTTCTTAGTGAGGAAAAAAAATGTAATCCAAATAGAAGATATCAAGTAACTATGGAATTTTAAACAAACAAAACAGAGAGAAAGGAAAGGACTTGGGCTATGCTAGTTAATCTAGGTTTCCCAAGCTCAAAATAGTTACCGTGCAGAGTTTCTATGAGAATATAATTCTATGACTGCCATACAAAGTCTACCACAACAATAGGTAAATAGAATTTCTATACATAGTTATGATGCTAATGGCGCGATTTTCAACATCAAAGATGATTTGGGCATTAGGTGCAAATAGACAAATGGGTTAACAAACAAGGAGCACTGGAAGTGGTAGGAACAGCTAGCTGGTTTGTCCTCCCTCCTCTGGTCATGCCACACTGTGCTTGCTCCCTGTAGGATTTCATGAGATGGCTGGCTCCTCATGGACAGGCATCTGGGCTCCTCGCTCTTATGCCTCTCTGTCCCCAGAATTTGCCTCAAGCCTAACACATGCTGACTTCTTTATAGCCCGTTCAGGGAGGAAAAGGGATGGATGAGGAAAAGATAGACGAGAAACAAATGAAAGGAAGAGAAAGTCTAGTGCACTCAGTGTTCATGGGTTTGAAACTGTAGCTCCCTTACTTGCACTTCATGCATGGTAAGAATACCATCATTCTACTCCTCACCTCCAACTTACCAGCTGCCCCACACCATCTCAATCCTGGCTATCGATGTGAGTATAAGTCCTTATGCAAATTGTTAATCTTCCTTTTGAGCATGACACATCCAGTTCAACAAGACAATTGAAACGGTGCTTTGTCCACTTCCTAAACTTCTGTTATAACATTTTTTAATAAGAGAAGTGATCAACTTAGACAGAGTTCTTTTCCAAAGCTTCTCCCAGTAGAAAAAAAGTGGTTAAAATATTTAAAGTTTGTAGAACAAAGAGAATAGACCATACTATCTACTTGAGAGAGGGGAAGTAATCATCTGACTAGCTTGTAGAAATGCTCAGAAATGACAGCTACCTGAAACCTCTAGAAGAAAAGTTATATGTGAGTCTTAAAAAAAAAAATTGGCAGTAGTGGAGCTTTGAACTCAGGGTTCATGCAGAAGTCATCTGGCAAAATTGCATATCCCCCAAATCACTCTATAGGGAATCCTATTGGTAGATAATACTTCTCTCCGTGAAAGTGCTTTTGTATGGAAGGCAAACAACACAAGCAAATAGGATGTAAAAATGAGAAATACAATGAAAGGGAGTTTTCTCCTCAGGTTTATAACATCAAAGCGGGGCATTTCATTCTACCTGTTTCTTCTTTCAGAGGCTCATTCTCCATTCACTAGGAGAGGTGACAGTCACACTCTGAGAGTGAGCAGCCAGGAAAGCAAGAGTGCAGCTGCCTCCTGCAGGACCAAGCAATGAGTCCATGGAGTTTTACCTGCTGTAGGTGTTGGCCTGAGTTAGGGTTGGGACTTTTGCGATGTTGTCCTAGCTGTGTCCCCAGAAATCTGCCTTTTGGCAGAAGTCATCTCTGCGTTTTCTGAGTGCTGCCCCGGTTCGCTTACCTGGATCACCTCCATCCTTAGCTGTTGGGAGTTATAAATCCCTCCTCATTATATAGATCTAGAAGCATGGGTCATACATAGCTAAACTTGAACTTCTCCCCCATTGTCTGTTAGCATGATTAGCTAGTCACCCCTCTGAGTCTTTGTTTCCCCCACTCAAAGGGGCTAAATAACAATTGTGTATTTGTGGAGATTACCCGTTGCAGTGGAGGAAGGGTGCTGGCCACAGAGCCGGTCGCACAGTGACATTTCAGCATCCCGAGGTCACAATCGCCCATCTCCCTCATGGCCCTGGAGGTGACAGAGGGAGAAGGGCTCATGAGCAAAGCCACTCCCCTGGGCCTGTACTAGGAAGCTTGCTGATCTATGAGGGGGAGCTGGGCATGGAAGAGAACAGTGCTCACCCCTGGAAAGTGGAGGGAAGGAAAATGCCGTGATGACGATGGCACATAGCACAAAGGTGAAGAAGCCAAAAGACTTCCACAGAACCTGGCAACCTGCACCATAGGGGTCCAGAGGAGAACAGGTGAATTATGCTTGCCAAAAATACATGCTTCTATCCCTCTCATTGGCACCTTGCACATGTGCACCCACATAGCATTGCATACCCGTGCTCTCACAATACTCACATCCATCCATGTGCCCTCACACACTCAGGCACACTTAAACATTCATGATCATGCACTCAAATTTTCCCTCACAAAGTTCGTACATTCAGAGTATATGAATATGCATACAGTTTTACTCACATATACTTCTGCCCTGTCCTCTTGCACATTCATACACACACATACACACACACACACGCAGGTGGCACATATTCTCATATACATTTCTTGGGCAGGAAGTGTAACTCTACCTCAGAAATAAGCCATCACATTAGCTGGGCACTGCAGCTCAAGCTTAGCTACTTGGAAAGAAGATATAGGGGAATCATGGTATAAGGACATCTCCCACATAAAAATGTTTGGGAGACTCCACCAATCAATAGCTGAGAATGGCAGTGTGTGAGTATCATCCCATAGTGGGAAAGCATAATATCTGGGTACAGTGTAACATGCTTATTATCCCAGCAACAAGGGAAAGCACAATTGGGAGTATAATCTAGGCCGGCCAGGCACACAGAAAGGACCTATCCTCAAGATAGCCAATGCATAAGGGATTAGCAGAGTAGTTCAAGTGGTAGAGCACCATTTTTAGCACCTTCAAAAATAAATCTAATACAATATAAAGCTAGAGACATAGTTCAGGGATGGAGTGTCTGCCTAGCAAGTAAGAGGATTTCTGCCCTCCTATCCCCAAAAGAGGAGAACTTAGAGTAAGCAAGTGCAGTTCCTGATGTCTGAGGCCCCATACCCAACCTAGAAATGCATGGCTTCTGATGCTTTGTTGGGGAGTGGAAACGAGAGCATCAGGCACTGCCTCACAGCTGGGGGTCTCCGAAGCACTCCATGAGCTGATCTGCCCCATCTTCATGGCTAGTGGGGTTCACTGAGGTGTCCAAGAAGGCAGCAGACTTTCCTGGATCCCACTGATTCCAGAACCTTCTCAACACACTGCATTGCTCCCTCAACCTTAGGCTGTGAATATGACAAAATTTTAAACATTCATTCATCTGTTGGTGTTCTTCCATATTTCTTGCTAGAATATACAGCAAATAAAAAGTGTTCTAACCAATTCAGCTTGTGGACTAGTAGACTAACCCTATCCAGTGTCCTGAAAGTGTATTTTTTGACATTTATCATTAAAAAGAACCACCCAGAATGAAAGAGGTAGCATAACCAGCATGCATTATATTCATAAACTGACATGTTGGAATGAAACCCCTTTGTACAACATCTTAAAGATCATAAAATTTAAATTAACACTATTCAAAAAAAGAATTGGAACGTGAACTCCAAGTACAGGCTTTTAGGAATTGCAGTAGGGGTAGTGACATCTCAACCCCCAAATAACCCTATTTTTCTGTTGGCTGGTTCCTGAAATTGCAAACTGTGAAATCTTTCTTTGACTTCTTTCATTGCCATGATTGATTCTGCTGGGCTGAGGATACAGGAAGCAAGATGGAATCCATCACCTCTCTTGGGGGAGCGACAGGCAAACAGAGTTCTGAAACACAGGAGTGGACCAATGAGGCAGAAAAGGTGGGGAATATGTCAGAGTGGGAGATGTTGGCATGTGGCTCAGGGTGAATAAGCACTGAGCTTTGAGGATGGAGCAAAGCAGGGAGCCAGGACCTTGTTCTGTTGGGTGGAGGATTCTGGGTGGGAGGAATTGTTACACAAGGTTATGATATCATCCTATTTGCATGTCCAAATGCAAATTCTGATGAAAAGTGGAGACTGGCCTATGTAATCCATTATGTCACTTTTAATCCTAATGCTATTAACCCAATTAGAAAGCAGGATGATTTTTGAAACAAGTTATAGATTTTTTGGAGTGGATAATAGATCAGAAGCAGGTGTGAGCACCTGAGGACAGTGGGATTGGAAGGTGCCAACATGCAAAGGGACAGATTAGTGCAGAAGAGACAAATGACTGTCTTCCTCCTATCTGTCCAGGCTTGCTAACAAGAGAGATGTAAGTTAAATGAGTGTATTTTACTTTGTGATAATGGTGCTGGGGCTAGAAGTCAAGGGCCCTCAAATGCTAGGCCCAAGCCATGCACCCCTAATCATTTCATTATCTATTGGAAATCATTACTTCATGAATTACAGCCCAATTTTAATCAACAACCAAGTATTTGCAACATATGTAACCATACCTGAAAGATAAAAATTTCAAGGAAATGTTAGTACTTTTGACTTAGACTTATAGTCAGTTAATGCCACAGATTAACCAAGTTGAATTTACTCCTGCAAGAGTTATTTTGTAAAGAGAAATTAGGGTCTGTTATATAATTGTTGGCCACACTATAATTAGTTATAATATCCTGGACATGATGATTTCCATGGAAAGAATAGCCTTAATATGGTAAAGAAAAATAATGTATTTACCAAGTATCTATGCGATAGTAGGCACTATGCTAGGCTCTGGGACAGAGAAGCAAGCACAAGAGGCATAATTGGAGGCTTTATGACTCTCAATTCTAGTTAGAGAAATTGACTCAATTAAAGAGTCAAATTCAACTCCAGTTAATAGGGCAATGGGGCAATCTGGTGTGGTGGGATACATCTATAAGCCTACCGATATGGGAGGCAGAAGTAGGAAGGTCTCAGTCTGATGCAAGCTTGGGCAAAAGCAATGGCCAATACCTTAAAAAAGCAAGTAACAGCCAGAAGCTGATATAGGAGTGGCACACTCCTGTAATCCTAGCTACTCAAGAAGCTGAGATCTGAAGATCACAGTTTGAAGCCAGCCCAGGCAGGAAAGTCTGTGAGACTCTTGACTTCAATTAATCACCAGAACAAACGAACAAGCAAACAAACAAGCCAAAAGTGGAGCCGTGCTGAAATAGTAGATAGCTGGCTGTGGACAAAAGATATTAAGGGACAGGGCCCAGGCCTACCCTAAGTTCAAGCTCCAGGACTTCTCTCTCTCTCTCTCTCTCTCTCTCTGTCTCTCTCTCTCTCTGTCTCTCTCTCTCTCTCTCTCTCTCTCTCTCTCTCTCTCTCTCTCTCACACACACACACACACACACACACACACACACACACACACAAATAACAAAAAGGACCAGGGCATGGATCAAGTGGTAGAGTGCTTGCCTAGCAAACAACAAGCCTTATTAAGATTAACCATCAATATTGCAAAGAAAAAAATGAAAAGCTATGTGGAGTGGTCATATTTGAAAACAAGATGGCAGAACACATTGGCAACTATTTAACCTAGAAGTCCAGAAAGGCTGTAGAAAGGAATGGGAATCTAGATTGAAGAAAGAATTAGCTTAGGGGAGTGTTAGGAAAATAAGTGACTGGGCAGAGTAACATAATAAGCCTTACTAAATGTGAAATACACAGGCAGTGCGTGCAGAAGGAGGTCAGGGGAAGACAGCCATCAACGTGGTGGGAGATGCAAACAGACTTAGTTTGAAGAGTGCCCTGCCTGCCACAGGGTGGGTGACAGCCAGGGGCTGTGCTCCCTGGCAATGGCATCCAATCCCTTGTTTACATTGTGGCACTTAGCTAAAACCCTACTAATTAATACCAAAGACAGTTCCCCACAGTGGGGAGCACCCTCACCCTGGCTTCTGTAATTTGAGAAAAAAACAAACAAATGAGAAATGCTGAGAATTAATTTCAAATGACCCAATCAATATTCCATTATGATGATACAGAAAGGATAGGAGACAGAAAAAAACACCGCAGAGGGGAAACTGTATGCATGGAAAATTGGGTAAAATTATTTCTCCCTGAATTGATAGTGTTGCGATCAAATTTAGTTCTATCTCCATAGACGAAAGGCTTCTGCAGTATTCTTGTTTTCCTTTAAGTAAGGGAGGGAGGGCAGTGGAACCTTCTCTCTGGTTCCAGATTGCTCACCCCTAGGGAATGGCTGCTGAGCTGCTAGGAGGTGGACGCTTCCAAGGAAATAAGTAGAGCAGAAACAACTCCTGAGGTATAGACGCCTTTCTCTATCTGAGATTCAGGAGAGGAGCTCTCAAATTGTGTCTGGGAATAAAAACATGCTTCAGTGTTCAGTTTGAAGTTAATCATAGAAATGAACAGACTCTAATATGCTGAGATTTCACTCTACATTTTCCTTGATTCTACAAAATCACTACAGCTATCAGATTTCGATCTGGATTTTGTAACTGGCTAAGGGGGAGAGAGTTTTAGGGAGAGTCTTAGTCCCTGTTTAATACCTGAGACATTGTTTGTCAAACCCTAACCTTGTAACCAGTTCACAGTAAACATGGACATTTTAAAGCCTTTTGGGGATTATAGAGTATAAAATGAAGATTCATTTTCACTGTGGCATAACTATAAAATTGCAACCCTAATCACATTCAATTTGAATTACTAGGAGGCCATACGAAGAACAAATTTAATTTTTCTTCCCAAAAAATTTCCTCTGATCTTTCAACCTTTCCTTCCTTCTATAAGATTAGGACAGGTTACTATTGATCCCCTTCTAAAAGCTAATGGGACAGAAAGTGGATCCAAGTGACATCTCAGTGGCTCTGGTGTCTAATAGGTGTCCTCGTATAAAAGAAGCACTTTGGATTGTGAAGACTGGACTTTCCTTGCAGAGCTTCATAGAGCCTATTCCATTTCATCAACAAAGGAGTTTGGAATTGTTTACAACCCTGCCCCTTCTCCACATGCAGTGTCAGAATAATGAAAAGCCCTATGCTTCCCTGACTGAGGGCTGACACTCTGTCCTTCATGGACAACTTAGTTGCCATAGAAGGAAATGAGGAAATAATTTCAGAGTTGCTATTGATCTGGCATTGCATTAACTGTCTGCTGAGCCAAGCTCTTTATTGACAAAATGCTAGCTGGCCACTTCTAATGAGCTCAGCTTTCCCTAGCAGATCTGAGGATGGCTAAAATGATAGAAGAACAGAATTCATGAAACTCACCAGGATATGTATGGGACCCCTGAGAGTATTTTCCTGTCACATCTTACAGAGCTGGAATGAAATGACTGGTTCTTCTTCACAACCATCTGCATGGAGGAACATGAACATGTCCCTTAAGACAAACCACTCAACTAGGAGATGTGACGCTATTGTTGAGTCGAACGGTGAAGTCCTACAGGGAGGGCATAGCCATTTCTTATGTGCAGATCGCATTGTCCTTTCATAGATGCTGTTCTTTCCCACACTGATGCCATTTAAGTAATATCCTCCGGGGAGCCCCCTTTCCACCTGGATTCATCCCTTGAGATGCTTTGGAATCTCAGAGAGAATCCTAAGAGCCATCTGTTTTTCACAAAAATGAAGTCTGTGTTGAAATGCAAGTTAAATGCAGAAATACGCTCAAGTCCTAAGCGCACAGTTTGATGCACTTTCACAAAGTGAACACACCTCTGTGCCCAGGGTAGATATCAACAAGCGATGCTCTCAGAACCCAGACTAGGCCATCCCTCTTCCCAGCAAGGCACAACAGCATGAGGTCTCACACTAGAGATTCTTTCTGCCTGTTTTGACCTTTATATAAATCGAGTAACATAGTACATAAGCATTTGTTTCCTGCTTTGCTTACTTAATATTCTTCTTGAAGGATTCAACCAAGAATGACAGAACTTCGAGGTCCATATACAAGATGTTGTTTTATACATGGAGAGAGATGTAGCCTGATTTGAGTGGGCTTTTTTGAAAAGCAAAGACCAAAAACTTGAAACTTTCTCTTTTTTTTACATTTATTTACTTATGTATTGTCAAAGTGATAGACAGCGGGGTTACAGTTTCATATATATGGCAGTGAGTACATTTCTTATCAAACGTGTTACCTCCTCCCTCATTTTTCTCCCACCTTCTCCCCTCCCCAATCCAATCTCCTCGTCCCCGAGTTGTGCAGTGGATTTACAGCATATTATCTTTTAAGTATTGCTGTTGCATTGGTTCACCTTTTACCTTTTGTCTCTCCATTTTGATGTTCCCCTTCCTTCCCTAGTTCCACTAAGCATATATACAATACCCAGTCCACCAAAATCAGTTACAGTGACATCAGGGGTAAAACCATGAGGAAGAAAGACTTTCTTAAGAGGAATTTAGCAGTCATCTCAAAGTGATACAGATTATCTCGAGTAGCTTTCTTGGAGTATGCTTTGAGTAAGTAGAAATTGCAATGTCCGGTTGCCTCAGAAATATTCAAAAGGCTGTGTGAGCCTCTATCCAACAGAATAAGAGGAAGTACTCACATCATTTCAGGTTTGACATCCACGTATTCCTATCCATGTATTACAGTAACTCCCTGCTTTGAAACTTAGCAAAATTATTTTAAGCTTCTTAAATTCCCTGCAGCTTAGAACTACTACATAAATATTCACAGGACTTTCCAAAGCAAAAATTGCTTCTTTTCTTGGCTTCCAACAAGCAAACCAACAAGAGACTTTACTGGAACAAGATGTAAAAGCACTATTATTCTGAATTTGAACATCAATTTTAAAAGCAACTTCTCATAATTTCTGGAGCTGGTAATCAGAGAAGTAGAATATTAATGAGATATATCAGATGCTTTAGCTTTTACCATTGGAATTTGCAATGTCTTTTAAAAGCTAAAAAGAAATACCCGGTGTAAAAATAAGTTTTCCTTTCCATTGTAGCATAGAAGTCAAAATTACCTTTTATGACAATTAAATCATACCTACTTATTTTAGTAAAAGGAATGACTTTTTTTTCTTGCCTAAAATTAAAAAGGGCACAGGAAAGAAATAAACAGAAGAGCTGCCACACTTTGAACTGGTGATCGAGAGGTTTATGTAAATACAAGGCAAAACTAAAAAGGAATGGAGAATCCAAAATTAGCAGATTTAATGCCCAGTTGTCACTAGCATGAGTGTGTGTGTAAGAGGTTCATTCATTCATTCACTTGTTCATTCATTCAATCTTTACAAAGACCTATGTGTACTTACCATAGCATTAAGCACTGATTAGTAATAGTTTACTAAAGGAACGAAAGCATCTTGCTCTAGTAGGAAAAATACATGTGTCTGGAAACAATGGTGCACTGGTAGATAGGCTCTCTGAGGGAAAAAAATTGTTGCCTTTGTGTTTGCCAAGTTCTGTGGTATAATTATTCTCTCTCTCTCTCTCTCTCTCTCTCTCTCTCTCTCTCTCTCTTTTTGCCAGTCCTGGGCCTTGGACTCAGGGCCTGAGCACTGTCCCTGGCTTCTTTTTGCTCAAAGCTAGCACTCTGCTACTTGAGCCACAGCGCCACTTCTGGCTGTTTTCTATATGTGGTGCTGGGGAATCGAACCCTGGGCCTCATGTATATGAGGCAAGCACTCTTGCCACTAGGCCATATTCCCAGCCCCAGTATAAATATTCTCATGATGGTCTCAGGATATCAGTATAAAGTCACTGACCTGGAGTTAGGAGAAGACACCTGGATGTGGCTTGGGAACTGGTAGGAATCATCTCCAACATGCTACTGCTCCAAATGAATGTTTAGAGATACAGAAAAATGAATAGTTGATACAAGATAGAGGAGACCCAAACAGCAACAGACCTTTTTATCTGTTAATTAAAGAAAAGAGAGTCCTAGTGTTCACTCTGGGATGGAGAAAGCCCACAACTGTAGCATCTCACCAAATGTAATGGAGCCAAGGAAGCGAGAAATGATCTTACAACAGGAAAGCTATAGAAGCAGAATAATGACTCTTGAACAGTGACTTGGAAGAGGGTCTGAGGTTCTGACAGCCCCAAATATCTCCCTGTGTCATTTTGCTATGAAATCTGAAATTCCCACAGTTAGCTCCTTTTTTTCTTAGACTAAATTACTGTATCTCAGAAGGGCTTTGTTTCTTGAGACAGTTACAAGTTGAGCTCCTGATAAGTAGGTAATGTAGAATTGTAGAAAGAACTTTGGTTGTGAGGTCAAGGCTAAAGTGGCAAATAACTGAGTGTGTGCCATATAAGTCCTATTGCATCTTCCAGCCTTTGTCTCTGTGGAAGCAATGACATGTTGTTTCATTCTTATCTAACACATTGGAAATCACATTTACAGTCAGTAGCTCTCTTATTCAGACCAAGACATCAAATCTATTGGTTGATCAGGAGCTGATGAGTCTTGACTATAATCCTAGCTACTAAGAAGGCTGAGATTGGAGGGTTAATGTCGCAAGCCAGTCTAGGCAAGAAAGTCCATGATACTCTTATATCCAATTAGCAGGCAAATAGAGTGGAGCACTAGTCTTGAGCACACAGCGCTAAGGGAGAGCATACAGGTGCTGGTTCTAAGCTCAATACCAGTACACACACACACACACACACACACACACACACACACACACACACACACCTGTTCATTTGGTTTCTCTGTGATAAAAGATCCAATTTTGTTGTTTTATTGGGAAGTGGGGAAATCAATATGGCAGCACAGGTGCATGTTCATTAATTTTTTTATTGTCAAAGTAATGTACAGAGAAGTTACAGTTTCATATGTAAAGCAGTGGGTACATTTAATTAGTTTTATAAGCAAGTCAAAAAAGGCCTAGATAAAATGGAGGTCTTCTGAAGGGCTTTGGTGAACACCACCAGTTCTTACTCCTGCTTTCCAAAGTTTCTTCAGCTTCCCAAGAAAAATCCCTAGACTCTCATGATCACATATTCGGAAATCTTAGAAAGCTAACATGAAGCTACAAATTCAGCCATCTTTTGAATCCAGCTAAACAGAAGCATATGAGAAATGCCCAGAACTTGGAACACCATAAATCAAGGTTAATAGTTAGATCAAAATGTCTTCACATTAAAAAAAAAAACCAACAACAGAATTTTGAGTCATTTTCCTCCCACTGCTTTGCAGTTCATCATCCATAGGCATGGAGTGTGTACAATGTGCATTTTTATCGCCCTCTTAAGTGTCTTAAAAGTTACAGCTTGGTTATTAGAATTCCTCTAGGTCAGCAATCATTGGCAAATAGAGCTGCACTAATTTTATACCTGTCATCATAATTGTACCCCAATTCATGGTAGATCCAGACAACACATAAAACTGAGTTTAGGCAGCCCTTTAATGAATCCTCTGGAACTTCTCAAAACTTGGGTCCAAAGGGATCGTTACCATACACATGCCATGACCTGAGTTCCTAATTCTTAACCAGAGAAACACGAAATGTGCCCAGTTCTGTTCTTAACATCCTTTGAAGTAAAATAAGAGAAAAACCCTCTTTACCCTTGCTCTTCCGCAACTTTAAGACAAAGACATGTATTTTCCTTAATATTCACTTACTCTTGGTTGTGACAGCCTTTGTCTGACAGAGCAAATATAACTGGGCTTAAATTTTTTAATAAATGAGTTGTATGGGGGGCATCTTGCATGTGCTGACAGTAGCATGGTCCAAACAGCTAGTTGACATTAGAACCCCAAGATAAGAAATGGGTAGCTTTTATATCACATTAAAAGTGGTCAGGGTAAAGACTTTATGAGGTCCTGAAACATGAGCCATTTCAGAGGTTTCCTAGAGACAGATTAAAGGATGGAACAAAATGGGCTTCCATCAGCAAAGAACATCTTTATTTACCTATTTATATTTACATCTGTTTGTCTGTTTATTAAATAAATGCAAGCTTGTAAGATGCAAAAATTAAAAAGTAAATGTTTCTTGTAAGAACCTACAGAAGAACAGTTATTTTCATATGCAAAGTTCCATGAGTTCTTATACATATACATACACCATGTGTGTGTTTGTGTGTGTGTGTGTGTGTGTGTGTGTGTGTCTGTGTATGTGTGTGTATGGCCCTTTGGTCTTTTGTTTTGTTTTGTTTCTTTTTTTTAAAGTTTTTATTATAAAACTGATGTACAGAGAGGTTACAGTTTCATACGTTACGCATTGGATACATTTCTTGTACTGTTTGTTACCTTGTCCCTCATACCCCCCCTTCCCCCTTTCCCCCCCTGCGGTGTTCAGTTCACTTACACCAAACAGTTTTGCAAGTATTGCTTTTGTTGTTGTTTCTCTTATTTTACCCTTTGTCTCTCAATTTTGGTATTCCCTTTGAATTTCCTAATTCTAATACCAGTACACACTGTTTCCCATACACTCAGATAAGATTACAGAGATAGTGTAGATACAATAACAAGAAGGTGATACACGAACATCATCAATAGTAGAAACTACAGATACACATGGGATGTTGAAAGTAGTTACAACTCAGATATAACAATCATTTCCATAAAATGGAGTTCATTTCACTTAGCATCATCTTATGTGATCATAAGGGTATAGCTATTAGGCTCTTGTGATCCTCTGCTGTGACTTGCCTAAACCTGTGCTAATTATTCCCAATAAGGGAGACCATAGAGTACATGGTTCTCTGGGTCTGGCTCACTTCACTTAGTATAATTTTTTCCAAGTCCTTCCATTTCCTTCCAAATGGGGCAATGTCATTCTTTCTGATAGAGGCATAAAATTCCATTTTATATATGTACCACATTTTCCTGATCCATTCGTCTACAGAGGGGCATCTGGGTTGGTTCCAGATTCTTGCTATGACAAATTGCGCTGCAATGAACATTGTTGTGCTGGTGGCTTTACTATGATTTTGTTTGTGGTTTTTTGGATAAATACCCAAAAGTGGGGTTGCTGGGTCATAGGGGAGTTCTACATTTAGCCTTCTGAGGACTCTCCATACTGCTTGCCAGAGTGGCTGAACCAGTTTACATTCCCACCAACAATGAAGTAGGGTTCCCTTTTGGCCACATCCCCTCCAACAACTGTTATTGTTAGTTTTCTTGATATATGACATTCATACTGGGGTGAGATGGAATCTCAATGTTGTTTTGATTTGCATTTCCTTTATGGCCACTGATGTAGAGCACTTTTTCATATGTCTCTTGGCCATTCTCATTTCCTCATCAGAGAAGTCTCTTTGTAGGTCTTTAGCCCACTTGGGCGGGGCACCTCTGGCTAAGCCGAGGCCCAGGGCACGCCTCCCGCCTGGGCAGGGGGCGTTCTCCTGGGCGGAGTTGGCTCTCACTGATTGGTCCCTCTTGCCCTTTTCAAAGATGGCTAATTTGACCTCGCTTTTCCCAGGCCCGCTTTAGTTTCAATCTGGTCTGACCCTATGCCAGTGGCAAAGATGGCGCTTTGCTCTGGCGGTGGGGGCAGGGCTGCCTTGCCAGAGTTGCTCTGTGGTGGCGAGTGAGAATATCTTTCCTGGGTACTCACGCTTTCTCGGCGATTTCAGGTCGTCCATGCTCAGGCGCCGGCTGGTCTCCGCTGTGTGCTTTACCTCCGTGGAGTGCAGGTTGCTGTAATGGGCACTGTGCCGGTGCCGCTGACACTGGCGTGGCGGTGGGACACCGCCCAGAGCTCGAATCTGTGTTTTCAGACGTGCAAAGTCGATTTTTCCTTCCTGGCCAGAATCCCTGTACTGTTACAACTTACGCTGGTTGTATTTCTAGTAGTAAAAGTTTCTATGGGGTGAGAAATCTGCGGTGCTGGAGGGAGCTGAGCTAGTGCACTGCAGCTGCTCTGCTGTCTTCCCGGAAGTCCTACCCTTTGGTCTTCACAAGGGGATTCCAGGGCCCTGCAGACACCGAAATCTTCAAGTTCTCAAGTCACTTCTATAAAATGGCATGGTATTTGCACGTAATCTATGTAAATCCTCCAAATACTTTAAATCATCTCTTGACTACTTATAGTACCTACTACAATGTAGGTGCTATGTAAATGGTTGTTATTCTATATTGCTTAGGGGACAAGGACAAGAAAAATATCTGTATATAGTCAGTATAAATGTAATATATGTTTCAACAATTTTCAATAAGCAGTTGACTAAATCCAAAGGATGTAGAATGCCTGAGTAGAATCAGAAAAGACTGTGTGTGTGTGTGTGTGTGTGTAGCTATAAGTATCTAATAAATATCATTGTATTTCCAGATAGATTTGATATTTTACAAGTTTCTTTTTTTCTCACCTATCCTCCTCATCTTTTATGCTAATCCATGAAATTCTCTAGCTTTTTTTTTTTTATGCCGGTCCTTCAACTTAGGGCCTGGGTACTCTCCCTGAGCTTTTGTGTTCAAGGTTAGCACTCTTCCACTTGAGCCACAGATCTACTTTTTGGTAGTTAATTGGTAAGGAGCGGCTCATAAACTTTCCTTCCCAGGCTGTCTTTGAGCCACAATCCTTAGATCTCAGCCTCCTGAGTAGGAAAGATTACAGTTTGAGCCACCAGCCCTTGCTCTGTGTCTTTTCTTAATGAATGGATGGAATGGACTCTACTTGACATATATGGCTTATGATAGTTTCTTTGTGACAGAAGCATGGGGCAGGGAGTGTCTTATTTCACAGATGGATATGTGAAGTGAGGAAGATGCTTGTCCCTCCCCGAGACCAGAACCAACAGCATCCAGTTATCAGCCAAGGCTGAGACTTTGATACGTTGGGTTTTAAAGCAAGCTTCTCTTCCCCTGTGCCAGCCCACCCCCTCCCCTCTCTGGACAGATAAGTTACAATGATCACATTTTGCAAGTTATTAATCACTAAACCACAGGCAATGCCCACTCATCCCCACAAAAACTAAAATGAACCTGCTGGGTTTTCTCTGTTCCATTTCCAGTAGGAACTCAAAGCTAACCAATGATACATTTGCTTCACCATGGTTGTGCATATTCCTTTAAGAAAAACAAGTGTTTGCAAATTCTGGCAGTTTAGTATTCCCAGTTAAACTGCAGAGGCTCTTATAAGTGTTTCCTTCTCACATGAGTGATAAGACAGTTACCCTTTCAGACAGAGTAGAAGTCCACTTCGGGAACAGTTGGAGTTGCTTCCCCCAAGGAAGACTAGAGAGCAGGTCCCTGATCTGCTACACTGACCACCAGAACATGGAGTCCCACTCATGCCAGGAATGCCCAGCCATCCCTCTGCAACCTGGTGCACAGGGTACAGCTGTGATTTGGCTCAGAATCCTCCTGCTCCATCTAGTTGTGACAGCACCATGACTCTTTCTGCTGTGGCCTTGTGCATCTCTACATGGCCAGCCCTTCCTGTCACAGGTCCTTAGTGACCACCAGCAGGACCCTCGCAGGCTGGAAATGTCATTTACCCTTAGTCCCTCTCTGGTCCTTGGGCTCCTGCTGAAAGCTGTCATGGGCTGCAACAAAGGCTTGCTCTGAGCTGTCACCCGCCCTCCTCACTCAGCACTGAGCCTGACTTCTTCCCCCTCTTCTTGGCATGCCATGGCAAGGACTATACCCGCCTGTGGGAAATCCACACCCTTCCCTTCTCTTCTGAAAAAGTGGCCATGGAGCCCTTGTGCTGGCAGCAGAGTTGAAATGCACCATGTCCTGTTCCCTCTTGGGAAGGCAGGTGAGTCCGTCATGGTGAGATGGGCACAGGAAAGAGGAGGTCACTAAACCCAGCCTGGAGATGAGAGAACCCTGGGGAAGAGCTGAGCTCATCCAGGTCTGGAGGAGAGATGCAAATTGGCCAGGTGAAGGAGTGATGGGTCCTGCAGGCTGGTGGGCCTTGGCTTGAGTTTCACATCTGCCTCACCCCTCTCTCTAGCAATTCTCCCGCACTCTCCACGGGATCTCCAGGAGCTTCAGATTTCTCTTTCAGCCTCTTTCACTCTGTCCCTCCCCCCCCGCCCCCCCCCCCCTCACACACTAGGATTTTCATCCTCAACTCCATAGGTTTTAAATTCCTCTTCTCAGCTTGTATTAGCATATGACTACTTGTTCAAAGGGATTTCATCATGCCATTTCACACATGCATATGCAGTGTCTTTATCAGATTGATCCTCTCCTATGAATATGGTCACAATACTAATACTTCATGTCCATATGTGAAAATGCAACAATGAAGGCTGTTGACATGGTTTGAGAAGGGGAAAAGAGAAAGGCTAAAACAATGGAAGGGTTAAGTGTGATCAAGGTTTACATATATATGGGCATGTCACAATGAAATGCCTTTTGCAACTCATTGACGCTAATAGATGTAAAAAAGGAAAGAAATTCTCCTTCAGTATTGTCTGCCTCATGTACCCTCCCTGTTCAGACCTAAACCTCCTTGCCCACACCACCACCAGCCAGCACTTCCTCTCTCTCTGCCATGCCAAGTGTTCCACTCACTCTGCATTCACTCAGCAAATATGTACAGATGTCTGCTCTGTGTCAGGTATTGGAATAAAGGTTAAACATGGCTGCAGAGACAAGGAAAAAAAACCCTTATTCCTAGCCTACTACATCAATAGATTATTCTAACCAGCTAACTCTCACATATAGATATTGATATAGATAGATCTATTGATATAGATGTAGATTCTTTTTATTGTTCGAAATCTCTGGTTAACATGCATCAGCAATAGATTCGGGGGATTTCAATGCATTCATGCAGTGTGTGCTATCCAACTTCCCTTTTTCCAACACTTCTCATCTTTCCCTGTGCCTAATAATCAGCATTCTTCATTCTGCTCAAGTATTCTTGTAACTTTCACAAAGGAAAGAGAACTTACCCTTTTTCAGTTTACTTTACTTAATGTAAGGACTTCTAATTTCAAACTTCTACACATGGCATTTCAGTCTTCTTAGTGGCTGGCTGGTAATACTCTATTGTGTAGATTGATTTACCATAGTTTCTTTTTCCATTCACATGTTGATTGGCATTCTAAATTAATTCCATTTAGCTATTAATAGTACTATAATAGTGAATAATAATATAATAACTTGGGCATGAGAGTGCCTCTTTAATATGCTGCTTTTTGGATCATATGGTAGATCTGAGTTTTTGAAGAACATGTCCCCTATCATGGCTATACTAATTTACATTCCCACATTGGATGTAAATTCCTTTTTCTCCACATTTTGCCAGCATTTGTTTTTATTATTGTTTTCATAAAAACCATTCTAATTAGAGTGAGATGTAGCATGGTGTAGTTTTGATTCCAATTTTCTGATGCCTAATTGACACAGAAATTTTTTCATATAACTGAAGGCCAATTTTATTTCTCTTTTTAAGAAGTGTATATAACTTAGTTTTGCAAAATTTTAAAACTACTTCTATGTTCGGGATGCTAATTTGTTTTGAGAAACAGCTGGTAGATAATCTCTCCCATACTGAGGTTGTTGTCTCTTTACTCTGCTGATTATTTTCTTTGTTGTACAGAAGACTTTGAGTTTGAGGTAATCCCTTTTGCTTTTGTTTCCTGTACTCTTAGAATCATTAGCAGTTGTCATTTATATCATATTCAACCAACAGTTCTATATCATACACTGATTCCTCTACATTGCTTATCTTCTAATTACAACAATTCACATTGTAATGTGTGTGTGTGTGTGTGTGTGTGTGTGTGTGTGTGTGTGTGTGTGTGCTGGGGTTAACTCAGGGCCTCATATTCTCCCTTAGCTAGTTTTTTGTTGGTTAATTGGAGATAAGAGTCTCTTCGATTTTCTGTCCTGCCTTTGAAGCAGGGTCTTCAGATCTCAGCCTCTGGAGTACAGGCATGAACTACCAGTGCTCAGCTAATGTCTTTATTGCTCAGGCATTTATCACATTTGCTATTGTTAATTTTCTTTTTTTTTTTTTTTTTTTTTTTTTTTGGCCAGTCCTGGGCCTTGGACTCAGGGCCTGAGCACTGTCCCTGGCTTCTTCCCGCTCAAGGCTAGCACTCTGCCACTTGAGCCACAGCGCCGCTTCTGGCCGTTTTCTGCATATGTGGTGCTGGGGAATCGAACCTAGGGCCTCGTGTATCCGAGGCAGGCACTCTTGCCGCTAGGCTATATCCCCAGCCCGTTAATTTTCTTCATTTGTGAATTGTTTCTCTAGTTCTATCTTAAGTATGTATTTGTCAGGAAACTCTGTTTCTTTTCTTTTATGTGCCAGTCCTGAGACTTGAACTCGGCTTGGGAGCTGTCCCAAAATTTTTGTGCTCAAGACTAGTGCTCTAGGGGCTGGGAACCTAGCCTAGTGGCAAGAGTGCTTGGTTCGATTCCTCAGCACCACATATGCAGAAAACGGCCAGAAGTGGCGCTGTGGCTCAAGTGGCAGAGTGCTAGCCTTGAGCAAAGAGAAGCCAGGGACAGTGCTCAGGCCCTGAGTCCAAGGCCCAGGACTGGCAAAAAACAACAACAACAAAAAAAAAACACTAGTGCTCTACCACTTGAGCTACAGCTCCACTTCTGAATTTTTAGTGATTAATTGGAAATAAGACTTCCCTATACTTTGTTGCCTGGGCTGCCTTAGAATCATGGTCTTCAGATCTCAGCCTCCTGAGTAGCATGATCCATCTGCCCTAGCTTTGAAAACTTTTTAAACTGTATTCCCCATAATGCCTAGCAGAATGCTCAGTACATATTTATTCTAGAACATTTTGAGGGCACCTTCAAGGTGCTAGGGACACACACTGATGGATGCATGGAAAAAATGCATGCAACCCACAGACACCTGCCACATGAATGCTGACAGGGCTGATTGCTATACGTCTGTAGGTGAAAGGTCAGGCACAGTATTAGTCTGGTGCCCACACCCCCACCCCTCTAATGAACTTCATTGTCAATTGTTCATAGAGAAAAGACTTTTTTCATCCTTGGACATAATTTCCCATTATTCTCACATCTTGGCATTTCTGAGACTCAAAGCTGTTCACATTGGCACCCGTTACCCTGATTCAGTGATTTAAAAAAAAAATTATTACTAAGCCAGAGCTTGCAATGATTTATCTCAGGATCTCAAATCATTTTGACTCTTACCTGTACTTAAATTATAAACCTTGTCAGGAAGATATCTCATTTTCCATAAGTAGTAATAGTCAAGTTTAAAAGTTATGGGGAAATACTTTATAGAGAGTTGCTTGTTGAAATCTGTCATCTCCTTTCTAAACCTAGAGTAAGTAACCTGACTATTAATTTTTTTTTAAATTTCCATTGATTTTGAAGAAAACTTTAGTAGAAACCACTTCCTTTGCTCATCAAAGTAGAAATTTAACTTTCGTGGACTGTAGGAATTACTTTTGAAAGTTTTGAGAATGAGGAACCTTTCTTCTGCCAAGGGCCTGCAGTATGTAATGTTAGCTGTTGTTGATGTTTATGTTGTTATGAAAAACATCCCCTAGTTTGATGAATTTTGAATTCTGTGTGTGATTACCATGACAGGACGAGACTCAATAATTTCTAGGGTCTTATATGGCCCGAGAGCCAGCTGTTTCCCACCATTTGCTTTTGGTTAAGGATTGCTGGTGAGCTGATAACTAAGTCACATGAATTGAAATGAAGATAGCAAATTTCTTCTGAGTTCTGTCCTATTGTTCCAATACAAATGTGGAATCTTGAGATAAATTAAAAATAAATTAAAGATGATTTCATCCAGTCTTATTTGTAGAGGAGTTATCAGTTCAGTGCTTTGGAAGACATATCTGATACATATCAAAGGTGGATAAATAAATTAGTAAGTTCAAGTAAAATCAATGCCAAATGGTGACATGCCCTAATATCACTAAGAACCTAATAAGGTATGTGGTCACTTTTCTTTGCATTGTGTTTTTTTCAGTAATAAAGTATTTATAAAACAGCTTCTGGGAGTGCATCAAGAATGGGACTACTGCTAGACCCAACTTGTTCTTTATGCCTCTTACCTTGAGCAGAGAATGTCATTTTAAGAAAGCCGAGTGGCTCTAAGAGAATCATGCTTCTCTCTTCTTAAAACAAGTGAAAAAAAAATTTAAGTAGACATTATTCTAAAGATAACCTCTTCAAGAAACATTTTAAGTGTATCAATTTCAGTTCATTTCGAATGGGGTCATTTTACCTGCAGGATATTAAAATTCAGCTCCCATTATCATTGCTAATCTGAATATAGAGTGCCATATGCTGATGATTTTTGACAAATTTATGTGACTGATAAAATGAAAATCATATTTGTTTGCAACGTAATCATAGGCCATCATTGTCTTTCTCACTTGAGCACTGAGTTTTATTTTCTTTTCAAAATTCTGAAACTTAAGAGCTCTATTTTCTTTGTTATCTGTGATTATGATGGGCACTGAGACATTTCACATTTCTTTGTACTGAAGGTGGCAGGTAGCACAAGGCGAGGTTAATTGGATTGATAACATGGCAATATCCAAATGGCTGAATATTTTAGCATCACATTTACTGGAAGTTTGAAAGCGTTCTTCATTTCCAACTTCATCTCTGATTAAAAGCTATCAATCCCCAAGTTTTACTATTTGACCTTGTGGATCTGCCCTCTTCCCTGAATTGCTTAACTGGCCACCTTGGCACTGACCGGAGACTAATTCAGATGGAGCGACAGGGCCAGACTCATTTTGTTTTATGAGAGAGGATTTTCCACGGGGCAGCACTGGTTGATTTGTTTTTGCATCGCTGTTCAGCAGCTCTGTTCCTCTTAATGCCCAGGGAGAGGGAAGGTTTATTTCTGGGCTGGCAGAACAGCTCCTGTGCACTGGGGATGTAAGCTCCAGGTGCCCACTGGCCATGGCTGCCTTCTGAAAATGGGCTGCTCTATACAGCCAGGCATCTGCTTATCCAGTCTATGGTTTTTGTGCCTGCATAAAGCAGTCACCCAAGATGGCTCGCAGGGAGATTCTGGCTCTGAAGTCCATAGCCACATCCAGGTTTCCTGCCACGATGGCACGGGGGGGGGGGGGGGGGAGCTGGGGGACGAGGGGCACAGTGCCTCCTTACCCTCAGCTGTGTAGCACATGCTGAGTTGTCACCAGGCCAGTGTTTATGGATGGGCTCTTAGGTTCCCAGAGGATATAATAACAAATCTGTCTTGCAGGAGCTCAGACTTAGAATTTCTCAGGCTAGGACTATGGATGACCTAGCTCTTCTTATCACTGGTGCCACTTTAGCATGCCACACTTTTTGTTCGCCCATTGGTTGTTTTGAAGTGGGATCACATTTGGGTTCTCTAGATTGTCCTTGAACTTGCAATCCTCCTGCTTTAGCCTAGAAGTGCTGGGACTGAAGATGTGCACTTCTATGCCCAATGAGGATGTCGTTTTGGTATGCCTGGTGTCCTGGAAAGAGAAGAAACAAAAATAATTAGGGAGGCATAAGTGACTTGCTGACTGTGACTTGTGACAACACTTTCCCCTTTTCTGGATTTAAAGGGTAGCATAAGCCACAGCCAGTGGAAGTTAACCCACAGAGGGACTAAGGCTTCATAAAAGTTGGTTGAGTATAAGCTACAGCATCCTCTGCAATAATCAAAACAGTTATCTAGGGAGATACTGAAATCCTACTGTACAGGAGAGAAACTGAGGATCTGGTAACTTTCCTAAACACAGTTGGTGAACGCGAGTCTTAGGATCGCATCTGCAATTGGGAGCCTTTATTGTGCCCTTCACAGGGCAGATTACATCAGATTATCTTCCCTAGAGGCCACCTCAGGGTCTAAC
The DNA here is from genome assembly GCF_023159225.1 of Perognathus longimembris pacificus. Taxonomy (NCBI): domain Eukaryota; kingdom Metazoa; phylum Chordata; class Mammalia; order Rodentia; family Heteromyidae; genus Perognathus; species Perognathus longimembris. The sequence continues at coordinate 5,807,949 of NC_063175.1, read as the reverse complement.
CAGCAATAGATATTTCTGTTTCATTTCTGAGTAATGGAACAGTGCCAATCACACACCCACACACCCACTTGATACCAGTACTTCAGAGAATCAACCCATCAGGGGGTTTCCTAATACCCATCCCAGGCTGGGCCAGCCCTGATATTTGTAGTTGACTCATTTTCTCTCCCATATGAGTGGGTGTGCCTAGGTTGCTGGACCATCTATACGTCTGTCTCTGATAACCCTGGATTTCCCTTCTGCGTTTAGCCAATCAAATAGATAGATAGATAGATAGATAGATAGATAGATAGATATAGATATATGATATAATATAATATATACTATGTATTATATATGTGTATATAGTATATATAATATATTATGCAATATATTATATTTATATGTCATTATATAATAGATATTATATATAAAATAACTCCTTGTTCTCTCAACCTAATGACCACACCCTCCTGTAAGGCTGCTGGTTCTATCCTAAACAGTCTACTCACTTGACTTGTAAAGATAATAATCCTTGCCAGCCCACTGTTCATGGGATTTTAACTTTTGGAGCTAGCAGGTTTACCAACCATAGATCTGCCTGTTACCAACTGAATGATCTTGGGATTGGGAAGGTAGCATAAACTCAGCTATAGAATGGGCCTGGTTATGCTCATTTCGTGGGTGGTGGTAACAAGGACTCTGCCTGGAGCAGGGAGTTGACACATGATTCTAAGGTTACCTCCCAGCCTCACGTGGGCTACGTGGCAACAGTGCCCCTAGTGTTCCATGTCAGGAACACAGGTCAGCCCCATGATATGTGCAGGCCTGCCTGGGGTGCAATTAGTCATTTATAAGTATCCTTTATTTCCCTCTTGCTGATAGCTTCTCTGAGGACCAAATTGCAGTAGTCCCAAAAAAGTGTTCATGTGGAGCCAGAAGAGCAGTTAGAGGCCACAGGACACAGCGGGAGCTCAGGTTTGAAGGAAAGCATTGCACTGTTCTCTTCCTTGCTGTCAATGGTCAAGAAAACTCTGATGTGGAGAAGCAGGTGGCTATGAGCTCTCGTGGCATTATCTGGAAGCCCACTGCAAAGCCCATTTAAGTCTGCACATGAAATGTGAAGCATTGAGCATTGAGTCATTCTGTGGTTCCTGTGGCCCAAGGAAATCCCATTCCTCAATAAGGCAGAAGCAGCTCCAAGGTGTCCTGCCTTTGTCCTATCTGACAGGTGGAACCCCAGCAGCTCACTTGCTGTGTCTTGGCCAAGGAGGTCTTGCATATTGAATAAATATTTCATCAATAAATATATGTTTCCTAGTATCACCCTCTCACTTTATTGTAATGCCAGAGAACTTTCCTCATGACTGGCCAGGTTTCTGAAGATGGGGCATCATCTGAGCTATTTTACAGTCCAAGAACTTAAAGTTTAGATTTCCAAATTTATCATTTTTATTTTCCTAACACATTGCCTGACAATAAATATTTTTTGCTCTTTGACCTAAATATGATTGTTCAGTTATATTTCTATTTTCCTTCCTAGGTAGATACCTTAGGTGTGCAATCTATGCCTGCTGGCTTCATTATATTTGCTCTGTATACTTTAGACTCTAACTTTTCTTTTATCTTTTTCTCTTAAAACTCTCTTTCATCTGATACTCTAAGCCTTTCCTGCTGTTCTTGGTATCCCTCCAGATTGAGTCTCTGCTTTTCCTCTTTGACATAACCAATGACTTCTTCCTGGTCAAATGCTGGACTTGCCAGGTGCCGAAGAAATCCCACAGGGATAGGGGTGTCTTGTCCCTCTGGAAATCAATATGAAGACAAGGCAACAAACAGTACAAGAAATGTATCCAATGCCCAACGTATGATACTGTAACCTCTCTGTACATCAGTTTGATAATAAAAATTTGAAAAAAAAAAAAGAAATGCCAAACCTAACCTATACTTCATCACCATAACATGAATACCAAAAAAATTAATTAGTCCGCAACATAAAATCAACATTTGTAGAAGAATGTACATAAGAGAATAATTATGACTTGGAATCAATGAGTTCTTAGTCCAAACTCCGAAAGTACTACTATTGGGAAAGAAAAGTGATAAATTAGACTTTGTCAACATTAAAAACTTCTCTACATCAAACTATATGAAAAACATTAAGTGGCAAAGGACAAACTGAGAAAAATTTCCCCATGAATATATCTGACACAAACCTACATAGAGAATGCATTTATAAGACTATACAATTCTTTGTAAAAAGACAATACAGTAATGAGAGTGAGCATCCCCAAAACCAAAATGGGCACAGAAATGGCCAGTACACATATGAACATTATCCATCATTAGGGGCAAGGGAATTTAGAAGACTAACAATACCAAAACTGATGGGAGACAGAGCAAATGGCATAATAACTGAGGACATGCAACAGGAGTGGTGTTAAAGAGCACAACATCTTTGAAGCCCTTGTTGGAACTTTCCTATCCTGCTGAACCAGTAACAATAATACACCCAGCAATTCTGCTCCTTGGTATTGCCCAGAAGAAGCAAACTCATATATCCAAAAGAAGACGTACATAGACTGCAAGACTGCTCATGGCTGCTTTACTAATAATAGCCACAAATAAGTCAAAACAACCCAAATCAGAAACAAATGACCAACAAGAGGAGAATGGACTTTACAAGTGTGATATAGCAGTAAATGGAACACCTCTCAGAACAAAAAGGAACAATGCATTTAACAATGTAGATGGAATTGTAAAGCTCACTGGGTGTAAGGAGGCAGACATCAGTGTGTGGTTCTGAGGTCCACTTCTGTGAAGTCCAAAAAACTGAACTATAGTGATAGGAATCAGGGCAGCACTTTCTGAGAGGGGAGGGAGGAGTAAGGAGCACAAGAAACTTTAGGTGGTATTGGAAATATTTTATAAGATTAGAATGTTGGAAATATTCTTGATAGGAGTGCCAGTTATATGCAAGTGTATATGTTTGCCAAAACTCATTGAACTGTGTAAGTAAGATCTATGACTTTCACTGAGAGCTCCTAATGCTGTAAACATATTTTAATAGAACAAGCAGAACTTCCCCTTTACTAGACATCTTGTTACTAGCTAATGCTCTTCTAACTCAGTAATCCTGAAATTGCAGTCTCTGCTTCAGTCTCCTTATTCTGTGAGCTGCCAAAGGCTGAACTCTGCTTTCGTGGAACCCATCTGTGTGGCATGTTTTTATGATCCCAGCTATGTGGGAGGTGGAGGTAGGAGAATCATAGTTTGAAGCTGGCCAGTTAAAAGGCATGTGATCCTACCAGAAAAATAAAGTGAAAAGGGATAGGGTTGGGTAAAGTGGTAGAGCACTTGCCCAAGAACAAAAAGTTCCACATTTCATAGTACAATCGAGAGAGACAGACAGAGACAGAGACAGAGACAGAGATAACAGATGAGAAAAGAGGAGAGGAAAGGCTAGGGGGAGGGAGTGAAGAGGATGGGAGGAGAGAAGAGGAGGAGAAAAATACAGGAGAAAAAAAAGATATAACTAGACTCAGTACACAGGTTCCAGTCTAAGTTTACCAGCAAACTTGAAGAACATTGCTCTTTAGCCAGGGAGAAGGTGCCCGAGTGGTTCACACACCACTCCCTGTCATCCAAGTCACTACCTCATCCTTCACTACATTGTCCTCTGAACCCAAGTATAACCAAATTACCTATCCAGATATCGCATGACACCAAGAAATATCAGAGCCAGCTTGGCCCATGGACCTACTTGAAAGCCCGGCACAATGTTGTCCTTGCTTTCTGAAACACCCGCCCCCTGCTTTTGGTCTGAGTCCTGTCACTTTTACAGGCCAAACGCACTGGAGAGTGATCACGGCTAATTCTGTTTTCCCAGTGGCATCTAAATGCATGGCTGATGTTCAATGAATATTAATAAATAATAACAAGTGTGTGCTCAAGTTAGGGAAGCAAGCCCCTGGCTCAATGAGGCCAGAAAAATTGAATCTCCACAATCATTAATTAGGATTAGAAAGCAAACTGGGTCTACAAGAAAAAAACGGAGCCATCTTTTATATACTCAGGCCTAGAAATGCCAAGTATGATTTAATTTTACTGAGAGGCCTATGTTTTCTTTTCTTTGAGTTTGGGAGAACAATTCTAACTCAGACAAGCCAAAGAGAAAAGTCATTAGGAACAACAAGTAAAAAACATACTGCTGTTATTTCCTCAGCAAAGCGTTATTACTCAGCTGCCTACTCTAGATATACACAAAAGAATCAACATTTATAAAGACTGTGACGAGGGGTCTGGCTAACATGTTGCTAAAAAGAATTATCCAGACCAAGCAATTTTATTGTCCCAGCTTTTTGTACCAAAGACACTGAATGGCTTGTTCCAATTTCTAGAAATTTTGTTGTCACTTTTCTGAAGCTTTTGCTGTTTGATTTGAGAGTAGAATTATATGTAGATGTTGCTTTTATGCTTCCACTAAAGAAATGCCTAATACTTGGTTATCTTTAATAATACACATTTTGTTTTATAGAACTGAAACCATGGAGCCACTGGGAAATGTTTCTCTGGGTAAATAAATGGATGCTAACCTCCAAGCTAGAAAAATGACCTGTGAATTCAGAGGTAAAAGAGACTGCTTTTAATAAGAAAGCGCAAAGAAAAGACACCAAACAGGAAAGGTCCCACAGAGACGCATGCTTGTTGGGATTTTGTAGGATGAGTCTACCTTTGCTTCTGCAAGTATTGAAGAATGAGCAAAGCATAAAACCTGAAAAGAGCTTTTAATTATCCTACATTTCTCTCTCTCTCTCTCTCTCTCTCTCTCTCTCTCTCTCTCTCTCTCTTTGTGCCAATAACTGGGGCCTCACACTCTTGTTTAGTTTCTTTGTTCAAGACTGGCTCTTTACCTCTTGAATCATAGCTCCCATTCTGGCTTCTTGCCAGTTAATTGGAGATGAATCTCTCTAATTTATATGCCCTGGCTGGCTTTGAAGTTGGATCTTCTGATCTCAGCTTCCCAAGTAGTTGGGGTTATAGGTATCAGCCACCAGAGCCCTCCCTTTTTATAACTGAGTTGTCCTTGCACTCTCCTTGACTATTTTCCTCTTATCATCACCTTCTTGTTCACTGTGCCTGACCCATCCTAGCTTTCCCCTCTGTTGCTTAGCCTGAGATCCCCTCTAAATTTGAGTCATTCTCAAGCTTTATCTGGCCATCAGCAAATCCTGCCCAAGCAAGCACCCTCTGTCACATTGCCAAATTAAAGTGTCCGTAGCACACATCACTATGAAAAAAAGAATCATGTATCTTTGCTCATTTCTCTAAAGCTCCCAGAGGACTGAACACTTGGCCTTTTCATTTCTGTGTTATGGACACCTGGACTTAGGTCGACTGTAGGACAAATGCTCATTGAATGAAGGAATAATTAATAGAAAAAAAGTACAAGGTATGAAGGAGGATTGAGAAGTCAGCAGAGTCTGAAGGACTTGAGATGTTGCGGAGGCAAAAGATGGAAAGTTGCACTGAAGTGTTAGGTGTGAGTCCATGGGCTTGAGAGCCCAGGCCAATGAACAGAGGAATACATTAGGCTGCATACAGGCAGGAATCTAAGCAAAACACCTAGCTGGGAGCCAGTAAAGGCTTTGAACCTAAGTGACATTACCAGGGATGTGCGTAAGGAGGATTTAGAGCAGCCTATTGCATAGAATGGTGCTGAGGGAAGAGTGATAAGAGGAAGTAAGTGGAAGTAAGTTCCAGGGGCTTATGCCTGTAATACTAGCTACTTAAGAGGCTAAGTTCTGAAGGATCACAGTTCAAAGCTTGCATGCATAGAAAATTCCATGAGACGCCATCTCTAAAATAATATGCAAAAAATCTGGAGCACCAGCCAATCAATCAACCAAACCAAGCAAGGGAAAGTCTCTGAGTTCAAACCCTACTAAAGCACACACACACACACACACACACACACACACACACACATGCACACATGCACACACTCATGCATGTGTGCACACAAAGCCAGACTGATGATCAAGAAGAGCAATGACAATCATAGATTATGAAAGGCTTACAAGGTGCTAGATCAACTGCTATGCACAGTATCATTCCACTGTCTTGCCTGCTTTTACTGAAAGTTCAAAGTATAGATAAAAAGTTCCCATTCTACAGGAAAGAATATTGAACCAAAGTGGGGTCAAGTAACTCATTCACTGTTACACAGCTTGAAAGAGATTGACTGGGGGAAATTGGAGAGTATTCTCTGAAAGATAGCAGGGAATGTTTAGAAGTTCTCACCAGCTATTTCCCACTGCCGTGTTCCCAGGTAGAAACCCTATTTGCTCCAAAGGTAGAGTTTGTTCCTCAGGGCTTTCCCTGGCCAGCTAAATGGCAGAGGAAGTAAATGATGTCATGGTTAATTGGAAGATTTAAGAACAAATAGGCAACTCATCTGAGGTCTCCTTTCTTGTACCACAGAGGCCAGAAACATCTTCTGGAACATTGGCATTGCATTTTTTCATGCAAACTTGGTCAAGGTGTGATGGACATACATCCTAGGTTGTTTAGAACCACTGAGGTTTGACTGCCAAGTGCACCAGCATCGATCATGCACTGCCTTGTGTGAGCAGAGTCCTTACGATGTTCTCGGGATAAAGGCAGAGATCTACAGCTGCTTCGTGATAGCACCTCTACAAAAGTGCTCTCACACTGATTCTAACACACCAAGGTTTGGCCCTGTCACTTATCCTGGCTCCTTTCCATGCATCCTTCGCATATGAACCAAAGGAGGTTGAGTAAAGCTCACTCTTCAGTGATGATACTGATGAAAACTATCAACATTAGTCCCTGCAAGGAGCTCATTTTATTTTTCTCCTTCCTACCAATCCCCAAATGGATTTATCCTTGCATATATGTGAGTCCCCTGTAAAATATTTTGGGTTTTTTTTTTCTTTATTTTTTTTTTTTTGCTTTTGTGATGGTCCGGAGACTTGAACTTAGGGACTGGGTACTGTCCTTGAGCTTTTTCAAGTGCTCTACCTCTTAAGCCATAGCTCTATGTCAGGCTTTCTGGTAGTTTTTTGGAGCTAAATGTCTCACAAAGTTTTCTGCCTGTGCTCAGCTCTCAGACTCTTGAGTAGCTAGGATTACAGGCAAAGCAGTGTCCAGTTTGTTTTTAATGTACTTACATAATTTCTGTTATACTATAATTATTGTTCTGATTCCGAAGTTATCTTATTTACTCTATGTTCTTCCCTCCCCGCCCCCCCCACCTCCCCCAGAGTATTCTCTTCCATGTAACTGTTGGCACATTTGGTCTGCTGCTTTCTCATAACTTCATAGTATTCCAGATCAAGTACCTATCGCAGGTCACCTGGTCACCTCGTCATGACCCCAACAGTGGGCATGAAGTTGTCATCCCCTTTCTTCCCTCCACAATGTCAGCACCAAACACACCATGAACTTCCTTACACAACTCTACACCAATTGCTCTGAGACATGTAGGCAAGAGTGAAACCACTTGCTCTAAGCAGGCATTTCTCATCCAAGTACATGTCTCCACATTGCATTGCATGTCACATAGCTATATAAATCTGTACTCCTACCAGCAATGTTGAGGGTCCCAGGTGCACATGTGCTAGACAGGACTTGCTATTATTCACATTTGTGAAGTGATTTTGCCTCATACATTGCCTGTCACTTCTTTAGTGACAGCCTGTTGAGAAATCTGTGAGCTGGCTTTGTGTGCTTCTGACAGGCCTTGAAGTCACTGCTAAAGACAAAGTTTCTGTAGGGCTACATCTATGGGACTGCTGGGCTTGATCCAGCAGGTGTCAAACTGTCCTGCTGGGTGTGTCACAAGTTCATGACTCTGAGCTGCTGGTCCTGTGCTCACAATACTTTCCCACAGCAGTATTCAAGAGTCATAAAAATCCATTTACTGCCCATGTTCCCTACTGGGGACTCAAGGAGTACTAAGCATAGTAGACCCTTAGGAATATTTTTTTCAATTTTATTGGGAAGGTGATATACAGAAGGGTTTCATAGGCAAGATAATGAGTACATTCTTTATGAACAGTGTTACCCCCTCTTTCGTTTTCTCCTGCTTTTCCTCACTGACTCCCCTGCTCCACAAGTTGCAAAGTTCATTTCCAACATAGTGCCTAGTGAGCATCCCTGTTGCCTTGGTTCACCCTTTGCCCACCCTTTCTCTGCTTCCCCTTCCCTTCTCCAAATCAGATAAACTTATATGCAAGACAAAGGGTACATAAATAAAAAACAATGACATCATGGAATAAACCAAAGAAGTAAAACAGAAAAAAAAAAGAAATAACTGCAACCAGTACACACACACACACACACACACACACACACACACACACACACACACTTTGTTTCCATTTCTTGGAGTTCATTTTGATGTGTCATTTTATATGGCCATAGCACATAGCTATTGATCTATTGTGATCTTCTACTAAGAATATCCTAGACATATGTTAATTATTACAAATGAGCAAAACCATGCAGCCTATATTTCTTTGGGTCTGACTTGCTTTGCTTAATATGAAGAACTGTTCAACATCTCTTGCTGTAAAAGCCATGCAAATCAAAACAACATTGTCCAACTAGAATGGACATTATCAAAAAGACTATTAATAACAGATGCAGGTGGGGATGTGGCCAAAGGGTATGCTACTGCACTGTTGGTGGGAATGCAAACTTGCCCAACCACTCTGAAAAGCAGTAGGGAGGTTCCTCAGAAGATTAAACATAGAGCTCCCCTATGATCCAGCAATCCCACTCCTGGTCATTTACCCAATTGACCACAAACAAGGCCACACTAAAGCTACCAGCAGCGTTATTGACCACATCTAAGATATGGAACCAACCCAGATGCCTCCCAATAGATGAATAGATCAAGAAAGTGTGTATATATACACAATGTAACTCTATGCTTCCATTGGAAAGAATGGCATTGCCCCATTCATAAGAAAATGGAAAGACTTGGCCCTCAAGAATATTTATAAGGGCTGGGGATATGGCCTAGTGGCAAGAGCGCTTGCCTCGTATAAATGAAGCCCTGGGTTCGGTTCCCCAGCACCACATATACAGAAAAATGGCCAGAAGTGGCGCTGTGACTCAAGTGGCAGAGTGCTAGCCTTGAGCAAAAAGAAGCCAGGGACAGTGCTCAGGCCCTGAATCCAAGGCCCAGGACTGGCAAAAAGAAGAAGAAGAAGAAGGAGAAAAAGAAGAAGAAGAAGAAGAAGAAGAAGAAGAAGAAGAAGAAGAAGAAGAAGAAGAAGAAGAAGAAGAAGAAGAAGAAAAAGATCTTCTTTCCTTAAAAAAAAAGAATATTTATAATTTTTTTTCAAATTTTACCACAAGAGAGTCAACAGTTCACTATTTCAAGACCTTCCTAAGTTTTTCTGCACAGCTTGAAAGACATTTCTCAAGATGCCTTGATTCTCAGGTGAATTGTCCCCAACAGGAAGTTTTATGTGCCACATAGTTGAACTATGCCCAGGGTACTCTGTCCTGACATGGTTCTTTATCCAGTGTACACCTCCCGAGCCTGGGTGAACAGATCATCCTTGCTTTTCGTGTATGAAGGTCACCCATTCACCTTCCTCTCAAGATCCTTTGCTTTACAAGTTAGAAAGGACTGAATTTACAAGTACAGATACAAACAAAAATGGCCCAAAGCCAATATCTAAGATGCTGGTCCCCTGAGGTCCACCAGGCCTGCCCTAGCTCTGTGTCAGGTGCAAAAGCCATGACAACTACCCATGACTAGATGTGAAGACATGTGTTTTCCTGGCTTAAGGAGTGCCAATGCCAGGCAAAGAGTTTTGGAATCCTTTCTGAAGCTAGATTCCACCAGCCTCTTCCCCTACTTTGACTTCAGAGCCATCAGTTTATGTACCCAGATCTGCTCAGTTCATGACTTGCCTCTGGGCCTTTCTTCCTGCATGAGTCATTAGAGTGATGCACGGATTAAAAGTAAATAAAAAGTAAATCTGTGAGTGAACTAAAACCTTGATTGAGAGAAATGTGTGTGCAGTGGTGCATTTTGATTAATTCCTTGCTCTAGGTAACTGAGAGTTAAGAAATCTTTTTCACTTCTATCCTTACTATTGAATGTATTTTTAAATAAATTGCATAGTCCTCCTGCCTGGAGAGCTGAGCAGAGTGGACATCATGAAATCAGCAGGTAAGGTCACATTTCTTGCACATCCAGGCATAGGGCTGGACCATGGGATGAGACACAGGAAGAATCTACCGTCACTTTCCGAACTTGATAGCGTGGTTCAGAAAGTTTCCCATTTGATGTTGGGAAGAAGATGGGAGGGAATATTCTTGCATGTGCATATTTTCCACTGCCTGGTGTTTTGCCTGAGAGCATGAGGAAATTAGTCTTTCATCACTGGGGGAGAGAGGAAGCCCACAGAGGGCTATTCTTTACCAAGCAGTTTAGATGGAGACCCAGTGTACAAGGCAGAGCTGGGGTTTCTCAGATCCTCAACTCCCAAACTGCAACTTGGATGGGTTTTTCCTATCACATTGTTTCACCTTTTCTTCTGGCCTCAAAGAGTTTGAAAACATGTTTATGAATTACTTACTTTTGTGGAACCTATTAGACGTCTCTTCTCTTAATATAACAAGTAGATTAAAATTTGAGTAATTTCATGGTCTACAAAGACAGTGAAATGTTTATTTAATTCGGTAAGGCATACTATAATGTATGTTCATAAAGCAGAAGCATATTTATTATGAACAAGAAATTATTATCCTTTGACAGTGCAATGGCAGAGGGAAGGTGATCATGTCTATCACTACTTAACGCCACTGAATGCCCTGGGCCTTGGGGCAGAAGTAAGTCTTTTTTTTTTTTTTTTTTTTTGGCCAGTCCTGGGCCTTGGACTCAGGGCCTGAGCACTGTCCCTGGCTTCTTCCCGCTCAAGGCTAGCACTCTGCCACTTGAGCCACAGCGCCGCTTCTGGCCGTTTTCTGCATATGTGGTGCTGGGGAATCGAACCTAGGGCCTCATGTATCCGAGGCGGGCACTCTTGCCACTAGGCTATATCCCCAGCCCGCAGAAGTAAGTCTTGATGCAGAGGGACTGGCTATGATATGAAAAGGCAGGAACATTTTAGCATAAGAATCATCTTGTGTTGGATTGTATAAGTTTTGGGTAAATACTCTACATGCTTACTGTGAGTTGGGAATTGTGTTGGCCACTTGATGGGCATTATCTTACTGAATCCTTCCATCAGCTCTGTGAAAGTAGATTTACTATGTTAGCGGTAATACTTAGCAAACATTTGGGGAAGCCAAAGCATTCAACCCTTGCAATCCCTTCATGGAGAGGAAACAATTACTCTCTTTACATTACTAATGAGAAATTGGAGGTTGAAGGTCACCCAGCTCTGAGCCACCAAGTTTTGACCCCAACTGAACTCAACTGACACCAGCATGTCAGTCCTCTACACACACACACACACACACACACACACACACACCCTCATAGAGAAGACTCCTGTCACCATCAGGGATAGGATAGAAGAGTGAGAGCTAGGGCTACATAAGGCCAGATCCCCGAGGCTGGGGAGAGCAAGGCTGGAAGAATCCCATCAAGTCACAGCAGTTAGGATGGGAAAAGGAGAAAAGATCCCAGAGTAACAAGCTCAGTGGCTGTATGTACACGTGTGTGAATGCATGCATGTACTTGCTGACTGTGTGCGCATGTGCATACATGGGAGGCAATCCACCACTTGATGTCATTGGTGGTAATGACCATGGGTGAGGTAGTGTACATGGGAGGGGGGAGGCTCTTAATTTCTGCCCTGATTGTGACAGCAGGTGGCTTGTTTCCAGGGTGGCCAGTTTCTCATAGAAGAGAAATCTGGAGCCAAAGGAAAGTGGCTTTTCCCAGAAAATCAAAGTGCTTGGATGCAGGAAAAAATTTTAATGTGGTAATTTGTTTTGAAATTTTAATATTCTCTGCTTGGAGTTATTAAAAAGTTCTACACTTATCATTTATCTCTCCAAATAGAACTCCTGAATGTCTGGGTGCCAATCCCGGCCAGTGCCTGCTACAGCTCTTTCCGAGGCCTGGGGCTTTCTCCCACTGAGCCCACACTGCCTGGGGGATGGCCAGGTCACAGGGAAAGGAAGACAGGGCCCTCCAGTAGCTTCAGCCAATGGGACAGGAGTGACGTCCAGATCCTCCCTTCCTGGGAGAGCTTCTGCACACTCCTGCCCTGGGTCACCATGCAAGCTGCAGCTCCTCTCTTCCTTTGCTCTCCTCATCCTGGGGCTTCCTTGGATCTACTCCCAAGTAAGCTCCCTGCCCTGAAATCCCCCTCTCCATTTTCAGATTTGGACAAAAATGCAAGACAACATGAGTTCTAATCTGTGGGCCTCTCACCAGACCATCACTAACCCTGCAGCAGAGGCTATACCTGGGAACACTTCCAAAGTGCACATTTTCAGGCCCAGCCCAGGATTTACACAATAAGCAACAGTTGAGATGGTGTCAGGCATCTCATGCTTTAAACTGCATAGGGATTCTGATGCCCAGTAAACAGATCTTCCACTTAGGTGAGAAAAATGCATGGGTGTGCATATGTGTCGTGTGTGTATACATAGGTGTGCATTTACCTGTGTATGCTACATGTGCATGTGTAGTGTACCCCTGAGAGAGCAAAGGAAGGAAAGAACAGGCTGGCCACTCGGAGAAGGAACCATACCCCTCTGAGCAGCCCTGGCAAAGTCTGAAGAGCCTTTCAGGCTTTGCAGATAGGTGAAATTTGCATTATGCTGGCTCTGAACAGGCAATGGAGCTGCCGTGGTACATGATAGAAAGGTCCAGGTTAGTCTCTTCAGCTTGCACTTAATTTAACGACGTTTCCTCTTTGCTTAGGATTAAGGAGCTGACAGTCAGAGCCTGTGCTCTTCCTTGATGATCTTTTAAGACTTCATAGTTTTTCCTTTCTTAGGTGCCAGTGTCTGGCTTGAATTCCAGAAAACGAGGCCCTTGTCAATAGATATGACTGCTACTGGACTTTGGAAGTGGCCTCCATGTAGATCCCTCGGTGAGAGTTTCAAGGATGCCGTGCTGAGCCCCCACCTCGTGAGTCCTTTCCCATCCTGTAGCTTCTCCAATGCATCCCATCCCATCCCACCAAGGAAAGAGGTCGCTTAGGTCTCACATGAAATCTCAGAGCTGGGATGCGAAATATAGCCCAGAACTGACGGAATGCTCAGGGGTGTGAAATGAAAAGACCAGGGGGATAGCAGTACAGATTGATAATAATCCCTCATCCAAAATGCTTGGGACCAAAAGAGCATAAACCTTTGTGTTGCTTCATATTTTGAATATTTGCATCTGCATGATGAGATCTCTTGGGGATGGGATTCAATTCTAAACATGAAATGCATTCATATTTCATATTCATCTTATCCAGAGAGCCCAAAGATGAATCTATATACATTTTAACACACTTGCATCTTGATCTTGACCCATTACATGAGGTAAAGGGAGAAACTTTCCATTTATGCTGTCATGTTGTCACTGAAAGTCTTCTGGTTTTGAAGTATTCTCAGATTAAGCATGCTACTGTGTGGTAGTAAGGCCCTGGGAACTGGAATTCATTGTCTGGCTTGCCCTTGGCCCGGGAGAAGACCTGGTTTTCAGAACACAGTTCTACAGGCAGAATTAGTGGTTTTCACACAGAAAGGTTTCTAAGCTGCTCATGGCCTCAACCTGCTCTCTACTCACAGCACCTTGGAGGTGACCATCATGCAGAATGCAGACTATGATCACAGACTTTTGCATGAAATGTAAAATAAATCGGGGAAGCCAGGCACTGGTGGCTCACACCTGTAATCCTAGCTAATCAGGAGGCTGAGATCTGAGGATCATGGCTCCTAGCCAGCCAGGGCAGGAAAGTCCATGAGACTCTTATCTCCAATTAACCACCAGAAAACTGGATGTGGCGCTGTGGCTCAAGTGGTAGAACACTAGCCTTGAGCTGAAGATCTCAGGGACAGCAACCGGGCCCAAAGTTTAAGCCCCATGACAAAGAAAGAAAGAGAGAAAGATCAAAAGAAAGAGAGAGAAAGAGAGAAAAAGAAAGAGAAAGAAAGAAAGGAAGGAAGAGAGAAAGAGAGAGAAAGAAAGAAAGAAAGAAAGAAAGAAAGAAAGAAAGAAAGAAAGAGAGAGAGAAAGAGGAAGGAAGGAAGGAAGAAGAAAGAGAGAGAAAGAAAGATTCATTTTAAGCAAAAGCCACATCTCTTAGCTTTTTAAATTATCAATGTAATACCTGGCTAAAAAGGAGGAAGTAATATCTTTATTTATAATTTCTGGTATTTCTCTGGAATGTAATAAGAAGTGACTTAAAGTGTCCAACCTCATTTCAGAATTGAAAGGTAATATCTTTTAAAAAATAATCTCAGAAAATCTCAGAATTCTTGCTTACAGATACAAATAAGAAATACTGCAGAGAAATTATTTCTTTTAGAGGGTTACTTTTCAAATTTTTGGTGTTGGAAGTCTAGGCCTTGCCTGTGAAGAACAAAGTCAGTTTTTAATTCTGTGGTATGTGTTTAAGGGATTGAGTCTAGAACATTTGTGTATTTGACAGTATTTCTAACTTTCATTTATTTACCTCTTGCAGTTAATGCCCGTGTTCTGCTATTCAATCATTTATATGCATGCTCCTTTAAGATTTTTATTTTTCTTGGATATATAGTTTAAACAAGAAAAGAATTACAGTGGGGCTGGGGATATGGCCTAGTGGCAAGAGTGCCTGCCTCATATACATGAGGCCCTGGGTTCGATTCCCCAGCACCACATATACAGAAAATGGCCAGAAGTGGCTTTGTGGTTCAAGTGGCAGAGTGCTAGCCTTGAGCAAAAAGAAACCAGGGACAGTGCTCAGGCCCTGAGTCCAAGGCCCAGGACTGGCCAAAAAAAGAAAAGAATTACAAGTGAGGGTACAATAAAGCCACCAATATAAGCAGTTCATTGCCGCACTATTCACCATAGTCAAGGTATGGAAACAGCCCAGAGGCCCCTCAATAGATGAATGGATCCAGAAAATGTGGTATTTATGCATAATAGAATTCTAGTTATCCATTAGGAAAAGTGATAGTACATCATTTACAGTCTTATAAAATGAATACCAGGAAGCTGGTACTTGAAATTCGATGCATATCATACGCAACTAAGAAAATTGAAGGTACTGCTTAGGTTAGAGGGATAGGAAGAATGCTGAAAAGGGGACTGCTGATCAAGATACATTACACTCAAGAACTGATATGTTAAATAGAACAACTTTTTTAAACTACTTAAAGTTAATAAAATGGGAGGAAAAAATCTGTTTTGAACTCTAGCAGTATTTTGCAGTTCTAGCACAGAGGAAAGTTATGGGGTGAAACTTAATATTTTCTTTTTTATAGAAGCTTCTAAATTTTTTTTACCAGTCCTAGGGCTTGGACTCAGGGCCTGAGCACTGTCCCTGGCTTCTTTTTGCTCAAGGCTAGCACTCTACCTCTTTAGCCACAGTGCCACTTCTGGCTTTTTCTATATACATGGTGCTGAGGAATCGAACCCAGGGCTTCATGTATACAAGGCAAGCACTCTATCTACCACTCGTCAATATTCCCAGCCCTAAAATGGTATTTTTATATGCTTATTTTTAACAAGTACTGTGCACAACCTTCCTCAAGATATCATTGTTCTAATCAAAATTGATCCAGTTTATTTTGCTGTAAATTAAGTAACATGCTTTACTAAAAACAAAATGAGGGGGAAGAAAAAAAGAGAAAGAGAACCTCAGATGTTGACGGTAGCATTGTTATGTGATGTAGATCAATTTGCTTTCTTCTCTGAATCTCAGAGCTGGGAGGTAATCTCACCTCTTACTTTCACATTTGCCTCTCTGCTTCCCGGATTCTCTGCCACCACACCTCCTTACGAGGCAGTCTGACAGGAGAGTCCCCTGCACATCTGTCAAGGCCAGCATTCCCGGGCAAGCTTGAGAACTGGTGTCTGTTCTTGCCCCATCGTTCTTGGGTGTCCAAGGGCCTTGAACCAAGCTTGAAGGGCCAGCATGTTGGGTTAACCTCTGATCCTGGGTCTCTGGTGCCTCACAGATATCGAGGGTCTTTAGGGATCCAATCTGATTGTTGGAGAACCACTTACATCAAATGCCACTCCCTGTGGAACTAAGAGATCAATGGACCTCCTGATTACCAGTCTCTGTCCCTTCACTAATGGGCTAACGATGGGAGTGTTTTGTCTTTGGCCTTCTGACTGTCTGATGCCACAGCTGTTAGCTAAGCCATCAGCTATGCTAATGGAAGGCCATATTGTAAGCAAAAGAGCCACAAAACACATGGGGCCAGTAACTCATACCTTACCTTTTTATGAGTAGAGCAAGCACTAATAGATTCGTCCAGGCATAGCTGGGCAACTAGACCTCTTTCGGAAGAGGAAGGCTGAACCCTGTGTTAAATGGAAGCATGCTATGCTTGCTTCTTCAGAGATGAATCTGTGTATTATTTCCTAGCCTCTCTTATGAGGAACCACGTTACTTCAAAATCCAAGATCTTCAGGTAGAAGCAAGTAGGGAAGCCTAGGGCCCCTAGACTGATCGCTATTAGCTGAAGAACATGGGCACTTTGACTTGTCAAGGGCAGCCTGGGTGACTCCAGCCATTTGTAATCCCTTTTCCTTCCAAGGAGATTCACAAGAGCACAATGGGAGCCTGCAGTTTTATTTCAAATAACATTTCCTTTGCCATACAAATTGTCTCCGATTCTTGATACTTTCTTTTTCTTTGAAATGATTCTAAATTCAAAGGACTCTGTAGAGAAGCTTGGTTTGACCCTAGTCTATAGCTACCAATGTGTCTTTGGGACACATGACATTTCAGGAGATAATTGATGTTATTTCAGAAGATAATTGATGTACCACAAGAAATATAGCAGGCAAAGGAACAGGGCAGGCAATTGCACGTCTTCAGGGATGAGCCAAGTGGAATTCCACTTTCCCAGAAGAGCAGTGTGCACTGTTGTTACATCATCATATTTGTTCGTTTTTTCTGTGCCAAGAAATTTTCCTATGACAAATTGTAAATTAGTGATTCTAACAATGTCCTTTACTTGGGTACAGTGCATGCAAATGAATCAGCCTTCCCGAGATCAAGCCCTCCTCTTACCACTGTGCTTCAACTCCAAAGTTGTGAGTTTAACCAGGTGCCAGTACCTCACACCTGTAATCTTAGCTACTCAAGAGGCAGAGATCTGGAGGATTGTATTTCAAAGCCATCCAGGGAGGTAAAGTCTATGAGTATAATTCAACAGTAAAAAACATGGTTGGGGGCATGCCAGCCAAGCAAGCAATCTGAGTGAGCATCAAAATAATTAAGTTTGGACTTACCTGTATTTAGGAAACCATAAAATGGGAATTTTGAATTAGTGTGGGGAAATAGTGCCAAAAAATGGTGCCAGAATAATCAGTTAACTGTTTAGGTAAAATATTTAAGAGTGTTTTAGAGAGACAAAGAGAGAAAGAGAAGGAGAGGGAAACAAACCCAAAGAGACAGAGAAGAGAAATAGGGACTATAGAAGGCTAAGTACTGTGATTAAAGTTAATTTATGTAGGAATATTTTAACATAAATATAAAGAAAACACTTGATGTATTTGACATATAAAAATTTTAGCAAAAATCAAAATTAATGCCAGGCATGTTAGTGCATTCCTATAATCACAGCTAGTAGGGAAGGGGAGAGAGAAGGAGCATAATTCAAGGTGAGACTGGGCAAAGGCGCCATTTCATACCAGCAGAATGTGATATTTGCCTGTAAGACCAGACAACACTAAGAGGATCATAGGCTTAAACCCTATCTCCAAGTGGAATTAAAAGATATGGAAACAACCCAAGTGCCCCTCAATGGATGAATGGACCAAGAAAATGTGGTATATACACCCAAGGGAATTGTATTTGTCCGTAAGGAAGAATGATATTACATCATTTGCAGAGAAATAAATGGACCTTGAAAAAATTATGTTAACTGAAGTAAGTCCATCCCAGAGTGGAAAAGGACATGTTTTTCTCTCAAAGCTAGAACTAATTTAAACTAATTTATAAAAGTACTATTTTTTAACACATACAGGTTGTACACAAGTGTATATAAATGTATTAACCAAAATAAGATATTCTCAGGGGGGAATTCAAACTGGATAATTCCTTAAAGAAACAAGCTCATAGTCTAACAAAATGAATACCAGGAAACTGGTACTTGGAAGGGGAGCAGGGAAGGTCAAGGAGAAGGGAGCAGACAAATGGAAAGAAAAAGAAATGCAGTCAAATATCCAGTGCATACCTTACAAAATTGAAAAGTGAGGGGAGAGTTTGGGTTGGGAGGGTTGGGAGGTAATGATAAAAGGAGTGACACTGATCAAAAATTGATTTGTTGAATGGTAACTTGTTTGAACAACTAGTAAGATGACAAAAATATAATTTAAAAAGTGGGGGAGGGAGGGAAGGGCATGGCTCAAATGGTAGAGCCCAGAACCTGAGTTCAAACCCCAGGGCCTCAAAAAATGTAAATATAAATAATAAATAGGGGGAAAAACAAAATTGCTTGAATATACATGTATAACCAATGAGTGCTGTCCTAACAAGAGTTGATAAATTCAATTAGAAAACAATGAACATTCTACAAGAAAGCTATAGACAAAATAGGAAATTCCTGGTAGAAGTGATGGTAATCAGATTGATTTACTCATACCACATTTTATCTGCATATTAAAGTATCACAATGTATTGATAGATGCATACAATTGTACTTTGCTAATAAAGGCAATAGCACACCAAAAATATAGTAAATATTTAATTTCAACAAGAGTCAGAAATGCATATGAAAAATAAAAATAAGATACCATTTTGTACCTATACAATTTTCAATGTTTATAAAGAACATAAGTACTTGTGATGAAAGCTTGAGAAAGAGGACAATTGAAGGAAAATGTTTGTTTTCCTCCTATAGTTTCAACTAATGTTTATAGATGAAGTATAAGTATGTCAGACTTAGGTATAGAACAGTCAACAACGGCAACAGTCTGAAGAGTCATGCAGTATGGAAGTCACACATTCTATTGCAAGAGGTAGCAGGAAGATAGAAAAATTAGACAGTGCCTAGTAATATAAATGTAATAGTATAATAATGTTCAGATTTCACAAGTGCCATAGCCTCTGCCTGCATGGCTGCAGAACTTCAGAAAGACCATCCATTCATACCCACCCCATAAAACTCTCATATCAGACATTACCCAGGGTTTGGCACAGACGTTCTCAAGAGATTTCTCACATATTCAGAAAAAAAAAATCATTGTCAACATCTCTCCACTCCTGTCTTCTTATTCTTTTCCTCCTCTAAACTGGTATTAGTCAAACAGGTACTTCACCATTGCCAGGCTGGGCCTCCTCTGACAATAACCCCTTATCCCACATTGCGCTCTCTCTCATCCTCTCAAAGCTATGAAACAGAAAGAGGATCAGAGAAGATTCTGCTGTGTTCAGACCTTCCTTGCCCCAAGGGAATCATGCCCTGATCTATACAGAAAGACAGAATATCCGATATCTGTACTCATCAAGTATCTGATACTGGCTTTCTTCCCAGAATCAACCCTAGAGAAATCACAGAAGTTGAGGGCAGTTCAGATTCCAGGCACTTTGTTAAAAGGGAGAAACCCTGGCTGTGTTGAGGAAAGGCAGGACTGAGAGGATGGGGTTAAGCAAGAGTTGGGGTTCCATATCCACTTCTCCCCTGAGTTGTCCTCAGACCCGCCTGCTTCTTCTCTAACAAGTCAATAGCAGCAGTCCAGAACATTGTATCACCAGAGAACTCTCAAGAGTGGCTAGTTGGTGACAAATAGAGAAAACAGTAGGAGGGGAGATAGAATACAACCGGTAGCTAAAGTTCTAGACAATAATAACCCACTGGGTGGAGTCCAAAGGGCATAGAAGTTTGGACAAATACTTACCATAGAAATATAGAGATAGTAGTATTTTTTTGTCTTAAAAAAATCTACAGTTTTAGGTTAAGAACCAAGTATAAGGGACAAAAATCAAATGTTTAGCTTTTAAACCAGCAGAAGAACATTGATTCTATCTAAAGAAAAGTAGGAAGAAAAAAATACCCCCTCAAAAAGAGTATATGTACACATGCAATGGGATAAGAACATTTTTCTTAATATAATTGTAATAAACATTTAAATTAACTAGATTTTCATAGTAAAATGACAGATGTCAAATTGGCCGGAATGAAAGTACTACATTCTCTGCAAGAGAATACTGGATACAAACCAAAGGCGTAAACAATGGAACAAGTTAAAGCACATTTGAAATTTACTTTTTTTAAAGATAGGAAAGAGAGAAAGAAAAATTCTTACCTGAGTGGTTCATGCCTATAATCCTAGCTACTCAGGAGGTTGAGATCTGAGGATCAAAGCCAACCTGGACAGGAAAATCTGAGACACTTATCTCCAATTAATTACTGAAAAAGCCAGATATGTCACTATGGTTCAAGTGGTAGAGTGCTAGCCTTGAATGAAAAAGCTCAAGGGCCAGCACTTAGGCCTCGAGTTCAAACCCCAGAATTTGGGGAGGGGGTGTTAATGCCTTATAGACTTGGAGAGAAAGAAAGAAGGGTTGACACTGTCAAAAAAGAAACGTACTTGTTACTTGACTTATGTAAACCCTCTATATAGTATCTTTATAATAACAATGAAAAATAAAATAAAGCATCTAACAGACTATAAGTCAAAGTCTTCAGAAGGGACAGTAGAGGAATATAAGAGACAGCAGAATAAGAGCAAAGATACAGCCCTTCTATACACCCATATAACAATGCAGCCTTAGACTATACCAGGCAGCAGTGACAGATATTCAGGAAATAAGGAAACGTTTCCACCTTTCCATTGGGAAGAAAGCCTGTGTAAAAAGATAAACAGCTAAGATATTCGCAAATTACAAAAAATATCAAATGGCATATTCAAGTCTAAGAAAATCCTCAGAATAAATACAAAGACGTATCTCAGTTAAAGCACTTAAAAATAATGAATAGCAGGAAACTTTAACCTATCTAGAGAAAAAAGACAAATCACATTCAGAATAACAACACTGAGTTCAACACCTCTCTTCTTAGTGGAAGGCAGAAGAAAATGCAGTGTCAGCATAAAAGTGCTAAAAGAAAATAGCTGGCCATCTAGACTTCTTTGCTCAGTGAAAATATCCTCTGCAAATTACAAAACTCAGACAAACAATTAAAGCAGACTTTTTACAAAAGAAAATATGGAAATGGTCAACAATCACATGGAAAAAAATGTTCTACATCATTGGCCATCAGGAACAGTGAAAATTAAAATCATGATGAGATCCCACCGCCATAGCTAGAAGAGATCATTGCACCTTTGCAGTGTCAAAGCGAGGTGTGTTGAGCTTACACAGCAACTAGAATGCCCATTCATTTTTGTGGGAATATAAAATGATGGAACTACTTTGAAAAGTCCTGACAACTTTTGCTTTAAATAGAATGCTAAACATACATCATATCCCAGCCACTTCATTTCCAGGTGTTTACTTAAAAGGAATAAAAGTATGTATTTACCAAAAGACTTGGACACAAACATATATAGTAGCTTTCTTTGTAAAAGCACAAAAGCCAAAAATAGCCTATGTGTCTATTGATGAAGAATGAATAGGGCTGGGAATGTGGCTTAGTGGTAGAGTGCTTGCCTAGCATTCATGAATCCCTGGGTTCGATTCCTCAGCACCATATACACAGAAAAAGTCAGAAGTGGTGCTGAGACTCAAGTGGTAAGGTGCTAGCCTTGAGCAAAAAGAAGCCAGGGACAGTGCTCAGGCCCTGAGTTCAAGTCCCATGACTGGCCAAAAAAAAAAGAATGGATAAAAGGGGTGGGCACTGTGGCTTATGTTTATAATCCTAGTTATTCAGAAGTCTGAGATCTGAGGACTGAGGTTTGAAGCCAGCCTAGGGTGGCTAATTAACTAGCAAAATGTTGAAGTAGAGGCATGGCAGAGTACTAGCTGTGAACAAGAAAGCCAAGCAAGAGCACAAGGCCTTAAGTTCAAGCCCCAGTATTAGCACAAAACAACAAAATAGAATGGGAAAGTGGACTGGAAAATTCATACAATGAAATACTGCTAGATAAGAAGTAATGTTGGTATTTGTATCACCATGAAAATCTCCCAAAACATTCTGTGTCAAAGTATCTTCTAAGGAAGATATGCATCATCTCTGTTATATTTTTCAGTATAAATCAGCTTTGTCCACTGAAAATTTATAGAAATGGCATGACCAACAGAAAAAAAATCAAATTCTAGGATATATATCTAGGATATATATATATATATATATATATATATATATATTAAGGATATGTATATATACACTCTCTCTCACACACACACACACACACACACACACGTAATGAATAAGTATATACAGAAAAGTTACTTTGAAATATACCTAAAATTATAAGACTAATGTGAAAATACAGACATGGATAGTTACATAGTAAAAATAAAAACATTAATGATAGAATCTTAGTGGGGGGTTAGAGGTTTATACTATATTAAGGTTAGGAGGCTTTTCTGCATGTATCTTAGATATTTACAATTCATAACATTGGAAAGATAATCTGGTTATTATCAAAAGTAGTAGAAGATTTTAATACTAATGGGAATACATTCCATGCTTTGTTATACAGAACAAAAACATGAGAATTTACTGGGTGACAGAGTCTCATGCTTGTACTCCTACCTACTCAGAAGGCTGAGATCTGAGGATTATGGTTCAAAGCCAGCTAGGCCTTTAAAGTCCATGAAACTCTTACATCTAATCAATTACCAAAAGCTCATCAGTGGAGCTGTGGCTCAAGTGGTAGAGTGCTAGCCTTGAGGAATAAAGCTCAGGAACAGTGAATGTTCAGGTCAACTTCAAGCCCCAGGACAATCTCACACACACACACACACACACACACACACACACACACACACACACACACACACACACGTGTGCACACACACTATAAATTCTCATGGGAATCTACAAATTAAATGTAATTGTAATAAAATCCAAGTGCATTTTCATTTAGTAAGCTTGAGTTTGATTTTATATGGAAGCATAACTATCCAAGAGTATCTAACCCTACTTTGTAAAATAAGAACAAAGAGAAGAACTTGGCTAGCAGATTTCCAATAACATGATGACGATATGGTGATATGGGAGCCTCTTTCAGTCCACAGAGGACACATTCTAGCATCTTCAATGGATACCTCAAAGCTCAAGGATGCCAAATAATATGAATGCTTTTTAAAAACATATTATAAATACCTATGATAAAGATTAATCTATAAATTAGGTACACTAAGAGGCCAACAACCATTAATAATAAAAATAGAACAATACATGTTATGTGACTGTGATATCTCTCTTCAAAGAGTGAAGAAAAGTTTTCAGATTGTGATTGACCATGGGTAACTGAAATCAATATATGGGGACTCCTAAAATGACTTGTAAAATTTGATTAAGGAAAACAAACTAGCCAAAACAGAGCTTAAAGACAGACTATATACATCTCTTTGAGCATCCTATACACCTGAGGTATGTTTTCTAATCTGCTGGGTACTGATGAGTTGTTCAGTGAATGGTATTTGGGATACTGGTTTATCAGACAAAGAAAAGGAAATAGAATCCCTCCCCAGTACTACAAAGAAAGTGAATATCAGATGTAAAACATAAATACTGTATCAATGAAGATTATGCAGGAAACTGTCTTTATGGACTAAGGACTGAAAAGGATTTCTTACATAACTTCAGAGGTCCAACAGGTATTTCCAGGTCTCTCCATCTCCCTGTTTCTATCCTGATGCTGTGTGATCAAACTTCTCACCGTGTCAGCTGATAAGTGCAGCTAGATATCTAAGTGTCAGATGCTCATCTTTTCCATAGCCAGTCAGACAGAATCTCAGCCTATAATTAGTTAAGACACTCTGCCATATCATAATGTATGCATGTTCATATACATACTCACACTCAAAAGACAGACTATCAACACAGTGTAAAAACACATCATACTACCTTATAATAGTAACTTCTATCATCATCTCTCACTCTGCAAAGAGGATCAATCCTAGTAACCTCTGTAAATATTAAAACCCAGAGCTGCTTCCTTTGCTCAAGGAAAATGACATGCAAATCCTTCCACATTAGTTTATATCGCCTTTACTTGTCACCCACTGCAATGTAAATCCTACATAAAGAGTTATTACACTGTGTATGAATATTATTGCTTGAAGAATGGTAACAGGAACAAATACTTGTACATGTTTGGCACACACATAAATTTTTACAGGATACCCTGGATCAGCCATTGATTAACTCAACAAATGTGAAAGCCACAGAATGAAGGATTCATAGCATTTAAATCCCCTTGGATAGCTGAGCATAGTGGTTAGCGCCTGTCACCCCAGTGACACAGAAAAGTGCAAGTAGGATTACAGCCTAAGCTGGCAGTACATAAGGCAGACCCTACCACAAAAAAAATGTTTAAAGGGGTTGGAGGAGTGGCTCCAATAATGTCTACCTAGCAAGCATGAGGCTTTGATTTCAAATCTCACTGTCACCAATTAAAAAAAAAAAAAGACAAGCCCCAAACCCAGGAAAATGTGAACCTGTTTACCTGTCTTAGCATAATAGTTATGTGTTGCTTGGTTTGTTTCTGTGAATGTCTCTGTACTTAACAAATTTTCTGCATTGAAAACAATATCTTTTTTAGTTCCAGTGAAAATATGTCTCCTTAAAAGGGCTGTGTGGTATAAAGAGGACATTACTTTGAGTGGGAATATAATGCTGTCCTAGAGAAAAGGCATTGGTAAGCTGTATCTCCACATACATGCAAAAACAAAATAAAACAAACAAAACCCACTCCTCTTTAGCCTCTTGCGTGCTTGGCACACCCAAGTCTCAAGCCAAACCCTCAATAAATGTGGTGCCTTTGCTTGTATACCTGGAAATCACATCTACTAGGATTCTTTTAGGCTTGCACAAGAACAAATCTACTTTGAAGTGTGCACTTTTACTTTTGCTATTTAAAAAACATGCACATGTACACACACACACACACACACACACACACACACACACACACCCCTTTACATTCTAGAAAGGCTTCAAATCACCCTGAGAATTCAATTCAACCTTCTCTTTTTAGGGCATGTCACTGCCCAGTTTGCTCCCAACCAGGAACAGAAGCCTTGGTTCACTGAATTAGAAATATTTCTCTAAATGGATGGGCTTTGTCCTTTAAAAAATGTATTCATGAGTTTCAATCTAAAATATTAAGTGTCAATTATTGATCTCTAGCTCTAAGGTTTCATATTTTGAAGGGGTCTTATTATCAGATTTGGAGCCTGACAAGCAAGTCCTAAATCAATGGATACGTGGTTAGCCTTGCTATAAAATGTGCACCATTCTAAGGCTGAGGTTCATTAGCTCTGCAGTTTGGTGAATGAAGATCTATCTGTACACTAATCGTATATTTATATTAAGGCTTTCATTCTTTTAGTTTGCATCAGTTTCCTTGCAAATCTATATTTGGGAGATAGAATCTGAACTGATGCGTTGCATACATGGAGAGGTTTGAGAACTAGAAGAAAGAACTTTATTTGCAGCTTTTGGACCCTCACAGGTCTGAATAAACTAACCCAACAAACTAACAAGCTAGCATTTAGCATCTGTCTTAAAACAAGCACTGTACTAGACTCGGATTTCAGGAGCAACTAGGTCCTCTTTTCCATTCCCTTTTCTCCTCCCTTCTTTGCTCCCTTCCTTGCTTTGTTTCTGTATTTTTATCCTTCTGCAGTAATTTAAGACAGTTTTGTTTGCAGAGCAATGTGTGGCTTGTGTTATCTGTTTAAAAAATAAAAATACTGATTCTTTTCCTGGTTTCCCAGAATGTGGATCTAATTAAAGTGTTCATACTCTCACACACAACAATATTCGTGTAACATAGAAACTTCATGGCACTGACCTGCAAAGTAGAAGAAATAATCCCAAAGTCAGTCAGCTTTAGCAATTCTAATCTCCATACCCCAAATATTCCAGAATCCCACACTTTTGAGCAGGAACACAATGGAAAAACTCCACACCAGGAAATTTAGTTTTATGCATAGAACTATTTAATATTATACACACACACACACACACACGCGTGCGCGTACATTACACTATGTGCATAAGGCACAGAAGAAGCACAAATGAATGTCATATCAGGATTTGTGGGGGAGGGAGTCAACCTAATATGTTTCATTATGTATATGTGACTGCTCCAAAATCTAAAAAGAGCTGGATTTCTAAACAATTCTCCCAAGCATTTTGGATAAAAGATACTCCATCTGTAGTATTGAAAAAAGACAAAAATGTAATAAATGAGCTATAAACAGTGCAAATACCTGAGAGGTCATACTTAGCTGGGCAAGATTCTTCACTGCCTGTCTGGTTAATTAAGTAAGCAAGCATCTTGTAACACCTATCCAAGATAGAAATCACATTTTCTTACTATGGGTCAAACACTGAAATCTGGAGCAAGGTTAGATCTTTAGTGGAGGGTGAGGTGAGGGACATCATGGTAGGATGGCAAGAGAGGGAACCCACATTGGGTGGCTGGGGGATGGGGGGAAGGCTGGGCTCAGTGGGATGCAATTCCTGCAGGGAACTGGAGGAGTAGGGCTGATTTTTTTCCCTGCCTCCTTTGTCTCAGTGAGTGTGAATTCAGACAGCATCTAGACAGGAGCCCAGTGGTGTGCACTGAACAAGTCATTTCAAATATAGTGTCATATTTAAATAGGCCAAAGGTATTTCCAGAGTGCTCATAACTAGCTTCTACTCTGAACCCAGTGTATTGACCATCAGGATTAGAGGGAAAGTAAACCATAGAGGGATTGTTTCTGCCATGATGGATGAGGCTAGGCCTATTTCAACTCACGATTTAAACAGACTCCATGTTTTAACCTAATTGGATTCATTGCATCATTTTCCCCATAGTGAATGCAAATTGGAGACACCAATGAAGAAGCATGGGACAGAATATTTCTGTAGGTCTGTACCTTAAGGTTTTTATTCTAAGACACCTAAGGGTAGTTTTCAGCAAGCCATTAAGCAACCATGTTGGCCTAAAGTAGCTTACTAATTTTTAAACCATTTTTCCAACGTCCTCTTTGGCCCATCTTAATAATATAAATCAATCTTGCATTAAATATCCTAGTTAGTAAATTTTAGTCATTCACAATAAAGAAGTACCAGGAGATTTACTTAGCATATTGTATGTCCCTTTGGTAAACTAAAGAAAAAATGTCAACACAAAAAATATATGCTGTTGAAAAAAAAGTCAATCAAGTAAACTAGACAGAAGACACCAGTATGTGACATCAAAGGTAGAAGCAGGAAGAAAACAGCTGCTGTTGAGAACTAGAGCAACTCCATGAGCTCATCATTAGAAGGGAAGCAGGGTCTTTCCCAATTCATGCTCAAGTATTCCACATGTGCAGTCAAGTTCTCCAGAGTAGCAAAGTCAACGCCTGACCCACTGGGGATGTTGCTGCCCTTCCATCCATCATGGTGCTCCTCCTGCGAAGTCCTTCTCCACCAGTACCACCACAGACTATGCCCATTTAGGAGTTGCCCTAAAACAGAATCTCTTTGTTACTAATGACATAGACCCACACTGCAGTGAGCACAGACCATTCACTGGCAGAGTAAAACATGGCAGGAAAGAACTGGAAGATGACATATCCAGGCCTGCCCGTGTCCATTTCCTTACTCGTTCAACAACACTTAGCAAATGAGTGCAGAAAGTCTACTAGGTGTTGAGGAAGAAGAAATAAAGAAAGGCTGAGTTCTTGCTCTATTCAAGCCTTCATTCTAAGAATTTAATATTTTCTATAGGAGCATATAATCATAAATTAAATCAAGCCAATATTTAGCACTAAAGATAGAGATACGAATACAGATCTAGAACAAATCATGTTAAATGATATAAGCCACACTCAGAGACACAAATGGCATGTTTTTTTCTCATATGTGGAAGCTAGATCTAAAATATCAAGACATAATGAATTATACAGGTCTCTAGGCATTCACACACAGTGAGATTAAAGGAGAATATTCCTAAGAGAGGAACGAAAAGGCACAATGCCTATGTGCATCTGATCACACAAAATAATATTTATTGAAATAAACTCCAGGAAATGGAAACAAGGTATTTTTTTCTGTTTTTGTTTTTTTCTCTTTTCTTTCTTTTTGTCTTATTTGTCTAAGTCTTTGGGAGAGTAAGGAGATGCACAGAAATGGAGGGACAAAGGGTTAGCCAAAGCAGCAGTGATATTCACTGGACACTATGTTGAAAATTAACTATATAACTTGTAAGTGGGGGTGGGAGGAGAAAACTGGGACAGAGAAAGGGAAGGGTGACATTATCCAAAAGGAAATGTGCTCTTTACCTGACTTACATAACTGTAACCGCTCTATTTTTAGGATTCTCAAATAAAAATTAAAACCAAAACAAATACAGATACAAATGCAAATATAAATGTAATAATGGTATAATCGGGAGAATTTTCCATATCGATAGGTCAAATGTAAAAGTCAAATATCACTGGCTTCCTACTATTTAACCCAGTATTTAACAAAGCAGTCACTTTACCTCTGGAAGGGGGTGACTCTTGTACTGATTGCCCAACCTCAAAAAGACCTGGGAATATACTAAGACTTAAATATAAGTCCCTGGCAGGAGAAGAGAAGAATGATATGTAGGCACTGATGTTGAATACACAGGACTGAGTGAGACAAAGTACCTGATCCACAGAGAACCCAAGTAGATGGTAGAAGGTGTGGCCAATGAGATGGAGAGTGGAGAGGCCTCAACTGTGAGCTAAGCGGACTGGACTTCTTTCTGGTGACAGTAGAGGATATATGACTTTTAAAAAGATTAATTATTTTATTGCTCTAGCTGCTTGTAGCTTTTGTAAGTATCCCCTCAGAAGGTCCATGTGTCAAAGACTTGGCCATCAGCCTGTCAGGCTTTGGGGAAGCAATTGAATTTTTAAGAGGTGAGAGTGAATAGGCAGAAATGATATCCCTGGGCATATGCCTTTGAAGGGCTCTTCCTCTTGCTCTCTTTGCTTCTCAGCTGCTGTGAAAGGAGCAGCTCCTGCACCATAAGCTCACACCAGGATGTACTGAGCTGCTACAGGCCCAAAAGAAATGGGGCTCAGAAACTTGAACTGGAACCTCTAAAACCACGAACCACAATAAGCCTTTTTTCTTTTAAAGTTGCTTATCTCAAGTACTGTCATAGCAGCAGAAAGCAGAGTACCACAGATACTGAAGTACAGTAGTCCCCCCTCAGCCACGAGATATTCCAGCTAAGATACTCCAATAATTATAAATATTACCAAACCTTAAAATACTATATTTTTCCTATGTAGACATATCTATGGTATAGTTTAATTTGTAAGGAGGCACAATAAGAGGTTAGCCAAAGAAACTAATAAACTAGAACAATTAAAACAACATAGGAGAATAGAAGTGATATGAGTTTATTCTCTCTCAAAATGTCCTACTGCCCTAGATTCACCCTTCTCCTGTGATGCTGTAAGATCACAAAGCACAATGGTGACATGAAGTGAGGGAGGCTGGCACTATGAGAACATTAGATTGTTACATAGGAGTAACTTAAACACAGGCACTGTGGTACCTAGATGGCTGATATCTCAGCCCCAGTGGCTAAGAGGTAGGGTTGACAGTATAGCTGGCTGAACAGAGAGATGGGGCACATCCCTGACAGGGTCCATAAGGGGACAACTGCAATTTGGATCGGGGTAGCAGCAGTCAGGTGAGGGCAGCTAGCTAGACTTAACATACATTTTGAGAGGCTCAAGCTGACCAGCCTCATGGTAGTCAGATGATTATTACAATAACATCATCAGCCAAACTCATAAGTGATTGTTGTCTGCCCAGTCCCTGAGCTGGGCTAGGTTGGTTGCTAGGCATTTTGCATACATTGTTTATTTTAATTCACATGAAAAGCCTACAAAGTAAGTAACTATTATTATCCATATTCTGCCGATGAGAAAACAACTCAGAAAAGTTAAAGAACTTGTCTGAGAACATATGGCCTCTAATAAAACTGGAATTGAGCATAAATGTGTCTGATTTCACCAACAAAGTCTTGGTTTCTCCCGTCTGAAACCACAAGTCTATGGGATGTTAGGACATGGCTTTGGAAGGAGAAGCAAGCACTGGTGTGGCGAGAGGCAGGTAGGGCCCCCATGACTTCTCTTTAGTCATTTCACCTTTGAATTGAAGGAGCAATACAGTCTGCTCTATAAGCAGTTTATCTCCTCCTTGCCATCTGCTTTGTAATTTCAATAGGCCCTGCATGGTGGAGCTTCTGTTAGTACCTGAGTGTGGGCACCTGGTTGCATCCCATAGTCAGATGATATTTCTGTCCTTCGAGTAATCTGCCTTTGTCCTTTGAGAAAAATGCATTCAAGAGGAACTTGAGTGAAGTACTTTATCTGCATGTATGAAAACAGAACAATGGAACTTTTGAAATGCCTTTGAGAGGAGGGGGGGTGAAGGAGAGAAATGGAGGGATGAGATGGGCTTGAGTAATTGTATGTATGAATGAAAATGTTACAATGAATGCTACCCTTGCATGATTAATATATGTTAATAGAAGCCTTTAAAAAGAAATTACATTTACAAATTACTACCACCCTTCTTTGACCATGTGTTCACAAGCCTGTACCTTTCTGAGCAGACTGCTTATGCTGCTCTCTATTATAGGTATTTCTGACAAAGCTATCTTAATACATAAATAATGTGATCACCAAACACTGCCTTCCTGCCAAGACTCCAGGTTCCGTGTGTTTTGAATTCACATTTAAGAGCAACATTCATTAGCTCACCACATTCTGATGTCTGGAAACTTGATGAATGGAGGGTCCTAGAGAATTCAAGAAAACCTTGATTATACCAAATGTGAACAGATAATTAGGCATCAGAACAGAGATCAATATGACAGTGCAGAACCTCATTCCCTAAATGCCTAACTGAGCTGCAAAATGTTCCAGGAAGGGGGATGATGGCCCTGGTAACTGATGTTGGGAATACTGCTTCCAAAAGCAAGTGGGAAGGGCCAGACAAGGAAGACTGCAAGGACAGGCAGTGCAGTTCTGACCTCTGTCCTGCTCACAGAGGGACTTGTGCACTCAGGGGCAGCCTCTTCCCAAGCAAGAGGCTGGGGGCAACACAGCCGTCCAAGTCTATCAACCTACTCACCACTATTTATGCAAGTCCTAGAATAATATGGGCTATTTATTGGTTTTTGCAGCTCTGGGGGTTGAACTCAGGATCTCAGATGTCATAAGCAAATGCTTTACTGCTTGAACAACATCCATTACTACAATCCCTGTCTATGAATTTTCTAGAACCCAAATGAGCTATTTAAGCCTGAACCCAAAGAAGGCTCTACATCTGGTCCCTTCAGAAAGTATGGAGAGGGAGGTAGCAGCGTAAGGTTAGCTCCCAGTAAAGCCTCCCCACAGGAGTAACTGGAACCATTCTCCTCCTGTCTCTGAAGCGGTGAGGGAGACTGCGACAGAAAGTCTAGCAGCCCTACTTCCTTAAGCCCTGGAGTTGGCTCTGGAGACAATCCTACAGGTGACATGTATGGCCCATACCAGCTTCTCATTGAAAGATCTCATCACAATGTGCAGCTCCTTTACAAGCGAAATACAAAAGGTCCCATCCAATAAAGCCGCCTGGGAAGCTTTTGACCACGGTCACCCAAACACTGCATTGTTCACTTTTCTTTCTTTAAATTCCACATATAAAATCATGTAGCACCTTTTCTTTCTCTGTCTGATTTATTTCATTTGGCACACTGTCTTTTAGGTTAAGCCACTTGTGTATATGATCAGACCTCTATTTTTATGGTGGAATAATATCCCATCATATGAATATTTTATATGTGTGTGCATGTGTATACATACATTAACATACACACCTATGTGTATGCAATTTTGGGGATTTTTTTCTCACTTATTTATTTATTTATTTTGCAGGGTTGGGGTCAAACCCAGAGCCTTGTATGTAGTAGGCAAATATACTACTGCTGCGCACACATCCAAACCACAGTGAATTGTGAATATAGGCACAAGAGTGATCTAGTAAAAGAACTAACTCATGGTGTAACTAGGCTCAGCAACTCTGGTGTCTGGAAGGAATCTTAATTATTTCATTTCTGTCTGTGTTAGAGGAGGTTCCAGCACGTTCCCTTGAGGTGTGAATTCTAGTGGGAGGAGGGACAGCAAATGGAGAGCATAAAGGACAGTGAATATAGTCAAAATACTTCATGAAAATGGAACAATGAAGCTTGCAGATATTGTTTGGAGAGAGAGGAGGAGGAATGAGGGAGAGTTGGAGAGGGTGAGTCTGATTGAGGTGCATCGTATGCATATATGGATGTGTTAAATGAACATCTCATGTACAATTAATTGATGCTAAGAAAATTTGGAGAGAAAAATAAAGCCTGCATGCTCACCACGCCATACAAGACTGTGATGGCACAGCAAATTCTTGATTTCACTGAAGTTCTGCCAAAAATTCTTGCATCTCTGTTGTCTGAATCTTTGAAAATGTGACATTGGAGAAAAAAACAAGTTCTGCCTCCATCTCCAACACCTTTAGACACTGAACAGGTCTGAAATGATTAGAGTTTTAAATGAACAGCTGTATCTATCTGCTCCTGCATAACCTCCCTCCCTCCTTTATTAATAAGAAACATTACCACTTCCATCTAGTTCAAAGCCACCATAAAACAGTCAAAACTGCTATCCTGGGGCTGTTTTCCTGAAAGAACTATGAAACTGTTCGTACTCAGAGCTATCAAGAGAATTTCAATCATAAATATTGTACTTTTTAATAAGCCAGCAATTTATTTGCCTTTCAATATGAGGGATAACGATTTTTAGTCCCTCATCCTACGCTAATACTTATCCATTTGTGGTAATAAATTGCAATTATTTTTGCCTATACAACCTTATTGCTATGCAAATTTCCCTCTTATTTATTTCTAGGCAGTGCAATTGCTTGGACAACTCCAATGAGATAATATCATCACTGCTTACTGGTATTAAATAATGATGAAAGTGTCTCATAGAATCAACAGAGTAATGAGAATAGAAATCTTAAAAAGCTCAGTGAAAAACAGAAATTCAACATAAAGGTGTTTTTAAAAAAATGAAATGTGACTTCAATATGCATGATTGGAAATTTGGAAGCAGAGCAACTTCTCTTCATGCTGGGAGAATATTACCTCTGTGCTTTAGGAAGGTGGAGGAAGACATCAGTGATCCAGGCAGTTACAGCAAAGGGATAAATACATGGACATGTTAGTTTTGCTTTTCCTCTGAGTTCCTTTGGAAATACACACGTCTAGTTGTGCCAGATTGAAGTAGAGAGATGTTCCCCATTTCTGTGCATAGGTGAAATTACATAGAATCAAATTCCTGCTGATGTAAACTAGCAATTAAGAACTCAGGTCTGTGGCCACATTACGACATGGCTGAAAATCAGGAGTTTTATGTAGCAGATTACACCCACAGATTTTGCTAGCTGCTCACTTTTATGTTGCTCACTAATGAACATCTTAGGGTAAAAACACCTGGATCTCTAAGAATTCTTAAAATAAATTCTTAGATAACCAACTTACAGTTTAACAAAATGAATATCAGTGAGCTGTAACTTGTGTTCAGTGGGGTGAGGACAAGGGGAAGGGGGCAGATGAATGGAGAGAGGAAAGTGAGTGAATACAGTCACAACACTCAATGTACAGATGTGAAAATGGCACTAGGAAAACAGAGGGCATGGGTGGAGCTAGACAGGTAGAGGAGAATGATGAAAGGGTGACTGATCAATTGCATTATACTCATAAACTGACATGTTGAATTGAAACGCTTTCAGCCCATTTATTAAGTGGG
Organism: Perognathus longimembris pacificus; assembly: GCF_023159225.1. Lineage (NCBI taxonomy): Eukaryota > Metazoa > Chordata > Mammalia > Rodentia > Heteromyidae > Perognathus > Perognathus longimembris. Next base: position 5,773,822 of record NC_063175.1, on the reverse strand, counting down.
TTGTTGGTTTTCTCAGGGTTTAATTTTTTAAAATTCTCTGTATATGCTGAATGTTAGGCTATTGTTTGATGTGAAGATGGCAAAAATCTTCTCCCTTTCTTTAGGCGGTCTTTTTTGCTTGTTGGATATGTTTTTGCTATGTATACACTCTTTAGTTTCATGCAGCCCATATGTCAAATCTGTCTTTGATTTGTTGTGCTCTGAATCTTTACTCAGAAAGTGTCTACCTATGGTCAGGAGTCTTCATGTTTCCCATAGTCTTTCTTGTAATAGTTTCATGGTTTCAGGTCTTACATCGAGGTCTTTGAGACATTTTGAATGAATGCTGGAGCAAGGTGATATATAGGAATTTAGTTTCAGTTTTCTGCATGTGGACATCCAGTTTTGACAGCATGGTTTGTTGAAGAGGCTATCTTCCTTTCAGCCTATGTTTTTGGATCCCTTATCTAATACTAAATGGCTATAGGTCTGTGAGTTTATTTCTGGGTCTTCTATTCTGCTCTGTAGATGAATGAAGAAAAGATGGGGAGCATGCAGTCAAGAATCCCATGTATATCATACAAAATTAAGAAGAGCAAGGGGATGGGTAGGTAGGGGAAGTATAGGTGAGAATATTGAAAGAGGTGGCATTGACCAAGATATATTATCTTCATAAACTGCTTTGTTAAATTGCAACTCCTTTCTACACCTTCTTATAGATAATTTTTTTTAATTATAGTTCTTAGATTTTAAAAACGTGTTGTTACTGAAAGAGAAGTAGTTATCATTTGTCTTTAAAAGTAAAAAATAACCTGAACTATTTAGAGAGTTAGTAATAATGACAAGGTAATATGTAATTATGACAGGGTAACTATCTTCTATGTATACAGAAATACAAATCAACTTGAAAAATCAAAGTGCTAGAATTTTGTTTGTAAAGATGTCAAGAGAACAAACAAGAATGAAGAAAATTTCTCTGATGAATATAAGTAAAGACATAAGATCTCCAACTTTTAGATAAATTCCCTTTGTGTAAGCACTTAAAATTCAGAGAAACTTATGTGCTGCCAAATGACCTAAAGCTTTTAAAGTGCCATCCCAAATGTCAGGAAATGTAGGGTTTTGATTAGCAATGCTTTATAGTATAATATAGATTGGATGGATAGATAAATGTACAGATGATCTAGTTGATAAGTTGTAATACTAAAAGATACAGATAAATGGATGAAAATGGTAGAAAATGGATTCATCATAGATAAAATAAATAGATTTAGATATGATACAAAGTGTATACATATATCAGTATGTGTATTTTATATTTTTTCAGTTTCCACAGCTTGGGAAAGGGCCTCAGGGAAGAAGATAGATGAGTAATTTGCATAAAATTTGACTTGATGAGTTTTTGTGATTACATTTTAATGACAGTTCCTTCCAGTATTTTCATTTATTTCTTACCATTTAACCCACAATCCTTCCCATCTTAATTCAGAAAATTCTCTAATGATAACAATAAATAAAATCTCTCTACATGTAATATTAATGCCCTTTAGTCTTCTCATTCTGGGTCTCACTTCTCATTAAGAAGTTAAAAACAGAGACTTAACAGTTGTGGCTCTGTTATTTATGATGGAAGTCTTAGGAGGGACAAAGGAAAAGAAGTTAATCTATCTTCAGCACACCCTCCCTGGGCCTCTTGGCGTTGTGGGTGGGGCTTGGTAAGGGAGGCAGGAGGAGCAGAGGGCTTCCTCTGAGCATTTCCCTGTGTTCCCTGGCTTAAAGTTAGGTTAAGCAGGAAGGAGGTTCATTATCAAGCATTTGGTAACCTAGTATAGAACATTGTAAAATATGTATTGTATTTTTATGATGTCCTTCTGTGTGGTAAGGAAGTATACACATTCCAAGAAGAGAAACATCAGATATAGTTAACTTTAAAAATACTGATCTAAGATTCTAACCATAAAGAAAAAAGAAATTTCAAAAGATACACTTGCCAATTGCCAATCATGGGGTCTTTCATTTCTGCTGACTGATTCTAGGTGTTCATATTTTTGTTTGTTTACCAGTCTTCTGCAATATCTCCCTCCTATACACATGGTTCTTCCTCCTTAGGGCTGGCAACCAAAGGGAGCTGCAGATTTCTTCACTGGGCTGAAGGGAGCTTCTCAAAGGGCCAGGCTGCTTGTGACTCTTCTGTTTATTTTCCCATGGTCCCGTCTGCACACAGAATAAATCTGTTACTGACCTGGCCTAAAAGAAACTAATTATGATGATTCTCTGCCCTAACACACAGAAAGCCACCTACCATCCTCCCAAAGCCTGTGCTCTTCTAGCTCTGGGCTCTGAGCCCTCAGCTCTGCCAGGAAGTTTTCTTTCCTTCCCACTGCTCCTTGCCACCCTCTACCCTCTAACAGCATACCTGCATGCAGGCTCTTTCACCCAGCATCTGGGAAAGCACCATTGCCTGGCCTGACTTAGTGCTCTGGTGTCAGTGAGGTTTCTCTACTTGCTGGTCCTCTCAGTGGGACACATGGCTTACTACCCCATAGGGTTTAGCCACCCCCTCCCTCTTTCTCCAGGACAGAGGGCACCTTGAGAAAAGTTCACTGAGTTAAAGGAAGTAAGTCATTGGTCTTGCATATCTGTCCCTTGAGGAGTGAGACTGGTTGTGGTGCCTGCATTGGGAGACCTGAACTTGAGTGTCTCCTGCTCATAGCCCTGCCAGTCCTTGCGGGAGGAGGGAGTGTCAGCCCCCCTGAATCTTATTCTTTGTCTTTACCACAGGCTCAGAAGCAGTAAGGATGCTCAGTTATGAAAATTAAATGAATCTGAATGCATTTTCACCTGGTAATAATGACAGGTGCATGAACCCTACAGGCAAGACCTCGGTGGGCCAAAGATGGCTGTGCTTATCATTCCACAACTGGTGTCACCCAGAAGGCTTTGCTCAAAGGTGGCAGACCCCTGATTCCCAGAACAATTATGGGTGATGGGGGTTTTATCCTTTGTGAAAGATATAAAATTGGAGAATAGTTGTGGCTTGTTTGCAAGGGAATATTCTAGCCTTTGCTATGTGAAAGACAAACATGGCAAAACTCAAGTCTCTGTTCAGCCCACCCTCCCCATGTCCATTCAGCAAGCAAACTAGTAGGCCTAGAGCCAGGCGTTCTGTGATGTTGCTCCAAGCTAGGCCTTTCTTGTGCAGTGGATTATTCTCCTGTTCAGATAGAAATCATATTGGAAATTTTCATCAAGGGTTGGAATCCTTGTATGAAACTTGAGGAAGATTGGAAAAGGGATGAGAACAAGAACAAGAGATGGCTCTCCTGAACTTGGCACTGAAGTCTAGATTTAAGAATGTGGGTGAAGATGCGGTACACGCTATGTATTTCTTAGGGGAAAATGAATGCTCGAGTGATGGAATAAGAAAAGGTAAGAATAAGTTGGAATAAATTGAAGAGAAAAAAAATCACCCTTTTCTATCCTGAATAGCACAATCCATGTGCACTATTCTTCAAAGACTAGAACTGACATTTCTGCCTGCAATGCACATTAGGCGATTTGTGAACAAAATCTCTGCTTCCTAAGCTATGCTGAGCTCCAAGGGCCTGTCTGGTCCAGTGAGTCTCAGTGGGAGAGGAGTCTTATTAAATACAGAGTCATCTGTGTGTTCTAACTAGGCTCCCAATCCCCTGGAGTTCCTGGCAGCTTGAGGACACAGTAGGGAGGGCCCAGTGCATTCCACAGCAGGGCTGTCAGGTTCCTGGGACCCAGTCCCCATGAAAGCTCCTTCAGAAGGGAGCTGGCTCCAGAGGCCCTTAGCAGCCCAGTGAGTGTGGGGAATCCCTGCATCTTTGACCATAGATTCTCATTTGTGCAAGTCTTTCAGTAAAGGTCATGCCTGTCACTCTACTTTTACCTTCTTCCTCTCAGACTCCCTCTTCTTTAATTTTTTACCATAAAATCGTCATACAAAGCTTATTGCCAAATAGACAAATAAAACATAGATTTTCTCGAGAAACTCCAGAAATGGTTCTTCCTGAATAAGAAGCCCAGTTCAACAAATTTTCACAGCTCCTCTGATCTTCCTCTGCCAATCTGAATATAATCACCCAGGGGCTCTGGATTAAAGACTCCATCATTTGCCAACCCAGAAACATCACTGTGCCAAACGCAAAGTAGCAAATTATACAAGGTTATTGGCTAGTAGGGCTCTTCCTTCTTTGATCTTTCCTTTCCTTCCTTCCTTCCTTCTTCCCTTCCTTCCTTCCTCCCTCCCTTCCTTCCTTCCTTCCTTCCTTCCTTCCTTTCTTCCTCCCTCCCTTTCCTTTCCTTCAAGTAGCAAGCCCTTAATTTAAATAAAATAGCAATTTTGTTGGATAGCAGGATGATCGGATGTAACTGCTCTGTGGTTAATGGAGTGAGTGGCACCTGGTTGATTTCCTTCCTTTCCTCTTCTTTGCTCAACTGTAGGATGCCTACCATATCTGCACACACACCTACACAAATGTGTGCCTGAACACATATGTGTGCACATCCACACCTGAAAATATAAGCATTCCTGCATGCACATATGCACCCATCCACATACATGAATGCACATGCACATTCAAACATATCTGTACATATGCACACACATACACCTGTAAATAAATTCACACCTGCATGCACATACCTACTTCCTCACACATATGTGCACCTACACACTCAGGCACACATATATACATATACACATGCATGCATTTCATGCGCATACTTGTAACACACACGTGCATGTGTTTTCATGCACCCATACACTCACATATCTACATACTTATGCATGCCTCCACATGCATGCATACTCGTGCACACCTGCACACACATGTATACCGTTCAGTGGGCCCCACGAGCATGCTGAATGTCTGAAGGCTCCTTGAAGCCCAGTCTCAAAAACCACTTTTAGGACATTTGAGAAATGGCTCTCAAATTCCACTTGGAGCCATTGTCACTAAGTTTTGGAAATACACTTGTTCAGGATGGGCCGCTACTCTGTTCATGGAATTCAGTTTCTATGTCCATCAAACCAGACAAGGAAAAACCTTTAAACAGCCGTGTCCAGCAAGTGCAGCAACAGCCCCAGGGGGTGGGGGGCATTGCACAAGCTCACTGTGGGGTGATCACAGTAGCTCCAGGGAGATAACAGTGTGGCCCTGGGAGGCTGGGGACACCTGAGGGACCTACTGTAGCATTAGACCTTCACAGGTGTGCCATCTGCAGTCCTGATCCAAGCCAGTCATTTGCTGAAGGCAGCTCTTCACCAGCACTGGGGCTCAGAGTGCTGAGTGCATGACTGGCCCTCTGGGAGCAGCTTTCACATAGCAGTGGAAGTCTCCCTGTTTGTCTTTAAAAGCTCCAGCTCCAGCTCGTGAGGCAGTTAATTTAGCATTAAAAATGCTGCATAAAACATACTATTAAGCTCGGTGCCCTGGAAAAGCTCATAAAGACGAGTTGTAGCATCCCTTCCCACCCCATCCTCTGCAGCACAAGGCCACAGTGAGCAGCTTTCATATTCCATCCAGAATGTCATAGCACGGTGGCCTAAGACAGAAAGGTGAGCCATCTATTTCTCCATTAGGAGAAAAGTAACTTAAGGTCTTGTGTTCGTTTCATATGAGTCTATGGAGTCAAGAGCTGTCTCCAAGAAAGCACTGACTACAATGAATCAAGGAGATACAGGAGGGAGTTAGGAAATGGTGCTGGCCATTGGGGGCCCTGGTACCACATCAGGAACGGGGAGAAGAGCAAGGGTGCATGTAGGAGACAGAGAAATCAGGCCCAACTCATTTCTTTATCAGAAGCCCACTTTCTGTGATAACAAGCCCCTGTGGTGATAAAGACCTTAGTCCATTCATTGGAGAAGAGCCTAAAAGATCCTACCACCACTTAAAAGGTCCCACTTCTTCATACTATTACAATAGCAATTCAATGTCCACCATGAATTTTGGAGAAGACCTTAAAACCATAGGAGCTAGTGTACGGAGTATAGTACAAATAATTTCTAAATATTCTGAGAACCCAAGCAACAGTGGCTCACACCTGTAATCCTAGCTACTCAAGAGGTTGAGATCTGAGGATTGTGGTTCAAAGACAGCCCAGGCAAGAAAGTCCATTAGACTCTGATCCCTAATTAACCACCAAAAAAGCCAAAAGTGGAGGTATGTTTCAAGTGGCAGAGAGCTAGCCTTGAGCACAAAAAAACTCAAGGACAGTATCCAGATACTGAGTTCAAGCCCCAGAAATGTCACAAAAAGAGAAGGGGAGAGAAAGATACAGGTCAGTGTATAAAGAGTCACAACTACATGCTGCATGGAGGAATTTGATTGGGCTGACATTTGAAGGATGGATTCAGCAGAGACCAGAAGACCAGGAGTTTGTGCATGAAACACCATGCATTTGAGGAAGTTGTTTGGAATATCAGAAAAATGGCACATGGGGGTGAAGAACTTCAAGCAGATAAGATCTTTTGCTATCAATATTTCAAGCCATCTGATTAGTGGAAGAAACATGCTGCAAAGGTTAAGAAGCTCTGGATCAAGGCAAGGCCTTTGAGCACATGATAGATAAAAACATGTCTAATACCATCTATGTAGAATCTAGAATATAATTTTGAAACTGTGTCCTATTTCTAGAGTGACAAGCAGTACATGAGAAAGAGAATAAGCAGGACTCAAATAGAGCAGGTCATGCATGAGATGAGGCTCTGATAAATGGTGATGTGAAATAGATAGGGAGGATTTATTGCAGATGATCTTGTGAGAGAGAATAAGAGATATTAGTGAATTGTTGAATGAGAGCCTTAGAGATGAAGGAGGAGCTAAGGACGAAGGCAAAGCATCTGATTTGATCTGCCAGTTATATTTTTCTCTTCAAAGGCTTGAAACATGCCCTAACAAGACATCTTCTTTAATTTGAGGCCTTGAGAAGTATGAAAGAGGGACATCCTCTCCCTTCCCCTCCCTTTCCAGAAAAGAGGCAGAACACCTTTCAAAACTCTCAACCTCGTTACCTTATTCATTCGTTAGCATATTCCAAACAGGAAGCTGATCGAGGCTGTTGAATTGGTTTAGGTGATAATAAATGAAAATAGCTGCCCAGCAAAGAAACTAGCTCAGTCTACTTCAGCCTGACATTTCACTTATGAGAGGAGAAGAAAATGAACCTAAATCTTTGCTGCTTCAAATAGATGCTTGCTCTTCTCTTGGAAATCACTGATCAATAAACATTTAAAGATCGAGACCTTGTTCCCATCAGCACTGTGCTCCATCTAGGACTTGGCACTCGGAAGGAACTGTGCCCTTCCCACTCTGAGGCTGGAAAGCGTATCTCTTCCCACTAATGCAGCCCTGGGCGACTGAACGTATCCCTTTTTGGTTTAATTCTACTCTTTGGCTCAAGAAATCTCACATTGTCTGGTATCATCCTGGCTTGTTACCAATTACTAATGGACAGTCTTGTGGCTACAAGCCTGGTATGATTTTTTTTTCAAGTTTTTATGGACCTGATTTTTTTTTTCAAGTTTTCATGGGCCTGATTAAATATTATGAGCTATTTCTGCAACAGCAAATTGCTTGTGAGGGTCCTGTTGAGGTGATTTTGAAAGCCTTTAAATCATTGGTTTGTAAAAATGATGCTTGTCCCTCAACTGTTTCATTTGCCCCAAACTTTTACATATAATAAAATTACCTTCTCCAGTGAAGTGATTTCACCCTCTTTCTAGTTCTCTGTGGAACCCCAGGCTACCAGAGCAAAAACATCTATCATTAGCAGACATATTGATAGAAATGCCATAAATGTAGATTTCCACAACAATAAAAGGAAAAGAAATACAGTATCATTCTTCTATGTCTGCTACCTGATTTGCATGGCGCTTTCTCTGGATAGGCTTTAAGGAAGTTGTGTCTCCTTCCTCACCTTTCCAGGGGAAGACATAAAGAGACTTGCAGTCTTTCCTGTATCATGTATTTCATCATATTACATATTGCCTGATTTGTAAGATAAATTTGAATAAATATGCATGTTTGTGAGATTCTCTTGAAAATAAATTTCCTTCTATTGAGTGTTCTAATCATTTGAAGCTGAACAAATCAGTTTTTCCATACAGGATACTTCAGATTGCTATATGTAGCCAACAATATGGTAAAATACCCAGCTAAACATGCAATTTAGATAACACTTTATATTTTAGATAAATATTAAATGCATTTTTACATGTCCCAAATATTGCATAGGGCATATTTATACTAAAACTTCATTCACCACTTACTTAATGTCCAAATTGGATGTCCCCCATTTTATCTGGTACACCAATGCTTTCTATAATTTGAGGGCTTTTTGTTTTGTTTTGTCGGTTGTGGGGCTTGAACTCAGGGCCTAGGTAACATCCTTGAATTTTTTTGCTCTCAAGGCTAGAGCTCTACCGCTTTGAGCCACAATTCTACTTCTGGTAATGTGGTGGTTAATAGGAGATAATAGTCTCGTGGACTTTCCTGCCCAGGATGGCTTCAAACCTTGATCCTCGAATCCACTGGAGTACCTAGGATTACAAGCACGAATCACCAGCACTCAGCCTAATTTGAGGTTTATCATACAAACCCAACAACTCTGATGTCCTTAGTATCTTTACATGAGACAATTTTAACCACATAATCTTTCCTATATTTGGGGAGTGCTTTTGACAGGATACTGTTAAACAAGAGTCTTAGTAAATGTGCAGATGACTTCCTTAACGGAAAGGGGACTCTTATCTCCAATTAACCCCCAGAAACCAGAAGTAAGGATGTGGCTCAAAGTGGTAGAGTGCTAGCCTTAAGTGAAAAGGCTCAAGGACAGTACCCAGGCTCTGAGTTCAAGACTGGCAAAAAAGAAATGAAAGAAAAAGACACCCAATGAGTGTCGGGGGCCACATGGAAAGATGCTCCTCTCCATCTCACCCACGACATGCAAAGCAGAACAAGAAGCCAATATTCTGGTTCCCTAGAGAGGTGAGTTTAGGTTCAATGCTCAGGCATTAGCAAGAGAACTCGTTGCTAGTGTTATAGCTAGGACTGTAATAAGCTCTAAATTTGGGTCTTTTGGAGCCATTTTTCTAAATTGCATTTGACAGAGACAAAAGATTCCACTTATATTCCAATGAAAATTGTTTCACTATTAGACAGACCCTCTTAAGCCAGTGTCACTTCACAAGGAGAAGCTAAGGTGAGCACTTAACATTCTTTTCATGGTTCCCATGCAGAAAAAAAGGGAGGAGTCTTCTCCAAGTTCCCTTGGAAAACTGCGCACCTCAATTTCCCCTTCTCTTCCAGAATAAGATTTTTTAAATCCCAATTGTACACATAGTCATTAAAAATTTAAGACAGTTCAATTCATAAAGACATTATACAACATCCATTTTAACCCCACTCTTAATTTGCCACAACCCTAGAATTAATTCCCAAGGTGGGGGCGGTTTCCAGGTCACACATGAATCTTGAAAATGGAGCTCAGCTCTGCTTTCCAAGGATGGGAAACTGATACCCAAAGTGCAAGCAAAGTCCCACATCAAATGTAAGACATGGTGAATCTACTACTTGATTTCCTGAGTATTTTACCCTACAATAATTTCCATATGGTTTACCAATTCACTCTGTATGTGAAAATAATTTGAGTGTGTTACGGGTTATCATCAAAAGCCAGCACAACCATGTTCACAACAATTCAGTTTAAAATAGCCCAAGTGTCCACTGAGGAATGGATGGATATAGGGAATGTAGTAAGTGAAATAAGCCAGTGATAGTGGATTCCATTTATATGAGGTACCTGGAACAGTGAATGTCAGAATGACAGGAAGTAGATGGTGGAGAAGGGGGAGGGGCAGAGAGTAAGTGTCTACTGAGTACAGACTTCTCATCTTGCTAGCCAGGTGCCAGTGACTCCCACCTGTAAGCCTAGTTACTCAAGAACCTGAGATCTGATTATTAGGTTTGAAGACCAGATAGGAAAGTCCATGAGAGTCTTATGTGCAATTAACTACCAAAAAACTAGAAGTGGAGCTCTGTCTCAAGTAGTAGAATAGCCTTGAGCAGAAAAAGCTAAGGGATAATGCTCAGGGCCTGAGTTCAAGCCCCAATTACAGAAACAAAAAAAGAAAAGTACTAGAGATGGGTTCACAGCAAAGTGATTAACACAACCAAACTGTACACTAAAAATAGGTACAGGATAAACTTTATGCATTTACTTTGGTAATAATGGGATTTGATCTCAGGCCTTTGTGCTTGCTAGGCATGTGTTCTAATATCTGAGCTACATTGCCAGACTTTTTGTACTTTAGTTTATATTTCATGTACGGTCTTCTGTTTTTCCTAGAGTAGCTTAGGACAGTGATGTTCCTGTCTATATCTTGTGCACAATCATAGGTATGTACTGTCAACTTGGCTTGTTGGTTGAGATGAGGTCTTGCTAATGTTTTACCAGTGCTGTCCTCTAACCCAGATCCTCCCAGTACATGGGATTATACATGTTAGGGATGACAAATGTGAGGCACTACCTCTGACCATGCACTTAAGTTGATAAGTATTTTACAGTAAACAAAGAAATCTAATTTCGTGAGAGCTCAAGGAGTTTGCTTCAAGTGTTTCCACTGATAACTGGATTTAAAACTGCGAATGGACTTGAGGCATTGCACAGCATGAGGTATATAGAAAGGGCTTGGAAATTTGCTTTTGAAACAGAAACTGGCCACCTTTTCAAGTGGATGTATACTAGTGGGTAGTTGGTGGCTCAGGCCTGTAGTACTAGCTTCTCAGGAAGCTGAGATCAGAAGATTGAGGCTTGAAGCCAGTCCAGGTAGTAAAGTCCTTAAGATTCTCTCCCCACTATCCAATGCCTAACATATAAACTGTAACTCTGTACATCAGTTTGAAAATAAAAATTTAAAAAAAAAAAGAAAAAAGATTCTCTCCCCAGATAACCAGCAAAATGCTGAAATGAAGTTGTGGTTCCAGTTGTAGAACATCAGCCATGAGCAAGAAAGCCAAGAGAGAATACAAGACTCTGAGTTCAAGCAACAGTATACGTATACAGAGAGAGAGAGAGAGAGAGAGAGAGAGAGAGAGAGACAGAGAGAGAGACAGAGGCAGAGAGACAGAGAGACAGAGAGAGACAGAGACAGAGACAGAGAAGTTACAGTGTGATTCAGACACCTGGTAGTTGCATAGAGCCGAACAATGTAGATCAGGGTTCTGATAAGGCCATCTATCCCAGAATGCCTCCTAACATTGTCATTTCACTTAGGAGAAAGTTAGTTTAGTCTAGAAGTTATGTGAAATGTAATTGCACTAGGGAATTCAAAATTCACAAACCCTAGCCACACAATGAGTCTTCCTTTTTAAACTTCACAGACAAGCTTCATTCTCTGGCCCCTCCCCCAGGCCTGTCTCTATAGTACAGTGCTCTGTTCATGATTCCCATAGCACCCTGTACTCTTCCTTCACAGTGCCTAGCACAGGATATGATTTAGTTGGATATAGTGCTATGCACCTATAATCACAGCTATCGTGAGGACCATAGTTCAAGGACAGCCTGAGCTAAAACGTTCATGAGATTCCATATCAACCAATAATAAGCCAGGAGTGTTAGCACACAGAGGTCATCCCAGCTATGTGGAAAGTATCAATAGGTGCTCCCCAATCCTGGGCATACATTCAAGAACTTCACTTAAAAATAATCAAAGCAAAAAAGGGCTTGGGACATGGCTCATGTGGTAGACTGCTTGTTTAGCAAGTACAGGAGTCTCATTAACACCAAAGAAGGATAACATTTATGTGCTGCAAAGTATTTGTCATAAGTTTCCTGGAGGCAGACATGGGGTCCCTTTTGTTCTTCACTTGACGGGACGTGAAGCCTAATGCTCAGTGTGATAGAGCAGGCTCGCAATGAAGAAATCTTACAAGCTTGCATCAATCAACAAGCAATTAAGTAAAGGTATTGAAGTAGGCTCTGAAGTTCTCCCTCTCAGCAGTTCTACTCACAGTTCTGCTAAAGCATGGAAAGTGAGCCTATCAGAAGCATTCACAAAGTAAAAATAAACTAAGGATTACGCTACCATCTTTACCATGTGGTAAACCAGAAAAATTAAAACTGAGTCATCCTTCCTAATTCTGTGGATTTTAATCCTATTTAATGGCCACCATGGAAATGCTGTGAACTTTTCCTGTTTGATGCTTAAAGAAACTCACATCATACAGAGCAGAAAGAGCCATCTTTTCCCTCCAGTACTTCAGCAGCTTACACTAGCTGTGCATGAAAATACATGATCTTGCCTATTTTTGCCAATGTCCCTTCATTCTTGGCTTATTAACTATTCTTTTTGTTTGCATCTGAGTTAGAAAGTCAAATACGAGTCCTCACTGAAGACCAGTGGGAAGGAAGCTGTAAGGGAAAGGGAGGTGGTATGATTGGCTGGGCAAGTTCTGCTGCTTTTCAGATTCTGCCTCAGGATCTTGGGCTCTGGTTTCACAAACCTGGTGACCCTCCCATAATTAAATCAGAGACCACCTAGTAACTTAACTGTTCCCACTGCTGCCTCCTTCCTCTTAGAAAAGAAAAATGAGCTGATGGTTTATTGTATTAATGGTGACATGAACACAAATCTTCCATTTAGTCACTTTTCTACTGTGGAATAAAAATCAGTTCTATGACATGTCTTTGTGTAAGGTCATTGGGTTCAAAGCCATTTGAAGCACTTTGTTTTGTTGGGTTTTTTGGGGGGATGGTGAAATTGAAGGGTTTTTTTCATTTTAATAAATGCAACATAAACTGGGAAAATAAAATTGTTTCCTTCTTTTTAACTGAATAAAATACTCAACGATTTCACAAAAGTTGACAGGAACCTAAAATTCCTCCTTAGGTATAAAAACAACTAATATCAATGGAACTAGCTCATCCTTTTTCTTTCTTTGCTATACAGCTAGTAATCGGAATACCTTGACGAAACAACAAGTCAGTTTCTGATAGTGGGATCAGAAAATAGTGGGGGCTTTTATCCTTGTTGCCTTCAATTGGCTTCATCCTTGAAGGACATTTGATGTATCTTCTAGAGAATTCAAAGGTAATTCCTCCCTAAAAGCTTCCCTTTTGTGGTAGGGGCATTATCTCAGTAGGTAGAGTGCTTGCCTAGAAAATGTGAAGTCCTAAGTTCAAACCTCAGCACCATCAAAAAAAAATTTTTTTAAGGGCTTTCTTGTACTCCTTAGCATTGCTTTAAAGGGTGATCTGAATTCAGTGGTGACTGGGGGTCCCAGCAAGGTTGCATTTAGACTATGGGGCCTCTGGTGGCAATGCTTCCTCTACCAATAAGCCTAGCAATGAAGAGAGAGAGCAGTTTCTGGCCCGGAACTGCACAACTGGAGAGTAGCACATAGGGCTTTCCTGTCTGGTATTCTAGAAGTACAAGTCAAGATCTGCTCTGCTTGGAGTCCAGAGTCATTATTCCTCACTCAAACCAACCATTCCTTCATTCCTCTCCTTAGACAGCCAGCTTTTATAACTGAGAAGCAGGTCTCAGAGCAATGTCTATAAGGCAAAGACTTCTTGGTCGATGTGAAAGGTTTCCAGATACTTTGCGTCACCTTTCTTCTGCATCTACCATCCACTATCAGAGCAGAAGTCAGAACAGAACATGCTACATCTTGTATAGACATAAGTTCTCACTCCATGTCAGACCCTTAGAAGCCCAATGAAAAAAAGCCTCTGGATGTGGATTTTTCAGCTCCTCCCTTATGATAAGGCCTCAGATCACTGATAGAAAAGTTGAAGCCAGGCGATGACTTCACGAAAAGACAGTCATTGCATGGCTGTGTTAGATAACCTTTGGTCACTGTAAGGAACACCTGAGATGATTAACGTATAAAGAGGATAAGGTTATATGGCTCACAGTTTTGGAGGTTTCAGGTTGTGATGGATGGGCCTGTCACTCTGGGGCGGTGGTGAGACAGAACCTCATGGTAAGAGGAAATGAGAGAGCAAAGCCTCTCACCTCACAGACAGGAAGTGAAGGCAGAAAGAGGAAAGAGCCAGACCCCACGACCCTCTTTTAGGGCCAGCCTTACCTCCCATGACTCCTTACCAGTCCTCAACTCTCTTATGATAACTTTATTTTTAGGAGACAGAGTCTCATTACATACCCCAGGCTGGCTTCAAACTTTCTCTCTGTTTCCCAAGCGCTGGGGTTACAGGTGTGTGCAACTATGCCCAGTTCTCAGGCTCCACCGCCTAAAAGTTACTCGGATTATGCAAAAAGAAATATACTCATTACCTGACTTATGAAATTGTAACTTTTCTGTACAACACTTTAACAATAATAACAACAAACAAATAACACACAAAGTTACACTGACTCCTGAACCCAATAGGATCACATTGGAAACCAAGGATTTAATACATGGATCTCTGGGAGTATATGAAGATCCAAAAATATAGCAATTGTTGCTTCAAAAAGACAACAAAGAGGCATTCTCAATTCCTTTATCTACTCCACTAGGGATAGAAGAATCAAATTGTGAGAAAGTGTGATGTAGCCCGTTCTTACTGTTGAATCAGTTTTAACGAACTGGGATTACTATATGGGGCTTTAGCTGGGTCCCTGTGGCTCACACCTGAAATCTTAGCTACTCAAGAGGCTGAGGATTGCAGTTCAAAGCTAGCCCTGGGAAAAAAATCCCATGGGTCTCCATCTCTAAAAATAACCAGCAAAAAGCTTGGTTGAAGGTGTGGCTCAAATAGTAGCGTGCTAGCCTTGTGCAGGCAAGACAAGCACTTTGAAGGTCCTGAGTTTTAACCAAGGTACTACCAAAAACTTTTTAAAAGGTAAGTATGCTTATTTTTTAAGTTAAATTTTATTGTAAAGGTGATGTACAGAGTGGGTTACACTTACGTAAGTAAGGTAATGAGTACATTTCTTTTTGAACAGTGTTACCCTCCCTTATTTTCCCCCACTTCCTCCCTCCATCCCCCAACCTCCAAGTTATAAAGTTCATTTCCAACATAGTATCTAGTGAGTTTCACTGTTGAATTGGTTCACCCTTTGTCCCACCATTTCTGTGATTTCCCCTTCCCTTCCCCAAATCAGATAAACTTATATACAAGACAAAGGGTACAGAAATCAAAAACAGTGACAACAAGGAATTAAACGAAAGAAGAAAAAAGAAAGAAAACAGAAATAATTGCAAACAGCACAATTTAAAAAAAAACAACCGAGAGCACTGTCTTACTTGTAAACTCCATGGAAAGTTGCTTTTGCTGAGGATTGTTATGGGGGCCCCAAATTCTGAATAGATGACAATAAAGGTCCCAATTTCGCTTAAAAAAAACAAACCACCTTGTTTCCATTTCTTGTAGTTCATTTCAGTAAGCCTCATTTTATATGGTCATGTGCACATAGCTATAGAGCCCTTGTGATCCTCTCTTAAGAATATCCTTCTTTGAGGAGTAGGAGAAACACTTGGGCTCCTTGGCACAGGACAGAACTTCCTTAACAAAGACCCTGAAAGGCTACAAATCAAAGAAAGGTTGGACAAATGGGACTGCATCAAACTCCAGAGCTTCTGCACGGCAAAGGACATAGCTCTCAAGATAAACAGAAAGCCCACAGACTGGGAGAAGATCTTTACCGGACATTCAACAGACAAAGGCCTCATCTCTAAAATATATGCAGAACTAAAAAAATTACCTTCTTCCAAAACAAAACTGCAAAGAACCAATAGCCCCCTCATCAAGTGGGCTAAAGACTTGCAAAGAAACTTCTCTGATGAGGAAATGAGAATGGCCAATAGACATATGAAAAAATGCTCTACATCACTGGCCATAAAGGAAATGCAAATCAAAACAACATTGAGATTCCATCTCACCCCAGCAAGAATGTCATATATCAAGAAAACTAATAATAACAATTGTTGGAGGGGATGTGGCCAAAAGGGAACCCTACTTCATTGTTGGTGGGAATGTAAACTGGTTCAGCCACTCTGGCAAGCAGTATGGAGATTTCTCAGAAGGCTCAATATAGAACTCCCCTATGACCCAGCAGCCCCACTGTTGGGTATCTACCCAAAAGCCCACAAACAAAATCACAGTAAAGCCACCAGCACAACAATGTTCATCGCAGCACAATTTGTCATAGCGAGAAGCTGGAACCAACCCAGATGCCCCTCCATAGATGAATGGATCAGGAAAATGTGGTACATTTACACAATGGAATTTTATGCCTCTATCAGAAAGAATGATATTGTTCCATTTGTAAGGAAATGGAAGGACTTGGAAAAAGTTATACTAAGTGAAGTGAGCCAGACCCAAAGAAACATGGACTCTATGGCCTCCCTTATTGGGAATAATTAGTACAGGTTTAGGCAAGCCATAGCAGAGCATCACAAGGCCCAATAGCTATACACTTAGAAACAAATAAGATGATGCTAAGTGAAATGAACTCCATGTTATGGAAACAAGTGATATATCACAGTTGTAACTACTTTCAACGTCCTATGTGTATGTGTAGTTTCTATTATTGATGATGTTTTGTATCACCTTCCTATGTTTGTACCTACACTATCTCTGTAATCTTATCTGAGTATATTGGAAACCGTGTTTACTGGTATTGGAAGTAGGAAATTCAAAGGGAATACCAAATTCGAGAGACACAGGGTAAAAAAAGAGAAATAACTACAAAAGCAATACTTGCAAAACTGTTTGGTGTAAGTGAACTGAACACCTGGGGGGGGAGGGAAAGGGGGGAAGGGAGGGGGCATGAGGGACAAGGCAACAAACAGTACAAGAAATGTATCCAATGCCCAACGTATGATACTGTAACCTCTCTGTACGTCAGTTTGATAATAAAAATTTGAGAAAAAAAAAAGAATATCCTTCTTTGTTCTCAGTGTACAAATGCTTAGAGTACTATTTAATTAATCATCTCCAAGTGTAATTATTTATCTTATACTATCCATTGGATTAACTTGTAGATTTATAGACATATTCCTAATTATTAAAAATGAGGGAAGCTATTCAGTTTATGTTTCTTTGGGTCTGGTTTATTTTGCTGTATATAATATTTGTCCAATTCTTTTCATTTCTTTATGAATGAGGCAATGTAATTCCTTCTGATGGAAGCATAGGAATCCATTGTGTATATATTCTTGATCCATTCATCCACTAAGGGGCATCTGGGTTGGTTCTATATTTTAGTATAACAAATTGTGCTGCGATAAACACAGTTGTGCCAGTAGCTTTAGTGTGGTCTTGCTTATAATCCTTTGGGTAGATGCCCAAAAGCGGGGTTGCTGGGTCATAGGGGAGCTCTATGTCTAGCCTTTTGAGGAACCTCCACACCGCTTTTCAGAATGGTTGAACAAGTTTACACTCCCACCAACAGTGTAATAAGGCTCTTTTTGGCCACATCCCCTCTAGCATCTGTTATTAGTTTTCTTGGTAATGGAAATTCTTACTGGGGTGAGGTGGAATCTCAATGCTGTTTTTTTTTTGGTTTTTTTTTTTGGCCAGTCCTGGGCCTTGGACTCAGGGCCTGAGCACTGTCCCTGGCTTCTTTTTTGCTCAAGGCTAGCACTCTGCCACTTGAGCCACAGCGCCGCTTCTGGCCGTTTTCTGTATATGTGGTGCTGGGGAATCGAACCTAGGGCCTCGTGTATCCGAGGCAGGCACTCTTGCCACTAGGCTATATCCCCAGCCCTCAATGCTGTTTTGAATTGCATTTCTTTTATGGCTCGTGATGTTGAGCACTTCTTCATGTGCCTTTTGGATATTCTCATTTCCTCTTCAGAGAAGTCTCTCTTTGAGTCTTTAGCCCATTTATTGAGGGGGCAGTTGTTTCTTTCAGGATTTGTTTTGGGGAAACTTAATTTTTTGAGTTCTAAGTATATTTTAGATATGAGGCCCTTGTCTGCTGTTATTCGTTTTTTTAAAAGTATCCATTCTAATGGGGGTGAGATGGAATCTCATTGTTGGTTGGTTTGGTGAACATTTTTTCATGTGTCTAATGACCATTCTTATTTCTTCCTCAGAGAAGTCACTCTTTAAGTCTTTAGCCCACTTATTAAGGAGGTTTTGTTTGGGGGTGGTTAAATTTTTTTTTTAGCTCTAAGTGGATTTTAGATATAGGGCCCTTGTCTGATGTATGGCTAGTGAAGATCTTCTCCCAATCTGGGTTTTCTATTTATCTTTCTACCAATGTCCTTTGTTATACAGAAACTCTTCAATTTGATGTGATCCCATTTATCCAGCCCTTCTTTGATTTGTTGTGTTTCTGGATCTTTAGTTAGGATGTTTCAACCTCTGCCTAGGAGCCCTAGTGTTTCCTCTATCCCTTCCTGAATATTTTCAGGGTATCTAATCTTACATTAAGGTCTTTGTTCCATTGGAATTGATTCTGGTGCAGGGTAATATATAAGGATCTAACTTCAGTTTTCTGCACATGTATAACCAATTCTGCCAGCACCATTTGTTGAAGGGGCTGTCTTTCTTCCCTCCTCTTAAGTATGTTTAATACTCTGGATAAATATCTGCTTTAGGAAACAATATACTGTAGTTAAAAGTACTTTATCTGGTTCCCTCTCTGGTTAGAGGTATAATTTAAAATTAAAAGTAACTGCACTTAGCATTGTTAATGCTACTTGATTGTGGAGAATAACAATAGTTTATACGATGCCGTATATGTGGACTACCTTCTGGGGTTTTCTATGTAATAAAAAGAAATAACAGTTGTGCAATTACAATCAAGCTTGTAGGCTGAAAGAATTTAATTCCATTTGATAAAACCTCTTAGCACAATATTCCTTCTTCTGATAACAAGTTGACCTTTTGTGTGTGCCTGCACTGGGGCTTTGACTCAGGACCTTGTGCTATGGCTTGGCTTTTCCCTCAAGTCTGCCAGTCTATCACTTGAGCCACAACAGTACTTCTGGATTTTTGCTAGTTACTTGGGGGTAAAAGTCTCTTTGTCTTCTCAGGTTGGCTTCAAACCATAATCGTCAGTAACTTAGCATCATCAGTAACTGGGATTACAGGTCTGAGACCTGACCCTGGCTAAGGACTGGAAAATGTCAGATGGTTGAAGAATAGTTATATAGGCTGAGACAAAAGTGTACAACAGGTTTTTTGTTCAGTATTATGAAATAAGTGGATACTCTATCATTCCGTACTTAGACATTTCTGGGAATTACTTGCTGTTTTTTTTTAATACTTTCAATAATCTTAGCTTTAGAACATTCTCCCATTGCTTGATGATAAGAACATAATTCACTGATTTTAAGCCCTAGAGGAGCATAACAGTCCTCCTGTCTTTGATGCCACTGGGAAGAGATTTTCATGCCATTGAGAAGAGATTGTCAGGCTCAATCATTTATGTTGATGACTTTGTTTGACAAAGTCCCTGGGTAAGTAACAACAGAAATGGCAGCATTAGAATTGTAACCAAGCAAATACAAGGCTGAAGTGAGATTCCCACGTGTTGTTTATTTTTTCACATGCCAGGAAAAGAGGTGTGGCTTGTGTAAAAGAGACATTTTCTCTCATCTCTATTACTTAATAGGAATTCAATAGAAATGAGAGCAATAACAATTTAAATTTTTTTACCACCATGACATCACATAGCTCCCCTCTATTTTCTGCTTTGTGCTCCCCCATCTAGAAGGAACCAGTCCCCAGGCACTCAGCAGATGGGGCTGATTCTGTAGAGAGTGCTAGTCTAAGCCTGGTGGAAGAGAGCTTACATGTTCAAAACCCTGGGTTCGATTCTCAGCACTGAACAAAGAAAAACAAAGCAAAATAAATACCAAGCTGATGTCAGAAGTTAAGGTAGATAGAAAAGAGGACCAGAGCTGGTGCTACCTTTTCTTTGTCACAGGTCCTTTCTTCCTACCTGTTCTGCTTTCGTGCAGTGAAATGGGCTCTTGAGAAGTCTCTTTTAGCATCCACAATCACAGCAAGAGCTCTTTTAATAAGCAGAACAGAAACAGCTACAATGGTAACATGATTTCAGCAGAAACTAGATTTGCCTCCAGAGGCAGAAAGCAGCTCTGTGCATGCTAAATTCTGTGTGTGACCACCACGGACTTCCCAGTTACTGGGGCTGAGAGAGAATCAATGCCATTCTGGGGTTTTAGTGATTTTTTAAAAATCTGTCATCAGAAGAATATTTTAATGTGTCTTATGTAATTCTTTTAGAAGAGGACACTAAAAATAACCTGCAAAACGTATGCTTCGATTTGCTTAATTTTCATCCCATAGAGCATTAAGCAAGGTGGCATCCTGAAGTCGTCCAAGCTGAGCTTGAGTGAAACAGTCAACTTTCTGCCTTCCATTAGGTTTTTACTTAGGAGCAAAGATTTGTGTAGTGTTTTAGTGGATAAGCCTATTCTACGGGTGCCTACCGGGTTTTTATAGGATCATACTGGGTTTTGGAAAGTACAGGATCTCAATTTCCTACTTGAGTTCTGCTGAATCTACAACACTGGGGGGTGAACTCAGGTCTGCATATTGCGAAAAGAACCCCTTTCCCCTTGTGATTCTGATGGCCACCCTGACTACAATCGTTGGCATTCTATAACTACCTCCTGTGTAGATTGCAATTGGTAAGGGAATGGCTTCAACCTTCAAAAACAAACAACAACGTGAGGATTTCACATCTACCATATATCAGTCTTATTAAAACTCTACCTTGAGGTATGCTGCCTATTTGTTGTTTCCTATATGGAGACTAGAACTCAGGGCCTCACATTCTCCTTGGCGTTCTCACTCAAGGCTGGAACCACTTGAGCTACACTGTCACTTCCAGCTTTTTGCTTGTTAATTGAAGATAAGAATCTCATGGAGTTATCTGCCCAAGCTGGTTTTGAATTGGGATTTTCAGCTCTCTGCCTCCTGCGTAGCTAGTATCCCAAGTACAAGCCACCAGCACCTAGCATATCATCATTCTTTAAACCTTAAATTGCCTTTTAGAAAGCCCAGAGATGGGCTCTCCCAATCTGTATCCCCTGTGTCTATTTTCCAATTCCTGGTTCTGTTTGCAGTTTAAACATACAATGAGTTCTTAAAGCATCTTTAAAGCTTCCTCCAGATTTTCAGAACTGAACCCCAGGAGAAATGCTACAAAGGATGCAACCTCCATTCTACGCAATATAGATTTTCTTTTTTAATTCCATGTTACATCAGTGGTTTTTGAAGCAGCTGCTTTAAGAGTAACACTTTTCTTCTCCTACCTCAAATAAGTAATGCTTACAAACCTTCTGAGGTGCTCTGAGAACTAGGGGAATAAAATTCGCAGGAGGCTTAAGCTTCTCCACAGTGCAGACCTTCCCAAGCGCAGAATAGGTAATTCTGTTTTTACAGAAGCTTATGTGTTTTAGAGCAACCCACTCACCTCCTACACTACCCCCCCCCAAATGCATAAAATAGAACATTTAGCTGTGTCACCGTGAAGATGAAACCTATAAAATGAGCCTAATATGTGGGCACATAATGGAAGATTACAGAGTAAATATTATCTACCTGTGTCATTCTAGAAGATCTGTAAGGTAAGAAAATATTTGCTGGCATTCTAATACCTTAGCACATGAAAATGAAATAAAATGGACCATCCTCTTGCTAAGAAATTTCTTTATGAAACCTATTGTTTTACAGATTTATGACTCAAGCTTCTAAAATGGGTGAGGGGCTGGAAAAGAATCCAATCCCCACAATCACAATTATGAGTCTGGATATGGATGAGAAGAAAATTTGAAATGGCCCAGAGCAGGAACACCTTAAAACAACTCAACTATAATGCAAGTAGGTGATTGTAATTTTTATTTTTTGGAAGTGTGTAATACTTCTCAATCTTCGTGAACTGAAGCAGGAGGTGTTGGCAATTTTAGTGCCTTAAGGTACCAATGAGCAAGGCAGAAGGCTCACCAAGAAGCCAGCAAGGGAAGAGGGAAATCTAGGGAGGAAAAATGTCCTAGAAGGTATACAAACATCTCTGTGCAAACATTGGATTAAATTCCTGCCTGACTTCTCAACTAAACACATATGGGAGAGAGATCAAGTGCAGGGGCCCAGATGAAAAGCAACGGCTGGAACTGAAGGAACTGAGCAGAAATCTCAACTTCCTCCTCACCTGGCTAGAGAAAAATTCTAAGAGGACATGCTGACCACGCCTTGTAGCTTCTTTTCTGTGTCACAAATGTGGAAGAAAAGAAAAATACAAGCATGTCTTTCCTTTTTCTGTGCTTCCTTCCCTGCATGTAAGAAATCAGTGAAGCTAAGGGCAAGATAAGACAATGAACACACAGCCTTCCCATCCCCCCGTTGGACCCACCACCACCAAGATCTTTTCATTGCAGCCAGGTGCCAGTAGCTCACACTCATGATTCTTCCTACCCAGAAGGCTGAGAACTTAGGAGCTCATTTTGAAGCCAGTCTGGACAGAAAAGTGCATGAGATTCTTACCTCTAATCAATCCCCCAAAAGCCCAAAGTGGAGCTGTGGCTCAAGTAGGAGAGCACCAGCCTTGAGCAAAAAAAACCTCAGGGACAGTGCTCAGATTGGGAGTTCAAGCCCCAGGACTGGCACACACACACACACACACACACACACACACACACACACACACACACACTTATTCAGTGATGGAATGAGGGAATCAATCACAAATATTCAAGGGGAGAAATGTGTTACTCTTTTCCTACAACTCTGGCTCTCAAAGAGGATCTCAAGGCTGAACACGTTGTCACCTATCTTCTGGCAGCTTATCCAGAACTCTGGGAAGTGGGGCAGTCTTGTTGGAAGAAGAGCACCCCAGTTAGAAAGCCAGTGCGATCCGTGGGGCATGTACCTGTGGGGGAGGAGGCAGTGTGTGGGGGTGAAAGTAAGTGTTTATTTCTGAAGGTGGGAAGTACAATAAACAGGAATGGGAAACTAAATCAATAGAAAGGTGTGTATATGTTTTCTTCAAAGGTTATTTTCAAAGAGAATCTAAGCCAATTAACATTCATATTTTGCCATGATTTTCATGAAAATAAGTAATTATCAAATTTTTTAAAGAAAATTATTTCTGAGTTGGGCATGATGGCTCAAGCCTGTCACCCTAGCTGCGTGAGAAGTAGAGACATTGAGATTGCCCATCAAGGCTAGCCTGGGCAAAAAAGCGAGATTCCATCTCAACCAACAGCTAGGTGCAGTGGAGTCTGTCAGTTCAGCGACGGGGAAGAAGCTGGGCAGAGCATGTGCTGGTTGTCCCCAGTGACATGGCAAAGTACTAGTGGGAGCTCAAAAGCCCGGGGAACAAAGTGAGATCCTGCTTTGAATATAACCAATGCAAAAAAGGTACTGGAACATAGCTTAAATGGTAGAGCACCTGTCTAGCAGGTGCAAGATCAGAGTTCACAGAAAAGGTTACACTTTTTTCTTCTTGGCCTTTGTAATGTAGTTTCTGATCAGAATATCTGATACAGATAGGCCAGCATGAATTGTCTGGGGCAGTTTTGCCCTGTGTTCTTTGTCCTACACACACATATATGGTTGGAGTTTTTCCAACAGAAAGCAGTTTCAGTACTGGCACATTCATGAATGAACACCATTAGGTTTGTATTCCAACGTCAAGCACTGTGGTTGAGAAACATCACCTCAGTTTCTTATTGTCCCTTAAAGAAGCTGCATTTTCATATTCTTTCTTTTTTTTCTTATTTATTGTCAAAGTGATGTACAGAGAGGTCACAGTTTCATACGTTAGGCATTGGATACATTTCTTGTACTGTTTGTTACCTCCTCCCTCACTCCTCCTCCCCCTTCCCCCTTTCCCTCTCCTCCCATGAGTTGTTCAGTTGGTTTACACCAAACAGTTTTGCAAGTATTGCTTTTGTAGTTGCTTTTCTTTTTTTACCCTGTGTCTCTCGATTTTGGTATTCCATTTCAATTTCCTAGTTCTAATATCAGTATACACGGTTTCCAATATACTCAGATAAGATACAGAGATAGTGTAGGTACAACCACAGAAAGCGGATACAAGAAGATCATCAATAATAGAAGCTACAGTTACACATAGCACGTTGAAAGTAGTTACAACAGTGATATAACAATCACTTCCATAACATGGCATTCATTTAACTTAGCATCATTTTATGTGTTCATAAGGGCATAGCTATTGGGCTTTTGTGATCCTCTGCTGTGGCTTGCCTAATATAAACTGGTTCAGCCACTCTGGCAAGCGGTATGGAGATTCCTCAGAAGGCTAAACATAGAACTCCCTATGACCCAGCAGCACCACTTTTGGGTATCTATCCAAAAGACCACAAACAAAATCACACTAAAGCTACCAGCACAACAATGTTCATGGCAGCACAATTTGTCATAGCTAGAATCTGGAACCAACCCAGATGCCCCTCAGTAGACGAATGGATCAGGAAAATGTGGTACATATACACAATGGAATTTTATGCCTCTATCAGAAAGAATGGCATTGTCCCATTTGTAAGGAAATGGAAGGACTTGGCAAAAATTATACTAAGTGAAGTGAGCCAGACCCAAAGAAACATGGACTCTATGGTCTCCCTTATAGGGAATAACTAGCACAGGTTTAGGCAAGTATTGCTTTTGTAGTTGTTTGTCTTTATATCCTGTGTCTCTCGATTTTGGTATTCCCTTTTACTTTCCTAGTTCTAATACCAGTATATACAGTTTCCAATGTACTCAGATAAGATACAGTGACAGTGCAGGTACAAACACAGGAAGGGGATACAAGAGGATCATCAACAATAGAAGCTATGGTTTCACATGGCATATCGAAAGTAATTACAACAGTGATATAACAGTCGTTTCCATAACATGGAGTTCATTTCACTTAGCATTATCTTATGCATTCATAGGGGCATAGCTATTAGGCTCTTGTGATCCTCTGCTGTGACTAGCCTAAACCTGTGCTAATTATTCCCTATGAGGGAGACCATAGACTCCATGTTTCTTTGGGTCTGGTTCACTTCACTTAGTATAATTTTTTCCAAGTCCTTCCATTTCCTTACGAATGGGGTAATGTCATTCTTTCTGATAGAGGCATAAAATTCCATTGTGTATATGTACCACATTTTCCTGGTCCATTCATCTACTGAGGGGCATCTAGGTTGGTTCCATATTTTAGCTATGACAAATTGTGCTGCGATGAACATTGTTGTCTTTCTTTATAATGGATCAATGCTGCTGTAAATACGGGTTTTCTATTTCATTCCACCACCATCAGATGCAGTTCCCTATTTTCTTTAGTGAAGGGATATATAAGCTTTCTAATGGTGTCTTCAGAAAATTTATGAAATGTAAATACTGATTTGATTGGTCTTTAAGATGTGTTTAACTGTGAGGATATTTAATAATGTGGATGTGATTTGTCACCCAGTATTAAGTTCGTAGTCATTGGTTTTTGTGTTAGAAAATAATAGGAAAGAGGGAAAGTGCAGCTTTCATTACAGACTCCTTGACTCCCTGTGGAGTTACAGTAAACTCCCATTTTGCTTCTGGGTAGTGGTTTTCCAGCATTTCTCTCAGGCTTTAAGTTGCTAAAGCTGTGTACATGTTTAAAAAAAGTAGATTGTTTTAGAGGAGATGTAGGTGTAGAATTATTTCTTGACTGTCATTTCTTAAGTGGTTAATGCTCTTAATGCTTAAATGAAGGCTAGCTTGTTTGCAATAGCAATGAGATTACTTCTGCTGAGTAAACTTTTTATGTCACCTTACAATGAAAGTTGGAAAAATCCCTTTGTTTCTATTTATTTAAAAATGCCTTTCTATATGTACCCTTGATAACAGATTTTGAATAAATTATCTAAGATGATAAGGCGTTTGAATGATACAGTAAATGTTAAAGAAATTCATTTTGCTTTTTTTTTTTGCATTCAAAGTCCAGCTCTGTGTCCCAGGGGTTGAGCTCGCTCAGCATGCAGTATCACTCCTGGACAGTGACACTGAAGACAGCTTTTATCCCCAACCAGAATCATCTGTGACTCATCTTGCTTTGTTCCCACGTGAATATCACACATACTGCTTCCAATGTCTGTTCATTGTTTCTGCTCAGATCCCTACTTCACACCTGTAGCCCCAACTCTGGTTCCCCATTCTGCTGACAAATGTGTTTCTATTCATCATGATGTAATCTTCAGGGCCCTGTTCAAAGCCCCCTGTATCTCAACCTGACCCTCTTTACTTTGGGTCCTCTGTCCAGCCTCATACTCCCAGACATGATTTGACGGTCTAATAACATCTCCTAGAAGGTTATTTCATTATCAAATCCCTTTCCTTCTCCCTAGCCACTTAGTGTCTCCTTCCAGTCTCAGAGTCACCTTAACCACATCACCTCTGTTGTTTGGTTCATGTCATCTTCAGGCCAGGAGTTTCCTCTCCTCTCTCCTCCTCCCATGTGAATTAGACCTCTCATCAGCTCCTGATTTAACTCTCTATCACTTTCTTCTCTGGGCTCCATCAGTGCTAGTCTTCCTACTGCACTGAACAAGAGCTCCACTGGTAAAATATATGTGCATACACTGCCTGTAGAATACCTAGTGGGCGCTGAAAATGCAAATGTGAAACCTCACATGAATAGAGACTAAGGGAAGATGAGAGATGAACACTGAGCTTCTGTAATTTTCTCCTTTCTCATCAAAACATCATCTGAGGGCTGTGGGTGCAGGCTCCCAACCCAGGTCCTGAGCACTGACATGAATCTCCAGTTCACCACCAAAAAGCCAGGAGTGGAGCTGTAGCTCAAGTGATAGAGCACCAGCCTTGAGTGAAAAAAGCTAAGGAACCATGACAAGGCCCTGAGGTCAAACCCCAGTAAACATTCTCTTTCTCTTACTTTTTCTTTCACACACACACACACACACACACACTCACACACACAATTAGCATATACTTGGTGTATGAGGGTGGGATTCATTGTGATAATTCCACACATGTAGTGTGTATCCCAAACAAGCTTTTACCTTCCATCACTTTCTCCCATCACATTCTTTTCCTTAAAAGAATACCAAGCCTGGTGCTGGTGGCTCACACTTGTAATCCTAGCTACTCAGGAGGCCAGGATCTGAGGATCAGAGTTTGAAGCCAGCTCAGGCAGGAAAGTCTGTGAGATACCAGCTAACCACCATAGAGCTACAAATGGAGCTGTGGCTCAAGTGGTAGAACAAGCCTTCAGCAAAGAAACTCAGGGGCCCAGAGTTCAAGCTCCACTCAGGACTGGCACACATCTCTTTTCACAGATGCAAATAAACTATGTCCACCATATTCATCCTCATTCACCCTCTTCGTTAGCCTACCACTCGCACTTGGTGCTCACTTGCATAGCTAAATCTGTCTTATTTCCCATCATTCTTATTTCAGTGTGCATTAATTGCACCAAAGGGTTTCACTCAGATATTTCAAATGTGTGCATATTGCATTTTGCTCAGAATAACCCTCACTGTTGCTTTCTCTTCTCTAATTCTTCTATTGATCATCAACTTTCATGAACTTTCCCTATTATTTCCTTTTTAATTGGTATGTACAACTTTATGAGATACAATGTGTTCTTTCAATGCATGAATACACTGGGTACTGACAAAATTGGGGTAATTTTTTTCAAAGGCTGAATATGGTAGCCGATGCCTGTAATCTCAGCCAAGTGGGAGATGGAGACAGGAGGATTTCAGTTAGAGGCCAATGTAGACATGAAAAGAATTAGTGAGATCCTTGTTTTCAAAGAAAATGCCAGCTATGACAGTACCTGCCTGTAATCCCAGCTACACAAAAGGATCATAATCAGAGACTGGCTCAGGCAGCAGGTGGAAGTCTCCAAGGGGAACAACAAAATAGTGAGGCAAAGGACAGAGAGCAATACAACAGCGATACTCACAAGACAATGCGTTAGAAATGATATTTAAAACCTGGCGGGGTGAGGAGGGAAAGTGGGAGAAAAACAAGGGAAGAGGAAGTAACAATGTTTGACAAAAATGTACTCACTGCCTTATTATGTAACTGTAACTAACCTCTCTGTACATCATCTTGACAATAAAATTAATTTATTTTTTTTTTGGCCAGTCCTGGGCCTTGGACTCAGGGCCTGAGCACTGTCCCTGGCTTCTTCCCGCTCAAGGCTAGCACTCTGCCACTTGAGCCACAGCGCCACTTCTGGCCGTTTTCTGTATATGTGGTGCTGGGGAATCGAACCTAGGACCTCGTGTATCCGAGGCAGGCACTCTTGCCACTAGGCTATATCCCCAGCCCAATAAAATTAAATTTTTTAAATGACTGAAGTAAAAAGGGCTGGGCATGTGGTTCAAGTGGTAGAGTTATACATACTTTCAATACGTATATGTATTAGCATATATCCAGATTACCTCTATATTGGGTATCCTTAGGAGAATCAATGTGTTTTGCTGTGATGAAGTTAAAATGGAATGCTAAGCAGTCAGTGTGTCTGCCACTTTTGCTTTTTTTTTTTTTTTTTTGCCAGTCCCAGGGCTTGAACTCAGGGCCTGAGCACTGTCCCTGGCTTGTTTTTGCTCAAGGTTAGCACTCTACCACTTGAACCATAGCGCCACTTCTGGCTGTTTTCTATATATGTGGTGCTGAGGAATTGAACCCAGGGCTTCATGTATACGAGGTGCACTCTTGCCACTAGGCCATATTCCCAGCCCCTAGTCTGCCACTTTTTTTTTTTTTTTTTTTTTGCCAGTCCTGGGCCTTGGACTCAGGGCCTGAGCACTGTCCCTGGCACTCTGCCACTTGAGCCACAGCGCCGCTTCTGGCCGTTTTCTGTATATGTGGTGCTGGGGAATCGAACCTAGGACCTCGTGTATCCGAGGCAGGCACTCTTGCCACTAGGCTATATTCCCAGCCCCTAGTCTGCCACTTTTGATGCTGATGTTCTCTGCACTCATCTGGAAGGTGAAACCATGAGACTGCTGTAGTGATCCCTGGCTCATAGTTCCTGACCACCATGCGAAGCCAGATGCAAGTGGTCTAGGTAAATCTAAGTTCAAAGGAAAGCCACCAATTAATTGTCTGATGTCACTAGTCTTAGGATTTCTAAAATAACAGTCTGACTTGCAGGTGAAGTGAGAATAAAGCATTTTATCAAAACTCAGAGATTTGATAAATCTGATCCATTTCTTTTCTATTTTCTTTGCCATTTTTACACCTGTACAGATGTCCCTGGAGTACTTAGAAGCCAGTCAGCATTTTCTGAAACACCTGGAAAAAATTGAAAGGTGACACTAGGTACCCTGAACAAAGTTGAACAAACAGTATGGTGTTTACAAATCATTCCTTTTCTTACCAGCTCATGCCTTTTCTCCTAGGCTACTCGGGATGCTGAAATCTAGAGGATCAAAGTCCAAGGCTAGCGCAGCCTGAAAAGTCTTCTAGACTTCATCTCCAACTAACCAGCAAAAAGCAGGACTGGAGGTGTGGTTCAACTGGTGAAATACCCACTGAGTCCTTCATGGCTCAGAATAGCAACCTTGGTTGGGAAGCACAAAGAATCCCATTAGTAAGGTGTATATTTCTCCTTTTATCTCAAATGTCGTTTTCACATCTTTAAAAGTTCTGCTATATCATCACAACATCACAACCCTGATGCATGTCTCACTTCTTGTCTCCACCCCCCCCTCTTGTTTTACACCTCAATTAATGATTGGAAAGTGGAGAAAGTAACACATAAGTGAAATTTGCCAGCACTGACAAATTAGAGAGTTGCAGATGGTTCTGAGGGAGGGAGGGAAGACCTAAGTCACTCCATTCTTAATAAGTAATGAGAAAATGTCTAGCCACTGCCTTGTGTGACTCATCTCAAGCATTAACACCCTGGCTCACACAGGCAATAATAATGCCATAGAGAAGACAAAACTCATCCACAAGAAAAGTGCTTTTTACCCACAGTCCTCTGGTGTACGTGGGGGGGACAGGTAATGGCCTGTTTGTTGTTGTGGTTGTTGTTGTTTTCATGGAAGGCAATGGATACTTCCATGAGCACTTGGTGTAAGGATGTTACTGGACAATATGGAGCCTTTAGTACCATTGCGGGAAGCAGAGTCTGACCAGGAGCACTCACCTGACTGCTGGAGAATTAGTCTTGGACTGTTTCAAATACAGGAGGCTCCCGGCTTATCCTCTGCTCCAATGCACATTCATGTATCTGTAGGCATCTGCACTACAATGAAGTTACTGTCCAGCTGTCAGGGACAAGGTGAGGACCTGGTGCTGCTGCTCTACTTTCGGCATAAGATTAACTATGCAGAGTATATAACCACCATTCTCACCATCGAGAGTATGGAAAGCCAATGGTGCCTGTAGCTCACAACCATAAATCCTAGCTACTCAGCAGACTGATGTCTGGTGACCATAGTTCAAAGCCGGCCTAGACAGAAAGTCTGTGAGATTCTTATTTCCAATTAACCACCAGAAAGTCAGAAGTGGAGCTGTGGCTCAAAGGTGGAGTGCCAGCCTGGAGCAAAAAGGTTAAATGATGGAGCCAAGCTCTGAGTTCAAACCCCAGTACACGTGTGTGTGCATGTGTGTGTGAGAGAGAGAGAGAGAGAGAGAAAGAGAGAGAGACATTTTTATTTTATTCCTATCTTTCATTCTATCAGTTCTTTGAACTCAGGGCATGTATTTGCTGAGCAAAGGCTTTGCCACATAAGCCATGTCCCAGCCCTTTTGCTTTTTTTTTTTTTAAATAGGAACTTGCTTTAATTCCAGAGCCAAGCTGAACCATGATCCTCCTGTTCAGCTAGGATTGCAGCCTGGGTCACCACACCCAGCTCCATGCTACCGCTTGGTAAGCCAGTAACATGCAGAAAGCATTCTCTACTCTCTGCTCCTTGCGATGGGTAAGAATGCAGGTAGAAGAACAACATCTCCCCCAGGACTGAAAATATATTCTGAGGATGAAGCAACTGATCCAGATGTTCGAAACTCTGTCTCTCCCATTTCTTCAGGCCTGTCGTCCCACCATTGACCATCCTGAACTCACTGTATGTACTGTTATCTCCTTCCCCCACCCCACTTGCTGGTCCCGGGCCTCTAGTTCCCAAGCCTGCAGTGCTCCTTTAAGGCCATTGGTCTCCTAACTGTAAGCCCCCCTCCGTTCTAGGTGGTTTCTCTCCTTATCTTCCTGCAGTAGGCATCTCTGATGGCATCCTCCTGCTACGCCTTGCACCCCTCCTCCCCCACACTCCCTGCAGAAGGCTTGTCCAAGGGGGGGCGGGCTTGTCTTTCTATTTATTTCAGGTGCCAGTCAAGCATGGGGCTCAAATAGTCTCCTCCAAGTCCATTGACCACTATGCTTCAACACAAAGGTAGAAAAATCAACTGAGGGCTATGCACATTTTTTTAATCTGCTATTTCTACACCAGAGTTCTTTAGGGAAAATCGAAGTCTCCAGTCTTGACAGCACACTAGCTTTGTGGGGAGTGGGAGGAGGGAAAAAATAGACACGCAAGACTCAGAGGAAAAGGGTTTAAGGGGGAAGAGCTTCCAAGCACCCTCCTAACCCATGCTTCAAGTCAAGCAGAAAGCTAACAAATATACCTTCCTTCGATGCATCCTTTGCATTCTGTGACATACATGTAGAGTAGGATGAGGTAAAAATAAATGAGGATTTATTCTAGGGGTATGGCTGTCAAAGAGTACCTGAGACTCCTTCAGAGGACCCGCCAAGTTCACAATAGAATTAAAACACTCTTCTGCTTCTATTCTTATTTTTGGGTTTTGTTTTTTTTTGGCAGTTGTGGGGCTTGAACGTGGGACCTAGGCACTGTCCCTGAGCTCTTTTGCTCAAGGCTTGCACTTTACCACTTTGAGTCACAGCTCTGCTTTTGGTTTTCTGTTGTCTAATTGGAGATAAGAGTCTCACAGACTTTCCTCCCCAGGCTGTTTTGAATGTTGGTCTTCAGATCACAGCCTTCTGAGTAGCTAGGATAAAAGGCATGAGCCACCGGTGCCTGGCTCTATTGTTATTCTTTCATAGCTGCACAGTGGCTTTCCGAGGCTATGTGATATGTAATGACACCATCACTCTGACAGCTTGGACTCAGATGGCTCAACATTTCTAACCCTTACTTTCTGATACAATAAATATCAATGTAATTCGCATAAGTAGACACTCTTTAAGTTCCAGCAAAATATCACATAAGAGAGCTTGGTTAGCAGTGTTCATTTTATAGACTGCAGTTCAGCAAGTGTAAGATCAAGTTGCCAGAAGATTTGCTGTCTGATGAGAACCTAATTTTCATAGATGGCACCTTCAATGTGACCTCACATGGCTTACGGGGAAACAAAGTTCCTCCAGCCTCTTTTTTTTTTTTTAATCAGAGCTCGAATCTCAGTCACAAAGGCTCTTTCTTTCATGGCCCATCACCTCCCAAAGTGCCATCTCCTAACACCTGCACCCTAATGGGCAGCATTCAACACGTGAGCAGCCGGGTAGGTAGATACATACCCAGACAGTGGCAGACACACAGACAGAGCACCATAGAAACACAAAGTCTGAGAGCCGCTGTCCTGTTTGCTCATGTGAAAAGAGCACATCAAGAACTCTCCAGAAAAAAGGCATCCATAACTTGGAAGATAGGAGGCTTCAGGAGAGCGAGAGGAAAGGGGACGTGAGTTCCAGCATCCAGTAGGCTGCTCTGAGTACATTGGGCTGGGACACACACCTGGTAGGCAGTAGCCCAAGAGACAGAAACGTAAGCGCAATACTGTGGTCATCATTTGAGCATGCACTCAGGGCTAAACACACACAGAAAAACAAACAAACAAAAATACAGTGGTGTTAGGTAAAGAATTCCCATGAAAAGTCCAAATGAAAATTGTCACCATCGTGCTAGGTTTCCCTCCCAGTGAATATGACCATGCACAAGCACCCAAGTACCACCTGCTGCCTGCCGTGAACCCACCCTGTGCTCTGCCAAGAGCACCAGAAGGCAGTCCTGACAGTCACGGCTGTTTGGTTCAGGTACTCTACAACTTGAGCCACACTCTGCCTTTCTGCTTTAGTTTGCGATCGATAGGATCTTACTCCCCCACAGATGGGTGGGCCTCCAATGGTGACTCTCCTAACTCCACCTCCTGAGAAGCTGGGATTATAGGTACACACCATCATGCCCAGAGAGTGCTCTTTGTATCCAAATGACAAATATGCAGTCATAATGGCTTTATGGGAAGCCCAACTGCTCAGCCTTGCTGAGGAGGGCCTTCTAGAACAATTGATGGAGTTCAGGGTATGTGTTCACATTGCACGTCAAAGCAAAAGGAATCTGAGGGGTCCTTTGACATAACAGTCCTGAATTGAGGGACTTTGTTTGCATCCAAAGTTACAATTATCTGAAGAAAATAAGAGAGAAATAACTCAGCTGACCACTGCTCAGGACTCTGGGGTGTTGTGAGAAGAACAGTGTCCACTTGCAAGTAGCACTTGCCCTTGACATTAGTAACTTCCTTTCCACCCCCTCCGTATATATGTGTGTATGTGTGTGTGTGTGTGTGTGTGTGTGTATGTGTGTGTGTCATTAGTCATGGGGCTTGAACTCAGGCCTAGGTGCTTTCCTTGAGCTATTTCCTCAAGGCTAGTGCTCTACCTCTTGAGCCATAACTCCACTTCTGGTTTTCAGGTGATTAATTAGGGATAAAAGTCTCACAGCCTTTTGTCCCCAGGCTGACTTCAAGCCTCCATCCTCAGATCTCAGCCACCTGAGTAGCTAGGATCATAAGCCTGTGTCACTGGTGCCTGGCTGATATCAGCAACTTTCTACAAAGCTCTTCTAAGTGAAGTAGAAAACTCAAAATGGTCCTTAACAGTCATCCCAAACAATATCAGAAAG
Organism: Perognathus longimembris pacificus; assembly: GCF_023159225.1. Taxonomy (NCBI): domain Eukaryota; kingdom Metazoa; phylum Chordata; class Mammalia; order Rodentia; family Heteromyidae; genus Perognathus; species Perognathus longimembris. The sequence continues at coordinate 5,739,950 of NC_063175.1, read as the reverse complement.
TGTTCTGTCTCTCTCTTCTCTGTCTCTCTGTCTCTCTCTGTCTCTTTCTGTCTCTCTCTGTCTCTCTTCTCTCTCTCTGTCTCTCTCTCTCTCTCTTTCTCTCCCTGCAGTACTGGGGATCGAACCCAAGGCTTCAGCAATGGTAGGTGATTCTACCACTTGATCTATGCCCACAGTCCATTTCTTTATATTTGGTTTTAGAAATAGGGATTCACTTTAGAAATAGGGATTCACTAGGCTGCACTTGAACTCCTGCCTCCTGCTCCTGTCCCCCAATAGCTGGATTACAGTTGTGAACCACCACACCTGCCTTAGTTGTGTGGTCTTATCAGTCACTGCTGGAGAGAGGAGTACCCAAAGCAAAGGGACCTTTAATATAGCTTGCCTTGCTTATGGCTCACCAAAGCGCAAGCCATGGCCCTATTAACAATGCAAATGCACTCAGTGTGGCTGAGCTGTCCACTTCACATGAAGATGGTAAATTTTGTATCATGTCATTAACAAAAACAGGTATGCCATATTTCATACAAAAAGTGTATTATATCACAATTCAAAAGCTCAAGCAGTAGTTGCAAAGAAAATCCTACTCCTGCCCTGATCCAAAAGGCTCACATCAAGACAGTGCCCCCAGCGAGGCAGGCAGCATGCCCAACGACACTCCCCAGGTCCCGTCTCCGCAAGCTGGAATCCGTACGTGGGCAGTCAAGTGGATACACCTCTGTACTTCGCACGCCCAGATTATGTTAATCACTATGTCTACAGTTGTAAAAAATGATCAAATAGTGAGCAATAGGCTTTTGCACCCTGGACTGCCTTTGATTCACGTTGACTGGGGAGTTCCTCACAAAATCCCACAGTAAGAGGAGCAGTGAGAGCAGGTGTTGAACAGCCCTTTGGCATGGCGCTCAGAGCTGTTAGGCAGGAGTCACGTGTAAACAGACGTTTGTAGAATCAGCATTTCAGCACAGGGGTCTTTAAGAAATAGGATCTGAGAAACTATGTTTCTTTTGGGTTTTGTTTTAAGTAAATATTGTACTGTTCTGAAAGTTCCTACAATATTTATCAAGCAGTGAGATTCTGTTTTCATAATTTAAAAATACATGCAGGTCTAAGATTGCCCCAAATTCAAGATGGAAGGTTGAGCCTGGTGACTCCAGCCTGTGTTTCCCAGGAGGCAGAGACTGGGAGGCTTGCATTTTAAGGCCAGCCCAGGCATAAAGTTACTGAGACCCTATCTCAACCAATAAGCTAGGTATGATGCTACCTGCCTGCCATCCCAGCTACACAGAAAGCATAAATGGGACTGCAATCCAGGCTGGAGTGGGCAAAAATATGTGGCCCTACCACAAGTGTAACTGAAAAACTGGGTTGAAGGTGTGACTCAATTAGTGGAGAACCAGCCTACTGAATATAGTACTTTAACTTCAACACTCAGGACCAAAAAAAGAAAAGAAAGAAAAAGAGTAAGCCAGTGACCAGTGGCTCCCTCCTTTAATCCTAGATGCTCAAGAGGGTGAGATTTTGAACTGAGGTTCAAAGCTAGGCAGGCAGTAAAGTCCTGGAGATTCTTATCTCCAATTAAACAGCAGAAAGCTGGAAGTGGAGTTGTGGCTCAAGTGTTAGAGTGCCAGTCTTTAGCAAAAAAAGCTAAAGGACAGTGCCAAGGCCCCGAGTTTAAACACCAGTATGGGCCAAAAACATTTTAAAATAAATAAATAGTAGAAAATTTAATAGTTTGGGGGAATCCTAAACTATGGAAAGATTTATAGGCTTGTTTTAAATTTAACTAAGGAATGAAACTTAGCAAATAAAATGGCTTTTGATATCAAGTGATTCTATACATCTAAATTTAGTCTGCCAAAGATAATCCAGCCAGCAACTTTGGACATTAATTACATTCCAGCCTTCTTACTAAAATAGGTAGAGCTTTGATTCAGTGTATTAAGGTATAATTTTATACACAAAAGCTTCTTTAAAACCTAGGAAAGCAGGAGACTAACATATGCCCAAAGGGATATTGGAAAGTTGGCATAATGAAGCAGAGTTATTTTTTTCTTGACTGTTCAGAGTGAGACCTACACGTGTACACACATACATGTTATAAGCAAATATGCCCACCAGCAAGGACATACCCTGACGCCATTATAGAATTGCTCAGTTCTCTGCCTCAATTCTAAGGTCCATAATGATATTTCTGAAGCATGATTGTGGATCCATGCCACAAATAGCCATGACATGGCAGGATATTTGGCATAAATGTCACAAAGGGTTTTCCTAAATCATGGGAAACATCAAAGATGCTGTCATTGTATCTGACCAGAAAGCCAGAGATTCATAGAGCTTATAAAGGACATTGTGACCCAACAGGGGTGAGGCTTGAAGAAAACAGTGTCAGTTACGAATGTCCCTGTCATGTGGAGGCACACAAGGGTGGGGCAGGAGGAAGGGAAGGAAGGAAGGAAGAAGGGAAGGGAAGGAGGGGGACGCAAAAAATACATGTGGCATTATTTAGGGAGTGTTATTGCCTTGAACACTCCCACCCTCACAAAAATATTTTTCAAAAGCACCTGGCAACTCTTGCATTGACCTTCTATAAGACAATATCCCTGATAAATGCATTTTGATAACAGAAAGAATTATCTGGGAAAAGGAATCAAATAGTTCTACTCTGTGTTGGTCAACAGAGATTTTCTATGCCCTATTTTCATTTTCTTCACCAAAAGAAGCACTGGATTGGGGAAACCTGGAGTGCCATCATTTTGGTTCTGGACTCTATCTGAAAGGCAAAGAAAGTGTTAAAAATAAAAAAAAAAATCTACTATACTTCAGGTTGATGGGATTTCAGGTGTAGACTTTTTTAATGTCATCTTTTTTCTTGATAAAGGGAAAGCTATAGTTCTCAATTATGTTAACCAGAGAAATTTTGTTTTCTCTCTATACTATCATAGGATTCGAATCATGGCAAAATTAACCAAAACAAGAAGGAAATCGGTGAGAAAATGTCTGCTGAATCAACAGCCTGCCCCACTTACCACATGCCTAGAACTTCCCAGCACTCTTTGCTTCTTGACCACGTGATGCCTCCTGGTGGCCTCCTGTGTCAGGGCCTTACGGTCATCCCCACCAACAGGAAACAGACGGCAGGCCTCAGGGCTTCAGTGACCCCTGTCTACAGACACACAAGATGACATCAGAGGTCCATCACTTACGCAGATCCGAAAGACAGAGCTAGAATTTAGTGGAGGAAGCACTTGGCTCTGGGGTGGTTTCGTCAACCATGAACCTTTCTAGGTTCAGGGTCATCGACTTGTTGTAAAGAAGGAGAAACTGGCACGGGCCTCTCTGCCAGGGACTTCCAGTCCTGTCAGGAAAAAATCACAAATCAGCCAACATGGAATGATCCAGATTGTGATGGTGGAGTGTCGGTGGAGATGGTGGTGGTATCCAGAAGGTTCTGTGGTATCTGATTTCAATGGAGAGGTACAAGGAAAACCAGACTTCACCTGGGCTTGAAGGAATGAAACAGGCCTCCGTGGCCTCGCTGGATCCAGGCCAGATGGGGAAAGCCAGAGCTTTCATTTGGCTGAGAATAGGCCCGTGTCTACATTCTTCAAGTGAAGGAACCGTCATTGGAGAGAACTGAACAAACATGAGCCTTCCCAGGCTGGAATGTGGAGAATGAGCCAGGGGCAGTCAAGGTAGGAAGAAAAGGAGGTCATCCTGGCCAGGGAAGAAAGAAATTTGGAAACTGCGTGAAAGAAAAGGTTGGGCAGGACATGGTCAAGGTGTAATCTGGACACAGACCAAACCAATTAGATAGATCTCTAAGGGGATACGGGGCTACACAGGAATCTTTGCTATGCATACATAAACAAGTTGAAAAGCTAAGACACTGGCACCGATATCTTCTCCTTATGTCTTAGATTGCATTTGAAAAATCAGTGCAGTCTTTTTATGGATCAACGATGAAGAAAATGATGAGAACACTTGTTAGTATTCTTGTTGCTAAAGGACACATAAGAAGTGGAAAGGGGTAGAAGAATGCCAAGGAGAAGGGGCAGAAAATGCAGATGAGAATCCAACATATATAAGACAAAATTAAGAGGGAGGGAAGCAGTGGGTAAGGGAGGGATGAGCAAGAATGTTGAAAGGGGTGACATTGATCAAGATGCCTTATATTCATAAACTGCTTCGTTAAATGGCAAATCCTTTGTACAACTACTTAAGATAATAATAATAATACATTAAAAATAAATATAAGAAAACATTTTTCAGGGAAAACTGTTCCCTTTGAAATGTCATATTCATAGTATCTACCTGGACCCAGGATGGTAAGCAGGACAGCTTTGTGACAGCTGTGTACAGACGTCTTCAACCCTCTCATAATATTTTGGTAGCAAAGAGTCCCAGACTCTGGGGAGCACCTCAGCACCCTGAAACACCTGCCCATTAATCTAAGATCATAAAAGGGAGGATCTGGCTATGGCAGCAACAAACACCGACCTGGTCTCAGTGCGGTACAATGGTGACTATGAATGCTGCCGCTGTTGACATTGGTCAGTCATTGTCTTGACCAAGACCAATGCCACAAAAGCATTGGAAGGCGACCTACAGCCTGTTACTCAGAGTCCTGAGCTCTTTAAGTCCACTTCAAATCCACAGGGTCTCTATTCAATCAAATGGCTCTTGTGCAGGCCTAAGCTGGTTGTTTTGTTTTGCCAGTCCTGGGATTTGAACTCAGGACCTGGGTGCTGTCTCTGAACTTCTTCTGCTCAAGGCTAGCACTCTACCACTTAAGCCACAGCTCTACTTCCAGCCTTTTCTGAGTAGTGTATTGGAGATGAGAGTCTCACAGACTTTCCTGCTTGGACTGGCTTTCAACAGTGAACCTCAGATCTCTGAATCCTAAGTAGCTAGGATTATAGGTGTGAGCCACTGGTGCCCAACTGCCCTAATCTGTTTCGATAAACTTTTCCTCCTCTTATTTCTTTAATCAGAACTCTGTTGAAAGAAACTAAACTCTCCATTGCCATAAATAAACTCAAGAGTCACCAACCAGGCAGGAATTCCTGAAAACAAGCTACATGAAAGAAGGTCTGACTACTCAGAAACAGCTGTCAGTTGACTTTAGTGGGACTGTATTAATAATAAGACTCTCAACCTCTGAGAAGCACCACGTAGTACATGCTGGAAGTGATTTCCCCTAGTACCATCATGGACTTGGGGATGTTTCCTGGAGGGGAAGTTTCCCCTTAACTTGGGGAAGATATTTAAGACAAACTTGGTCAACCTTGCACTTAAACCCTGACCCTGTCCATCACCACATTAAGGAAAGTGCAGGAGGCCGATGCCCACAGAGCCCAAATTTAACACAAAGAGTTCTGAGCCCTTTGGAAACAGTTCTTCTGAACCTGGCTTTCATGTTCAGAAAGATAATTAGCAATGTCTTAGTGTAAAAATAGAAACTATCTCTGCCAATTAATATAAGAATCACTAACCACCTATAATACATGGGCCTTCCTGAATAAAGAGCATGGCTGTAATTTTTCTTATTTAAGTAGCTATACAAAGAGGTGACACATATTAGTTTAACATGCCATTTAATATATCAGTGTGTGAGTACAATGCATCTTGATTGATGTCACCCCTTCCATTGTTCTCCCCACATCTCTCCCAATCCCACCAGACCTCTAAAATTACCTGCTTCCATTCCTCTCATATGTACCTTAAATATTATGACTGTATTTGCTTACCTTTCCTCTCTCATTTGTCTTCCCCTGTCCCAGTTGACCTCCTACCTCGTCTGACAAAATAGGTTACAGCTTCATTTTGCTCAACTTCAAATTCCTTGTTCAGAGGAGTCACACCATTGGGCTCCTCTGAGAATACCATACTTCATCAAATTGTCTGAGCATATATGCATATGACCATGTGTATGCCTTCACCTATATTCACAATTTAGATCCAACTTCCACATATGAGAGCGAACATGCTGTGTGTCTCTCTGAGCCTGACTTACTTCACTTATAACTTTTCCAGGCGAGCCTGGCTATAATTTTAAAGAATACGTCAGTTTGATAATAAAAATTTGAGAAAAAAAAAAAAGAATACTCCGTCTACTCATCTGAGTTAGGTAAGGTGATACAGATGTCAGCAGCTGGTAACTTCAGACTAGCCTTGTCTCCTATCTTGAAAATGTCTTGCTTTATAAAATTTGGCAAAGCATTTGCTTTTTAGATCAGCTACTATTGAGTTGACCTGCATTGCTCCAGAGCAGAAAATAAGCCCACTGGTCTCTCCTCTCACAGTGCTGTGTTCCCAGGGTGGCACTTAGCAAAGACCAAGGAGATGCCCAGCACTAAACCCTCACAATGACTTTATGAGCTGCAGTTATGGGAAAGGTTTATTGATCGGCCACTGTTGTTTGATATTTTGCTGCAAAGGGCAGGGTTTATTCTGGAACTTTTTAGTATCAGCAACCAGGCTAACATTTTGATGACAATTTAGAGAATTAAAAAGAATCATTCTAGGTCTAGTTAATACCATGCCAAACCTAATGTGTTTTGGAAGGTCATAGGAACCACGAGGACTTAATAGTTTTACCTTTGGAATTAGAACATTGCTTGTTGAGGAAGTAGGATAGGAGCGTGTGTGTGTGTGAGAGAGAGAGAGAGACAGAGACAGAGACAGAGAGAGAGACAGAGACAGAGAGACAGAGAGAAAGAGAAACACAGAAGGGAGAGAGAGAGAGAGAGAGTGAGAAATAGAGACAGACAGACCGAGAGGAAATGCCAGGCTTTGTGTTCACAGGATTTCAACACTGCTGCCATTATGTATACAGGTAGTTAGAGGAGCAGGAGGGAGAAAATGAGGAGGAGAAAGAAGAGGAGGAGGAGGAGGAGGAGGAGGAGGAGGAGGAGGAGGAGGAGGAGGAGGAGGAGGAGGAGGAGGAGGAGGAGGAGGAGAGTGATGAGCTGCCTAGGGTTTAAAATCCTTCCCCAGATGATTTCATTTTCTCCTACCTATCCTATGAGATACCTAGTATCATTCCCAATGTATTTAAGAGAACCAAGATTCAGAGAGGTTAAGATAAAACCACACAGCCAGCAAAAATCAGCACCAAAGAACTTTGAAGAAATTTCATGAAGCCAAAACTTTGTATTTTTGCTGAACATTTTCAAGTTCTCCGCTGCAGAAGAGCAGCATCCGAGAGGAGATGGATGTGGCACAGGCAGGCCTCCTGGTCATACGCGAGCAGGCGCAGAATGCCAACCATGAGTCCTGCCAGCCATTGACTTAGCAAAGATGAGTCCTCCGAGAAAACATGGAAAGGTCTTCCTTTCAAAAGATGCTTAATGCATAAAGCACAGAGCTATTTTTGCAGAGTCCAAAGCTCATTTTGAAGATTGCATGCTAATTTAAGAGAAATAGCTCTTTCCAATCATCTCACCATCCCATTAAGAAGGTGCTGGAAAAAAGAACCCATAAAAGTTAGAAGATCTAAAACTTGTATCAGAGACACTTGGGAACATCGAGCTTTGTTGAACTATGTCTCTGTAAGAGGGAGGGACTTAAAGAAGATAAAAATACTGAATTTTGCAATTCCAACTATGAATTCCTGTGTCTTCTGTGCAGCCACCAAGCATAGTTATTAAATGATCACAGGACTGTCCACAGTGAAACTTCTTCTAATCAGTTTCCAGCTCCATTTAGAGTCTTCTAAAGTATGCAGAATATGATCCATTAAGAATGTGATGAGTAATCAATGCTGCAAGTTTGCCCAATGTGTATAAGCTTTCATTTCACTTTGTGTCAATGTTTTCTGGGGGCTTTTTGCTTTACAGGAACAAGTTGGACCTAAGACTTTAATAACACAAAAAGAACTTTTATTTCCCTTGTGAGCTAAAAATGGCTACCTTAAGAAAGAAGGCAGTGGACTCGAAATCTCCTGAGCCCCTTTAATGAGTTCTCTCTGCTCTAAAAGACTGGTGTTTCCAAATGAGAAAAACACATCTAAACTTGTTAACAGAATCCATGATTTTAGAGATTATGTTGAGAAACATTTTTAGGACTTGTAATTTTAATGGCTAGGGATACAGATTTTAGATTTTTGGTCTGATGGATGATTGTCACTTAATAACTAACACCTCCTTGTTGCTAGATTACTTGCTTCAGTCCATAGTTATGAACTCTCTCATGTCTTTCCTTTTTTGTGTGCAAGGCCTGGGCCTTGAACTTAGGGCCTGGGCACTGTTCCTGAGCTTTTGTGATCAAGACTAGCACTCTACAAGAGTCTCCAAGACATTTCTGCTTGGATTGGCTGGAAACCATCATCTTCAGATCCCAACCTCCTGAGTAGCTAGGATTACAGCATGGACATACTGGCAGCTGGTGCCCTTACAATTTTATAGCTGTTTATTACACTTCGTTGTTAATGTGTATGCATTCCTCTCTGAATCCTTTCAAGTTAACACAATTAAATTTCAAATGTGTGAGCACAGAGGACTACTTAGCATGTGAGTGTAGATATAGTTACACTTAAGTATTCGGGTATGCTACTATAATTTTCACCATTTGTTTAACCAATATTTATTGAGGGTCTGTCCTGTATCAGGCTCTACTCTACAGGCCCTGGGGATTTACTAATTAAACAAAATGGGTTAATTTTTTCATGAAGGAATCTCCCTTTTTGTAAAGTTTACATACAGAGGGAAGGACTACAAATGTAACTACACAAAGATAACATAGAACATGCTAGATTATAATGCTTGCTGTAGAGAAGAGTTCAATCGGGTGAAGGGAAGGGTGTGACCTTAAATATGGTGCTCAGAGAAGACCTGAGTGAGTAAACAGGTCTGAGAAAATACTTGGATATGGAAAAAAAAAAAGGAGAGTTATGGGCATACCTCAGAAAAATTGTCTCAGGTAGAGGGAAGAGAAAGACAATTAGCATGCCCAGAAAGGCTAAGAGGCACAGAGCAGGAGATAAAGGAGGCCCAAAGCAAAGAAGGCTGATCTGTGAAGACTGAGGTTATTTGGCTGAAGAGGATAGAAGCTGCTGAATGAAGAGTTAAATGATAACTCACCTTTTGAAAGTTGTTTAGACTGCTAGGCTGACTACAGACCCTGGAAACTAATAAAGGGCCAACATGGGGGACCATTCAGGAAACAGCTACAATTGTCAGGGCAAGAGGTAATGTTTACCTGAACCAAGGCAAGTGCTGGGAGTGAGAATGAACTAGATTCTGAGTTTATTGGAAGGTGGAACAAACAGTCTTGCCTATAGTTTGGATATGGGGCATTGTCAAAGATTGACTCCAGGTTTTTTACCTGAATGACTTCAGGCTAAAGAGGGGGCAGCAGGACCAGGAACAAAGAGGATGGATTGAAGTGGCATAGGGGACCTTGAATCCCAGGAGACCACAATGGCAGCAGACAGTGTGCTAGTGAAGAGGTGGCTGATGAGTCAAAAGAACGTTTCAGAAAGCCAAACACAGCAAATAAGCCAGTTTGCTGAGAATAGTGGGAGTTAAGGACCTCTCAGTAGAGAAGACACCTACATTTACAAATATAGAAATCAGGGAGCCTAGAAAGAATCTTGATGTGTTCACTTAGAATTGAAGGTATTGATATAAACCCATAATTTAGAGATAGACATGTTTACAAGTGAATCTAGAGAGATATTCTTAGATATACAGACACACTTAGAAATAAATATAGATGTGTGTGATTGTGTGTGAATACATATCACTTATTGCCCAGCTCTCCCCACTGAGAAGGCTGTTGTGGTAATGAGCCCATTGTCAGATCTTGTCCCATCCTCCACCAAAAGAAACCATGGCTCCTTGGAGAGTAGGCTAGTTCCAGGGAAAGTATGAGATAGTCCTGTCACATCTTTCCGTGCCAGAGAGTAAGAAAGGGCTCAAAGTAATTCAGACATGTCAGAAGCTCCCAAGAGCCAGCTGAGAGAGATACCAGTGACAAAACTGGGGACAAGCATGAAGGTCAAAATATTTCATGAAAATGATAGAATGAGCCTGCACTGGAATAAGTAAACACAGAGGGGAAAGTGAAAGGTCTTCTTTATAAATAGTTGTGAATTAATCAATGAAAACCCAAAGTAAGTCAATAGAAAATTGCCAACCATCATGGTTGTGGTTGACTCAAGAAGAATCACCAAGGCCCTCATAGACTGGCTAAGTAAAGGCTCCATGAGCAATATGGAGTATTTGTGTACTCTCAGAGTATGTTCTACAGAATAATTATCCAGGGCCAAGAGAAAATGGTAATTGTATAAAGGGGAATCCTTGTAGCCACCAATCTAGATAATCCTGGTGAGATCACAATGGGGAGATAGTTGACCATCATGCACTCTTCCTTCCTCCTCCCTCCTCCTCCTCTCCTTCTTCCTCCTCCTCTTCTCCCTTCCCCTCTTTCCCCCTCCTCTTCTTCCTCCTGTTCCTCTACCTCCTCCTCCCCATCCCCCTCCTTCTCCTTCCCCATCTTCCTCCTCTTCCTCTACCTCCTCTTCCTCTTCTTCCTCTTCCTCCTTCACCTCACCCCACCCCTCCTTCTTCTTGGCAGTACTGAACCTGGAACCCAGGGTCTCTCCCAGTCTCCAGCTTTCTTGCTCATGCAGATGCTCTACCATTTAAGTCAATGTCAAATCCAGCTTGTTGTTGGTTAATTGACAGCAGGACCTAGTGCACTTTTCTGCCTGGCCTGGCTTCAAATCAGGGTCTTCTGGATCTTAGCCTCCTGAATAACTAGGATTTCCAAAAGGAGGCACCAGTGCCCAGAAATCCTGTGTTTTTAATGCAGTTAACTCTTAAAGGCCCAGAAATTTATCTGTGGCATTCTGAACAAGAATGTACTGCTTAGGTTAAACATTAAGAAATACCAGATGGATCTAAGCTGAAGGAGAGTCTATGGGCATGTGAGTTTTAGAAAAACTGAACAACAGTAGTAGATTAAAAGAGAGTAAAGAGATATAACATGTAAATATAGTGTGTGGTCCTATTCTGGAATAGAAAGGAAAAAATAAGTTATTTGAGGGAAGTGAGGTAAATCTGAATCAATCCTGTGTCTTGGTTGATGGTGCTATCTCAGTGTTAAAATCATACTTATGAGCTGGGTGCTGATGACTTGTGCCTGTAATCTTAGATACTCAGGAGGCTGAGATCTGAAGGACTGTTGTTGGAAGCAAGCCTGGGCAGAAATGTTCACCAGACTCCATCCTCAACATAACTAGCAAAATGCAGGACTAGAGGTGTGGCTTACATGGCTGAGCACCAGCTGAGGAAGTATACGAGACCCAGAGTTGAAATTCTAGTACTGCTGCAGCCCACACACACACACAAAAATGAACTTAGGTAAAAGAGCATCATGGTTTAAGGAAAATGTGTAAACTCTAAATGTTAAGGGTAATGAAGCTCCAAGTGTACATTTGTCCTTAGATAACCTAAATAAAGAATGCTGGTCATAAATATCTGTCTATCTCTAGATATATCTACTTAGAGATATATCTGATGTGAAGTAACAAAAATGAGGAAAGGAAAAACATGAGACTTCTTTGTACCATTTCTCCCATTCTTGTAGACTTGAATTTATTTTTAAATAAATGCTTCAAAAAAGGTTTCACTGATCATTTAATGCAGGAAAGGACAAAGCTGGATCCCAAAGTGACGAACACAGAGTGTTCCATGAGAATGACTGGTGAGTTTTGGTTAATGGGCAACTAAACGTGCAGAACTGGTGAGGCAGCCCCCAGGAGTACAACAGGGCAGCCATGTGGTAACAGCAGGTCACACAAAGGCACTTTACTGTGGGGCATGGCTGGGATTGGGATTCTCTGTTCATATTCTGAGAAGGTCAGAGGGTTTGGGGAGGTAAGAGACGATGAAAGGCAGTGAACGCCCATCACCAGGGGAGAAGTGGAAGGGACAAGGCAAGCTCAGTCTCAGTCAAAGAAATCCCTCAAGGTACATGTTACTTGTCTTAAATTATGTGGGGACTCTCACAAGGTGATGGGTAAGGTCCAAGGGCTTTTAAACACTCTTTATAATTATGAATGTCCCCAGTAGGTGGAGAATCACAAAGGTACTTGGTAGTCCTCTCCAGCTGTATCCTGCAGAAACCCAGATCCTCTTTTCACAAAGGAGTAAGGTGAAGAATCATCTAATCTCTATTCATATCTACAGATTACACAGAGAAGAGTTGTAGACAGATTCAGTAGCCAGGCCTGCTGGTTCCTGAAGCTCAATTCCAAGTCTCAGCTGTTATACTCAAGTCTCCAAACTGCAGCAATTCCAACATCCCTTCCATCAGCTTCTGCACAGGAGGCAGATACAGGGAGGATCTAAGTTCAAAGGCAGCCTGAGCCAAAGTTACCAAGACACCATCTCAACAAACAAGGTAGTGCCCACCTGCAATCCCAGCTATATAGGAGGCGTGGTCAAGAGGATCACAGTTCTCGGCTAGCCCTGGCAAAATAGGTAAGACCCCATTGAAATATTAAGTAAATTAGCTAAAAGCTAAAAGACTAGGGGTGTGGCAAAGTCCTAAATTCAAGCCATATATGTTATAAATGTTGGACACATAAATATCCACAATATATATGGGTATCACATATATCTAAGTACATACATATGTATACATCTTGCCTCACCCCACTCCCAACACACACACACACACACACACACACACACACGCACACACATGAATACACTAGCTCCCTATCTTGTTTAAGAATCACTGCTCCCTCCTCCTACCTTCATTTGAGCAGCATATTTCCCCAGCTGTAAAGTCAGCCTGGACCCTTTTGCACATGCCACACCTTCAGCAGCTCGACATTGCACCCAATTCAGGTCAAAGTGCAACACACTCAAGCAAGTGCTCAATCCAGAGTACTCAAGTACTTCATTGGGCAGACTTTGCCACTGGACTGTTACCCTTGTTTCCTGGAGCTTGAAGAGGAAGGGTGAGGGGACTGGCTTCCTGCTTTTGAGAGAGGCCACAGCAAGTGTTAGACTGTAGAGGGAGAGGACACGGAAGGAAGCCATGCATCCCAAAGTGGATGATAACACTGTCTTGCAAAACAAAACCTTTACCTTAAACCTCAGAACACTGGTGCCTTAAAAGCAGCACTCCAGCACAGAAATGGTGGCAGCAAATGTAGCAGTGATATTCACTACACATAGTGTTGAAAATGAACTACACGGCTTGTGGGGAAGGGGAGTCAGCGGGAGGAAACTGGTCGAACATGAGGGAAGAGGTGGCACTGTTCAAAAGAAAATGTACTCAGTACCTGACTTACGTAACTATAACTTCTCTGCACTTCACCTTGACAATAACAATAAAAAATGTAAAAAATGAATAAATATTTTTAAAAGTAATACTCCATGCTAATCAGCAATAGTTGGCACTTTCCCTGAACATATCCTTGTTTAAAAAAAAAACAAACACATTCTGATTTTCTTTAAGGAAGTCTTTTTTCCCCCTGCTGATCACACTGAAGTTTCCACAAAACCCAGCTAGACTCACATGGCTTTCCAGTGTCGCTTAGCAGGGCCACACCTGCGCTCTCAAAACACAGCCATTCCCCTAATAGGCTATAAAATGTGCTCTTTGGGCAGTTAATTTTGAAATGCTACTAAACTAATAGGCACTTGGCAATGTACCACATTGGCATAGATACACCCAAGAGTCAGACGTTACTGGTTGATTGGATAGCTCTTCAGACGATGTGCTTGTGATATTTTTATGGCTTTTCTCTTCAGGAAAGCTTTACCAAATCAGTTTCCCAGCAAATTGGGCTTTAGGAGCTACTAAGAGGCTGTGAACATGGAGAATGCACCTGAAAGCCCCAGGATGGCTATACAGCTCTTCAGGTCTCTGGGGGCAGAGGAGGAAGGGCAAGACAGATCATTCCTCATTTGTTTACTTAAAAAGCCAGAGAACTGTCCAAAGCCCCTAGCTTGTAGATGTACACTGGTTATTATGACCTGGACAGTGCAGGCCAAGCAATCAGTGACTTGATTCTGGTACTCTCCTACTTGGCCATCAAGCATAGAAACTCCCAGGGGGCCAGTGGGGGAGGCTTTGTGGGGGTCAGGGAGAGAAGATGGGCTTTGCAAGTTGAGTGCTTCCTGGAGAATCAGGTGAAACTTAAAAGAACCACCACAAAGCACTGGTGACCCACAGCCACAAACTCTTGGCTGCCATGGCCATCACTTAGCTGTGATTGTAGTATTTGTTGGATGTCAGGGGTGGCTTCATGCCCGTGGTCCTGGCTTCTCAGGAGGCCGAGCTCTGAAGATCAAGGTTAAAAGCTAGCTGGGCAGGGATGGCAGTGAGATTCTTATCCCCCATTGACGCCCCGCCCCCCAAAAAAGCTGGAAGTGGAGCTGTGGCGCAAGTGGTAGAGTACTAGTCTTGAGCAATAAAAAAGCTCAGAGACAGTGGCCAGGCTCTGAGTTCAAGCCCCAGGACCGGCACACACACACACACACACACACACACACACACACACACACACACACACACACACACACACACACACACACTACAGAGGGAAAAAGTTACAGGATCCCTTGGGGTACCTGAGGAGACACATTTCTCCTATCTTACTTATCCTGAAGGCCTCATCTACCCACAATTGTGTGTGGGTAGGAGTCCATGCCCCCTGCTTGTAGGGCCCAGGGGCTGTAAAGCCCCGGGAGGCCCCAAGACTCTCCTTTCTCTGTCCCCCGGCTCCGAGGCAGGCTCAGGGCGGGGCCGAGCGCGGGGACCGCCCGGGCGCGGGGCGCAGCCAACGAGCGGCCCCGGAGGGCGGGCCGGCGCGGGCTGAGCGGCGCGGGCTGTCACTGGCGCCGGACGCGCGCTGCAGGTGGCAACTTGGATGTGCCGGCGCCACCGCTGCGGGAGGATCCCGTCTCCCGCGGCCCCTTCCAGCCTCCGGGAGCCTTTTCCCGCCGCGGAATCGGAGACCCGACCCGAAAGAATCCGAGGGGGGAAGCCAGCGCGCAGGGACTGGTGAGCGGCGCTACCTCTCTTTGCCCTTGCGCTACTTTTTTCCCCGTCGTTCGGACCAAGGTTGTGCCCGAGGGCTGGAACAGGTTCCTGAACGAGACCCGGAGAAACGCTCCAGCGACACAGGTGAGCGCCTCTCCTTTCCAGCGCCCGGTCCTTCCTAGCAGCAGGGCACAGGCAGGGAGTGCCGGCCGGCCCCGAGGCCAGGGGCTTGGGGAGCGAGCGCTGCCCTTGGCTGAGGTCGAGGGGGGAGAAGGCGAGGAAGGGGCGAGGCTAGCCCGGCTGGCGGGCTGCTCGTCTGGGTCCCTCTGTCACCGAGAAGGTTTTCTGCACGGGCACTCCGGGGCAAAGGACCCACAGAGACGTATTCTAGGGGTCGGTGGTTGGTTTCCCTAGCTGAAGCGAAACCAGGATCGCCCCTCAGTGCACGGTGCCGGAGCCACAGCGAGCGCCAGGCGCGGCGCCCGGGCGGAACCCCCCACCTCCACCTCCGGAGCCGGCGCACTGCCCGCCGAGCGCACGGATCTCGGTCCCTAAGAGCCCGAGGCTCCGGAGGACGTCATCCCTCTCGGCTCCCGCAGCTCCTCCTCCGCCCTCCGGCCCCCACCCCGACGCGCCCGCGGTCCTGCCGGCTCCCAGCCTCCGTGCCTTCGCCGGCGCGCGCAGTGGTGGCCGTGATCGCTCCCCGCCCCGCCACCGCGGGAGTCCGAGCGCCCTGGGGTCCGGCTCCCCAGCCGCGATCGTGATCGGAGCCCTAGAGGCACGGAGGGCCGGTCGATTCCCGGCACCGAGAGCCCGAGGAGAACGCGGGCTCGCTCTCCGGTGCTCTCTCTCTATCCACCTCCCTCCTCCCTTGCAGCTCACTCCAGCCTTCTGCTTAGGAGAGGAATTTGGGGGTGGCAGACCTCGCTCGCCTTGGGGATAACAGGGGCGGGGGCCGTGGGACCTTCGAGGGAGAGCCAGCCCTCGGCATGAGGCCCGCACCTTAGCTTCCATCTCGGCATTTCGGTTGCTGGACAGTGGTCAGTGCTTCTGACATCAGCTGGAGTGGCGGGTGTGTGTGCGTGCGTGTGCGCGTGGTGTGTGTGTGTGTATGTGTGTGTGTGTGTGCGCGCGCGCGCGCTTTATTCTCCAAGAGCAGCCCGCTTATCCTGCCCCGCCAAGCCGCAGGACCTGCCGCCCCCGTCAGCCCCTCTCCTCCCGGCGCAGCGCCCGCTTCCCTCCCACCACGGCGCGTCCCAGAAGAGAACCCCCGGACCTTCCTCTGGGGGGGTGGAGATCGCGGGACTCGGGCGGCAAAAGAGGCTGGTTTTCAAAATCCCGGGGAGCGCCCGTCTTCCGCGGCGGGCTGTCGGGGCCGTGCTGGAGGTGGGGAGAGCCGGCCTCCGGGAAGCCCGCGCTGGGGGCTTGGGACTGGGCTCCGGCGCGGCCAGCAGGGGGTCGGGGGCGCGGGGGGCGCGGGGCGGAGG
Source organism: Perognathus longimembris pacificus (assembly GCF_023159225.1). Lineage (NCBI taxonomy): Eukaryota > Metazoa > Chordata > Mammalia > Rodentia > Heteromyidae > Perognathus > Perognathus longimembris. Next base: position 5,723,451 of record NC_063175.1, on the reverse strand, counting down.
CGCGGCTCCGGAGGTGGGGCGGGGTGGGAGGTGACGCCGCGGGAAGGTCCGCGGGGCGCGGAGACCCCCGCACCGGACGGCGTTCCGGGTGTGCAGCGGACTCGGGTGGGGGGCCCTCCGAGTGGCGCTGGAAGTTGAGAGCTGGATCTGCACCGCGCGCCGGCGGCCCCAGGCGGCGCCGGACTCGAGCGAGCTCCACTGCCCGCGGCTTTCGCTTTTCCTCGGGCAGAAGCGAGGCAGCTGCGTGGACTCCCGGCCTCCCTCCGACCTTCCCCGGCCGGCCGGTGGCCTCTTAGCCAGGAAAGCCGGGCTGCTGAACAGGGGAAGACGCCAGATCCCCCGGGAGCTTCGCCCTGAGTAAGCACGCACGCAGGGCGAGGGCCGAGGGTCCCCCGCCGGCCGGTGCGGGGCGGCCCCGCGGGAGGCCCAAGGGCCGGGCCCCAGTGTCCCAGCTGCTGCCCCCACCCCGACGGGGCCACAACTCCTGTCATCTCTCGGAAGTGGATTCAACTAAGACTGGGCCGCGAGAGGGCCGGGACCCACAAAACGAATCAAAGTAGAAAGGACGCAAATCCCAAATCTAATCGTGGCTAACTCTAAATGGTATTCGAATCGAAACAGACTCTCCTCCGGTAGAGGGTTTGCGGAGGGGCACCCCGGCTGGGTTTCTGGTGGCAGTTACTATGGGAGGCTCGTGATGTGCTGGTCCACCCCGGCCGGCCTGTGGGAGCAGGGGAGGGCGAGCAAGTGTGGAACCGCTCTGAAATGATCCTGGGGGCCTGTTCTTCAGCTTCACTCCCAGGCCATGAACATTTGCCATAAGATCAATCACCTTTCAGACTTAAATGACACCAAAGGGTTAAAGATCTTCACTGGAACCACCCCTCCCTTCTCCTTCTGAGTTAGTCCTGGGACTCGAACTCAAGACCTGGGCACTACTGTCCCTGAGCTTTTTCCCTCAAGGCCGACGTCCTACCACTTGAGCCCCTGGCTCCACTCGCAGCTCCTTGGTGATTAAATGGTGATAAGAGTCCTAGACTTTCCTGCTGAGTAGCTAGAATGATAGGTGTGAGCTATCAATGTCCAGCTTCTAACGTGTCCTCTCTCGATGAGCTTCTGGGAACAGGTTGTATAACCCGAGAATAACATTGTTTGTGCTGAGGAGCAGAAGAACACAGGGGAACCGTGCACCAAGACCTTGACCTCCGACCGGATAAAGAACTGGCTCATCAAGCTTGGCCCCTGAGGCCGGGACTCTCGCCTTATCTTCCTCTTATCCCCAGAGCTGGGTACACTGTAGATGTTACACGAAAACACTGTTAGACCAATGCTTTATATCTACAAGCACTGGACTGGAATGATATCTAGTCATCACCAGGGTTGATCTTTACTGGGATCAGAATGTTAAATTAGTGGTACAAGTCATTTGGAGGGCTACTTTGTGCAACTGTTACATATATGTCTAAACTTTATGGGATTGTGAAATCATTTCAAAGAAGAAGGCACAGCAGCTAGTAGGTGATTTGGAGAGAACAAGAAGATAGAGTTGCATGGTTAAAGTCCCTCTAAACAGCCCCCTTGTTAACTGCCTTTAGAAATGGGGGGGGGTCTCACTACCTTCAGAAGTGTTCTATTCTGCTTTAGACAGTCTCATGCTTGAGTTTTGTGAACTCAAGGATGAATACAACATGGCCCCTGCCCACAGAAAACTCACCCAAATTCTAGTTGGTGGACCCAAAAGGAAGAAAACATTATGATTTGGGAGCTGTTGTGTAGACAAGCGAGAAAGTGAAGACAGTATAATGATCCCATGTCTTGAGTGACAACAGCAAGAAAGACCTAAGGATGGGTCTTGTGGTTTGGATTTAAAAGAGAAGAATGCCTCCTGGAAACTAAATAGACTAACAATAAGTTAGTCTACACTGGCTCCCTTCCCTCAAGTCATCTCCTGAGCTGTCACTCTGCCTCACTCTCCACACTCACCAAGCTGTGAGTTTCTTTTCTCTAAGCCAATGCACCCTGGATTTTTCAGTCTACCCACTGTCCTCACTGTGTGCTGAATGTAGGCATGTTTTCTCTGAAGAAAGACGAAAAAGTAAATGAAGGGCACCTGCCAGTATGTCATGCCCATAATCCTAGCTACTTAGGAAGCTGAGATCTGAGGACTGAAATTCCAAGCCAGCCCAGAAGACTTTTTATCTCCACTTAACTGATGAAAAGCCAGGAGTGGAGCTGTGGATCATGTGGTCCGGTACTGGCTTGGAGCAGAGAAAGCTAAGCGACAGTGTCCAGGCCCAGAGTTCCAGCCCCAGTACTGGAACACACACACACACACACACACACACACACACACACACACACTCAGAGGCATGATTTTTATAGGGTGTTAAGTGAGGGCATACTGGCTGTGAATGGTTTATTAAAAAAAAAGATCCAAGAAGTGTATGAGTCACCATCTGCTTGTGTAGCGACTTCCTCATCTGTAAGGAGAATAATAATTGTCACCAACCACACTGTGAGAATTAATTTATGACTTCACAGTTATCGGAGGCACTTAGAAGGGAAATGTGAAGCCCAGCACACAAGAACACAGAATTTCAGAGTCAGAGAAGGCTAACCAAGATAGCAAGAAACACAATAGGAAAGAAGAGAGAACTTTCACAAATACTGCCTGTCTCACTTCTGTGTGCACACCCACTCTTGCTTCTGATCTCCCAGAAGCAGAGAGTAATCAAGGGATGGCCAGAGTGGAAGCAGGAGTGGGAAGGGCTAGGAAACAAGTACAAAAATACAATTTGATTGGAAGATCATGCCCTATTCGGTAGTGTATAGCAAGCCAGGCAATCAGAGGTCACAATAATTTACTCTGTATTTCAAAATAGCTAGAGGAAAGAATTTTGGATGTTTCCAATACAAGAGATTTAACTAATGTTTGGGAGGATGGATACTAGTACCCCTGACTTGATCCGTGCCTATAGTATCCATGTGTCAAAAAATCATGTGGTAACCTATGAATATGTACAATTATTATGTGCCAGTTTAAAATGCATTAGTAAACAAATGAATGAAAATATGACTTTTGCCATAGCACTGCTTAAAGAGACTAGAGATTTCAAAAGGTATTGAATTTGATCTTCACAGTATACATGGAGTCATGTAGTTAGTAGTTAGGAACAGTTTATCAGCCAGGCACTGGTGGCTCAAGCTGGTTATCCTAACTACTCAGGAGGCAGAGATCTGAGAATTGTTGTCAAAGCCACCCCAGGCCAGAAAATCTCAAGAGAGTCTTATCTCCAATTATCCAGCAAACTACAAGAAGTGCAAGTGTGGCCCAAGTGATAGAGGGGTCAGCCTTGAACAAAAAGCTAAGCAGGAGTGCAAGGCCTTGAGTGCAAGCCGCAATACGGCACAATACATGCATACATACATAAAACTTTTAAAGAATAAAGAAAAGAAATAACTTATGATTTATCATTTTTTTTCTAGGGAGGTACAGAAAACTGCAATAGAGAAATCAGACCAGCCTCCTCCCTCTTGGCTGAAATGAATAAAGGAATTTGGTTTAATGTTAGTGGAGTAGCATGCAAAAGATTCATTCAAATTTGATGTTATGATTGTGTTACATTAAAAGCACAGGGCTACCTGGGCTTTCGTGGATGACACCTATAATGCTAGCTACTTGAGAGGCTGAGATCAGGAGGATCAGGGTTCCAGGCTAAGCCTGGGCAGACAAGTCTGTGAGACTCTGTGTCCACAGAGAGAAGCTGAATGTGGTAGCGGGATCCTATCATCCCATCACCTTTAGGAAGAATTCCAGAATTTACCCAGATCGAAACTGAGACCCTATCCTTAAAATACAAGGCTGGAGGTGTGGTTCAACAGTATCGCACCAGCATAGTAAGTCCAAGGCCCTGATTTCAAATCCTAATACTATAATAAACAAACAAAGGCAGAGTCGATGATGCCTAGCATGTGAAAGACCCCGAGACATAGATTCTATGACCATGTCCTGGAACCCCCAGGTACATAGAGAGTAAGCAGTTAACTAGGTTAAAGGCAGCCATAATCTAGACCACTCCACGTAAGAAGGGACGAATGGGATGGAGATTTCATTCAAGGAGAGTAGGCACAAGTCATCACTGGAGAGAAGACCTGAAGTGTGCCTGGTAGTGCTGACACTTTGTGCTCTGGGATAGACTGAGGGAGGGAGAGGGTTTCTCTTCCTTAGTGTGGGAAGAAAACAAAGACCAGGCAGAACTGGGACTCTGCACTCAGGGCATCTGAGTCCTCATCTGTGGATTGGGCAGAGGAAGACGTTATGAGGAGAAGTCTATCACATAACTTACATGAACACCTAGCACCTGCTCTGGCTTTTAGGTGACATGGCCCAGTAATGAGACACTGGTGTCTGCAGCTGGATACACCATGGCTAGATCTGGATCCACAATTCCGCCTCCACTAGAAATGAGGGAGAAGAATGAAAGGGGTGACGCTGATTGCAATACTTTATACTTATAAATTGATATGTTGAATCGAAACCCCTTTGTATAACTACTTAATAATAATTAAAAGAGAAACCTAGTCTCCTATTTCCAACTGCCAAGTGAGTGTTTGACTCAGCTGTTGCAAAGCCATCCCAAACAGACTAAGTATACAGATTTCCTTCATCAAGTTCATGTTTCGCCCACAATCTAGAACCATCATGTCATGGGGCATCAGGTGAGAGACCTAGCCTGCCTTTCTCACACCTCCTTCTCCTTACATTGCTCCCCCACAGAAACACCCCTCCCACACACACACCTACACCAGAGCCATGCAGTGCCACTCCTATCTATCACATAGCCTCAAGTGCTACCCCTGGCCCTGATCACTCAAAAGACAGTCCTTTGCGCCTCTCCCCAATGTCTGAACACATCTAGTTTCATTGCTCTACCCTTTCTCACCCATCTCATTAATTAAAATGCCCCTTCTCTCTCTGTCTCTCTCTGTCTCTCTCTGTCTCTCCCTGTCTCTCTCTTGGTTCTCTCTCTCTCTCTCTCGGTTCTCTCTTTCTCTCTCTCTCAGTTCTCTCCTCTCTCTCTGTCTCCCTCTGTCTCTCTCTCTCTCTCACTCTCTCTGGATTTAAAATACTAGGGATTGAACCCAAAGTCTCACATTTGCTTAGCATGTACTCTACTACACGAAGCACATACCCCTACTCTTGCTTTCATTTTTTCATGGGGGTGGGGAAGGAGTGTCTCATGATTTTTCCTGGACAATGCTCAGAGCTCAGTCCTTACACATGGTTCCCACATTGCAGGGATTCCAAGCATGTATTTCCCGCACCCCTTCACCCCCAGGTTGTCTTTGAGATTAAAAATCTCACTAACTTCTGCCAGGGGTGGCTTCAAATGGTAGTCCTCCTGTCTCTACCTCCTGGATAGCTGGGATCACAGGCATGCATGAGCAGGCCCAGCTTTACTACCAGTTCCTTAAGGTCTAATTCACACACTACTTTCCTCACGAAGTTTTCCATTATTGTTCTTAGAACATCTCACTTCTCTTTCTGCAGTTCTCTTTCCTCTCCCATGGCACTATGTATGTATGTATGTATGTATGTATGTATGTATGTATGTATGTATGTGTAGTGAGAGTATGGAGCTTGAACTCAGGGTCAGGGCACTGTCCCTTAGCTTTATTTTTTTCCTCAAAATTGGCACTCTACCATTTGAGCCACAGCTCCACTTCCAGCTTTTTGGTGATTCATTATAAATAAGAGTCCCATGGACCTTCTTGCTTAGGTTGACTTTGAACCTCAATCCTCAGATCTCAGCCTCCTTAGTAGCTAGGATTACAGGTGTACGCCCTTGGCACCTATCTACTCTTTAACCTGTTTTATTGATTGAGAGCTAGGACTCTGCCTTGTCCATCTTTGAGTTCACCACCATGCTGTGCAGTGACTACTCACCAAGGGAGTGACTGTTGGAGATGCCCAGAAGAGCTCCCAGGGGCAGGGAAGGATGGTGCTCCAAACCTGTGAGGAATCAGTCAAGGAAAACATAGCCAGTCTTTAAGCACATTCTTATATGTAAAGTAGAAACACAGACCATTCTCTGGAAACTTTCAAAGCCACCCTCGACTACATTTGTCTAATTACATGGATAATTTAAGCTTTGAGAGCTGGAAGAATCTGTGAAATTATTAACATTCTTCATTTCAGAGACAAGGGTATGGTCACGTGAGCTCATCAGAGTTTTCTAAAGCAGAATAGAATGTGGAGAGCGAAGCCCAAAGTGATTGGGCTGAAAGAAACATAAGATGTGCTGGGCAAGACGCCATAAAACGCTGGATGCATGCAGAAATATATGAGCGCCTCCTTCGTGGGGGCTTATGGCTTGCCAGATCTCAGGTCCCTCTTCAAGAAGCTTTTCGTGTGATTCCTTTTGTGGCTTCTTGGTTTACAAAGTTGTATCACACATGTATTCATTGATAAGTGTAGCTGTTGAAATGTTTCTGATCTAGGTACAACTCTTGGTTCTGAGTTTGGGACTTTTGAGATTTTTGTGACCCCATACTTCTGTTGTTTTTGTTGAAGAATGGAAAGATGGCTCACACCTCTAGTCCTAGCTACTCAGCAGATAGAAATCAAGAGCATCATGGCTCTAGCCAGACTGAAGAAAAAGATGTTTGTGAGACCATGATCCTGGTGTAGCTGGGATGACAGATGTACACCACTGTGCCCAGTCTTTTATTGATTGAGGTTAGAGCACTCACAAACTTGATACCCCAGCCTCAAGAAAAGACTGTTCAAAGGATAACAAAGAAGGCTGAAGGCATAGGTCAAGTAAATCGCCTGCTTAGCAAGTGCAAGATCCTGAGTTCAAACTGTAGTACAGCCAAAAATTAAAAGAATGAAAAGGTAAAGCTATATTTCATATGCATACTAAATGCTTAAGGTGAAGTAGAGGGGGAAAAACTGGTTTATGAAGAGATCACAGGTTTCCATTCTAGTAACGAAAACAGTTCCAAACATTCTTAAATACACAAGCTTTCAAAAGTGTGAGAATAATTCCACCCTCATCAAACAGTAGCAAGAAGCAAGCACATGAGGAATGAGAACATAATCAAGTACTGAGCTTGTGGGCAGTAAGGAATTAGGGACTTTGTTCTAATGTTAGAATTTTACATTCAGACATCTGCGAGGGGACTATGAGCGCTTGTCTAGCTCTAAGTAATCAAAGCTGTTGTATGTATTTGTATACATTTTGACACATGGTAGTCATACAGTGTACATAATCAAAGTAAGATGTTGGCTACTCTCTCTATGCAAATATTTGACCATGCATGTGTAAGTCTTATCAGAGGCTTGTCTGTGAGCTCAGCAAGTCTCTGTCAGACCCAGCTCCTTCCTGGCATAGGGAAATAGCAGGATTCTCTAAGTCACATAGATCAGGAGAAAATGAAATGATAGATCATGCCTGCACTTCACAGTGATAAGATGAGACACATACTTTACTAGACTGGTCACTTTCCAAAGGCTAGCATTATGCCCCCTCCATCTCTGGAAACACTTCATAGAGTACAACATGCAGGCACAAGGGTAATGCAGATATACCCAAAGTTCAATCAAATTTTAAAAAAATGTTTTCTTTATCCCCTTACGGGTTACTAGAGTCTATATATACAACTAAATATTATAGGAAAAAACAGGTGTGATGGATCACACCTGTAATCCTAGCTACTGGCAGAGGGCTTAAATATAAGGGTCAGGGTTTGAAGCCCGCCAGGGAAGAAAAGTCCATGAAACTCATATCTCCAATTAACCAGCAAAAGGTCAGAAGTGGAGGTGGGGTAAAGCCTTGAGTTCAACCCCAGTACCAGCACAAACAAACAAATAAATAAAATGGGCAAAGATCCCTTTTATAAACTGCAGGCCTGATTTAAAAGCAATTGCTACCACACATTAAAATATTTTTGCATTCAACCTCAACCAGTTGCCTCTTTGAATGTTGGGTGACCTTATAACTGATAAATCCATGGTGAACAGTGTTTTTAATGCTTCTAACCTATGGAGGCCAGAGCTCAGCCACACAGTACATCATTTGAGGCTCGCTGCCCATCCTCAGCATGCTGAGAAAGGAGCATAACCACATAGTCTGGGAAAAGATCAAAATCCCAACAGAGGATTCTTCTACATTTCATAAATCAGCTTCACACCAACATATAGTCAAAAAATCATAAGTAAGGGCCATCTGTACGTAGCCTTCAACCCCAAAGAGCAGAAAAATATGGTGATATTCTGTAAGATAAGAGAGATGGTCTACAGTCCTGTTTGGTCCATACCATGATGCATGCAAACTTCTAGACTCACCCACATACACATTCACTACCACCAAGAACTTCCTGGACAAAGGGGACGAATCACCATTTTCTCAGCCTTAGTTTCTCCTGCCAAACGAATTCAGTAATCTCTACCCAGCAGAATTATTGCAAAAATAGAAATATAACACATAAATGACTAGCCCATAGTTATAGAAATCATTGAACTCATTCCTTTGTGTCAGATAATTTATATCTTATTAATATTTGATTCAGCACAAACACTCCTATTTAACTAATCAACTTTTACTCCCAGTAGTTATATTTTAAGCTTTGAGTCCCTGACTATCTTTCAATCATTTCTAGAAACTTTGGCATTTCTATATTTAATATAGTTCTCCCCTTGCCATTTTTCTGGTTTAGATAGATAGATAGATAGATAGATAGATAGATAGATAGATAGATAAATAGATAGATATGTATACATGTATATATGTATACATATACATACATATGTATGTATACATTCAGCTTGATTTTCCCCCTCACTGAGGGTCACTTCTGGGTCACTATTTTTTGAAGATTTAAATGTATTACAGGGGCTGGGAATATGGCCTAGGGGCAAGAGTGCTTGCCTCCTACACATGAAGCTCTCAGTTCAATTCCCCTGCACCACATATATGGAAAACGGCCAGAAGGGGCGCTGTGGCTCAGGTGGCAGAGTGCTAGCCTTGAGTGGGAAGAAGCAAAAAAAAAAAAAATTTAAATGTATTACAATTTTACAGAACCTCCTCTGTAATTGTCCAATATTATTAACCAAATATACAAGTACACTTAAATTTGAAAGGGGTTTCTAAGCATTTGTGTGTTTCTATGGGCCATGTTTAAGAGGACATGCCAGACAGGCTTCAGTTTGACTGTCCCAGAATGCACTTCCCTGTCGCTGATGGGACACGCACTCTGCGGCCTTTGATCTTCAGCCCACACTACGCAAATCTTCCATAGGGCCGACAGCAACCACTCCTGCGCCAGCGTCGGACTTCACCAACACTAATGGGCCAGAAGCTTTTGGGAATACTGGACTCATTCTAAAACCTACACACTTTGGTCTTTATATATGCAGCCTGGCATTTTTTACTGGCTCTTTTGTATTATTCTACCTGGGCTGGTTCTGAATCAAGATCTTCTTGCTCTCAGCCTACTGAATAGCTAGGATTACAGGAACCAGGCACTAATGCCAAGCTTGGCCTGCTTCTTTAAGGGCATTTTTATTTATGGTGGGTGCAGATATTACCCATGATTTCAGATGATAATGGTGACTGGATACCATCACTTTCTTCAATTATGCCAATTCTAACTGTGGTGAAATTTCTCCCAAATAAATTTAGAACCCCCTGGGGTTATCTCCTATGCTGTGAAACCCAATCTTCTCTCTTTGGTGTGCACCCTACTTCATTCTGGTAACCACTCTCACCCAAAGGCACCAAACTCACACGGTTGGCACCCAACCAAGAGTCACCAAAATTTTCAGGGTAGTGTATTTCCTGCTTCCCTGTGGTGTGGATTGAGCAGGGGTTCTGGCTCACAGGACTCTCTGTCCTGGGGAGGTCCAGCTCACACCTGTAAATGTTTAAACAAGTGCACCCAGCTTGTAAGCCCAAGAAAATTTGGAATCCATCAAATAGGCAATGGGCAACCCTAGAAGGCTCCTCAGCAGAAGACTGTCCTGGGGATTTTAGCTATGGAACAGTCACTTTGTGGGTGGGGAGTCAAATGGCCTAAAAGAACAGAAAGTTAGAGGAAGCAGCCTAGATGCTTCTGCACCCAGAGCTACATCCCATACAGTGCTAGAGCCAACATTTTTGTGCCTTGATTGTTTCTTCTCTTCACCTGGCTTCTTCTCCAGGAGACTCTTAGTTTTCCCTAATGATTACATATGAGAATAACTGAAGTTTAAAATGCATAGATATTTATTTATATTTGCTTGTTTGTTCATTTGTTCTTGAGACAGAGTCTCTGTGTATATCTTAGGCTGGCTTAGACTTGCCATATAACCCAGGCTGTCCCCAAACACACAGTCTTCCACCTCTACCTCCCAATTTTTGGGATTACAGATATGTACCACCATCCTCTGCTTAGCGATGTTATTGTTAAAAAGGTCAGATGGCTTATGTATTTATCTCTCTTTCTGAAAAAAAAAAGTCTGACTCGTGGGGAATATTATCATGTCACATCAACATCTGCATTGTATTTATAAAGGATGAACAATTTGTGCTATTCTTAGATGTTTTGCTTCCTTTGAAAACCATACAGGGGATTAAAATGAGTTAGGTAATACAACTATGAGTGACATTGCTTAAGTATACATGTGACCTGATTGCCAAATGTTTTCCCTAAGTAAAGAGGATCTCGATGTGTAGTGTTACATTTGGTAAGTGACTGTGCCTTCTTTAGGTTACTCCAGTTTAGTCTCTGGAAAAGGTAGCAGGATGATCCTTTTCCAGGCTGTGGGACCATTGTTACTCAGGTCCCAGGGATGATCATTTCTTTATCTTTATGATGGAGTGACAACTGCTTCCACTTTCAATCTATTGCCCTCAAGCAACAGAGCAAATTTAGAAACCTTTCTTTAAAAACAAAAACCCGATAATATAGCACAATCTTTGTTACTGTTTTAATAGTAGATAAGTGTTGGTGAAACACAACTGTGGTGTGAATAACGGAAGTATCATTGGCCCCAGTTCTGCTAGGTAAACACCACTAAGAATTATTTAACAACAATAACTATCTTCTTATTGGAATCAACTCAGGTTTTTTTCCCCTGGAAAAAACTTTTTTTTTTTTTCTGAACAGGCTCCATACATTCACAGTTTTCTATGTTAATTAGGATCTCATTTTAGTGTTTTCCTCTGCACTTGCCTGTCTTCCTGGATTTGATCAAATTCAGAGTGATTCTGGGTGATTTGTTTTTCAAAGCTTAGTGAGAAGAATTACCTAGATGTTTCCCACTAGTATAAATTAACATGGCAAATAAATGGTGAAGGTGTAGCACATCTCTTAACTTCTCTCTCCAGACCTCTGTTTGGCAGGTTAGATCTGACTAGCAGTTAGTCAAGTCCTGGACCCTTCTGGGAGGTGACAGGCCACACATTCCTGCCTGCTGTCCACTGAACTGCTTATGTAAGCTGTAAAGAACAGCTGGCCCAACCCCAGTGGCTTCCACAGGCATTTGCAGGAACTTACTGCCTGGAAACAAGTTGATGTGGGGAAAACTGTCTGACCCATAACACTGTTTCTCAAACCCAAAGTACAATTTTAGCAAGTCCAAGGAGGAGAGATGTGAACAGAAAGAAAAACATTTAAAAAAATAGAGCTCCTTCCTTACATTAAACTTTACTGGGCTGAATTTGCACGAAACTGAGTGTGGTAGACCATGGGGCTCAGTGAAGCACAGTGAATCATCCTCACAAAAAATTGGTGAGTTAAATAAATATACTAAGCCAGGTGATGGTAGCTCATGCCTGCAATCTTAGCTACTTGTGAAAGCTGAGAACTGGAGGATCACAGTCGGAGGTCAGCCCTGATAGAGAAGTTCCTACAACCCCTTCCTAACATTATAGGTAGGTAGAGTGACATGCACCTTCATCCCAAACCACATGGGCCAGCCCAGCCAGGCAGAGGAGACTATGACGCTCCATTTCAACAGAAAGGAAGCTGGATGCTGTGTCCTGTCTGCCATTTGAGCAATGACAAGAAGCCTAAAAATTAGGTCCATAGTGGCTCAGGCATACCTCGGGCAGGAATCAAGGTCTCACCTAAAAAATAAATAAATATCCAGTGAAAAATAGGTCTGGGGGCACGGTTCAGCTTGCAACCCTGATGGCCGGAATTTAAGCCCCAGGACCAACCACCAAAACTGAAATAAATGAATACAAAGAAAGTGCTTCTATTACATCTAGTTGCTCCTACCCCAATTTTCAAACTCTTTATCAATAATCAGGAGCCAGGTTTTGAGAGTTGGTCTTTTATACACATTACAGGTGTTTAGTAATCCCAGATTGTTTCATGGGGATGTAGTATGACATTGCAGATTAGAAATCAGAGCACATAATAATTTTTTAACTGATTAATGAAAGGTTTTAGTGGGTGAGTTGGTCAGAGTAGAAGTTCGAATAACTTTGTCTTTATTGACCTTCCCATGTACTGAGCAAGCAAATTGACTTTTTCTTTGACCCTACACAGGATATTTGTATGCACATACCTTCTATCAGTGATAAAGATACTAAGTTCTGCCAGGCACCACTGACTCACACCTGTAATCCTAGCTACTCAGGAGGCTGAGATTAAGGGTTCGAAGCCAATTTGGGAATCAAATCATTAAAGCTTTTAACTCTCATAAACTACCAAAATTCAACAGTACAAGAAATGTATCCAATGCCTAACGTATGAAACTGTAACCTCTCTGTAGATCAGTTTGATAATAAAAATTTGAAAGAAAGAAAAAAAACTACCAAAATTCCTGAAGTTGAATCTGTGGCTCTAGTAGTCTAGTACCACCCTTGGGACAGTGTCCAGGAAAAAGCTTAGAGGCAGTGCTCAGGCCCTGAGTTCAATTCCAACCATTGACACACAAAGTATATACTGAGTTCTTTTTGAACGTAGTATTTGCTTGATGGTTGGATGGTTTTGTTGTGGTAGAGACAAGCTGGACTTGTCTATATGGGATTTCTGGTATAAAATTCTGGGTTTTTTTGGGGGGGGAGGTTGTTAACATTTATTCTCTGTTCACAAAGATAACCAAAGCATTCAGGAATTTGCTTTTGGGCACTAGCCTACTAAAGTATCAGTTTGTGGGTGATAGGAGGGAGCCGGTGTGGAAGACATGAGGAAGGCCAGGTCAATGACCTCCCAGTACTGAGAAGCCTTTTCCTCCCTACAGCATGGAGGCCAGGAGAAGCTGGTTCCAACTGGGTGCACTCTGTAGACTTGGCTGCCCAGGTTACTGACTTGCCCCTTTCCTTCTTGGCCTGAGGTCTTTGCATTCTTCCATAAGGAGCACATGTATAATCCCAGGTTTTAGGAGTCCTTGCACTCCTTTCCTGAGTGGTTTTCAAAGCAGAAGAAAAGCCACGATCAAAGAGTACTTTAATGGATGTTGTGCATTTGGGGTTTTTTTGAGCATAAAAATGCTTCTTTTCTTTGGCCTCTGGCTTTTGTAGCCTTTGGACTGAAAAGCCTAGAGTGATAAAAGGCAGAGACCTACTTTCTGAAAATAGGTACCCTCCCCATTTTATAGATGAGTCACTTTTTTCAAAAGTGAATTTGGATGTAGTTGTTCAGAATTTTGAATTCTCTGCCCACAGAGGAGATGTTAAAAAATTATAACTAGGTTTCAGGTTAGCTCAGACAAGTATTCAGTCTGTTATGAACACACTTTGGTCCTATTAGTGTCAGAGGTGGCGGTGGGGGGGGCGGGGCTTGGGAGAGGAAATTAAATGGTCCCTCCACAGATGGATAGCTTAAGGTGATGGAGTGTTTTATTAGTGTAGAGAGCTTTGCAGCATCCTTTCGGAGCTCTTCATCTGTCTCCCAGCATTGGTTTCTTCAGCCTCTTGTGTCTACAGACCTAGACTCACATTTTGTGTTTTTTGACTTTCCAGAACATAACTTTTGCTCCACATGCATCATCCTTTCTTTCTCTTAGACAAAACTACTATTTTCCTTAGTTGTGCTGATGTAAGGAATAGATAAAAGCAATCTGAGAATCTGATTGAATGAGTTCTATTTTCAGAAAGGATTGCTTGCATCATAATCCTTCCGTGCTGTTTGCCTAAAAACATGGCTTTGCCTCATGACAAACCACATCCAGGCTGTAGAATTTCTTTCCATTTGATGTTTATTTATCGTCTTTTACAAGCAAGGTCTTCCCTTGGCATGTGGTATATGTGTGAGTAATATGGCGCTTATCATCTTGTAGGGATAGCCAATGTGCAAACACTTACTATAACACTGAACTGTGAAAGGGAAACGTTTCAGAAGAGAATTTTGTAAAAAAAAAAAAAAAAAAAAAAAAAAGGAAACACACACACAAGTACATATCACACATCTTAGGGAAATTGATATAATAATATTATTGAAAAACATTTAGGCATTGTAAAGATACTCATAGTTCATAGTATCCAACATGGGAATTTTGCATTTCACTAAATAGCTTAAGCACACACACACACACACACACACACACACACACACACACACATCAAGAAATGCTTTTTTTAAAAATACCCATAAGTCACCTTCTTGAAATCCCTGTGATAATCAGCTTATGAGAAGGTTTGTCTGGCCTCCCAGCTTTGGATGATTCTGTTTATGATCTGACCGACCAAGGCTGTTAGGGAGTAACATCAAGACTGGAGCAAAACTGCTCCCTCCTGGCCAAGAAGCAAGCGATGGTGAGGGGACTTCAGAGTCCGAAAGTCACTTTCAATAATTACCGCCCCCCTCGCAAAGACCTAAAGATTTCCCTTCATATTCCATTTCCTAAATGTTCCACTACCTCCAAAGAGCAACATTCTGAGGACTAAGCCTTTGAGGGGCACTTTAACATCCAACCACCACCACCATCACAGTGTGGATGGAAGGTTCTAGAAGCTAAGTGCTTCCTTTGTTAGTTACATACCAGCAGGGATCTCTGGAGAATCTTCTGTGGAATAAATATTTGCTACAGTTGGCCTGTTTCTGGCTAGTCCGTATTCCTCCCTCACCCACATATGCTGACCTTGACAGGGCGGTATATTTCTCTATTCTCAAGAGTTCTTTTTTTTTTACAAACAGACAACTCTTACTGTGATATCAAGATCAGAATCACACTGTTAGGTGCTATTTTTTCCTGGAAGCTGCATATTAAAATAATTATTTTTAGCTTGCCAACACTGAAGTTTCAAGTCGAACATCTTGAAATCTTTGTGCATTCTGTATTAGCACCATAGTTTCTGGCTCCTGCTTCTTAGTGAATGTGGAAGTGTAGGGGTTTTCCTCAGAATGAGGGGAGTATACAAGGATAAAACTCAAAAAAAAAAAAATCTGAGGGAAAAAGCACAAAAGAGCCAACAAAGGAGAGTGAGGATGCCAAGGCCCTTCCTGAGGTTGAAAAACAAAACCCACCTTTGGTGGAAGTGGCCACCAGTCTGGCCCTGTTTCTTCCTGTTCCACTCAGAGTTCTTAGGTCAGGGGTCATGACCTCCATTCTGACCCCACTTGAATGTAGAAAGCAGAAAGAAACCAGAGAGCTCATCTGTAAACATTTTGCACAAATCAATCAGAAAGGTTCGTTTGTAAAGACCAGTACAATTCAGATACACACCTGACCATAGAGAGGAAGCAATTCTTTCTGAAAGGAACTTTGAGATTCATTAGGGTGTGATGGAGATTTCTAAATCAAAATGGTAGAATAGGGGCTGAGCATGGTGACACACAATCCTAGCTACTTGAGAAGTAGATTGTAGTCTGAAACCAGCCTGGGCCAAAACTCAAGACCCCGTCTGACAAATGAAAGCAAGATTCAAATGGCTGAGTGTTTACCAAGCAACATAAGACTGAATTCAATCACCAGTACTGCCTCAAGGAAAACACTGTGATAGAATGGTCAGTTGAACCACTGATAACTCTGCCCTACTCTTACAGGCAGAGAACGGAGCTGAACTGCTACATTCTGCCCACCTGAGCAGCTTGCTCTTAAGGCCTACAGACTTTCACGTGGCCCCGAGCATTTGTGATCTCCCCCTGCTTAGCTCTGCAGCCTCTTCTTGTACCATTTGACCTCTGCTGACCACCCCAAATCAACACCTCTCAAAATTTTTCTGTTTATAAATCGGGATCTCTTCACATCCTCAAGAATGACTGAAGACTGCAAATGACTTTGCTTTATTCACGTTACGTTTGCTGACATTAACTGTATTAGGAAGTACAACTCCAAACTTTACAAAGTATTTGTTGTTAATTTATTAGTAAGTAATAGTAGTCATGATAAATCCATTGCATGTCCATATAAATATGTTATGAAGATTAACTGGGTTTTCCAAAACAAAAGTTACTTCAGGTAAAGCATGCCATTGGGAATCTATTAAGTCTAATTTCACAGAAGTGCCTCAGATCTGCTTTCCCATGAGAGACAGGTGCCAAATATCATGTGGTCTGCAGCTTCTAGAAGTTTGCACTGTGTACTATGAGAGGGCAAATCAGGCCTCAGTATCATCAGGAGAATAGTTTTGACCTCACAGACTCCCTGGAAGGCCTTGAGGACCTCCAACCTCTATATGTGTCCATGGCCTTGGTTTAGATGGGAACCAGTCAACAAAGAGCTGGGCAGAACTTATGGGCAAACAAGGTTTATATTTGTCTTGTCTTTGCTACTACAACACAAGATGGAGTCTAAGTAACTGAATTTTTTAAAAGTTAACTTAGCTCACTGTTCTATAGAGTCAGAGGCCGACATTGGATGATAGAGTTCTTTATGAGGGGGTCCTGAGGAACTACAGGGAGCGAAGGAGCAAGCTTGTGGATCTCTCTCTCTCTCTCTCTCTCTCTCTCTCTCTCTCTCTCTCTCTCTGTCTCTCTCCCATCAGCACTTCATTCATAGATACTCCACCCTAGTGACCTTACCTAATCCCCTCCACCTCTCAAAGACCATATCTCTAACTATCCACATTGAAAGTCAGCTTAAATGTCCATCTTAATACCTCACAAGGGAGATTATACTTTACTTTAGGAACCCCTGGTTCATATACTCAAACCACACTTAAAGAAGAACAAAGATAAAAGCTGAGTGGAAGCCCCAGCACTTCTATGTGAAGCAGAATGTTCCCTGTTTCCGGGTTTGATCTGATTTTAGTCTCCAGCCCAGAGGCAGACCATAGGGAGGACTCCAGTCCACCTGCCTCTGTGTTGCTCTGATTTTCTCTGATCTTTTATCAGCATCATTTATGTTTCTGGCTACTACAAGTCTCTGAGAAACACAGGACATCTGTTCTCCTCCAATCAAGGAAGCACACACGGAGTGGTTTTTTCAAGGCTGTCTCATTTCTTAAATGACAACTGAGCCCCCAGTTCACATTCTCCAGTCCTTTCCTGGGCAAGTTGTCTCCCATCACTCTAAGAAAGGCCAAGAAAGAATGTGAAAGCCGATATTTAACCTTTACACCATGGTACTAACTCATCTGTGTGTGGATGTATGAGTCCATTTTCTAATTTTTTTTTTTTGCCAGTCTTGGGGCTTGAACCCTGGGCCTGAGCACTGTCCCTGGCTTCTTTTTGCTCAAGGCTAGCACTCTACCAATTAAACCAGAGCACCACTTCTGGCTTTTTCTATATATGTGGTGCTGAGGAATCGAACCCAGGGCTTCATGTATGCTAGGCAAGCACTCTACCACTAGGCCACATTCCAAGCCCTCCATTTTCTGATTATTTTAACAATCAAAAATAATTATGATATATTACTTCTGCTCTTTGTTAGAATTCATTGGCCGGTAAAGTTTACCTTTCTACAATGAGAGGAAATTCACTATTTGTTACCAGAACTAACAAGAGTGAATTAAGAAACAAAACTCTGAGCCAAGTACTGGTGGATCATACTTGTAATCATAGCTACTCAGGAGGCTAAGAGCTGAAGATTGTGGTTCTAAGCCAGCCCAGGCAGGAAAGTCGATGAGACAATGATCTCCAATTAACCACCAAAACTGCTGATAGTGGAATGGTGAATCAAGTGATAGAGCACTAGCCTTGAGAACAAAAGCTTGGGGAGAGCTCCTAGGTCCTGAGTTTAAGACCTAGTACAAGAAGAAAGGAAGGAAGAGAGGGAGGGAGGGAGGGAGGGAGGGAGGGAGGGAGGGAGGGAGGGAGGGAGGGAGGGAGGGAGGGAGGGAGGGAGGGAGGGAAGGAAAGAATGAGAAAAAGAGAAAGGAAGAAAGAGAAGAGAAAAACAGAAAGAGAAACAAAAGAGAGAGAAAGAGGAAGAAAGATGAAAAAAGGAAGGAAGGAAGGAAGGAAGGAAGGAAGGAAGGAAGGAAGGGAAGAAAGGAAATATTATTCAAAACCAAGGCACTAGACTTAAAAAATACCCCCAACGGGGCTGGGGATATGGCCTAGTGGCAAGAGTGCTTGCCTCCCATACATGAAGCCCTAGGTTCAATTCCCCAGCACCACATATACAGAAAACGGCCAGAAGGGGCGCTGTGGCTCAAGTGGCAGAGTGCTAGCCTTGAGCAAAAAGAAAGCCAGGGACAGTGCTCAGGCCCTGAGTCCAAGGCCCAGGACTGGCCAAAAAAAAAAAAAAAAATACCCCCAAGGACATTAGGAAGCCCTGGTGTCTGTCATCAGTTTGCAAGGTGCCCCTGGATTTCAGAGGAAATGGCTTCCCTGTGGGCTGTTAGCTGTGGCCTGAGTTGCTGACAGCCTGCCTGTCTCTGGGCTTTGTAGGCCTTTGTCATGATTCCTTTCTGTGCATGTTCAGCGACTCTTCTCATCTTGCCATCTGCTAAGAGTAAATCCAAGTGTTTTGAATTAATGCTAGACTGCTTTTAGTTCTGTTACAAACGGTGCCTCTTAACACTTTACAGCAAGTGTTGACATGTATTCTCATTCCTCCCTTCCTTTGAAGATTGAGTCTATTCAGGGTAGCCAGATAATTCCAAAAATGATCCTAACAACTGAGGTTTTTTTTTTAAGTTGGGGTAAAATACATGTGGTAAACTTTAACCATTTTAACCATTTTCAAGTGTAGCGTTTTGTGATGTAAAGTACATTGACATTGTCATGCAACCAGCCTTCAGGACTCTTCATCTTGGAATATGAATGCGCTGCATGCTAAACAATTCTCCATTTTATCTCCACAGATCTAGTGACTAGCATTCTACTTGTTTCTTTCTCCTTTTCTTCCTCACACCCTCCCTTTCTTTTTCCTTTCTTCCTGTGTGTCTGCTGTAGGGCTTTAACTCTACACCTTGTGCTCTCACTCCACTTTGCTTAAGGTGCTCTACTACCTGAGCTGTACCTCCATTTCCTGCTTTTTGCTCATTAATTGAAGATGAGAGTGTCTCGGATTTACTGTCAGGGCTGACTTGGAATGTGGAACTTTAATCCTCAGCTTCCCAAGTAGCTAGGATTACAGACATGAGCCACTAGCACTCAGATAGTGCTTCCCTGTCTCTGTGAGTTTGGCACTCCAAGGACCTGATAAGTAGAATCATATGGTATTTATTTTTTTGTGTCTTGTGTTACTTAACATAAGGCCCTCAAAGTTCATTCATATTGTAGTATATATGCCAGAATTTCCTTCCTTTTAAAGGCTTCATAGTATTCCCTTAGATATAAATATCCCATTTTCTTTACTCATCATCTCTTGGGTTGCTTTCTACCCTTTGTCTGCTGTGAATAAAAGACCCTGCTTTGAGTTCCTTTAACTAGACAGTCACTTTTCCTAGAACTGATTGTTGGTACACATCTGGAAGACAGAGGGCCAGGAGGCCCAAGTAGGCCTGAGGATCACAGAATTCCTCTCTTATGACCTCAACCAAGCCTGGATTTCCCTGGTGACTTCTCATGTGGAAAGCTATAACAGCTGAGCTGTTTTACACGAAGGCTTGGAGAGTTTCATTTACTTGAAAATAGATTCTATGGGATTTTATGCTGTGCAATTTCTGTTCCGATAGAGCAATTATCATGGTGCATAGGATTGGAAAACAATGTTTTGTTAGAAACTTAATGATGCTTTAATTTTTCCCCTGGGCATCAATAAAAATGTATAATAGTAATACTTTATTTATCTGGTCCTTTCTTTGAAGAATTCAAATTCTATTCAATGGCTTTGACCTGTAGATATAGAAATTGCATTGTAATTTATATTCCTTGAGTGTGTATAATTAGAATTGTTTTAGTCAAATGCTTGTTGGAATGTGTAAATCATTTCACTGTGTTTCCTGATTGTGATACAGAGCCTTCATTTGCAGCTACCCCTCCACCCCAATCTAGCCCAGACTTGCTTTAATTATTTTCAAGCTCCTATATATTTATAGAACTCTTCCCTATTAGCTTTCTGGAGTCATCTATTGCATGTCCAAATGTGATTTGGGCGCATACTCTATTTTCAATCATTAAATGAAAATGCTATTGGTTGGCTCTTTTAGATTGCTTATGAATTATCCACCCTGTATTTGGGACAGACCTTTTATCCTTCACTCACTATATCTTGGTAGCAGGGAGGTTTCTAGACAGGATAGAGAAGCTATTACCATAATTTCTGTGGAACAAGTCATCACCAGTTGCTGAATTATTCCTAAACTATTTTTTCTTTTCTTTTTTTCCCCACTCATCTTCCTGTCTCATTGTCTCTGGAACGCGAAACCTGAATCACCTGGAAAAATTTTATCACCGTGTGGCGGAACTCGGACAATGTGGGTGAGTCTGGAAGCCGATGCTTATGCAGTTGATTTCTGTCTTGGTTTGTGAAAGAGGAACATTGTCAAGTGAAGTTGTTCAATGAGGAAGAATTGTCGGCATTTATTACCAGCATGCAGGGGCCCGTGCTCCTTTGGTTGGAGTTCTGCCTCATGCAGTACAGTGAGAAAAATCCTAAGATATTATTATTAGCTGCATCAAAACGCAAATGAAACAAAGACGCAACACATTCATTGACTGAAATTGGTATTTATACCTTTACAAATGATTTTCTTTTACCGCCCCCCCTTTTGGGGTTAATACTATTTTTAATAACAGTTTCTCTGACAAAGCATTTTGAAGATAATCCCCTTTGCTTATGAGTACATTTTTGTTCTGTCTTGTTTTGCTATTTTACTTGGCCATGGAGCTTGGGCTCAGGACCTGCGCATTGTCCCTGAGTTCTTTTTGCTCAAGGGTTGCATACTACCACTTTGAGCCACAGTGTTACTTCCAATTTTCTGTTGGTTAATTGAGATAAGAGTCTCACAGAGTGGCTCAAGTGGTAGAGTGCTAGCCTTGAGCAAAATGAAGCTCAGGGACAGTGCCTAGGCCCTGAGTTCAAACCCCATGACTGGCCAACAACAACAAAAAAAAAACCCTAAACAAACAAGAGTCTCACAAATGTTGCTGCCTCTGCTGATTCTGAACGGTGATTCTCTGATCTCAGCCTCTTGAGCAGCTAGGATTACAGGTCTGAGCCACAAGGGCCCAAAGAATTTCTGAAGGCTCTATTTGGTCATTTCTATAAGGCATATACCTCAGATCTTTATACATATTTCCCACGTATGGAAAATGTGAATATAAATGTGTTTGTTTAATGTGTTTAATGTGTTTTCTGATGTACTGCCTCTAACATAAGCCATTGGCAGTGGTTCCTTGTTGGGGTGTTTCTATTTAGTTAATTCTGCCTCAGACTTGATTTCCATGTTTAGTTCGTCATTGAGAGATGGGATGGAAACTCCTAGGGACAAAAACTGCCACAAGTCAAGCTCTAACTTTGTTCTTCTAAAGCTGAACAAGAATGACATGCCATACGTTTTGCCATTCTGCATGCCAGGACTTGAAAAAAAGCGGGGGTCTGCTGCGCGTGGGGGGCAGTGTTCTTGCCATGGAGTACTGATAAGACGGAAGGCTGGTTTTAAATGAGAAAATAAATGTATTTTGAAAGCAAATATTTCCTAGTTTGGAAAAGATTACTGAAGCAAGATTCTGGGAAAGCCTTTGACTGTCATATTATGGAAAAAGCTGGTCCAATATTTTCTCTACTGGCTAATGAAAACAAGACACTAGTTGCAGAGTCCCTCTGTAGGATAGACTTGGTTATCAATCCCACTCTACTCCTGAGTCTTCAAACTGCCATGTCACAGTCTTAGACAGTGGAGGTGGCAGAGCTTCTTTGCTGGAAGCAAACACATTTGTTGTTGCAATCTGTTATTTCTGAAATGTCTAAAATTATATTGAAGGTTGGCAATGAAATTTGGCTAAGACTTTCTATTCTGGTGCATGATTTAGTTGCCCATAAATATCCTTTGGAATATGTGTCATTAGAGTTTAATCCGCTATGCTGTGAGTGGTTGATTTGACACAATTACCACCTAATCAGCTGTGTTTGGCCTATTGGGTTATGTGAGAATTCTTCCCCTCCACAGCTGAAGATCCTCTTTTGCGATTCATATAGGGTGTGCGTTCAGGTCTTTTCATTTCCGCTCATCACAGAGAACGATGACCAGCTCGATGGTCATCCTAATAATAATTAACAGCTGGAGGCTGCTGTATTGATCATGAGCCATGTCTTGTAAATCCCTCATGTGTCTGAGACCTTGGGAGCTTTCTGAAGATAGCTCTTCATTTGTGAGATGCTTGGGAAACCCTCAGAATCTCAGAATCTAAACATAGCAAAGCACAAGCAAAGCAATGGTGCCTGCTTATATCATATTTTTCACAGATAGTAGCAACCTCTCCTTCTATAAGGAGTCTTTGACTTTGCACATGGTTGGACTTCTGGTTTCGTTGCTCCATGCATAAGAGAAAGATAGAGGCTGAGAGATCCACCTGAAGAGCTGCTGGACTGGGAATTGAGGGCTCACTTTTAGCAAACAGCATGGTGTACTCTGTGATGTGATACCCTGGTGTTATCACCACCTTCTCATTTAACATCACCCTCAACATTATTCTCTATTGGGCACTGTGTTGTGGACTTTGTGTGGACCTCACCAAATTTCACATAACCCAGTGATTTGGAAACCTTTCATCATCTTTGTTGTTGGTGGTGGTGCTCATGGGGCTTCAACTTGCCACCATCTTGTTTTGCGGATGAACTGACTGAGGTGCAGGGTAACATGCTGAAGGCCACCGAGGAGAAAATTGAGTGGTCTGTTGAAATGAACTCATGTAATACACTTTGGGACCCTCTACCTAACCAAGACTAGAAGTTAGGAGCATCCCAGATGATACCTGTGATTAGCTGAACTTGTCTTCTCCTTGAAGGTTACATCTCACTCTTTCAGGAGACAGAAGTGGTGAGCCTTCCATGATGGGAGTGGAGGACAAGAGTGGTTATGGGAAAAGACATTTACAGTGTGACTTGTCCTATAGGGTGCTTTCTGTTTCTAGGTAAATGGACATTATTTATGTCTGAACTCTATTAACGCTTTATTATAACTCATAGCCATTTAGAAGGGAAAAAAATCAAACAGAATCTAACTCCCCCTCCCCGGATTTAAACAAACTTTTGAATCTAAAATTTCCTTATAGATGTTTGACTCTTGTTATTGAGTGCTAGAATCTCAAATCCTTCTCTAACAGCTAATTTTCTGCTTTGTTAATCAGAGTAATAAGGCCCTTCTCAAAATCTCAGAGACATCAGAAGCAGAACGTTGTCTTGGTCAGCTGCCTCTTGCTAGCTTTTTTCAAGAAACTTCCTTAATTGACATGT
Organism: Perognathus longimembris pacificus; assembly: GCF_023159225.1. Classification (NCBI taxonomy): domain Eukaryota; kingdom Metazoa; phylum Chordata; class Mammalia; order Rodentia; family Heteromyidae; genus Perognathus; species Perognathus longimembris. The sequence continues at coordinate 5,699,726 of NC_063175.1, read as the reverse complement.
GTAAGAGCCAATACAGCCAAGCAATTACAGTGATTGGCCAGCGTGGTGCTTTATTTACGTTCTCTGGGCAGATCCTCGTTGTATCTTCCCTGGGGTGAGAGTGGAGTTGGCAGATAATGCCTTCTTCCTGTCTTCATGCCATCTTCCTTCTGACTCCAGAGCCACATGACAATAAAACTACCCTCCACCCTGTGCCCCTCCTCTCTCTCTTGCTTCAAGCACCCCAGTGGTTATGCCTCACTTCAGTCATGCTTTTCTGCCAGAATACTGCAACAGCCTGGTAAGGACTGATGTGTGGGTGTCACAGGTGATGTGTTACTAATAATGAACTGGTACTAAAGTTAAAAAAAAAAAGTGTTCGTAGAATGAAACAGACTGGATTCAAGCCTACCACCATAGCAACATGGTCAGCACTATCCCTGAATTATTTCTTGTATGTGGGAAGAAGAGAGAAGGGACAGGGGGAGGAAATGAAGAAGGGAGAGGGAAAAGGAAAGAGGGAGAGGAAGATACAGGGCTGCCTAAATACAGAAGGCAATGATCACCTTGTCAGTAATGTTGTCTGTCCCATTGCCCAGTGATCCCTTGTGTACAGTTACTAATCCAGATCACCAAGAGTTTCTGTGAAGTTTCTGTGTTTGTGTGTTATCTGATAATTTCTAAGTAAGAAGGAACAACAAACTAGGTAAAGAAAGCTCAGACAATGTATATTTATAGGGCATAATGACACCATCAACATTCTTACCCATGATGACAATAATTGTGATCACCATATAAACAATCAAGTAATGCCAAAGTAAAACCAAGTGTGACAGAAGAGGAGAGATTGATTGGAACACAGTGTAAACATCTGGAGATATAACATTGATATCTCTGCCCGCTCACATACCGTATATGTTACATGTTAATAAAAAAGTAACACATACACAAAGTCATATAGATAAAAGTTAAAAATTTATATTTCAGTGTCATAAGTAACATGCTTGTTCATAGTAGTATATATTTGCCTTTTTATATTACTCACTCAATGGAGGTTTAGAATAAGAGAATTATATTTTCAAAATAAACAATATGTTTTGAAAAAATCATATACACTGACAATTTGTCTTCTAAAAGGAGTGATTTCATGTCCTATAGAAGGTATAATTTACTACATGTTTTTCTAAGCGCATCATTAATCCCATTCCTGTCTTCCCAAAATGCCTGTGCTGCTTCATTTTTCTTTGTTTTCCCTAATAATTTTGATGGAGATGAGGAGTTGGACATAAATATATGCTGTACAGAAAAAATCATCTGTCCAATATTTCAGTCTAAGAAAAATACAGATCAAGAATGAAGCTCTAAGGATGACACACAAATGACCCTAATCCCATTATGACCGGCCCCATTTCACTGTGGAACTATGTTTTTGTCCCTTGCCACTGTTGTATGCCATGGCCCAACTCTGCCTGCATCTGTAACTTTTCTCCTTACCTCTGCCTCCAACTTCTGCCCTGCCTTTCCCCAGACACTATTGCTTATCGGTTATACAAACTTCTGCAAGAAGTCTTTCTCCACGACTTTCATCCTCCCAACCTCCTGGGTTCAAGAATCCACAGGACTTGTAGAGTACCTGCTGTATGCCTTCCTCACACTGCTTGGCAGTGATAGACTTACTTGCCCAGGCTCCCACCCTGTCCACTATTTGCTACACCAGAAGAACTGTGTCCATATCTTCAGTGATTTCTGCAGGTCTCACACCTGATATCTAGTAAGCTGTCACAGTTGAAGTGCTGACTGCAAAGTGGACATTGGTGACCAAATTGTCCATTAGCTGGAACAATTGCAAGCAACACTATAGAAGAAAGCAGGTTTTGACGGAGGAGACAGTAGAGTTAGTCTCAGTCCTAACAAAGCCCTCAGTCTGTCCTACAAGAACTCCTGGAGGTGGATGAGCCCCAGTTATTTCTAATCAGAATATGATGTCTGAGTATTCCTACTAACAAATAGATAGAGAGTTTTAGGTTTTTCTCAGGAAGAGTGTTATGTTTGGTTTTGTGCTGGTACTGGGGCTTGAACCTAGGACCTTGCACTCTTGCTTAGCTTTTCTGCTTAAGGCCAGCACTCTACACATGAACCACACCTCCACTTCCAGCTTTTTGCTGGTTAATTGGAGATGAGTATCTTACGCACTTTCTTGCCCAGGCTGGCTTTGAACCTTGATTCTCAGATGGCAGCTTCCTAAGTCACTAGGATTACTCACGTGAGCCCCCAGTGCCCAGTGAGATGGAACATTTTGCTTGTTGGATGCCGCTAGAAGGGGGGTGTGACTTGGAGTTTTCAGTGGGGTCGATTTCCAAAGAGGACTGCGGCTGAGGGCTCCTGGAGGCAAAGCTTGTTTTGACTGGAGTACTGGAAATCCATTGCTACAGGGAATGATGGATCACAACCTGGGTGGCTTATCATAGGGTCTGCCATTTTTGTAACATTTTGTAGAATTAACTAAAGAATTAACTAAAGAATTAACAAAATGCTTATGCATTTGGGACACTGAGTGATAAGAAGAAGTGAAACACTTAGAAAATTTCAATGTTAACAAAAGTGTTTTAATAAAATGGGTTTCACTCTGAATAAAAAGATGCAATTCTTTAAAATCCTGTAAGATTTAATTGCTAGGGATGTAGCTCAGTGGTAGAGTGCACATTTTGTGTGTTATCCCCAGCACCATTAAAAAATATTTAATTAAGCCTTCCAATTATAGAAGTTTTAAATGCATAAGTATTAAAGTATGTCAAATATGAAAACTTTGGAACTAGAGGTATAGCTGACTAGCACAGTACTTTCCTAATATGCACAGGACCTAGGTTCAACCCCAGCACAGGGCAGGGTAGGGACATAAAAAACTAACTTTGCTACCTGTTCCGTAAACATTTATTGACTCTCCAAACTTTTATTCAACATTAAAAAAAAATCAAATAACAAGAAGCTAAGGAGAGGGCTGGGAATATGGCCTAGTGGCAAGAGTGCTTGCCTCCTACACATGAAGCTCTCGGTTCGATTCCCCAGCACCACATATATGGAAAACGGCCAGAAGGGGCGCTGTGGCTCAGGTGGCAGAGTGCTAGCCTTGAGCAGGAAGAAGCCAGGGACAGTGCTCAGGCCCTGAGTCCAAGGCCCAGGACTGGCCAAAAAAAAAAAAAAAAAAAGAAGAAGCTAAGGAGAGAGAGAGTGGGGGGCAGAGGGGAAAGGGAAAGAGAGAAAGAGAATTTGTGTATGTTTGTGTGCATGCACTGGGACAGGGTTGCATTAAGTTTCACAAGCTGGCCTCAGATATATAGCCCAGGCTAGTCTTGAACACATGAATCTCCTGCCTCAGCCTCCCATGAGCTAAAATTATAGGTATGCCATGTCTGCGTGATTAGGTGGTATGAACCATTAGTAAATAAGCACATTATTGAGCAAGTGATCATGTGATCACTTGTAGTATAAGAAGAGGAGATCAGAGAAAAGGCTTGGCAAAATTGTGTGTCTATGTCTATGTGTGGGTGTGTCTGTGCATACATGTGCATGTGTGTGAACACCTCTGGAATAAGATGTCATATGAGCTAAACATGAAGCCTGAAGTGATTTGAGTTTAACCCTTGCTTTCCCCCGCCCCCAACATATATAGCTTCTAAACTGCCAGCCTCAGTGTATTGAAATTGGGAGTACAGTATGGTGGCAAAACCTACCGTTGCCAATGAAATCAAAATAATCATTCTTCCTCTGACTCCCAGAGCCTAATAGAAATGGCTACCCTAATCTTGGGTTTGATTTCCTAGGGTAACAAGGGCCTCAAGCCTGGGATACATTTCAGACCCAGGCTGGGGTCACCTGTGTCTTCCATAAGCGTGGCCTGCTACCCTGCTCCCTAGTCACCTCCCCAGAACCACTAGGAACGCTCAGACCATTTGTGACTTCCCCTCACTGCTGTCTAGTGTGAAGGTTGCCTGTGTCTGGAAGAAAGCACCTTGGTTCACTTTCCTCTTAGTGAGAGAGGGCTCCCCTTCCTTTTAATGATTTCTGTGTGTAAGTAGCTCTTTTGTTTTCCCTACCTTATCTGTAATTATTGCTCAGATAAGGACTGCGGAGATGAGTAAGACATTATGTTTCTTTCTCTCTCAAAGGTTTAGTGTAAAGGGGAAGAAAGGAAGTATCTTGAATTACAATAGCAAAGTTCTAAATTCTGCTTATAAGGCAGTGTTGATGATAAGAAAGTAGTTAAACATTACTGTGCTTAAAAAGAAATTGTACTCAGGACCAATTCTGAATGTCAGCAGAATGAAAAACAATTGATTCATCAAGTTCCTTCCTCCCTGGCATATTGAGAATGAGCTTATTAGCTAGAGAAATTTATCCTAACATCTATCTTAGTAGCTTTATCAACCATTTTCATGGTGAGTCCTAAAGCCTTCTATTTAAAAGTTGTACCACGACATTCACCATCCTCATGGGGATAAAGAAAGAGGACAGAAGGAGAGGACAGTAACTTCTGGAGTCTGCGTAGATCCTTCTGAGTGAACCAGCATCCCTTTGCTCATGGAGGACTTGAAGGTGAGAGATGTTCAGATCACTTTTATCTTTTAGGAAACATTTCAAATATAACTTTCCGGGGCTGGGAACATGGCCTAGTGGTAAAGTGCTTGCCTCATATACATGAACCTGGGTTCGATTCCTCAGCACCATATATATATATATATATATATATATATATATATATATATATATGCCGGAAGTGGCGCTGTGGCTCAAGAGGTAGAGTGCTAGCCTTGAGCAAAAAGAAGCCAAGGACAGTGCTCAGGCCCTGAGTCCACGCCCCAGGACTGGAAACAAAAACAAAACAAATAAACAAATAAAATATAACTTTCCTTCGAAGAACCTGTCATCTTATTATGGCCACAATATTGACAGGAAGGATGAAGATTTAATTTTTAAAAGAACAGAAAATGTGCAAATGTGGGATTTCTATACTCTAGGCATGCTGATAACTCCCCTCCACCCGATTTGAAAAGCAAATTTGGAAAACTCTGTTATTTTGTAGGCCACATGGGTACATTATTGATATGAGAACTTGGTGTGAAAATACATGTATCTTAATAATGCCCAATGCTACATGAAAGCTCTGGTCAATCTTAAAGTACTGAAAATATCTGCTTGAACTTAGGGTCTTGAACTCCTACTTGGTTTTTTTCCATTCAAAGCTGATCTTCTTCCATGTGAGCCATACCTCCAGTTCCAGCTTTTTGCTGTTTAATTGATATAAGAATCTCTCTGATTTTCCTGTCCTAGCTGGCTTTCAACCACAATCCCTCAGATGTCAGCCTCCTGAATAGCTAGGGTAACAGGCATGAGCCACCAGCACCTTGCTTGCATTTTAAATGAGTCCAATATTCTCTGCCTTTATTTTAGCTCATAAGTAGCACAAGAGCCTAAAGCTACAGGTCCTGCAGAGGAGTTTCTTTTCTTTAAAAAAAAAAATCACTTCTGTCATCAAAGATACTTAATCACTCCCAAAATGCTAGTCTTTCTTTATTCTTGCTTGTTTTGTTTCTATAAATCATTTATGGTGGGAAGGTTAATAACTTGATTCAGCAACTAGTTTGCCAAGGGGAAAATAATATTAGCTTTCATCTGCAAAGTAGGAAGCAAACATCCAAGGAAAATTTTTTGGGGGGTGTAACAGGTATGGACACCCTTATCTGGGCACAGCTGAGTTTGGGGATGGCTTTCAGTTTCTCTGACCCTTTCTCTAACCCACTTCTTAGACTTTCTGGGAGGAATTTATGTGAGGTCAATGTTTCATACTTGTTCAAAGGTCACTCTGCCCCATAATTCAACCATCAGCAGAACTATGCCTTCCCTGTCCCAAGATTTTGTGGAAATCTGAAGAAGAAAATAACATGACTCCACAACATTTTATTGCCTGGTAACTGACATTTCCATGCAGACTCTGTCAGCACAAGTGTGAGGAGTTAGGCAAGAGCGCTTGCTGCTGCTCTGAACTTTGCATAGCCAGCATGCGTGTCAGGTTGGAAAGCCCGCCCAGAGATAACACAGAAAGCCAACTTAGCAACATTCGTGGGTTTGTCCTGCAGCGCTGGGAGATCACCCAGTTTGGCCTGTTATCTCCAAAGTCTTATCTCCTGCGCTGGCTGGACCCCCCTGGGAGGCCCAAGGGCACAGTGGCCATCTATTTTTAACTGCAGTTCCTACTTGGATGTGTTTGAAGGTGTGTCTTTCTCTAATCAGGAGCCCATAATCCCAGACATCCCCAAATGTCTCACGAAGAGTTTCCAACATTTTTATATCACAACGTTTTGAATGTATTTTGGATGTTTTGGCTTTTGTTGTGGCTCTGGGATGTTTTAATTTGTTTGGGGAACCAGACTCACCACCCAACAAAATGAATACCAGGAAACTATCACTTGCAAGGTGGAGGAGAGGGAACAACAGGAGGTGGAGGGGACAGAGAAGTGAAGAGGAAGGGGGGAGAAGGCAGTCATGGTATTCAGTGCATATCCTGTGAAACTGGGGGAGGGGAGTGGTTGAGTTGGGAGAGATGAGAGAAAACGATGAAAGGGGTCACATGAAAGTAGATGCATAATTCTTACACGCTTGTCTGAATGATAACCCCTTTGTACAGCTACTTGAAGATAATAAATATAAAAATTTTCAAAACCAAAGACTCTTTGGGGAAAAACTAGGGTCTTGTTTGTTTGAAACAGTGGTAATCTCTAATTACACCGCTGTGGATTTTTTGAGAGCCATACTACTTTAGATGCCAGAGAGCATGCGTATTGTGAAAATGCTTTCACAGGAATCCCAGAAGGATTTTATTCTGGGTGCCCTCTGCCTCTCCTTCAATGGGAACGTGCTGTTACAGTGGTCCGCAGCCTTCCAGCACTTGGTTTCACGACAGGTTTACAACTACTGTTTCTCCAGAATCAATGCGAGTGGACTGCTCATTTGTATGGCTTCAATGATCAGAATTTTTCTATGGTTAATGGTAACTTTTGATGGTTTTCTCCATTTGCCTTTTTTTTTAATCACTCCAAATATTGGATAAGGGGCTCCACCTAGTGTTTGTTTTAGGCAAGGAAACTCATGTGGAATTTATTTCCTTTTAATTTTAAAAATTATCTTAAAGTAATTGTGCATAGGAGTTTCAATTTAATGTGTCACTTTATGGCCAGAACACATAATGTTCAATGTCACCCTTTCCATTGTTTTTTACCATCTCTCCCAATCCCATCCATCCCCTCAATTTTCCTACTCTATTTTCACATTTGAATATTATGATTGTCGGGGCTGGGGATATAGCCTAGTGGCAAGAGTGCCTGCCTCGTATACACAAGGCCCTAGGTTCGATTCCCCAGCACCACATATACAGAAAACGGCCAGAAGCGGCGCTGTGGCTCAAGTGGCAGAGTGCTAGCCTTGAGCGGGAAGAAGCCAGGGACAGTGCTCAGGCCCTGAGTCCAAGGCCCAGGACTGGCCAAAAAGAAAAAAAAAAAAATACAGTGTGAATATTATGATTGTATTAGTTCACATTTCTTCTCTCCATTTATCTTCCCTCTCCCCTTGACCTTACTCCCACACCACACCATGTATTCCAGCTTCCTGATACTTAGTTGTTCAAAGGAGTTTCACCATTGGAATTCTGTCCTATATACACCATACTTTAGTAAATGTTTGTGTGTATATATGTGCATATGCCCCTGTATATGTATAGATATGTATTTATAATTTAGACCTAAATTCCATAGGTTCTTTGTCTCTCTGAGCCTCACTTACTAAACATAATTTTTCCAAGTCTACTCATTTTCCTGCAAATGACATGATATCATTTTCCTGATTAATAAAATTCATACATACATATCTCATATTTTCTTGATTCATTTGTCCATAGCATAGTATCTGAGCTACTTCCATAACTTAGATAATAATAACACAGATTTTAAAAAGGAAAAGTAACCAAATGCACTCATTCCTTTCTGATAAGATTGCAAAAGAAAAGACATCGATATTTTGCAAAGTGTTTTAATGGTTTAGACCATTCACTAAACTAGGAACATGGAAATTTTAATTATTTCTTCATAAATTTTTATGTTTTTAAAGACATACATGGCAGTAATTTTGTCTCTCAATTCAATTTTAACTTGCAATTGTTACCTCTGCCTGTGGAAAATGGATTTAGGCCTAATTTTCTGGTGGTATAACAAGAAAAAAATATTAAACAATTCAGAATTCTTCAGCAATTGCTTAAAGTTAGTGCCTAAATTTGTGTTTTATTTTTGTGAAGTCTTGAATTTGTAATTAATAATTTTATTTGTACTTTTATAATGGAGTTGTGCTAGGATTGATAATGTAATTTTTTTCAACTTTGAAAACAGCACTGAAGGAGTGGTATTTGATTTTTTAAACTATTCTTTCATATAGAAGGGAATTTCCAGTGCTTCTGTCTTGTGTCAGTGAGCTCTAAGAAGAGAAGGTAAATACATTTGTGTGTCCCTTAGTGGTGAGACATGTTCTGAGAAACGTGTTGTTAGGTGATTTTATTGGGCAAGCTTGGCAGAGTGCACTTGGACCCACTAAGAGACTGTGATGCTGACATCACTAGATGTCATCTTGTGCCATTTCTAGCATCTTTAGGTATGATTCACTGTTGACCTAAACTTTGCCATGTGGCACATAACTGTTTCTAAAGGACTAGTTCCACACTGAGGTGTTTAAAATGCTTTCCTTGATGGTGATATCAACAACCAAGAGACACAGAGTTCCCCTGAGAGGTCTCCCCACAAGGGCCTAGAGTGCCTGGTATGCCATTTGCCCTTAAAGTGGCCCAGAGGGAGGATTTCTTGTGAGCTTGCCAGGCAACAGGTGCTGTACTTATGGGATGCCTTTACTTCTTAACACTTCCGTGGGTTGGGCAGGCCTGGGATTCCTTTTACAGGTTAGGAACCTGGTTCAGAGAAGTAAAATGTGCTTGCTTTTCGATTTCATATTATTAACCTGGGTATAATTTGCGTAATCCTTTGTATCTGTAGCTCTTCTTCCATTTTTCAGGTAATCATTGTGTTTTAGATTCGATGTGGTGCTAGGTTTCCCAGGAGTGTATGCTATTCATGTTCTCAAAAACTTTCATCTCACTGAACATATAGGGCACAGGTGTGTTCTTGAGACTTGGTATTCCTTGATAAATTTAGTTGGATGTCAAGTATAACTAACTGATACAAGGCACACAGTGTTTCAAGTTTCTCAGAGTCTTCTTTTCGCCTCTCCATCTCCAGCTGTTAGAACCTTCATTTGGGATGGAATCAAAGAAATATTATCTAATACTGAACACATAGGCTGGTTTATCTTAACAGAGCAATTCTCAAACCTTTACAGATTGATACCTTTTTGAAATAAAACAAATTTTATTGCTATTATTAAGGTGTACAGAGGAGTGAGTTACCATCTCATAAATCAGATAATGAACAATATCACCCCATCCTTCCCTTTCCACCAGTTTTCCCCTCCCATCCCTGCCCACAAGTTACACCGCTTGCTTTCCACATAGTGCATACTGAATCGCGTGATTGCCATTGTCCAGCCTGCCTCCCACTTTTTCTACATCCCCTAAAAACAAACAAATTGGTACTCTTTAGTATTTTTAAAAATTACTGATGACACACAAAGAGCTTATGTTTGAGTACATTATACCTATTTCCCATATAAGAAATGAAAGTAAGTATTTTGAGATACTTATTATGATACTTACAATAACTTTAATCAGCTTTGTGTAGAATTATATATGTGTATATGAAGCAATTCAGTGAGAAAAGAAGCATTGTTTTATAGTTTTTTGCTTTCTTTTTAAACCTCTTTAACATCTGATTTAGCACAAGCCAACCTGTGTTTATATTACAGTATGTTGTTTTGAAATGTAGTAGGAAAATACAGCTTTATGTGAGAATGAGCCTAGAAAATGGATAAGTATCTTAATTAACCTTCTAGGATGATTCATTTGTAATTAATTGTCTAAAATAATGGACTTCAATATGGCATTCTCATACTTCCATACTATGTGCTTCAATCATGTTCATCTATCCAACTATTTGTCCTCCTCCTCTGCTGCTCCCCCACGATCAGCCCCTCTTCTGCCTGAATGTCTTTCCTTTTGCATATGAGGAAAAAACCTGTGCTATCTTTCTTTGTGAGTCTGGCTTATTTCACTTAACATGATGATCTCCAGTTCTACCCATTTTCCTGCAAATGACATAATTCTGTTCTTTTGTGTGGTGGAGTGAAATTCCTTTGTATATAATCCACATTTTATTTATCTATGAATCTATTGATTGACATGTAGATATTCTTCAACCTTGCAGATTCCTGAAAGTGTTTCTGGGGTTCACTTTGAGAAATGCTGCTTTAATAAAGCTAAGCCTAGTTATCAATCTCAGCTTGTTTGCTTATGTATTTATTCATTCACTCATTTGTTCATTGCCAGTGCTGGGGCTTGAACTCGGGGCCTGAACACTGTCCCTGCCTTCTTTTTGCTCAAGGATAGCACTCTACCACTTGAGCCACAGCACCACTCCTGACTTTTTCCTATATATGTGGTGCTGAGAAATCGAACCCAGGGCAAGCCCTCTACCACTAGGCCATATTCCCAGCCTAGTCTCAGCTCTTTCATTTAGTAGCTATGAAGTGATGCAAGGTTCCAGAGCTACTGCGAAACTTGGTCCACACAAGCCCTAGTACCCAGGAGGTTCTTCAATGATAAACCAATGTGATGTTGATGATGACAGGCTAGTTGCCTCCCCAAGCCTGAAAGTGTGTGAACCTCAGTGTCCAGAATCAGAGATTGAAGTCACACACATGGAGCTTGGAGATGTCTACAAAGACAATGGTACCATTGACTAGACAGAGTCCCGTCATCCCTCCGGCTGCAGTTTATTCCATCTGTTTTCTATCTTTGCATCCAGAATGAGGCTAATTCGTGGAATTTAACCAATTTTCCTAAACTGTGAATACATTATAGTAGAGAGCCAATTATGGTTACTACATCCAAGTGTCATGAAGATGGCTTTTGTATTATATATTGGTATTGAATGTGAAGTTCATTGTTTAATAAATAGTAGATCATTCGTTATCCTTCTAAAATAAACAATAAGAAACATATACAATGGCAGCTGGAAAACCCCAAGAATTCTGCAAAGGCTTTATCAGTACACGAGAGCAGTTTACTACACTGGGATTTGAGTAAAGCCCCTTCTATCAGTGGCCACTTTTCCTGTAAGAGAGAACACTGGGAATTTGACACCAGACATCAGCCAGATGGGGCAGCTCCTAAGGGAAGGTCCTGAACTTGAATGGTTCTGTGATTATGAAACAGGTTCTGAATTAGATTTCAGTGATGCAAAAAGCAGAGGCAAAAATCAAAGTGTTTCTGAGAGCATCTGATGGCATTGGGATGTGAGAGTTGACAAACCATCTGGACTGAAGCTAGACACCTCGCAGCCTGGTGTGGGGTAAGTCAAGAATGTGAAAGAATTTGATCTCAGCCCAATCTTGCAGACTTGCTTAGTCTGGATGGGGAGGATTGGGAAAGGAAAACTTAAAATACTGAGAAATAGGCTCCTTAAATATAATTTTAAATGCATTTAAAAGATTGATGGAAAAATACTTCATTATGAAAACGTTATGTACTTGACCCCAATGCAAAGAATTTCCTTAATGCATTTCAAAAAGATGACATAATTTTTTTGTTTTTGAAAGAACATTTTAACCACAGCAATAAAACTGCCACAATAGATTTATTATTGGGGTACAGATAAGGAATAAGGGAAAAGAAACCAAATATCCCCCTAAAGCCTTTGCTTGGGAAGAGCGTGAGGAAATCTTTCCTCTGTCTTCCCAGTGCACTAAGTGAAACTAGTAGTGCCAGCCAGGTTGTGTGCCTCTGACTCAGACACATTTCTGTGTGAGTTTCAGAAATTTGTCAAAGAGGACCTTGCTAATCAGAGTGGCATGGAAACTCAAGTCTCCTATTTAGTTGTGTTCTGTGTTAGCTTATAAAGAAGGAGACTGGTGGGGCTGGGAAAATGACCTACTGGCAAGAGTGCCTACCTCCTGTACATGAAGTCCTGGGTTTGATTCCTCAGCACCACATGTATAGAAAAGGCCAGAAGTGGCACTGTGGCTCAAATTGGCAGTGCTAGCCTTGAGCAAAAAAGAAGCCAGGGCTAGTGCTCAGGCCCTGAGTTCAAGCCCCAGGACTGGCAAAATAAGAAAGTAGACTTGTTATAGTTACAGATCTAATTATTACCATTTGCCCAGAAGACATTGCCCAAAACTATATATATATTTAAATCAACAGTTGAGTAATTTTACAGAGTTTAGTAACTGACTGTGATGTGATATAAACTCATTAATTCTACACAAGTAGATGGTCAAGAGGCATTGTCTTAAAGTCCTTGACAAGATTTTAATTAATTCTCACATAAAAGATACTTTTCTCCTGATTTCCTTGAACTTTCTAATTTTAATTATGATGCTTTTGTCTTGATGACCTCGTGTATCCCAATATCATTTCTTGGTTTAATTCCCATAAACTAACTCTGTGAGATGTTTCTCTGATCGGATCAAGTCTTCACTCTTTATGAAGTGTTCCATGTTGTTTGGTGTTAGGATTTAAGTACTAACAGCTAAAATTCTCAGTGTTGGGAGCAGATAATTTAAGGCACTACTTCTTGAGGTCTCCTTCAAAAACACTTGATGAAGCAAAATAAGGGTATTGCCTCATCTGAAGTTGGAAAATATATAATTCATTATCAGAGTTCAGGATGACATCATTAAAAGTGTCTTTGTTCAAATGACCCATTAAATGAATCTTGGTAGAAAATGTATCTTTTATATCATAATGCAAGGCCTTAGAAGAAAAAGTGTCTTCCTGTCTCCTTGTTGATACTAAGTCATTTTGTGCACTCAGTGTAATTGAGAAGTGATATGGATGAAGTAGTGCCAAGAATAAGTAACCGATATTTAGAAGACAATGGGGTAAATTATGTAAATTATATATGGAAACCAAGTACACAAAATGCTAAATAAGTAACTAAATTAACAGTCGGTCAATCAGTAAAAGGCTTTGCAAGTGGTCCTGACCATTGCAATCAACTTCAGGGCACTGGTCATTGATTATTGGGCTCTGGCATTGTTTTTTAAGGATGACTCTTCGCCAGCACTGAGGCATTGGCCTATGTGATGCCTGAGGTGGTCGTGTTTGGGTAAAGATGTAATGGATGGAAAGATGCCAACAGATATACAGCCAAGAAGTACAAAGTGATTTGACACTTTCCAGAGACCATTACACACAGCAAAAGAACCTCAGAAGTTCCAGGCAGTCTGACTTTTCAGGGGACCACATTTGCCTATAGTGAGGTGCAGCTATGGGGGGGGGGGTGATACTCTTATCTACTGAGACCTCTGAGGGGAGATGCCATCACCCACCCCCCTCAGGCCTGAACTGTCTCTACTCCCTGTCTTTCCCAGGCCCCACGCCTGCCTCTGTTCTGGGAGGGCAGGCTTCGTGATGGCTGCCCCTGGGGTGCGAGTAGCTGGTACAACCCCGCCCTCCTTCATCAGGGCGCCCTAGGCCCTGCGGCGAGGTGCACTGCCAGGTGGGCCTGGACTCCTGGGAGCGCCTATCCCTCCTCCAGCCACCCCTGCGCGGGCTTCCCAGCGGCCTATATCATTCCTGTCAATGGCCAATTTGAATGGTTTTCAATTTCTATTCGAAAGAGTTAGGAGAGGCTTTTCTTCCTTTGTTATTGATTTCATTTATTTCCTACTCAGTGTGATGCTACAGCTCTCTATACTACCGGTTATATGCTTGACATAATGAGTTACATAATGATCTTTGGTACTTCAAATACACTGTGCTGCATAAATTTAATGCCATTCGTTTTTGTAAAAACTTGAATTGTTAAATAATAAAATGTTACTAAAAAGTCCCATCACAATTTTGGACAGTATGGAATCCATTTTCAACAAGGCAACCCAAATGGATGTTGAAACGGGTGACTTTGATCAAGATGAACTGTTTTCATAAATGGCTTTGTTAGATGGCAACTGCTTTGTACAACTACTTAAAAACAGTAAAATGAAATAATTCTAGTAAGAGTTTCTTTGGTAACATAACTTGGTTGTTGTGCTGCTTCTGGGGCTTGAACTCAAGGCCTGGACACTGTTCCTGATCTTTTTTGCTCAAGGCTAGTGCTCTACCACTTGAGCCATAGCTCTTCTTCTGTCTTTTTGCTAGTTAATTGGCGATAAGACTATCACAGACTTTCCTGCCTGGGCTGGCTTTGAACTACAGTCCTCCGATGTCAACCTCCTGAATAGCTAGGATTATGGGTATGAGACAGTGGCACCAAGCATGTAGCATAACTTTTTAAGGTAAATTGTTAATCGTAGTTGATTAGCTTCTTGGTTTTCTGAATTTAAAAATGGTAAGGCACTCAGGAAATTCACTGTTTTCTAGAGCATATAAGTCCAAACCATGCTTAGCTAAATATTCCTCACAGTAAATAGTCCAGGATGTTTATTAGACAACAGTTTTGGCCTACTCTTTATTTTTCAGTTACTCCATCTTTTCTGGGAAGGGAGGGGCTATAAACAATTATATCACACATCTGCTTTGTGGGCACTGTTTTTTAGAAAATGGTAGATTAAAATATTTTGAACACTTTCTTTTTTTTTGTAAAGGTGATGTGCAGAGGGGCTACAGTTACATAAGACAGGTAATGAGTACATTTCTTTTTGAAGTATCACCACTCCCTCATTTTCTCCGTTTTCCCCTCCCCCACCTCCCTCCCAAGTTGTATAGCTCATTTCCAGCACAGTGACAAGTGAGTATCACTGCTAAATTGGTTCGCCCTTTGTCCCATCATTTCTGTGCTTCTCTTTCCCCTCACAAATCAGATGCATATTTTTTAACACTTTTTTTGGTGTGATTTCATTTTTCTGTTCTTCCTGACACTTCTATCTTACTCTTTCCTTTGGGCTCAGAATAGAGTAAGGTTCCCACAAATTTTTAAAAAGAAAAATGACACATCCAAAGTCTTAGCAGCTACACTAGGCCATTGGAAATGTTATGTTTCTACTAGCACCTCTAGTTCCCACCCCCAAAGCAAATGCCCTTGAGTGTTATGGGCTGGATGTACGTGTCTACTTTCCATTCTCTCCAAACTCACAGGGTAAAATCTTCACCCTTGAGATGACTGTGTTAGGAACTGGAACCCTTTGAGAGATCATTAGGTCATATGGGTGGAGCCTTTAGAAATGGGATTAGTGCCCTCATAGAGGCCCAAGGGAGATGGGAGAGCCCTCCTCCCTCCCACTGTGTGGGGATGTGGGAGAAGGCCACATCTAAGAACCAGGAAAGGGTTCTCACCAGGCACCAGGGTTGCCAGTGCCTTTGTCTGAAAAGGCACTGAAAATAGTCAGCTTTCCAAACAGTGAGAAATAAGATCCTTTTGCTTATCAGTTACTGTGTGTGGAACTGTGTTTTAGCAACACACAGATTAAGATTTTTCTTCTAACTCTAAAGGGCAACATGAGAGCATGCAAAGTCCATAGATATTAATGAAAGTAAAGTAAAGAAAGTATGATCAATAAGTGGAAGAAAGAATGGATGGATGGATAGATGGACGGGTGATGTTTTTTTTTGTTTTGGATATTTTATTGATTCCAAACTTACCTTTTTTTTCCTCTCTCTCTTTCCTCAAATCATTCTATTATTTTAGATTTTTTAAAATTATCATGAAGATTTGGCCTTGTAGACTTTTTGATATATACAGACTCATGTTACAACATGATACAAAACAGCTCTCTCTACCAAAACTTCCTCCTACTACCCCAGTGTGGACTGACCACCCTGTCCCCGCCCCCCGACAGCCAGGGATCTTTTCCATTGATTGCTATGACTGTATTTTGTAGAGTGTCATCAGAGTGGGGCCATTTACATGGTGTTATGTGCAACTTTATGAGTTTAGCTTCTTTCACTCAGAACAGTATCTTTGAGTTCATCCTAGTTTTTGCTTATGTCAATTATTTGTTCCTTTCATTGCTGAGTTATTATGCCATTTTGTGTCTATAGCACACAATGTGTTCACCACTCCTCTGGTAAAGTGTACTTCCAGCCTTTGGTGACTGTGAATAACTGCCATTAATGGCCATGTTCAGGTGTATGTGTGTGGGGGGGTCATAAATATCCACTTCCCTATTGTCAATGTCATTTAGAAGTATGGGTTTGTTATATCATGTGATTAGGAGAAATTTATTAAGAATTTGCCAACTTCCAAAGTGAGTGACCCTGTCATTTTGCATGGTCTCCAGCTGTGCGTGAGAGCTCAAGCTGCTCTCAGTCCTTGCTAGTACTTGCCACAGTCTGGACCTTTTATTGTTGACTTGTAATTGTGTAGAGTGGCCCAGTTGTGGGCCCTTGCTATTGTCTTAGCTCATTATTACCTCAGTCTGCAGAATCTGGGGTGCATTAGAACTTGAAACAAATGCACTTGAGAAGGTCTGTTCCCTGAAATGCCACTCCAAGACACTCAAAGGGTCAATCTAAGTCACTTCTGGACAAGGGCAAAGGGATTTAGGAGGAAAAAGACAAAATAGAGACAGCTGCCTAGGAAGGGAGCCGCCTGCACTGCTTCATTTGTTCTCTCATTTTCTCCTTCCTTCTTTTCCCCTCCAGTGGATAACAAGTAGGGTGTTGCTCCTTTAAATTCAAATTAAGAAGCTGGAGAAGAAAATACTGCTAATCTGAAGGAGAACAAAACATATTTTACTCCCCTGAACAGGGATGGAAAAACAAAGTTCTAGTGAAAAGAATGTGAGATCATCAACAGAGCTATGTGTTCTTGTGCAGATCACTCCACTACCAGAGGAGCAATCTGATTCCTGTCCTTGAAGGAGTCATTCTCTTGGCAGGAGACCTCATGAGCCCAGCAGCCGCCCCTCCCCCATAGCACACAGCGGGTTCTGGAGACTGATACACCTTTGTCTTTTTGTTTCTAATCATGGGAGAAGTCAATCATTGAAGCAAGTTGTGAAAACACTGAGCCACATACAAAATAGAGAGACAGCTTCTGCTGTTATTTCCATATGCCTGCAGAGGTAAAACAAGTTTGATGAGACTTCACAGAGCTCAAGTCTCATCTACACATAATTCCATGTGCTTAAGGGAGCTTTGGATCTTTGTATGTTTCACAGATGCGTGGTCAAAAGATGTATTTTAAAATATTCATTTTTCTGTTGCAGTTTGATATGATGGCATCATGACTAACTCAAGAGACAAATAACTATAGATAGATAGATAGATAGATAGATAGATAGATAGATAGATAGATAGACGATAGATAGATTATTGGAAATGAAACATTATCCTTACTAATCTTTATAGGTGACACAATCAATTTTAGTAATTACAGTGGGGAGTTAGTAGGGAAAGCAGTCTGATATGGTTTGCTGTATTTTTAATGGCTTCCTGTAGCCATTTGCATTTGTAAGAGAACATTGTGATGTGCTGACACTACAAAATTATATTTGACGTCTCAATGGAAAAAGGAAATCACTATCAACTCTTGTTTTTATGTCTTTAGCTGTAATAAATTCCTGGTCTCATCTGCCTAGCCATTTGGTTAGTTATAGGAACATAGTATGCCTACATCTCACTAAATGGGAGACTGCACAGTATCAAAGTAGCCATCTCTCACAATGAAATGCATTTTCCATCTACAGAGTAATCATTTTTATTGAAAAAGCAGCCATAAATACTTAAGTACTTGGAAACACACTTTATAATAATAGTATTTATTAATGAATTACAGTTGGCAGGTCACATGATTTTACTTGGATAGGTTGGTGGCTTTTTTCCAACCTATTGATCCTAGAGAAATAGGGAGATATGGTTTCGTTATGGTGGGGAGAACATCTTCACCTCTTGGAGATGCAGAATCACTGTGTTTTCTCCATACTAAAAGTTTATGAACTTGGACAATGTACTTAGCTCTCTGTACCTTATGTTCCTTATAGAACTTAAATCTCAGGAAGTGAGAAAGTAGAAGCATATAACAACAGTGTTTCTTGAATTAAGGAATGGATATACTACTTTACTTCTTCTCTATCTCTGTCTCTCTCATCTTTCTCTTTATAGATACATGCATACATACACACTTGGAATATGCATAGAGTTCACATATTTCAAGTTGTATCTTAAGAAATGGTATCAGGTGAAGAAACTGATATTAGTGTACATGTTTATCATTGAGAAAGGCCATTTCCGCACAACTAAAATCATATTAAGAACCATCTTTGTACATGAATCTGGTATCTTGGGTTATTGACAATGCTGGAATTCTAGGACCTGGGCTATGGTGGCCATTCTGACTGCTGTTGCGAGTTGCCTGCCTGTGCTCCATGTCCACTGCCCTCACAGTTGGTCTGAGTACTTGTCACGCCTGCCACCATGACAGCTGTTATTTCCATCTGTATTTACTAGTCCTGTAGGACTGCCATGGTGCTGAATGTTTGTTTTAATATGTGCTGCCTCCAGGATTTGCATTACTGATTCTGGGTTATGGCTGTTGTTTATTTGTTCGTTTGATTGTTCATTTTTTGTATTCTTTTGTGTGAACTACATTTTAGTCTTGTCTAGTTGAGGTTTGATATTACCTGAAAGGATTTAAGTGGTTAATTCTGGGAAGCTCACATTCATAACATGGGCAATGTGATAGCAGCCTCTTTTTATTCTCACTTCGTTCTCATTTCTGTGTCACCCAGGATGGCTTTATTTCATTAATGGCATGTAATAGACTGTGAGTTAAACAATTCCATATTTCCTCTCCAGAAAAAAATATATGTACATATAGATATACATACATATGTGTATATACAAACATATATATATGCATATATAAATATGCTTCTTTTAAGCTTTTGTTGGTTGTTTGGAAGGGTGTCTAAGGCCTTCTGGGAAGCAGAGGCAGGATGGGGAAGAAGGAATTCCTGACTCTCAGCAGCCCAGGCTGCCCTGGGAGGGTCCTTCCCTAGCTGTGTCTGATAGATCAGTCATTAGATAACTTCCATCCTTCCTTCACCATCCTTATTTCTATTTATAAAGTTGCATGAGCTTTTTTTCCCCTACTAATTGATTGCTGACAGAAATAGTGACTTCAATGAGTCATTTCCATGTTTCAGATGCATATTAGAATCTATTTTAGTGAACTTTATAAATGTTTTAAACCAAAATATATAATTTATTCACAGCTACTCAGCATATTTTAATATGTTAATGTCTAGCTGCTTAGTCTTAACAGGTCCAAGGCTAACAAACTGAGAGGCTTCTGAACAGATTGAAAACTGATGACTCTAATTACCTGGGACACCAAGGATTCAAATACTGAGTCTGTTTTTCTAATACCTGCCTATAAATGTGTCATGTTGTCAGGCTTCATGGAGCAGACTGAATAACCAAGCTGCCGAACAATTATCTTTAGAAATAAGTTAAATTGCCTTACAGAAAATCCTGTTTATTTTAGACAATTCCACACAAAAATCACAATATAATAAAATTCATTCATTAAAAAAAGTCACTTAAACTTCTTACTCATAACATGTGATCTTTGAATCTTTATCTTCTCTGTGCAGGCTAGTTGGATCAAATCAATATTTATTTATATATTATAATAATTACTTATTTTATCTTATTTTATTTTGTGGTATTGGGGCTTAAACAGAGAGCCTTGTGTTTGGAAGGCAAATGTTGTACCATTTGAGATATATTCCCAGCGATTCTGTTTTAATATTAATTATTTATTTTTTGAGATAGAGTCTCACTACCTTTGCCCAGGCTGTCCTCAAATTCATGATCCTCTCGCTTCAGCCCCAATAGCTGAAATTATAGGGTAGCGCGATGCCAATAATCCCTCCCTTCATTTTTATGTGGGCTTTATACTAATTAGAACCCAATTAGTACAAAATATGACTAACAAGAGGAACACGAACTTGTAAATTAAGTTTATATATTGACGGGATCTTTACAAGAGAATGAAATCCAAAGAAACGACAAACACACTTTATATCCTTTTATAGACAGAACCAAAAACATTGTAAAGGAAGAAATGATGAGACAAATGGATCTCTGAACTAGGACAGTAAATTTGGGGGATGTTACTGAGACAAATAGGGGGAATATAGAATCTGATGGAAGGTAAGGGTTACTCTAAGGCTTCATTAAAGCCACAATGGCTAATCTGTTGTGACCCAGGCTATTTTCCAGCTTGGTATATGAACAACATCCCTCCTGGAGAGTCCTTGTGGCTTCCTGAATGTTGGGGGGGGGGGTGCGGAAATCATGCCAAATGGCGCTTCCTGAAGTCACAGTGACCCATGTGATTCCACTTCAAATAATCACTATATCAACTGAATTATGTTTTTGAGGGTCTTTCCTCAACTTCCCCATTTTTCAGTCCTGGTAGTGTCTCCTACCCACTGGCCAAAGTCAACGCAAGTCAAAGCATGAAGAAACCTGGCTCATGGAGTAGAGCCACCCCTTAACCTTCCAGCAGAGAAAGGTGGGAGATGGATTTGAGAACCTAACAGAATAGGCACCATGGTAGAATTTTTAGTTCTCCTCTGGCCAAACATGGGTGAAGACAGTCTGAAGAGTGAAGTGCCTAAGAACCACTTACCTTTTTTCTAGATCTGTACTTACATGCCTTGTTAAAATGATAAATATGCATAATCTTTACATATCACTTGATTTCTGGCTGCAATAGCAAGTAGAGAGACCATCACATACCACAGCTAGAACTCAGTATCCACTTCTTGTAAAACCATCATAGACTGCAAATTCTAGTCTGGCAAAATATGAAGAATTAATTGAAAGAACAAAACTGGAAGAACTCAAGTAGAACAAAAACTAAAATGCAACTATTAGCCCTAGGCATGTTTATCTATTTTTCCTTTTAAATTTCAGTCTCTGAGTCCTATTTCTTGAAAAGCATCAGACAATTCCTGAAGGGATGAAAAGATCTTTATAATTGGAGGGACACCCTCCTCTAAACAAAGTGACTATTGACCAATCTAGTAAGTCACAGAATCCCGCAATCCGATTTTCTGAATCATCATCTTGTGCTCTGCTTCACATTATTCATTCAAGTCAGTCTTCTCTTTGAAGCTGCATGATTCTCACTTTGAAGCAAATGAAATCATTTGCTGCATTAAAATGTGTCACTGTTGGTAGTTGTACCTTATTTTCATGTATGTGTTGGGTAGAGTGGTACAAAACTTCTTTGCAATAAGAAGCATAAAATATCACTCAGAGCAAGTAATTTTAATGGAATGTATCCTATTTGCCACAACTGTTCTTATTTCTTGTTTGTTCTACAGACCTCATTTTATATTCCAGTCTGAATTTTGTTAGCAAATAATAATCTGGGTAGAGAAGGTACTAATTTCTTTTTGTGGCTGGGTGCCAGTGGCTCGCACCTATCATTATAGCTACTCAGGAGGCTGATATCTGAAGATCATGGTTCAAAGCCAGCCTGGGCAAGTACATGAGACTTTTGTTTCTTTTTTGCTGGTCCTGGGGACTTGAACTCTGGGTCGTTGAGCTGTCCCTGAGCTTCTTTTGATCAAGGAGAGTGCTATACCACTTGAGTCACAGTGACACTTCTGACTTTTCTGAGTAGTTTATTGGAGGTAAGAGTTTCCGGGAGTTCATTTCAATAAATATTATTTTGAATGATCAGACCCATATAGGTATTGAGCCTTTCATGTTCATCTCCTAAGAATATCCTCCTTCTTTCTCACTGTGCATGAATACCTAGAGACCTATGTAATATAGCATATATCAGTGTATTTTTTTTGTCTCTTACCACTCAATGTGTTTACTTGTAGATTTAGAAGCACATTTTAGCTACCAGAAATGAGTAAAACTATGCAACTATGTTTCTCTGGGTCTAGCTTACTTTAATGTAATTTATCACTTACTTATTTAATATAATTTAATATATATGTTAATATACTTACTTAATATAATTTTCCCAAGTCTTTCCAGTTCCTTATGAACGGTACAATATCATTCTTTCTGATGGAAGAGTAGACGTCCATTGTGTTTATATAACACATTTTCTTGATCCATTCGTCCATTAAGGTTCTTTGCTGCTGTTTTTCTTTTCTTTTCCTTTTATCTTGTTTGCTCATTTATCTGTCTTTGGGAGGGTAAGAGGGGCACAGAAATGGTGAGATAAAAAGTGAATAAAGGCAGCAGTGCTACACACTAAACACTATACTCATAATGAACTATATAATTTGTAAGTGGGGACAGGAGGGAAATACTGGGAGAGAAGGAAAGGGATGACATTGTTCAAAAAGAAATGGACTCTTTATCTAACTTATATAGCTGTAAACTCCCTGTATATCCTTTATAATAACAATAAAAATTCACGAAGAAGAGAGAAAGAAAGGAAGGAAGAAAGAAAGGTCAGGGACAGTTCCAGGCTGAATTTAAGCTCCAGGACTCACACACACACACACACACACACACAAACACACACACACACACACACACACATCTCTTGGGATGAGAAAATGAAGGTTCATAGAATTAAATAGCTCTGCAAATTTATAAAATGACTCAAATGTGTGAGTTAAAGCTTGTCATTCCATTAAAAATTTAAGTGATCTGCTGCTCATTTATTATTGTTTATTATTCATTTTTATTATTTATTTCAATACCATGAAAACAAAATATGCTTCATATCTCTTATGGAATGCTATAAAAATCATACACATTTCATACAAAATATGTTCAATTACAATTAATCTATGTAAAGAATTTCAGACGTGCCATGGAGAAATCCTAAATGACTCATCCTTGAAACACTGAATCTCAGAAACATTGCACGTTGTAGGTAGAAGGCCTATACATGATAGGCCTGCCTAGGTCATAAAGGTGCTGGATAAGCATGTGAGAATTGCTGTCTAGAACCCTGGCTTTGGTTCTGAAACTTTCAAAAGCATTTATCATCTGGGGGGAAGAATGGCTAGCATGACTCCTCAATTCTAACATGATTATCCCATTGATTTAGCAACTGTTTTTAGGAAAATTCACTGTCACAATACTCATGAGTCAGTTTCACATCCTGATTTCTGACATGTTGACATCGTTGGAGAAAAGCATAAGAAATGAGGAAATAGGAGTTGCTTCTGGCATGCTTTCTGGAAGTACACTTCTTTGTGGTCAACTGAATCCAGACAGGCTAAAGACAAAATGTAAGGAAAATAATCCAGGCTGGTTGGTTCCCAACTGTGCTGCTCTCACAGGACTTGCACACGCCTAGATGAGCGTTGCACTCTCCCAGGAGCGGACAGGGGAGGGCACTCCAGCTATCTAGACAGGCATTGAAGTTGTTCCTGCCACAGAGTCACTAAGCTTCTCCATATTTCATTTCTACAGTGGGTACACATGGCCTATTCCATTGGGTTTCTCCTTAAAAAAAAAACTGCTATGAAAATTAATGGAAAATTGTGCAGAATCTTAGAACTGAGGAATATTATGAATGTTAGAATTGAGAATGTTTTTAGCTTAGAAGGACTAACATAGCTTCAGTACCTCACTCAGGATCCAGCTCCTGGTAGGGACTGTCACTGAGGGCTGTCAGGGTTCTTTGACCTACCTGTCTCAGCCACCTTTCCTAGGAGGTAAGGCAATATGTCAGAGACACCGATCAGTATTTCCTGACATCCGCTCTACCTGCATCTCAGGAAGTCCTGAGTCTCTTCAAGTCTCCCCCATCTCTATTCAGCAGCTGTTTCTTCACAGCGCCTGTGGTCTGGCTCTGTGCTGACCCTGCTGTGCCTGTGGAGTTCCTCTCTCTGCTCGGGCTCCCTGCCAGGGGTCTGCAGTGGTTTCTGGGAGTTGGTGAGTGGCTTGCCTGTCAGACCCTTTGCTTCCCTCTGAGGACTCCCAGCCTCTGTGCTCCTGGGTACCACCGAGCCTCAGAGTCCCACGGTGACCTCCACCCAATGTTCTTACTTTTCACAACCCTTTTATGACTTATACTCTAAACTCTATGGAATATGTAAATTTATGTAAGAGGTGAAAATCATGCAAATGAAAATTATCATTCAAGTTTTACTTTCAGCTCAGTCACACACTATTTGTAACTCATTGTCTTTCTTCCTAAACCCAGGACTAGAAGAGCTCACTTCTTTGGTCCTTTCCAGGATCTTAGTCTCTGTTAAAATCATCTGGGCCCTCATAAAATATACCAAGTTTCATTTGTAGTATTTAGAAGACATTAGTTTTAGACTATACTTAAACATACACTGGTTAGCATTTTAAAAAGCACACATCTGCTTAATGGTGGTAGAAATTAAATTGTAGGCTCCAGATGTGGTTTAATTCTCTGTGGAAATGTATATTGAAATCACAGATTTCTAACTACCCTTCAGGCAGCTGCCAAGTTTTTGCTCCTCTCCCATAATCCATTGCTTTTCCTGTCTGAGATGTAGAACCTTGGAAAGTATTTGCAGGTCTCCCCCTGCCGCACCCCCCCCTCCCCGCTTCTGTGCTTGGCAGCGGTTCAGCCTAGTAGCATATTATCTATCACCCCTGCCACAGAACTCAGGCCCCAGGGCCTTGGATTCAATTTGTCCTTAAATTTGAAATCTCTGAGGATTTTCTGTAGAGAATTCCAAATCTTCATCATTTTCTTTTCTCCCTTCTATGTGAACACAATAGGTGAAAGTACGGCATCTTAATCTTTAGAAAATTAAATTCCTGAATGATGTTTGATAGAATGTGACCAAAATACACATGGGATGTATATAGAGGTATGGTGGGCATGTGTGTATGATGTGTGTATGTGTCTGGTGTTACATGGGGGTTGTCCATTCTCTTTCCTTCTTGTATTAACTGTACTTGCTTCTTACATGTTTTTATGCTTGGGGTTGGAGACGTTTGTGTTCTTTGTGTGTTTATTTGTATTTATATGTCTTATTTCACACTGATAGCATTTCACTTACATCAGCAGCACATATTGATAATGATCCCTTCTTTATACTTTTTTAAAAATTCTCTATGACAAATTCATTGTGAGAAAAATACCTGAGAAAAATCAGCTTTTTAAAAGAAGGGAAGGTTTATTTGGGCACCCAGTTTTAGAGTTTCAGCCCATGGTCAATTGGTCCTGGGAGGGTAAGACAGAGCAGCATGACAGAAGTGCATGGTACAGGAAACTGCTCAGTGCTTGGGGCCAGAAGCAAAGAGAGAGAAAGGAGCTCCCATCACTGGCTTCACATACACCCTTCCAATGACCTAACTTTCTTCCTAAAGTTTCCACCCTCTCCCACGAGTGTCATCAGCTGGGAACTATCCTTCAGTACATGAGGCTTTGGGAGACCTTAAAGATTTAAACTATAGTACTAAATTTAAGCTCATTTAGGGAACTTTTTATTTTTAATGCTGAGTTGATATACAGAAGAGTTACAGTTACATGAATCAGGTAATGGGTAATGAGTACAACTCTTTTAGAACCATGTCTCCTTTTTGATCACTCTCTCCCAGTCTTTCAGTCCCCACCCACATGATACCCAGTTCATTTTCCACATACTATCTAGTATCACTGTTGTATTTCTTAATCCTTGTTCCACCTTTTATGTGCCCTCCTCTCCCCTCCCAAATACAAACAAAAAGGACAAAAGGAAACATAAACAGCAACAATGGCAACTAAAAAATGCATCCTTTTTTTTCTTGGAGTTTATTTTATAAAATATTGTTTTATGTGATCATGTGTACATAGCTATTGAGCCTTTGTCCAGCACTCTTAATCCTATCCTTCTTTGGCCTTTGTATGTTAATGAATAGGATCCTATATAATTTATCATGCCCCTGTGTGTGTGTGTGTGCGTGCATGTGCATATTTATGTCAGTCGGTGTGTTTAGTCATAGATTTATGGACACATTCTACTTACCTTAAATGAGGGAAACTATGCAGCCTATGTTTCCTTGGTTCTGGCTTACTTTGCTTAGTATAGTTTTTTCTAAGTCTTTCCCTTTCTTTATGAATGGTACAACATCTTTCTGAAGGATGAGTAGAATTCCATCATTCATAAACACACACACACACATACACAAACACACACACACACACATCTCACATTTTTTGGATCCATTTGTCCACTGAAGGACATCTGGCTGATTGTATATTTTGGCTATGACAAATAGTGCTGCAATATACACTGTTGTGCTGGTGGCTTTAATGTGGTCTGGTTTGTGGTCCCTTGAATAAATGCCCAGAAGTGAAATTGCTGGGTCATAGGGAAGCTCTATGTTTAGTCTTTTAAGGAACTTCCATACTGTTTTCCAGAGAGGCTAAACAAGTTTACATTCCCACCAACAGTGTAATAAGTTCCCTTTTAGCCACATTCCCACCAGCATTTGTCACTATTAGTTCTGATAATGGCTATTCTAACTGCGGTGAGGTGGAATCTCAGTGCTGTTTTGATTTGCATTTCTTTTATGGCTAGAGATGTTGAACATTTCCTTATGTGTCTATTGTACTTTTTCTTCTTCTTCTGAATAGTCTCTCTTTAAGTCTTTAGCCCATTTATTGAGTCTTCCTGTATGCCATCAATGAAAAGAGCAATGCTGAAATCAGGAAAGCAACTCCATTTGTAATAGCCTCAAAAATAAGTAAAATAAAATACTTAGGAATTAACTTAACCAAAGACTTCTATTGTGAAAACTTTAAAACTATAAAAAATAACTTAAAGCAGACTTAAGGAAATGGACAAACATCTCGTGCTCCTGGTTGGAGGAATTAGCATAGTAAAAATGGCTATTCTGCCCAGAGCAATACACAAATTCAATGCAAGACCCATCAAAATCCCAACAACTTTCTTCAAAGAAATAGAGAAATCAATCTCAAAGTTCATATGAAATAATAAAAGACCCAAAATAGCAAAAACAATCCTTAGCAGGAAGAACAGTGCTGGAGGACTATCAATACCAAACGTCAAGCTCTATTACAAAGTCATAGTAATAGAAAACAGCTTGGTACTGGCACAAGAATAGGCCCGAGAACCAATATAACAGAATAGAAGACACAGAAATAATCCCACAAACATATACCCACTTAATCTTTGAGAAGAAAGCCAAAAATTCAAGATGGAAGAAACACAGCCTTTTAAACAAATGATGCTGGCAAAATTGGCTATATACATGCAGAAAACTGAAGCTAGATCCTTATATATCAC
This sequence comes from Perognathus longimembris pacificus, assembly GCF_023159225.1. Classification (NCBI taxonomy): domain Eukaryota; kingdom Metazoa; phylum Chordata; class Mammalia; order Rodentia; family Heteromyidae; genus Perognathus; species Perognathus longimembris. Next base: position 5,672,390 of record NC_063175.1, on the reverse strand, counting down.
CCTGAACCAGAACCAATCCCAAATGGCACAAAGGCCTCAATGTAAAGCCATAGATCCTGAAAATATTACAAGAAGGGATAGGGAAACCCTAAGCCTTCTAGGCACAGGGTGAAACTTCCTAAACAAAGATCCAGAATAATAACAAACTAAATAAAGACTGGATAAATGGGATTGTATCAAACTGAAGAGTATCTGGGAAGCAAAAGACATAGCTAGCAATAGAAACAGAAAGCCACAGATTGGGAGAAGATCTCTACTAGCTATACATCAGATAAAGGCCTCTGATCTAAAATATACTTAGAGGTCAAAAAATTAATCGCCCCTAGGAAGTAAACCCTCAAAAACTCATTTAAGGAACTTAATAGCCACACACTTCACTAAACTCTCCAAATAAAATAGTTCAAAAAGATACCAAAGGGGCTGGGGAGATAGCCTAGTGGCAAGAGTGCCTGCCTCAGATACACGAGGCCCTAGGTTCGATTCCCCAGCACCACATATACAGAAAACGGCCAGAAGCGGCGCTGTGGCTCAAGTGGCAGAGTGCTAGCCTTGAGCGGGAAGAAGCCAGGGACAGTGCTCAGGCCCTGAGTCCAAGGCCCAGGACTGGCCAAAAAAAAAAAAAAAAAAAAAAAAAAGATACCAAAGGTCAAATGTATCAAAATTCAATTCTCTATAGGAAACAATAATAGTCTTGTTGTTTTCAAAATGAAAATTACTACCATCTATTAAACACTAGTTATAGTCTAGACACCAGCTCCTATATGCTAATATAAATAAATTCAGATTTTAATTTGGTACTTCAAAGTATACTGGCTTGATAGTCTCTCTAACACCTCCCCCTCCCCTCCCACACAAACCACACACACAATGGAAAAATCTGATTTCAAATACTGGCTACTTAGTTTCCTCCAAATTTTCTTTTTGTGGCCACTTATGGATTTGGCACTTGTCCTCTAGACAGAAGCTAAGGAAAAAGCAGAGGCTTCTGTGACTCCTGATGTAGAGGCCCAGGCTACACTGAGATGCGTATGTTACAAATGCCAACAGTGGTTTGAAGTAGAAGACCCATAAACGCTATGGGGCTGGGTGCTCACAGGATTTGTGCTGAGAGTTTCAGTGCATGAAATGTGGACAATCCTGTGAAACATGTGCTGGAGGGAGAAAGAGAAGGAAAGTTCAGCCACAGTTAAAGAATCTATTGAGCAATGCTTGAAAAGCATTGTGTATGTATTGTATAAAGATATATATATATATATATATATGAGTATGCCTATACATATTTGTGCTTGAGTGTGTACACTGATGCATGTATGGGTGTCTAGCCTATGACTGTATGAGTGCATGTATCTAGACAGGTATGTATGAATTGGTGTCAATACGTAATGCAAATATTAGTATATGTGCAAGAGTTTACATGTACATATATCTGTGTATGAGAGTTTTTACATATGTGTATCTACGTATGTGTGCATGGGGTTTATAAGTTCATGTGTTTATAAGTGCAGATCTATGTATGCTATGTGTCTGTACATATGTGTATGAACATGTAACTATATTGATGTGCCTATACATATATGTATGAAATTTTGTCTCCAGATGAGTGTGTGACTATGTGTGTATGAGTATGCATTTTACACATATATTTAAAATGTGTGTCTACATATGTACATGTGGTGTCTGTGCACATGCATGGATGAGTGTGTATCTTTATGTTTCTGCCCATGCATGTGTGTGTTTCTGTCTACACACTTTTGTGGCTACTTTGTGTCTATGAATATGTGGGTAGGCACACATACCTTAGATTTTAAGAACCTGGGCAATGGAGAGGAGAAAGCTGGGCTAAAGGCTCTTCCATTGCTTATCAGAATTGTATGACCTTGGGAGGATTTCTTACCCCCCTTTTGCTTTCAATAAACCATCTTTAAATTAAGCATCATAATAACCCATGCTTCATAGGATGTAGTGATGTGATTTTGCAAGATGCTGGTTTATAATCTTTGGTTTAGAAGCACCAAAGGTGCCAGTCACTGTGATCGTCATCCTATTTTTGGTCATCTCCAATCCTCGCATCCTGAGGAAAGTGAGACCGGGAGGCTGACATGTCCCTGCTGTAAGACATTAGTACATATGCTAGGTTCAAAGTTCTGGCTTAGTGTAGGCTTTCTGTTGCCCAGAAGTATCCGTTAGACTGCGCTTAACCTTCCTGCCTTTGCACACCACTTCCAAAAAGTACATTTTCCACTTCTGGCTGTGACCTACAGGCAGAGAAGTCCCTATCATGAGTGGGTGGTGTGTCTGGTCTCTCCTTGAGAAAGGAAGCATGGCTGCTGGAACTGCAGGAAGCTCCCGGAGCTCAGGCTCTGTTTAACGACCGCTGGGACATCCTTCCATGGTGCTCGGGAGAACACTGCACAGTCACGCGGAGCAGCTACTCTGGGAACCAGGGAAACTATTGGAAGGATCTAAAGGACACTACAAAAATGCAGGGAAATGCTCCTGGCTTGATTTTTGAGAGCTGACTTCAGAGAGGCAACCAAAGTGAAAGAACAGCCTGAACCACACTGAATCTCTGTGCCTCCCTGAGCATCTTCCTGCAGAATCGGAGCCACCGTGGCTGCTCCAGCAGACTGCAGCACTGCAGTATGCCTTCCTTCATCTGCCTCTACCTGTGCTCCAAGTCCTTCTTAGGATTCAGAGGTACACATTTCCTGTTGCTAATATTACCGTATACGCACGAGAAGTGACCTTGGTTAGTGACTTTGTTAGAGTGTGAGACACATTTAAACAAATCCACATGTAAATTCAACAAGGAAACGATGGAAATCGTTCTTCGGGGCATTATGTCTCTCTGAATGTTCTTTCGTGACTTTGCTCTGCTAATTATGCTCTAGTTGTCCTCTGGTTTGAAAGCTGTGCTTTTCCGTTTATAGGAGGAAAATCTTGAGGGGTAATTGTGATGGGGGTTAGCTACACTGTCATTGCACTTTGCCTTTGTCATTTCTTGGTTCACGTCAGTCTGAAGCATTTGCTGGAAATTCTTTGCTCTAGGGACACATGCTTGAACAGTTGGGAAACAGCTTTTGGTTGTGATGGCAACTTAAGTTTAGGAAGTAGTTAAAAGAAAACTTTGAATACTGTCCAATGGCAAGAATGCTGTGTACTTACATTTAGACTTTACAAATCATCTTCTTTTTGTGCCAAGAATTCATCTTCTAATCCTCTTTTGTGCCAAGAATGACACAGAGGAATGATGAGATAGAACCTTACTTTGTAAGGTTGCCTTAATTTCATTAAACCATGCATATTATCTAAATGTTGAGAGGATGAGGTGGGCCCTGACCCTGGCTCGTGTATTTCAGGCTGGACAGTATTATGTCTGGGTCCCTCAATAGACTTGCTGGTCTTTTGTGGATGCTTGAAGGGAGGAAGGAATTGCAACAATGTTTGCTATAAGAAATGAAGAATGACCAAGGTTGTATACAGAAGAGGTAGAAACTCAGAGAGACCTCTCCCTAAGTGCTTCTCAAAACTTTCCATGTATTCAACAAAGGGGGATGTGAATGTCTGAGAAGAAGTTGTTTGTTGTCTGTTCATGTACCTCATCCTGGGGGATACTGGTTAATAACTTACAGGAGCCCAACCCCCTCTCTGTCAATTACTAGGTCAGTAAGGTCGCTTAATTCTTTTCTGACCATGGCTTTCACAGACAATCTTCTCATTTGGGAGAAGCATCTTAGGATATGATATGTTGAGTATTGTTTTTGCTCCTGCAAGACCTGGGGCCCTGGATCTTTTCTATGACATTTAAATGAATTTTAGTGTATTTCTGATATTTTTTTCTAATGAATTCGGGCATTTTTGGTGAACTATACTAAAAGTTACAGAGTAACAAATCAGTTTTAAAAACATATACACACACAAAAATTACCAAACACAAAAATCTTGCACTGGGATATTATTTGTCCTTAGTTGAAATCGCATTTTATATATAAGTATATGAAGACTTAGAAAGGTTGTAAATTGTCCAGAATTAAACAGAAAATGGCCGAACAAACAGAGGGAAGGAACACTAGAACCCAATTTGTTGGCTGATAGTGGTAGGCACAGGCTAGTCTCTGGTGGAAACACAAGGGGTAAGTGACAGGGCAAGGGCAGGTGATGAAGGGCTCTACAGTCAGACAGGAGGCACAAGCAAGAACGTAACAAGCCCTCAGATCTGCATTGGTGGCCCCCATTCTGGTGATTTGCTCAGAGGACTCAGAACATGGTCAGACGTCTTCATAGCTAAGACAGATTACTCCAAATCACAGAAAGAAAAGGGAAGGGGCTCCTGGGGTGGCATCTTGTGCAAACAGCAGATTTCCGAGGGTCTTGTCACACAAAGAGGGCTGAGTTCTCCAGTAAAAACTAACATCCGGTGTGAGATGGCAGGAAGCTCAGTAGAGACTCAAGGTGCTGTTTACTTGGGGTCTGTTCCTGGTGGCAGTCTCTTCTAGAACATATGAAAATTCCAAGTGCTCACAGGGAAAGCAAAGGCTCTATATAAACTAAGTGTGGGGAGATGGGAAAGGGAAATATTTTATATGGACTCTGTTGCCTCTGAGATGACAGATTCAGATTAGAAAGATAGATTCAGAGTCAGATTAGAAAGTGTATATATTTCAAAAATGAATAAACAACATTCAAAGTTTTAGCAGATGACATTAAAAAACTGATTATATTATGCAGTTCATGTCAAAGGGGCATCTCCCATGTCATAATTAGAAAATTTGAGTGCATCATGTAATTAGAGAATTATTAAGATGGAACTTTGGGAGTTAGGAATGTATCACAGGGAAAGAGCAGGGTTCCTCTCTGTGCAAGGATGGAAATGGAATGTGACTTGAATTGGTTTTGAAACCTGTATTACTGACAGATAATTGTAACATATTTTTATCTTTAATTATCTTTGAGTAGTTGTACAAAGGGGTTTCAGTTCAACATGTCAGTTTATGAGTGCAGTGAATCTCAGATCAATGTCACCTCTTCCATCATTCTCCCTCCTCTACTTATACCATGAGCATTATTAAAAGTTGACATATCAGGCACCTGAGTTAGCTTTGTATTCTAAACACTACTTACTGAAACTAGGAAATTCTTTACCTAAGTTTTATACACTAATCTTGACTTTTTTTTTCTCATGTTGGTCCTTGAGCTTGAACTCAGGGCCTAGGTGCTGTCCCTGAGCTTTTTGCTCAAAGATAGCACTCTAAACCTTTAGCCACAACTCCACTTCTGGCTTCTAAAAAATATTTATTTATTTATTTATTTATTTATTTATTGTAAAAGTGATGTACAGAGGGGTTACAGTTTCATACTTAAAACAATACATACATTTCTTATCAAACTTGTTGCCTCCTCCCTCATTTTCCCCTCACCTGCTCCCCCTCCCCATTTTCCTCCCTCCATGTGTGGTACAGTTGGTTTACATCATATAGTTTTGTAATTATTGCTGTTGCATTAGTTTATCTTTTATCCTTTGCTCTCTATTTTGATATTTCCCTATGCATCCCTAGTTCCAATACTCATATACACAATATCCAGGGTACCAAAATCAGTTACAGTGACATCAGAAGTAAAGCCATGGGGAAGAAAGACACAAAATAAAAACATGTTTTCACATGGTACATTGAAACTAAAAACAACAATGATAAACCACTTGTTTCCATAACATGGAGTTCATTTTGATTAGCATCATCTTATGTTTTCCTATGGTCATAGCTATTGAGCTATTGTGATCTTCTGCTAGGTCTATCCTAGACGTGTACTAATTATTACCAGTGAGGGAAACCAGAGTCCATGTTTCTTTGAATCTGGTTCACTGCATTTAGTATGATTTTTTTTCCAAGTCCTTGCATTTCCTTATGAATGGGGCAATGTCATTCATTCTGATAGAGGCATAGAATTCCATTGTGTATACGTACCACATTTTTTTGATCCATTCATCTACTGAGGGGCATCTGGGTTGGTTCCATATTTTAGTAATGAGAAACGTGCTGCAATGAACATAGTTGTGCTGGTGGTCTTGCTTGTAATCTTTTGGGTAGATGGCCAAATGTGGGGCTTCTGGGTCATGGGGAACCTCTACATTTACCCTTTTGAGGAACATCCACACTGCTTTCCAGAGTAGTTGAACAAGTTTGCACTCCCACCAACAGTGTAGTAGGGTTCCCTTTTGGCCACATCCCCTCCAGCATCTGTTATTATTAGTTTTCTTGATAATGGCCATTCTTACTGGGGTGAGGTGGGATCTCAGAATTGTTTTGATTTGCATTTTTTTATGGTCAGTAATGTAGAGCACTTCTTCATGTGTCTCTTGGCTATTCTCATTTGCTCTTCAGAGAAGTCTCCTTTTAAGTCCTTAGCCCATTTGTTTAGGGGGTCATTGGTTCTTTGATGATTTGTTTTGGAGGAGTTTAATTTTAGAGTTCTAAGTATATTTTAGATATGAGGCCTTTGTCTGTTGTATGGCCAGTGAAGATCTTCTCCCAATCTGTGGACTTTTTATATGTCTGAGCATTTTTGCTCAAGAATAGTACTCTAAATCTTTAGCCACAACTCCACTACTGTGTGTGTGTGTGTGTGTGTGTGTGTGTGTGTGTGTGTGTGTGTGTGTGTGTGTATGGTTACTTAGAGATAAGAATCTCACAGACTTTTCTGTCCAGATGGCTTGGAACCAATATCATCAGATTTCAGCCTCCCGAGTAGCTGGGATTACAGGCATGAGCCAGTGGCTTCTAGCCTAATCCTGACTATTTAAAAAGAAGATAAGTTTTAAAATTATCATCATAGAGGTCTTTCACTTCTTTGGTTAAGGTTATTCCTAAGCATTTTATGTTTTTTGAGGCTATTCAAAGAAAGGTTGGACAAATGGGATTGCATCAAACTACAGAGCTTCTGCACGGCAAAGGATATATCTTGCAATGTAAATAGAAAGCCCTGAGACTAGGAGATATTTACCGGCTACACAAAGGACAAAGGCCTCATATCCAAAATATATGTAGAACTCAAAAATTAAACTCCTCCAAAACAAATCCTCAAAGAACAAATGGCCCCCTCAACAAATGGGCTAAAGACCTAAAAAGAGACTTCTCTGAAGAGGAAATGAGAATGGCCAAGAGACACATGAAGAACTGCTCTACATCACTGGCCATAAAAAAAAAAAAATGCAAATCAAAACAACACTGAGATTCCACCTCACCCCAGTAAGAATGGCCATTATCAAGAAAATATAATAACAAATGCTGGAGAGGATGTGGCCAAAAGGGAACCCAACTACATTGTTGGTGTAATGCAAACTTGTTCAACCACTCTGGAAAGCAGTATGGAGATTCCTCAGAAGGCTAAACATAGAGCTCTCCAATGACCCAGCAGTTCCACTTTGGGGCATCTACCCAAAAGATTACAAGCAAGACCACACTAAAGCCACCAGCACAACAATGTTCATCGCAGCACATTTGTCATTACTAAAATATGGAACCAACCCAGATGCCCCTCAGTAGATGAATGGATCAAGAATATGTAGTACATATACACAATGGAATTCTATGCCTCTATCAGAATGAATGACACTACCCCACTCATAAGTAAATGGAAGGACTTGGAAAAAACCACACTAAGTGAAGTGAGCCAGACCCAAAGAAACATGGACTCCATGGTTTCCCTCATAGGGAACAATTAGTACACGTCTAGGATAGACCTAGCAGAAGATCACAATAGCTCAATAGCTATGTCCATATGAACACATAAGATGATGCTAAGAGAAATGAATTTCAAGTATGGAAACAAGGTATCACTGTTGTAGTTATTTTCAACATGCCCTGTGAAACAGTGCCCTTCTATTTTCTATTTTTTCCCGTATTCCCCTCCTACCAAAAGGGTAGCTTTACCCCTGATATCATTGTAATAATTTTAGTACCTTGGCTATTGTATACACGTGTATTGGAACTAGGGACACGAAGGGGAATATCACAATTGAGAGACAAAGGATAAATAGACAAACCAATGCAACAGCATTACTTACAAAAGTATATGGTGTAAACCAACTATACAACTCATGGTGGGGGGGAATCGGGAAAATGAGGAAGGAGGTAATAAGTCGGATAAGAAATCTACTCACTGCCTTAAGCATGAAACTGTAACACCTCTGTATTTCACCTTGACAATAAAGAAAAAAAGCATCTTAAAGAATATAATTTTTTAAAAGTAGATAGGTAGCTATATTTTTGTTTGTAAAAGTTAATGTGAATAATAATGATATTAATAACAATTGTGTAAAGGTTTTATGTTCTACCTGGGATAAGGTTCCTAATGGATATAAATTTAGTAAAAAAGCAAAGGAGACAGTATATGATTGGGCATGTGTAGTACTGAGAGGATTGCTAGTGTTTGAAGAAAACTATTAAAACAGTTAAGTTCACAAAGACCCTTCCCCTCAGATGAGTTACAGCATATGGGTGGATTTCAGTTCATATACTATATCCATACTATATCCACTAGTTAGACTGGCTTCTAATAATCTTCATTTCTACTAATATTTTCTCTGAATTACTGTTAAATTAGATGTTCACTCTACTTGTTGGGTTTTGAAGTGAAGACATTGCCATTTTACATAGGCAAAGCAATCCCTACATTGTTTGTGTCTTTTAATGAAGATGTTCTCTTACTTGTGCAAGTGGAAACTATAATAACTAGTTTGGGATAATATTTGGAACTGCAACTGTGTGTAGACTAAATGGTGATTTAGTAGTTTTGCAATATTAGAAGCAAAACTAATTCATAACCATGTGTTGTATAAAAACCATTTTGTGTTATACAAACTGGATGTGTAATGATCTTAAATGTGATCCTTGAATTTAATGAAAGAAGTTCTTTTTTTTTTTCTTTTTTTTTTTTTTTTTTGGCCAGTCCTGGGCCTTGGACTCAGGGCCTGAGCACTGTCCCTGGCTTCCTTTTGCTCAAGGCTAGCACTCTGCCACATGAGCCACAGCGACACTTCTGGCCATTTTCTGTATATGTGGTGCTGGGGAATCGAACCCAGGGCCTCATGTATATGAGGCAGGCACTCTTGCCACTAGGCCATATCCCCAGCCCAAAGAAGTTCTTAATATGCATTTTCTTCACTTTTCCTTAGATATGACCCTGTAGTCACAGAATTTACTTTTTTTCTTGGCTACCAGAGTGAGACTCCCCTTTATTTCTTCCCAGTTCCCATCCACTTCTGTTACTTCTCTGGCATCTCTTTTGACTCCGGAACTCACAGAAGCAGAAAACAGGGCGATAGGAATCCTTGCAGAGTGACACACTCTATGCTCACTTAGAGACTGCACACACTTAAGTGAGAACAGCAGTTCTGAGACACAGATTTGTGCAAGAATAAAAGGTAGAAAATTAAAGGGAATACACAGCCCCTCATTTCTATCACTAAATCATATTCATGGATACATTTTTCCCAGGAGAATTGCTTATAATCGATAAGAATGATTCCAATTTGAGTTTGCAGTTTATAATCTCAGACTACAGCTCAGAATGTAGTGTTGGCTAAGTATTTGAGAATGGAGAAAGGATAGAATAATTTTGTTGTTCTTGGTGACACTGAAGTTTGAATTCAGGACCTAGTGCTTTTCATAGACTTGCTTGCTCAGCTGGTTCTGTACCACTTGAGCCATACCTCTGGCCTGACTTTTTGCTGATTATTTTGGAGACAGAGTCTCATGGACTTTCCTACCTGTATTGGCTTGAAATATGATCCTGAGGATCTCAGAATTATGAATAACTAGGATCATAGCTGAGAATCACAGACACATAATGAGGTTTATGTTTTGTTTTGTTTTCTGGGGAAAATTAATGACATATGCTTGTATGATTGATGGCATTTGATTTACTTGGAGGTGAAATGAAGCAGAGACAAAAATCTTCCTTCAAAAACAATCCTGGATCTACTTCAAGCCAATATGATATGTGATACTAACTCAATTTGTTTTATCTCTGTAGCAGTATTGCAGAAAAGTTAAACATTTAGACCAAGGCACATGGAACACTGTTTAGAAATGAAATGTCATTAAGTCCTTTAGTATTATTCCTAAGGGAAAAGAACTGGCAAAATAAGTTATACTGATATTCACTTAACTGCCCACCATGAGCTACAAATGTGGTAGCCCACCACGTGGGCTGAAAAAATAAATTGACTGAAAAAATAAATAAACTACAGAGCTGATGTTACATTTTGGTCATATCCCTCCCACTTCAAAACAGAGACAAACAAGCCAGACACCAGTCTGTAAGCCTAGCTATTCAGGAGGTTGAGATCCGAAGAGCAAGGTTCAAAGCCATCCTGGTGGGAAAGACTATGAGATTCTTATCTCCAATTAGCCATCAAAACTCCATAAACAGAGCTGTGGCTCAAGTTATAGAGCACCAGTGAAAAAGGGACAGTGCCCAAGCCCTACTACTGGAAATTGGCAGGTACACACACACATACACACACGCACACACACACACACACATTCAAGACAAGCAAACCTAGAGACTATTTTGCATTATTTATTCTAAATAATAATTTTCTAATGAGCCGACAAACACACTGAAAATGAAATTGTACTTAACACTAATGGTTCAAAGGGGGAAGGCTTGGAACCAATGTTTGTATTTTGTGTGTTTACGGGACTTTTTACAAAGTACATGACTTCAGACTACTGTAACATTTTCTCTTTAACCTTCGAAGTATGCCAGGGTCATGGAAAAATCTGCTTCAAAGCAGTCACATCATTATGATTCCCCATGTGTAATAGGCTCCTACTCAGAAAGAAAAAAATGTCTCTAAAAACTTGGCATTTGATAAGAAAAAAATTCAGACACTTAATACAATGAGACCTATTTTATTTTGAAGACTACAAAGTTAAATGGAAAGTGCTGGTAAGCCTTGCTTTCCAAAATGACTTCCGTCAGCATCTTGACCTCTGACATCTCTTGCCATATCTTGTTGCCAGGCAACAGCAAAGGGGGGGCGGGAAACCTGTGTGAATCATGGGTGTTCCCAAACTAGTAGTGATTTTTAGTCTAGAAGTGGGTGGGTGAGTTTGATGTTTAGAATTTGAAATGCATTCTTCTCACGTAAAAACAAAACAAACAACAAAAAACAAAACAGTAGTTCCATATCCAAGCCAGCTATTGTAAGCCTCTTTCATGCACAATTCCCTTGCTTAAAAGCAACACCTTTCCTGCTTGGAATAACTTGATGAGTCTCTTATCATAAAGTGTGAAATTCCAGAAAATTAGAAATACTATTGAAAAGCCAAAAATAGATGTCACAAAGCCCTTACATTCCAGCAAGTTTCTTCTACTGGTTTTGAAGGGTGATAAAAAGAGGCACACAGACAAAATTAAAAAGTGATTGCTAGCCAGGTCCTGGCAATGCACGTGTAGAATCCTAGCTACTTAAGAGGATGTGATCCTCTGAGGATCAAAGCCAGCCCAGCAGACAAATCTGATAGACTTTTGTCTCCAATTAATCAGCAAAAGGCTGGAGGTAGAAGTGTGGCTCAAGTGGTAGACTACCAGCCTTGAGCCAAAAATGCCAAGCAGGAGTGAGAGACCCTGAGTTCAAGCCCCATTACTGGCATACAATATGCACATAAAAGTGGTTACGGAAGCAGAAGAGGTCACAGAAAGCCTGAGACCACTCAGACCACATCTGTCTATTGAATTTTATAGAAAGGTAGATTGTTCCTCCAGCTTCGGACATCCTGAGAGTTTCATTGCATTATACTTCCTTACAAGAATTGTAACCAGCTGAGAGTTAGTAGTGTGTACGTAATCCCAGCAGTTGAGAGGCAGAGGGAAGAGGATGGAGATTTTGAGGCTAGCCTGGGCTACATATAGTCTGAGACCAACATAATCAATAAAAGAACTCTCCATTTAAAGACTCATCAGTGTATATCCAGAAAGCTGACATCATGCATAGCTAACATTGAAAATAAATCAACATCAATCATTACTTTGGAAAGGAGGCATGCCTTTAGCTCTAAGCCATGTTGATCAGGTTTCCTAACAAAGACTTGAGACTTCTGCAAGGTGAAGTTGACCAAAGAAATACAATCTAATTATACTTGTAACTTATAAGATGTGGTCATCAGGAAATACATTAAGAATTCCAACTAGGTTTTCCAGATCAATGAACAGCCCCTATCTAGATGCATTGAAAGATAACTGCAGAAAAAACAGTGCTTTGGGAGATGATGAGAAAAAGATACTTTTAATGCTACAGAAGATAAATCCCTCCTTCAAGATCAGTCTCCACGGTTGTGATGACTGTTGCTAAAGGCATGTGCCTCAAAAATAGCCAAGAATGCATGTCCTTATCCTTTGCACTCATACCTCAGGTGTCTGCTCACGTGGGCTGCTTATTCACTATGGGAGGGATCTTTAATTAGGAGGACTACTTTATATGTTATGCCTCAGCAACATTCTAATGTAATTGTTCATGAGCCCTGCAGGCTCTTAATTACTGTTTTGGTCATGCACACTGCAGTGACAGTAATTCCAAATTAAAAGGTGACTGATTGGTATTAGCTTCGGATTACCTTTATAGGATAAATACCAATACTTGCTAAAAATAAGTGAATCTGTTGAACACCTCTTTAAGATGCAAACAGCTGATGACAAGGTAGGGTGCCATTAGTGTTCTGTTTCCTTGTTTCTCCTGTATGTGAGGGACGAACTATTTTAGATGACTGAAAAGTGTCTGGAGGCCTATGGGAGGAAACATGATCCAATCATATCCACCCATTGTAATCAAGATGCATTTTGCAAAAAAAAAGGTATTTTTGGAAATATGCCTTAGGAGACTGCAAAACCAGCATCCAACTAAAGTTTCAAAAAGGTTTTAAAGGTTTTCAGATTCCTTTTGGTTTTTTATGTCAGTACTGGGGCCTGAGATCAGGGCCTGGCTATGTGTTTTAACGTTTTTGCTCAAGACCAGCACTCTACCACTTGACTCGCAGCTCCATTTCAGCTTTTTGGTGGGTCATTGTAGAAAGTCATAGACTTTGCTGTCTGGACTTGCTTTTACCTCGGCTCACCTATCTCAGCCTCCTGAGTAGATAAGGTTACAGGCCTGAGCCATGGGTACCTAGATGTTCTTGAACTTGTACTAACTGTAAAGATTTGGATTTCCTTTCCTTTTTTTTTTTTGGCCAGTCCTGAGCCTTGGACTCAGGGCCTGAGCACTGTCCCTGGCTTCCTTTTGCTCAAGGCTAGCACTCTGCCACTTGAGCCACAGCGCCACTTCTGGCCGTTTTCTGTATATGTGGTGCTGGGGAATCAAACCCAGGGCCTCATGTATACGAGGTAAGCTCTCTTGCCACTAAGCCATATCCCCAACCCCCTTTCCTTTTTTTTTTTTTTTTTTTTTTTAACCTAAGACACCAAAGATAGAACTCAGGGACCCTAGAGCTCTTCCACTGGAGGCACAATGCCCGTTGTTTTTGGCTAAGTTTGTTTTTCAGATAGGCTCTTGAGCTTTTTGCCTGGAGGGCCAAGACCATGATTCTCCTACCTTTGCCTTCTGAGTAGCTGAGATTATAAACATGTACCAACATACTGGGCTTGTGTTTCTTGTACTTATTCCTGAATCCAAAGTATGCTGCAACTATGACAGGACCCTTCACAAATTCTCACATAATATGATTAACATGCAATAGCATTTTCCTTGCCAAGACCAGAACTCGAGCTCAAGGCTTCATGGTTTCTCTTGGCTTCATTGTCCACAACATGCATTCTAACATTGTCCACAACATGCATTCTAACAACTTTTACTTGCACCATACTAACAGCATCGCTGTTTGCCACTTCACTGAGGATAGTGTCTCTTCAACTTCTCTGTCTGGGCTGGCTTTGTACTTTGATTCTCTAATCTCAGCCTCCTGAGTAGCTAGGATTGCAGGCGTACGTCATTGCTGCCTAGCTAATAACAACTTCTTAATTGGGGAGTCAAGGATCTAAAACTATGAACGTTAAGAGAAAAGCATTTCACATGTTTCCTCCATTATTAGAGAGCCAGCGAATGTTTTGAATCCCTATTGCTAGGAAGGTGCCTTGGGAAAAGTACTGCAACTTTGCAACTTCGTTAGTCTCTCCTTCTGCTGATAAATAATCAGCAACTCTGGAGGTGTTTTGCATCTCATCAGAGTCTGAGTATGCCCCGTGGGGCCCTGCAAATGTGGATATACCTCTGGGAAATCTAGATCCATATTTCACATCCACTGTTTCAAAAACATTCTCTGAAATATCAACAAAGCCTTTCTTCCTCTCGTACCATTTTTTTTCCTTCCTGCTTAAAGTCACCTGGAGGGATTGATAGGCATCTCGGTGGAGGAAGGATGTCCTAAGAATCTTTGCCCTTAGCTTTTCCTCAGGATGCACTGGAAATATTTTGGAAAAAGGAAAGGCATAGGCATGGTTTAAAATTCACATCTAAAAGTTTTAACACCTGATACACCATATACATTTTCTATGCAGCATCATATATTTCACAAGTACACAAACCAACTTTTAACTTTTATATGTTTGTCATTACACACATTTTCCCTCCAGGGTTTGAATCCAGGGCTTTGTGCTTGACTGTCAGATGCTCCATCACTCCGCACTCTTTCTGCTGTCGTTTTTTATTGGAATAGGATCTCGTGTGTTTCCTTCACCTCGATCCTGAGATAACAGGCACACACCACCATACCTACCGTTTCATTGCTTCAGATGAAGTCTCCCAGACATTCTCTCTGGGCTGGTCTCAAACTGTGATTCTCTGGCACACCTCCTGAGGAGCTAGGATTTCAGTCTACTGCTCTCCGCTTCTCCATCCTTCTTCCTCCACAGTCTGGTACCTTATTATAGTTTTTTATAGAATAGAAAATATTTTGCCAATTATCTTATAATTCTCTGAACAAAATAAGTGCATGCTTTGGAAGCTACGCTTATTTTTCATGTAATACCCATTACATTCTAAGTTTAAAAAAAAATCCCTTCTGGAATAAGTCATCATGTAATTATTAGAAGTGTATGCTTATATCCAAAGAACACAAATATATTACAGACACATGTTACATGCAAAAGTAAAGTGCTAATTGGACATAAAGTTGAACATAAACTGGGGTTTTTCCCCATTAGTTCATGTATCTATGGGTAAACATTACATTTTGCTAAAACTTAGGGCTCAGCAAGTTTCCTTTCTTCCTTCCTTCCTTTTCCCCTCTCTTTATCCCTCCCTTTCTCTCTCAGTTGAAATTGCTCCAGAGACTACTTGTGACTTCTAAATTCTAAATTTAATGAGCTATCTTTCATCCATATTTTTGGGTAGTTTTTGTAGTTCTGCTTGCTTTCTCTCTGATACTTTCTTCTCCATCTCCCTGGCAAGCCTACGTCATACCCAACCCTGAACTTTCACTGCCCAAGGCATTCTTCCCATGCTGCCAGAATGGCATTTTCCATGTTCATAGTCTTGATATCTCCCCAGCCCAGTCTCTCCTGAGCTATGAGCACATACTGTAGTTATTTCACTGATTGTTTAAAGTGTAAACTCAGTGTCCGATGAGCAACTCAGACCCAACATGTACTTCACAGAATGAGCCCATTTCTCTATGCTCTTTCTAGTTTTCTCCTAACATAGTTCTCCACCTCTCCCTAATGGGTGAATGGCATCACTACCCATGCAGTTTTCTGGGCTAGGAGCCTGACTCAATACCACCCTCTTCCTAATAGACTCACATCGTTCATATGGTCAACACTTGTACAAAGAATGGCTTTAGTTTAGTTTTTTTTTTCTTTTTGGCTCTCCTGTTCTTTGTCCATCTTGACCTCAGACTGTAATTCTCTTTACATCTGTCTCTCGAGTGAGTAGCTGGGATTACAGACATGCACCACCATGCTGAACCCCTGCCCTCATTTTATATAGGACAAAACCGAACCTTAGAGAGACGCAGTAACATTAACGTGCCAAGGTCACGCAGCTCTTAGTTGGTTGACTGAGGAATGAAACGAGGTCGTATGGATAAATGTTCTTTTATCTAAATTAGTTCTGAGTCCTTCAGTTAAATTCCTGTTCATACTTCAAAATACAATAATTTAGATGCACAGTAACAAAGCAGGATTTTGTTAATTAATTTCTTTATTGTTAAAGTGATATACAGAGGGGTTATAGTTTCATATGTAAGAGAGTGAGTACACTTCTTGTCAAACTTGTTACCTCCTCCTTCATTTTTCTCCCACCTTCCCCTTTTCCTCCCCCTTCCCAGTGTACACTTGGTTTACAGCATATTGTCTTGTAAGTATTGCTGTTGCATTGGTTTACCTTTTACCCTAGTTCTGATAAACTTATAAGCAATACTCAGGGTACCAAAATCAGTTGCACTGACATCAGGGGTAAAACCCTGGGGAAGAAAGACAAAAGAAAATGGCATAATTTCACATGGCATGTTGAAAATAACAACAATGATAAACCACTCACTCCCATAACTTGGAGTTCATTTTGCTTCGTCTTGTGTTCACACATACATAGCTATTGAGCTATTGTGATCTTCCAAAGCAGGTGTTTTAATATTGTATTTTTTCACTTTAAACTGTTTTAATTAATATGAGAGAAGTAATGAAAGCAAAATAGAGAGCTTCTATGTATCTCACACTGTCTACCCTAATGTTGGCATCTTTTGTAAATATAGTGCAATGATTAAGACTGAAAAATGGCCATTGCTACAGTGCTAGCAACAAAATGTTTCTCAGTTCTCACTCACTTTGCTTTTCCATTCCAGCCCAGGGTCCCGCCTTGCCCTTCGCTGGGTTGTTGGGTATCTCCCATTCTTCCAACAGTGCACTTCTGCCTTTGCTGTCTCTCATGACCTTGATACTCTTCAAGAGTAAATCCCTAAGCAATCTTCTAGAATGTTCCTCCATTTAGATTTTTCTCATGTTTTCCCCTCATCGAGTCAGCTCTGGCTTTTTTGGACTGTGTCTACAGAAGCCATGCTTTCTTCCCCAGGCCTCAGACCCAGGACAGGTGACATCCAGCCATCTTACTGCCGATGATGCTGTTGATCCTGTTTTGGAGGTGTTTGTTTGTTTGTTTGTTTTTGCGGTACTTTTTGAACTCAGGACCTCAAGCTGGCTAGGCAGGCACTCTGCCTCCGAACCCCACACCCCTAACCCTTTTTTTATGCAGATTATTTGTTAGAGAGTCTCTCTCTTCCTGCCCAGGCATATGTTTAAACCCGTGTGTTTACTTTTGTCTTCCCATTCTAGCTAGGATGACAGGCTTGCACTATCATGCTCAGCCCTATGTTGAGAAGGGGCCTCCCATACATGTGTGGGCTAGCCTAGAGCTGGGCTCCTGTCCTAAGCCTCCCTGGTAGCTAGAGCCAGGGGTACTCTGCGCTTACTTTGATCCCTGGTTTAAGGTCGTGGCTATTAAGCTTCTCTTCTGTTCTGATAGTATATTCCCTTTGTAATTAAAAAAATATTAAGACCTAACATATGAAACTATAACCTCTCTGTACATCACTTTGACAATAAATAAATAAAAATATTAGAAGGGCTGGACTTGGTAGCTCATAGCTTATAACCCCTGCTACTTAGCAAGGAAAATTCCAGAGGACTGTAGTACAAAGCCATCCCAGTCAAAAATGTAATGAGAACACATCTCAACAAATAAGCTGGGCTGGTGATACATGACAGTCATCACAGCAATGTGGGAAGGATAGGTAAGAAGATCATGGTCCAAGGTTGGCCCAAGTATAACGATCAGAAACCATCTGAAAAATAACTATGGCAAAAAAAAAAAATAGCGTGGGGCTTGGATCAAGTGGTAGAGTACCTGCCTAGGATGTTGGGACGGAATTCAAAAGCCAGTACTGCCTAAATCAATAAATTAATAAACTCCTTGGGAGGAGATCCTTGGCACCTGTGAAACGGGCAGATTCACTGTGTACCTATTACTGTTAGCACTCATCCATGGGTCTCCCTTGCTGCTGGTAGTACTCTGGTTTCCTAACGGTGATTTTTCTCATTCCCCTTATATTCTTTTTTTTTTTTTTTTGCCAGTCCTGGGGCTTGGACTCAGGGCCTGAGCACTGTCCCTGGCTTCTTTTTGCTCAAGGCTAGCACTCTGCCACTTGAGTCACAGTGCCACTTCTGGCCATTTTCTGTATATGTGGTGCTGGGGAATTGAACCCAGGGCTTCAAGTATACGAGGCAAGCGCTCTTGCCACTAGGCCATATCCCCAGCCCCCCCTTATATTCTTAATTGGAATTCTTCTGTAGGAAGAGGCCTTCTGTCTCCTCATTTATTTTGGGAGTATAAGCTCCAGGATATAAACTTGACTGTTTGGATTACAGTCCAATCCTATACTTACTCTATATCTTTATTCAAATTGTCTGGCATTCGCCTTTAGGAATTCCTCAGGCTGATTCCTGTGTCATTTCTGTTTGCTATTTCTTTTTTTTTTTTTAAGTGCTTTCTTTAAGGCACCTGTGTCTCACACCTGTAATCCTAGCTACTCAGGAAGCTGAGATCTGAGGACCACAGTAAAAAGGCAGCTGGAGTAGGCAAATCGAGGAGAATCTTTTCTCCAATTAGCAGTAAAAAAGCTGAAAGTAGAGCTATGGCACAAATATTAGTACAACAGTCTTGAGCAGAAAATCTAAGCCTGAATGCGAGACTCTTGAGTTTAAGCCCCAATATCAGCAAAATGAATAAACAAAGAATTTTAAAAAATCTGTTCTTACTTTCTGGCACTCCAGGCTTCTCAGCAAATAAAGCAAAAGTTAAAAATTAATTACAACTTTATATCATACAAAAATGCTAGTGTTCTCATTGGGTGGCTGGTACCATCTATTTATTGCTAGCCTTTATTGCTAGGAATTTATAACTTCTCAACAAGTATTTGCCTTAAGTGGTCCTAAGAAACCCACAGAAGACAGTTACATTCTTTGCTCCTTTTCACTCTCTTTCTCCAATATAAAATCTTGGAAATTACCATGTAACGTAAGGAATGCAGCATTCCAGTCACATAACGGTGCTTAGCATTTAATTTCCTTCCAATAAATGCCCAAATGTTCCCCTTTCCCTGATCAGTGTACCTGAACCAATGTAGTTTTACAAACGGTACAGCAGGGCATCCTGCAGTGCTCAGTAGAACTCGTGGGATGTGAGAGCTCAGTTCCCCTCCTTAGATGAACTTGCACTTCACCTCGGGCTTTCACTGAGCTCAGCCGCCTCCTTCCTGCAGAGAGTTTGAAAAGTTAAGATTGAAAAGTTACTCTTCTCAGGTTGGTAGTGGTGCTTATATCATGTTTTGTTTTTCTATCTGTGTCTCCGAAGGAGCTTTTTCTTTCACAATCACTGTTAAGGTGAGAAGAGTTCATTCTTAGCTCTTAAAGTCAGTGAATCTGGATTAGTCGCTGAGCCTGTTCTCCAGCCGTCACTCCTCAGAACGCTCCTGTGCTGCTAATCAAGAAAACCAATCAAATTTTAGGTTCTGATTTAATCAACTCTTGTGCTTATTTCCATTTTTATACAAACACCTTCAATTGCTCTCAGCCTTTTTGTAAGTCAGGATTGCAGAAAAATGGAATCCAGCAAATGTGAGCTAACAGAACTTGTAAGGAAGGGAAATGCTCTTGGAAAGGTAACGGGAACAAGGTCAATGGAGAGGCATCTATTTTCATACCTGAATGGTGTCATAGTATTCGAAAGGACAGCCAGTGCTGCTGACTCACACCTGGAATTCTAGCTGCTCCTGAGATTGAGATCTGAGGACTGTGGTTGGAAGCCTCGGCAGGAAAGCTCATGACACACTTATCTCTAATGAACTACCAAAAAGACAGGAGTAGAAGTGTGGTTAGCTACACCCTGGAGGGAAAATGCCAAGGAAGAGCTAGAGGCCCTGAGTTCTATCTAGTACTGGCACAAGAGGAGGAGAAGGGAGGGAAATAACTAAGGGAAATAAAGCTAAATAACATGCCATTTTAGAGAGTGCATAAAACCAAAATATGAAATATTATGAATGAGGTCATCATATTGGTAAAATACTTAATTTCTCTTTGGTCCTACTATACACCTGTTAATTAAAAACATTTTATTTGGATCCTAAACAAAGAATCTGAGATCGCAATGATAGCTTCAATCATTTTGCTTAGCCTTCATAGGGTTTCTTAAGGAGGTAACCAAGCAAACGTGGTATGCTTGAGATGAGCTGTATGTTTCCAGGCACCCTAAATGGTCATGGCTTCACAAACAGTTACATTCATGTGTTCATTTGTAGACTGATTCGCTGAAACTAAGAAGATGGCTTTCCTCATAAAGAATAAAGACTCTTAGTGGTTGGTGTTGCAGGCAACTGGACAGAGGCTTGCTTAGTCTCTGATATGCTTGAGCCATAGATGAGCTGTAGGAGTTCAATTATACCAAACTGGTGGGGTTTTGTTTGTTGTTTTTTTACATTGCTGCTAAGAAGCTTTGCCTTTGGTATCTGATCTGAGGTTAACTGGGTGTTCATAGTCCCAAAAAAGTTTCTTCTAGGACTTGTTATAGAGAAAGTACTCTAGTGTATATATAACATTCTCTCCCTTCTTTCCTTCCTCCCTCCCCCCTCCACTCCCTGCCTCCCTCCCTCCCTTCCTCTGACCTTCTCTCCCTCTGTCTTTCTCTCCATATAAAATATGTACTCCAAAATTAGGAGTCATTCTAGCACTTGAGCTACACCTCCTGCTCCTTTTGCTGCAGCTCCTTTTTCTTTCGTTTTTCTTAAATAGGATCTCACATGTTGGGCTGGGCCAACGGGGCACCTTTTTTTTGTTAAAACGGAGTCTTTGGGGAATTAGAGTCTTGTGAACTTTTCTCCCCAGCTGGCCTTGAACAGCAATTGCATCCTGAGTAGCTGGGATTATAACCATGAGCCACTGAGTCCAGCCTTTCAACATAGTTTTGATTGCAAAAGGAAACCTATTAGAGTATAGAAGAGAAAAAGCAGTAACCTTCTCCATTCGCTTTCCAGTAGGACTTTTAATAAGACCAGATTTACTGACAGAGACACATTCCATGAGAGCAAACGTCTCATCTAGTTTTCTAGTCTGCAGCTTTGGAGGAGCTGTGGCTGTTTCAAATTTATGAGTCAAGTTGTGGCTAACATATTTTCAAGATCACAAAGTTCTTTCTGGGAAAAAAGATGACTTTATCGTCTTTGTACTGAGCACATGCCAAATCATTCATTTTCCAGGTCATATGCAAAAATAATCTTAAAACTATTCATGTTAGCAACTGTCAGTTAATTAATTTCAGCCACTGTGAAATACTAGCTCTTCATGTTTAAAAACTCATACTTCGTGTAGTCTAATTGAGTTGTACCACCACTGACAAAGACCACATTCACTTACAGAATATGAATATTGTCCTATTATGACCTCTTCTAGATGACTCGTGGGGAAAATAAAGTACTATATTTTTTATGCTATATGTTTAGCACAATTGGATAGAGCTTAACATATGATTCTCAAGCAACCTCACGAAGAGGTAACATGGTCATCTCATTTTGCAATGAGACATTGAGGTATTTAAGCTTAAGTTTTTCTCCTCAGAGCCAAGAGAAAACTCATCTCTCACTGCCCAGACTCAGCTCATATTATGCCAGCTTCTATATAACCAAGTAAATACAACACCCAGAGGACTAGTATGTAGGCTATAGGCAGAATGTCTTCCACAAAAGCCTGGTGGTAATACATGGCTACAAAGGCCACTCTTTCCCAGGTTTCCCTAGGGCTCATTTGGAAGAGTCCCTTGCATTGTTCTAGTGCTGGGAATCTCTGTACATTTACAAAGCTCTAGTCTTACAGGTTTGGCCCAGATTCCAAAAATCCTGCCTATTTGTTGCAGTCTTCTGTTTCTGCACTGGTGCTATGACGCTCAACCATTAAATGATACAAGTTTTGTTTTGCTTTGCTTTGTGCCTGTGTCAACCTGTATCCAGTCAAAGGAAAACCATCTTCTAGAAGTTCACTTGTCCACTAGGTATCCACAGGAGATTAATTTCGGGACCCCCCCCCTCATATATCAAGATCAAGTTTCTTTCTCTAGCCAGACTGCTTCAACTTTATTACTTAGTAAAACTGTGCTGGGCACCAGTGGCTCATGCCTGTAATCCCAGCTATTCTACAAGCTGAGATCTGAGGATCTTGGTTTGAAGCAAACCTGAGAAGACAAATCCAAGAAACTCTTTTATTTCTGATTAACCATTAAAAAAACTGAAAATGAATGTGTAGCTTAAGTGGTAGTGTCTCAAGCAAAAAAGCCAAGCAAGAGCAGAAGGCCTCTGTTTGATCCCAGTACTGGTTGAAAAGTAAAGTAAAACCATGCATATAACCTATGCATTTCCTTCCATATATTATATGTTATCTGTAGACGACTTATCAACACAATATAAAAGCTATGTAGAGAGTGGTGTTACTGTGTGGTGTAAGGAATAAAGTCAACTGTACATGTTCACAACAGAAGCAATGCTTCTCTGAGTGTTTCTGATCTGCAGATGTTTGAATGTGAAGACAGGAAGTCCGCAGGCATAGGCAAGCAAATGAGGTGCACCATTTGAGGTCATGGCCATGACCTCAAGTAGGTCATGTGATTTCTCATGTGTAAGCTAGGTATCATACTTAGAAGTGTTGTGACTCTTAAACAGGAGAATGTCTATAAAGCATTAGTAGAGAGCCGGGCTCAAAAAATGGCAGTTTGTGAGTGAAGTTTGTTTTTTCTTTTTTAACTCCCCCCACCCTATTAATATTCTAAGACTTTAGTTTAAAGGTTTTTTTTTTCTTTCTCCTTCCCTCTCCTTCTCCCTCTCCCTCCCTCCCTCCCTCCCTTCCTTTCCTTCTTTCTTCTTTTTTATTGTAGTATGTATGTAGGTTGGGCTTGAACTCAGGGCTGGGAGCTGTCCCTGAGCTATTTTGCTCAAAGCTAGCACCCTACCACTTGAGCCACAGCTCCACTTCCAGCTCTTTGGGTAATTTGTTTAAAATAAGAGTCTCAAGGACTTTCCTGCCAGTGGCTTTGAGCAGTGATCCTCAGATCTCAGCCTCCTTAGTAATTAGGATTGCAGGCGTAAGCCACCTGCTTCTGTGACGGATTTTTTTTCTTAAATATCTTTTGCTTTTTGTTTCATGTTTTGTTTCCTTAATAGCTTTTGCTTTTTGTTTTATGCTTTTTTTTAGATGCTAGAGGGCTCTGGCCTCACTTAACCCCCATTTCATTACCTCAGTTCTTAATCACTTTGGCTTGTTCAAAAAGCTGACCCATTTTTCCAGAGCATGAGTATTTGCAGTTTTCCAAGTGATCGTAAAATAATGAGGCTCGTACTCTTAAGAGCATTTTTTTACTAAGTGTTTAAAATTACTTTGAACAATGGCTGAAGAGTGGGGGGTGTTGAAATATGAGGAAAAGAACACATGTTGATATCAGTTTTTACATGGTCATTTTAAGATGGGGGGGCCCAGGGTTTCTAAGAAAAGGCAGTTTCTTGCACTTCCCTCATGTGACCTACAACATAACCAAGTCAATAATTCCAGCAGAGTTGCTGCCCAGGGCTGCTGGCTGTATCTTCTAGCTAGCTCACTTTTTCTCTGAAGTGAATTTGTGAGTTCAACACACAATACAGGATCAAGAGCTAGCCCCCTTCATGTTGTAGAATGGGCTGGTTTTCCAGGGGCTTCTGGCTTTTCGTTTGCTTCTCTGTGTCCACGGAGCTAGATGAGATGGAAAAACCTTAGGGAGCCCCTGGCTACGATGGAGAAGGGAGAACAGCCAAGTGTCATTCATGCGAGCCACTGGCAACATGTGAAGCTATGTGATCAGCACTACCATATGGCATTTAGAGTTGGGTTTTTACCTGAATGGTTCCAGTATCCTCTCAATGATCCTTAAAAAAATTTGCTTGCTGAGTATAGACAAGAGAAGGCAGATAAGCAAAGGAGAGTGGGCCATGCCATCCCAGCCAACATCAACACTGTGCCAAGCCAAGGAGCAGGTGCAAGGTGAAGTCTGGGCACTAGAGCCTCCGCCTCTGTCCTCCACACACAGAAATGCGTTCCCTTCCCCGGGTTCCCTCATCCCATCCTAGATCGCTGTGCACATGTCCCTTACTTTTCCCTTTCTGAATTACTGGTACCCAGGGAGCAAAGAAGAATCAAAAGTTCAGTTCAGAGGCTCATTCTGAACTGCATAACTGGGTCACTCTCTCACCTCTAGGGGCAGTGTTTCAATGCCAGATGTTTCAACTCCAGCTACCAATTAGAGAAGCTTGCAAGGTTTAGGACTATTGAAAGATACAGTGCCCTCAGCAATTCTAGTTTGTCCCCTCCCCAGAAGAGAAGCCCAATTCATGTCGTTGGGTATTTTTTGTTTGTTTTTTTTTTTCTGGTAGTGAGACTTGAATTCAGAGCCTACAAGTGTTGCTAGGCCTGCTTGCTCATGGCTTATTTGTTCCTGCTGGTAAGGGGACTTGAATTCAAGGCCAAGAACTGTTGCCAGGTTTGTCTGCTCATAGTTGAACCATGCTTCCTGTCTAGCATTATACTGGTTAATAAAAGATGAAGTCTCACAGATTATTTTTTCTGCCTGGACTGGCTTTGAACCATAGTCCTTGGGATCTCAGCTTCCTGAGAAGCTGGGATTACAGGCATAAGCCAGCAACACTAGGCTCCCAGTCCATGTTTGCAAATGAAATGAACAAATATTTGGTCAACTTGAAATATTATGAGTCTCATTTAGGTTTCCAAGTTATTAAAAACAAAACTCTACTCTTTTTTGTGTCGCTGTTTGTTTTTTTTTTCCCTTTGTGCTCAGCACAAATAGAAAACCCTTGGCTACTAGCTCTGTAGACTGAAACCTATCCAGATGTACTCTACTGTTCTATATCTCATCATGGCAGCTCTTCAATGTTTATCAAAAGTATTGACTGAGAATCTTCCATGTTCCAGGCAGTATGCAAGTTGGGGACACAGTGGTAAGCAGAAATGGACCAGGTTTCCAACCAGAACTTGCAGCAGTGAAGGGAGACAATGGTACATCAGCTAGTCACAAGTGCACAGGTGCAGTGGTAGTCAGGAAAAAGCAGAGGGACTGGCAGTAGCAGAGCCCTTCACAAGGCTCTGTGGCCTAGTAAGGGGCATCAGAAAGAAGTGGTGGAAAGACAAGTGGCTGGAGTAGAGGAGAGGAGCACTCTGACATTCAAGAAGGTCATGCTCACACTGAGGACAGTGTATGGGAAAGTTGGAAGCAGGAGCTTTGCATCGGCTTTCCATCTCAGAGAACTCATTTGTGTGGGTAAAAAAACATGGCTGGAGACCCAAGGAGAGAAAAGTGGAGAATGGGCGGGGGGGTGGGGTGGGCAACGTGGACAAAGGACTTCATAATGGACCTGCTAAGATGGTAGGGGAAGACCGGGAGTTTCCAACGTGGATTACAAGAGTAGTGGAATGGTTATCTAAGCTTTCTAGTATCTGAGGCTTTGTCCATTTTGTTTCAACATTACTGTGCTATGGTGGTTCAAAACACAAATATGAATGAGACTTGGTGCCTCACAGAGCTTACCATCTAGCCATGGGTAGTGGCCAGTGGCTCATGCCTGTGATCCTAGCTACAAAGGAGTCTGAGATCTGAGGCTAAAGGTTCAAAGCCAGCCTGTTCGGGGAAAGTCACGAGACTCTCATCTCCAATTAACCACCAACAAAAAAAAAAAAGAAAGAAAAAGAAAACAAATCCAGAAGTGGAGCTATGACTCATGTGGTAAAGTGCTAGTCTCAAGGAAAATTGTTCAGGGACAACACCCAGACCCTGAAGTTAAGACACACACACACACACACACACACACGCGTGCGCGCACACACACACATACACACACAACTTGTGCATTCATATCATGTGTCTGAAGTATGGTAGTTGCATGGTAAGCAATGATCCCCACACATGGATGAACCTCACTTTGAGTGAGGTCAGGATGGGAGAGTCTAGAACTTGTGTGCCTGGTGGGTTAAAAAGCTGGGGACTAGGATACAGATGAAGGAGTGGCCTGGTGATATTCGAAAGAGCACTGTGAATCACTGAAGAAAACCTTCATGCAGACTCCATGGAAAGTCAGCACAGACTTTAAGCCTGAAATGACAGCATCTAAAAATTTATCTTTCATGAGCATACCAAGTACGGTCAAAAGAAGGGAGCCCTTTCATGGAAGCACATGGGATGTGAGTGATTTGTGAGGACAAAGGATAGACCGCGACTTCTTTTCTTCCCCCCAGACTCTCTTAAAAGTATTTTCTGCTTGAATATTGCTAAATCTTTATAGATATCACCATGGTAACCATCGATAGCAACACTAATATTAGCCTGGGCACTTGTGGTTCAAATGATCTGACATTTTCCATTTCTGTGGTCATTTCCATGGTCTGTGCACATAAGCAGAGAATGTTCTGCTTGCATCTTGTTTCTTTTTTCCTGAGAATGTAAATTCAGGTCAGATTGCCTTAGTGTTGTGGGATGGCCTAGTGGCATGTGCAGAAGGATCCATTCCGTCCTCTTCCGTCCTCATCTCTGGGGTGTGGTGGAAGAGGGACCCTTCTGATGTCATCTGGATCAGCACAGGAGGGAGGATGGAAGACATTTTAGGGTAGCTGGAAGTTTTTACCCTTCAGGTCTGTTGCAGGTGGAAGCAAGGTACAGTAGTGGCTCCCCCTTATTCTTGGTTGTGCCTTCCATAATTTCATTTACATGGGATCAAGAAGGAAAGTACGAACCAGGCAGTGATGGCTCACACCTGTAATCCTAGCTACTCACAAGGCTGAGATCTGAGACTCGTGGTTTGAAGTCAGCCTGGTTAAGAAGGTCGATAAGACTCCTATGTCGAATTAAGCACTAAAACCCCAGGAGTAGAGATGTGACTCAAGTGGTAGAGTACTAGCCTTGAGCAGAAAAGCTGAGGGACAGCACCCAGGCCCTGAGTTCAAGCCCCAAGACTGGCACCAAAAAGAGAGAGAGAAAGACGGGGGGGGGAAGTATGTTACAAGATATTGAGAGAGACTACATTCACCATTCACATAACTTTTATCATAGTATTTTTTTTATAATTTTCTCTTTCACTATTGGTGTTAATTGCTTCCTGTGCCTAATTTATAAACTAAAGTATATCATGTAAATTAAATTATATTATTCATGGATTATATGAATACATATACTGAGAAAACACAGTGCATATAGAGTTCAGTACTATCTGTGGTGCCCACTGGGTGTCTTGATACGTATGTCCCCACAGATGAGAAGATGAATGTATCATGTAGAACTATGTACATATTTGATCATGTATGAATCAGTCCCTCTAAAAAGTATATAAAATGACATAAATATATTATTTAATAAAGCATAATATTTAGTTTCTTTGTTCTGAATCTCTTTCTGTATCTAATTCAAACTGGACAATATTAGTTTAAGCTTGTGTGTTGTATCCCTCTTACTGCTTTCTTCACAGTCTCATGCTTCATGTCCCTGCTGATATCTTCCTTCTTTCACTGAACAAACACATACAAGGCATTGCTGTTAATCAGCTTTCAGGTGCTGTGATAAAGTACTTAAGACAAGTTATAGGAAGAAAGGTTGATTTTGGTTCACGATTTCAGTGCATGTTTGGCTGACCCTTAGATCTGTGATAATGGAACACATGATGGTGAGAATAATGAAGGAGCAAACTTGCTCATTTTATGGCAGCTAGGAAAGGAGATATAGATGGAGTGGTGCAGGGATGGGAAAGAGACAAAGGAGGAAGGAAAGAGGGGAGCCCATGGTCTCCATGTCCTCTTCAAAAGCCTACTACCAATAACTTAACTCACTTCCACTAAGTTTCACCTTCTGATAGGTTTTGCAAGCTCCCAACTGGACCATCAGCTAGGGCCAAGCCCCTAGCTCATGGCTGAATTTTTGATGATACTCACAATGTCGACCACTGTTCTAGGTAGCTGACATACGCCTGGAGAATAGGAGGCCCCTAGTTTTGTGAGGCTTCCTTCTAGGATGGTGAGAGTCAGGCAATAAACAGAAGAAATATGATGATGATATGATACATCAGGCAATAGAAAAAGAAGTTGAGTAGAATGGTAGTAGAAGCTTCAGGGAAGCCTGTTGTGCTAGTCAGCTTTGTCCTTACAAGAAATCAATTTACAAAGAGACCAGGTTTATTTGGGCTCAGGTTTCAGAGGTCTCAGTCCATGGTTGGTGGCATAGTTTGCTTGGAGATCTGTGGCAAGGCAGCACATGAGAGGGAGCATGTGGCCAAGCAAGCCATTCACCTCATGGCCCGGAAGTGAAAGAGCATGACCCCAGTGACTTGGCAATTCCCACTGGCTCTATGGACTCCCACTACCACCAAGATGGAGACCAAGGCTTTACAACATGGACCACTGGGAAACACTTAAGATGCAGACTCTACCACCGGATCCCAGGGTTTTTGTTGTTATTGTTGTATAAATTTCAGCATACAGGGCAGGCTTCTTTGAAGAGTGACATGAACAAATATGGGAAGTAGGTGAGGGTGTTGGCTTATGAGAGAGAAAAGCTGATACAGAAGCAGAAGGTGGGAGTGTACCCGGCTGCTCAAAGGACTTTGGAAAAGCCAGAGCCTGCAACAGGAGAGTGTGGTTAGTAGATGTGATCGGAACTGATGGAGAATGCAGACAATGCAGACTCTTGGAGGTCGTTGGGAGCTTGGAGCAATAATGGCTTTGTGTGCTCTACATTTTATGAGGCTTAATGTATCTTCTGTTTGGAGAATGGCTACAATGGCCCCAGGATAAGACTGTGATGAGCCCCATGAAGTAGGATCCCAATGTCCAGACATCCCTGGGGAATGTCACTAAGTAACCCAATGCCTAAACACCCGAGGGAAATTTGCTAAAGCCAATTCATAAAACATGTTCAGATTATATCATTTTAGACAATGTCCAACAGACTCTCCCAATTTTTCAAATATATTTATCAGTTTTTTTTCCCCACAAAGTCCATGCTGGAACTTTCTATTGTTTACCATTTAAAATAAGTCTGAAGGCTCATGAATATCATTCTCAACTTGGAATAAAATCATGAATGATATTTTTTTCCTCTGGGTGTTTGAAGGGTTGTTAAAATTCTAGTCATGATATTTGGTGTGTTATGAGTTCTTTATGCTTGTTGTAAAATATGCCAGCATTTTATTGACACATTATTATGGAATGGGCAGCCAGCAATAGTAATAGATTTTCCCTAGTGTGAACACCAACAAATCTGACAACACACACCACCAAACACACTCAACGTGTGTTCACAAAGGATTCATTTTGACTCGGCAGCTATTCAGGAGGCAGAGATAGGATTATGGTTTGAGGCAAGCCTAGGCAAAAGCATGAGCTCCCGTTTGAAAAAGAAAAAGAACCGAAAGCAAAAGAACTGGGTGTGTGACTCTGTCTCAAGTTGTAGAGGAGTGCCTGCCTAGGAAAAATGGGCCCCAGAGTTCAAACCCAAAACCAAGAACAACAACAACAACAAAAACCCTAACCAAAACAAAACATTGACTAACACATAAATTTTTAATCCAGTGGCTCCTTTCAAATACCTCAGAGAACCTCTTTAAAATATAAATAAGCACTTCTTAATCACATTTATTTTTTTAGATTCTTTCATTTGACACATAATACCTGTTCAGATTTATGGGTAACAATGAACTAACCTGATACACGTAGACCATGTGCAGTGACCATGACCAAACCACAGTGCTTAGCATTTCTAGCCTCTTTTTTTTTTTTTTTTTTTTTTTTGGCCAGTCCTGGGGCTTGGACTCAGGGCCTGAGCACTGTCCCTGGTTTCTTTTTGCTCAAGGCTACCACTCTGCCACTTGAGCCACAGCGCCACTTCTGGCCATTTTCTGTATATGTGGTGCTGGGGAATCAAACCCAGGGCCTCATATATATGAGGCAGGCACTCTTGCCACTAGGCCATATCCCCAGCCCCATTTCTAGCCTCTTAAACGTTTGTAATCTCTATGCATAGTAAGTAACCTTAGGATTCTTCTAGTCATTTCAAACACACAAAGTGAATGTAGACTGTAGTTACTTTATCACGATATAGAATGCTAGAACCAATTCCTCCCACTTAACTGTAATTTTGATACATATTACCCAATCTCTCTAGTGACTGGCCTCTAGTGACTTCCATTGTAATCTTTCTTATGTGAGTTCAACAATTTTTTCAGCTTCTACATATTTGAACATGGAGTTATCTTTTGGGGCTTATTATTTTTCTTTTTAACATAAGCTAATTCATTTTTCTACGAAAGACAGGGTCTCACTTTTCTTTGTGGCTGAATAGTATTGTGTTTTATATATATACATATATATATATATACATATGCATACATACCACATGATGTCTGTGTTTATATATACATATATGTATACATACACATATATACACAAATATGTATATATATACTGTGCATATATCTCTATATCTCCATGTATACATATCTCTATATATACCTGTATGTATACATCTATATCTATAACCATATATGTAGATATAGATATATATCTTACACTTTCTTTATCTGTCCTCTGCCAGTTAACATCTTGGCTGAGTCTGTATATTGGTATTGTGAATAATGCTGTGATAAACAAGGGACAATTTATCTCTTTGAAAGAATGATGTCTTCAGAAATTTTAATATCGTGTGTTTATCTTCTTTTACTCTATTTCTCAACTCTGTGCCAACATACAAATCACTTAGGAGATCACTTTAGTGATTTCTAGGCCCCACTACCAAAAGATTTTGACCCAGTATGTTCAGAATATATCTTAAGTACCAGTATTTAAATTTTTTAATTTCTTCTGCAATTTACACTTTTGATTATGAAGTACTTCAGACATTGCCAATATAGAGAGAACTGTATCATAAAACCATGTGTGTCTATTCCCCAGCTATGACAAGTAACTGCACCCTTTTGTGTGTGTATATGTGGTACTAGTCTTTGAACTCAGGGCTTTGCTTTCTCAGCTTCAGCCTTTACCTGTTGTTTCTCTTAAAAGTTCCCCCAAGTGGTTCTTTGAACGGCAGCATGGTTGAGAACCACCGCTTTATGGTACCAGAACAGAACACAGATGTAGTACTTCAATGGATGGTAGTATTATGGAAGTGGAGGCTTGGAAACCATATGAAACAGGCACCATAGCCTTGTTGATAATGTCACATGCCATGTTGACACCTGTGAGATTTGGTTCAACAGTGCCACAGTTTGGGGAAGGGCATTTTGAATACTTGGGAAATTTTCAGAAAAAGGCTTAATAGTTTCCCTTTGGAATATTTGTAGCTTGACTCAGACAACAATATCACATCCCATCACTCAAGTTAACTAAATAAAGTGTGGCTCAAACGTAAAGAAAAGTCTGGTGGGTGAGAATAGCACGCGTGATTGGTCATCTTCCGGGAGATGAGGTGATAGAGACTATCATCAGATTTATTGAGAAAAAGCACTTTACTAGTGCCAAACTCATCTCAGCTGCAACAGAGAAATTTTTTTAGGGTATTTGAAAGCTATCCAAATACAAGAATGGCTTCAGAAAGTCAGTGTTTGAATCATTGCTGCAAATGATGTAGAATTGTAAGTACTGTTTTCAGAGGGGAAGACTCAATTTTATATCAGAATTGGGTCCCATTTTATAGACACTCTTACCCAAGTACCCTCTTTTTCCCCCCAAGTACCCTCTTGATCAGAGAATCTCTTCCAGGGCATTATTGTACAAAGTTGTGTGGTAATGTTCTTCAGTACCCTAACTTCAGAGCTCTCTGTTCCTAAGACAGCCTGCCCTTCCTGGAATGACAGTCCTCCATTACTCAGCTCTCATAGTCTTAACCCCTCCCTTAACAAAACATATGCTGTATGCACTGGGTTTTCTTTGATATAGTAGACTCAAATTGCTTCCACTTATAAGATTATCTTAACCCTAAAATGATTACAAATTTATGTAAACAAATCAAGATTCCCACAAGAAAATTAGCAACATATTAATATAATAGGATTAAGAGCTACATGCTGGTAGCTCAGAAGGCTGAGATCTATGCATTGCTGTTTGAACCCAGAACTGGCAGAAAGTCCATGAGACTCATATCTCCAGTTAACCAGGAAAAAGAAAGCCAGAAGTGAAGTTGTGACTCAAGTGGTAGAGTACCCACCTTAAGTGAAAAAGCCATATGGGAGCTCAAGGCCTTGAATTCAAGCCCTAATACCCGTACGAGAGAGAGAGAGACAGAGAGAGACAGAGACAGAGAGACAGAAAGACAGAGAGACAGAGAGGCGGGGGCAGGGGGATTATTGCCATGTTCTTCTGAAACAAACTCCCTTACATACTTAAGGATAGACAACTGTAGCCTCTGGTCTATGTACTCAATCTGGGCTGCTAGTAACACAAGGAATTCCTGCTTGCCTACATAGGTTATATTAAGAAATATTTACCTTGGTAACGTCTCTATTTCTTAGGTTAGGTTAGTCAGATCTCAGACCTAACCCCAAACTACCATCAATTAGTCTTCCATTTTCCAGTTTAATGAGACATCCCTTGGCATCTTTGTAAGGATGTTTTGTGTGCTTGGAAATTAAGGTCAGAAACATACTGTTACTGTGATCTGCAATAAATGGGCATCCAGCACAATTATTGCTGGGACTGGGAATCGAACAATATTTCATTGTTATTTATTACTGCACTTACTGCTAATGAACTGCTGTTGCAGACTGCTATATACAAGGACAGGATCCAAGAAGTCACTCCTCTGCAAATGTGCTGTGCTGTAGGCTGTCTTTGATTTGGCTCACCTTTGTCATTGAGACAGACTGTTCCCAAACACATTTTTCCTTTTTTTCACCAGTCAGAACTTGACCCCAGGGCCTGGGTACTGTTCCTGAGCCCTTTGTGCTCGAGGCTAGTGTTCCACCATATGAGCCACATCTCTACTTCTGGCTTTTTCTGAGTAGTGTTTTGGAAATAAGAGTCTCACAGGCTTTGCTGCCTGAGCTACTGCAAACTTCGATCCTCCAGTCTTCAGCCTCCTGAGTAGCTAGGCTTACAGACATGAGCCACCAGCACTTGGCTCTCCATTTTATCTTCTCTGAAGCCTCTATCTACATACCCTTTGTCACCCATGGACTTGTGGGCATTAACTAGTCACACAGATCAGTGGCTCTCAGGATTCAATGTGAGCTACAGTCATCGGGGAGCTTGTTCCAGATGCCTGCTCTTTAGAGCCATTGCATAGCTTTCAATGTACTTAGTCTAGGGCTGAACCCAGAATTCTGCTTTATTAACAAACACTCCAGGTGGTTCTGATAAAAACGAGGTAAAAATATTGATCACTTCCTAAGGGATAACCTAGAAAACTGTTTGCAGACAGTCTAGTTTGAAAAACTGGTATTCACTCCTCTGCATCTCCTGCAAATGAGCCAGTGCTGGATTTTTATACAGACTCTTACCTGGTGAATATCTTTGTCAGAGGAGAGACAATAACCAGGCCTTGTTTTTAAAGGCTTTGGCCTATTAGACATGTTTGTTTCGAGGGCCACGGGCCTTCTGGGTAATGTTTCCGCGGGTTCCCAGAGCATCCAGGAAGCAGTGGAAGACAATGGCTATTTCCTGGCTGTGATCACAATAGTGAAGACATGTAGGTGACAGGCAGAAGGAGGAAAGTGCTGGACCACAAGAATCAAATCAGGAAACAGAGCTGACACTGTTTTTTTGGAGTAGTTTCTGTTGAAGGCTTTGTAGTTCAGGAAGTGAACCACAGGTTTGCCTAAAGAGGGCAATGTAAACCTAGAGATAGCATGCCCAGGTTCCAGATGCAGGGTTTCCAGTGCATCCTACCATCCATCTCTTCTTCCACAGTTAGTTCTCAGGGGAGATCTAATCACTGATGGGGATGATCGAGGGACTCGCAGATATTTTGCTTCTTTTGGGATGGAGAGTGGTTAAAATGTTAAATATCTTGGCAGAACTCAGTAGAAGCCTTCTGTTTGGGAGTTGAATTTAATAATAATATAGATTACAAACCTGTATTCTTTATATTTTTACTAGGAATATAAAATTCCCCGGGCATAAAACATTCTTAATGAATTTTTAAATTTTATTTGGCATTGAATTTAATAAAATTACAGATTATAAACTTCTATATATTTTGCAATTCCATGCTTTATATTATATATGAAATCATAAATGGAACACATTCTTAATGGATTTATATTTTTACTTAAGGGGAAAGGAATAGAGTTAGTGAGGATTTCAGCCTTACAAAGAACTGTGTGTTAAAATAACTCTTATGATGTTGATAGAAATGACTGCATTTAAAAATACTGACAGCTACTTCCAAAATTTAGTAGAGATGGTAGCAGGGAAGGAATAAAAGGGTCATGGTTTAAATTGTATTTTTATTATCTTTAAGTATTGCAATAAAGGGGTTACCACTCAACAATCAGTTTCCATGTACAATCCATCTGGATGGATATCACCTCTTCAAAACTTACAGAATGTGAATTGACCTACCTTAATGGCTAATATGAACAGAAAGAAGACAAATATGGAATTTTGATGGATATGAGTGATTTTTTTTCTTTTTTACTTTTTAGGTGTATTGGGATTTGAACTTGGGGCCTTGCATTTGCTAGGAGCTCTACAACCTGAGCCACATCCCAGCTCTTCATCACTTTTGTTTGTTGACAGGGTATCACACTTTTTCCTGGAACTGACCTCCACCTTTGCCTCTGAACTGTGATCCTTCAAGTTGCTGTCTTCCAAGTAGCTGAGGTTAGAGACATGAGCCACTATCACAGGTCCAGGAATGCTTTTTCTTCATGGTATGTTAGCATGGTAAAGCCTACTCCTCACATGCACACATTTTTGTGTGTTTTTATTCCATTTTGCATCTGTGCCTTGCATGTACACATCCCCTTGAAGTGATGTATACACACCCAGAATGAAGGCAGCATCCTGAAGCTTTAATGAGTTGTAAACTTAACACTATTCTTAGAACTGTGAAACTCTTAAATGAATTTTTATCTCAGAAGGATAAGCTTGTAGCTTTTGAATTATACATTTGTCCCTGTATTTCATTTCTGGTCTCCAGTAATAGTGGCTGTGCCCTGATTTCAAAGATTTGATCGTGCAATTCGGGTGCCTGACATTCATATGAGTATCAAATCAAACTCACCTACTTACTGCAAACATTTAATATTTTACTAAGACAGCATCACAGCTTGAACAAAGAAGGACAGATGAGTGTATGTGGCTTGTGACGTGCCATTTATAGGCTTCAGTCAATTTTCAATATCCATGCAGGCCTTGTTTTGGGGGGAAAACTTAAGATGGGCTCATTGGTCAGATTCTCTTCTCCTTTCTCTCTGGGATCTTGTCCATGAGGCTGAAAATACTGTTGGCAATACAACCTGAAAAGTCCATCCTTGTCTTAGGAGTCAGGCTAGAGTAATCATTGCTGTTTAGGTGGCAGAGTGCCAGTGAGTGCTGGTGAGCCAACCTTCTACTGATGCTTGTGGTTAGATAAAGGTTCACGGGGTAAATTTCCACATGTGTCTTACCTGAAACAAGCTGAGCCCTTTCTGCAGTGTCATAGCCCTTGGAGATGGGTCTTCTTTACTGGAGAGTAGTTACAGGAAGTCTACAAGTGAGTGCTACACTAAAGAGTAAGCCCAAGTACAGCTATGGAGAACTGAATAGGCAGGTTAGGGCCTACGCTCAATCATGGCATCCTTCCCCATTTTTCATGGATTGTTTGAGCATTTGCCTAACAGTCTAGGTCAGAATAAAGTAAATAGGAATCAGAAGTAACTTACTGAACAGGACTGCCCCTGGGGCCGTGGGAATGGTATCTCCAGGCCCAAAGCCCTTTTAACATCACTTATGGAAATAGCATCATGGAGACTTTTATACTAGTAAGAACAAAGGCTGTAGTCAGGTGCTAGTGGCTTATGCCTGTAATCCTAGCTTCTTAGGAGGCTGAGGTCTGAGGATCGACATTCAAAGCCAGCCTAGGTAAGACAGTCTGTGAGAGTCATATCTCCAATTAATCAACAAAAAGCCAGAAGTGGAGCTATGGTAGAGCACCAGCCTTGAGAGGAAAAATCAAATGAGAGACTGAGCCCCCAAATTCCAGCCCCAGTACCAGCAAAAGACGAAAAGTATCAAGGCTTTTATGCAGGGGTCTAAGTGACTTTACCTGAAATGGTGAAAGGTTAGATTCTAAGGAAAGAAAGATCATAGTGGAATTGTTTATCTAGCTCCTCTTTGATTTTGTTGCATTCCTGTCCTTTCCTGATGATTGCTAAATGCTAGCTCTTACATTATTGCTTTTACTCAGAAGGTATTTTGATAGGATGCCTTTTAATTTTATGGAGTCCTAGTAGCACTGAAGCATACGGAATTTTAGAAATAGCCCCTTACTTTATGTAGGGGGAGATGGCCTTCAAAGTAAAGTGACCCATGAGTTTGTTATTCAGTGTCTCTTCACTCATTCCGCATAAAAGTGCTTGGCTTGCCATGTCCCTAGCCAGGCACTGTGGGGAGACAGAGAAGCTACTGGCAAAGCATATAATAAGGTGTGGAACAGAAATGAAAGGAAGCTACTGAGTAGCAGTGCTCCACTTATGAGTGTTTGCCATTCCTTTCTGTGTGCTGGGAAAACCCATAAAAGAATAGCAGAGAGCCCTAGTCAAGCCCAAAGGGTTTCCTAATTGCATCCCAGATTAAGTATCAAACTATACGGTAGCATAGTTTTTATTCCAATTTTTGAACCCATAGGCTATGTGAGTAATTAGCTAAGTATTGCTAACTTTCAGAACAGAACATTTCAGGCCTGCAGTCCAAACTGTTCAGGAGGCTGAGATCTGAGGAGCTTGATTCAAAGCCAGGTGTGGTAGGAAAGTCTGTGAGGCTTATATGTCCAATTAACCATCAAAAAGCCAGAAGTGAAGCGGTGGCTCAAATGGTAGAGTAAAAAAGCAAAGGGACAGTTTCCAGACCTCGAGTTCAAGCCCCAAGTACAGGTACAAAAACAAAGCAATGCAAAACAAAACCCAGAACATTTAGTAGGCGTACCATTTTTGTTCCCTAGAGAATAGTCATCATATACTACCCCTGATTTGCATCACACACACATTAAGATTCATGAGTCATGGAGAAAACAGTTTGCTTCCAATTTAAAAAAAAAATAGCAAAAATACTGCCATAAAATGAATGAAAGTCCTGAAACCATCTGTGTCTCCAATGATAATGCCAACTTCGTGGTTATTGTAAATGATCCGATTTGCTGAAGTCCACTTCCAAAGGAGAGGGCTTCACTATGTACGCAGAGAAAAAAACGAACCCTGAGTCTGTTCACTGCTGTAGTACTCAGCACACTGGAGGGCAAGCAACTATGGCTATATAGGATATATACATAGGTGTCTAGCACTCAAACACATTCAAATCTTCCTGTCACTAGAAAGACATCATGACCTCTGGCACTTTGACCAGTGCCGTAGTCTCCTATGCCCATCCATCCTAATCTTTGAAGTGCCATCAGATGATTATTTTTTACATGACTTTCATACTCAGAGAATGTCCCAAAGATTCCCAGCTATAGAATTCAAGCCTCTGAACTCCATAGCAACCTCATAATTTTCTAGTGCTGGCTCCCTCTCCTCTCCAATTCTCTCCCCTTCCCTCCTCTTCTTTCCCCTCTTCTCCCCTACTTTCCCTTGTCTTCCCCTCCCCTCCCCTCCCCTTCTCTCCCCTCTGATGCAAGCTGGCAAAACCCTTCCTCTCCAACCAAAGCAATCAGATGCCACTTCCCTTTTCTACTGTTCTGGAAACACAGGCCAAGTCTCTCCACCTCCTCAGGCCTCCCTGACAGATCAGCCCACTCTGCTCTGCCAGAGGCTTTTATTCTATATCACTTCTTTGGCAACCATTAGTGAATGCTCTGTTTCCGCGAATCCATCTTTCTCTCCCTTAATGAGTCCTTAGTTCGTGGATGGTGACTAGGTGATTTAGAAAAGGGCTTTAGGATTGGCAAATAAATCTGCCTTTGATTACGGGGTTAGAACTTAGAGACTATGACATTACCCACCAGAGACTTCTTTGGCCCAGAAGTCAGGATATGGGCCCCCTTCTTGCCATTTTAGGGGAGGGAAGAACCTCATCTTATCAACCTTCAATTCTTTATTAACTTAGTATTTCTTGAGTACTTGCACAAGATACGTCCAACTTGCACAAGATACGTCCAATTTGAATGTTTTCGTTATATACATATATATGTATGTATACGTGTACATACATTCATACTGCAGTCTTTAGGCCAATAAATAACTCACCTGAAGGTCAGGAGCACACCTCCCTCCTTTCTCTCAGTCGGTGTCTGGGAGAGAAGAAAAGGGGCCTGAGAGGCCCAGCAGTCATCTAAGTGCAAATCTAAAGACTATGGCTTTGGGTAAGTGTCTCCCAGGCTTGGTCTCCAGAGCCTGACCCTGCTCCAGGACCGAACTGTCCTGAAGTGCTGCGGTGGCCCCCTCCCCCGCCCGGGAGGGCCAGGGACGAGGTTGGCTGGGTTCCCACGGTGTCTGGGCGTGGGCCCCGCCGCAGCTCCGCGGAGCCTCGGTGTCTCCTGCACAGGGGGGCGGGGGGAGCGGCGGCGGCAGCCCTGGGCTGCGGTTCCTCCCCGCGCAGCGTCTCTGCGCACCGCCGACCAGGACGCCAGCCCGAGCCCCGTCCCCACACCGCGCCGCACGGGGCCCTCTCGGCGACCCCAGGTAACTTTTCTGCGTCTCGCACAGGGGGGGGCTTGGAAGAGGGGTCTTGGGTTTCCGAGGTGCGGGGGACGAGGCCCGGGCGAGGCGCACCGGTCTGCGCGGCTGGCGCGTGGCCGGGGAGTCGCGCGGCCGCCTGGATCCAGGAACCCCGTGCGCCACGCGGGCTGGGGTCCCCACCCGGCCCCCTGAGAGCCGACTCCGGGACCCTCGAGGGAGGCTGAACCTGCGCGCGGCGCCCCGCGCCGGAGGGTGCGGAAAGGTCCTGCCCGCGGCACCCGCCGCGCTGCAGCATCCGCCGGGCCCGGGGGCCTCCCCTCGGATGCCTGGCCCGGAGGGGCGGCTGGGTCCCCGGGTCCCTTCACTGGCGAATTTGCGCAGATTCCCGGTTCGGGGCGCCATGTTTTAAGTTCCAGCGCCGGGGCTGCGGGCGGGCGGGCGGGAAGGAGGGCGGCCCTGCCCGCGGGGAGGTGCCGGGGGCCCCGAGGGGCGACACTGCGGCGCCGCCCGCGGCGGCCGGCCCTGCCTGGAGGGGCTCGCGCCCCGTGCGCTGCGGCTGCGGGCTCATCCCTGTTGCGAGCGCGGGCGCGGGCGGGCGCGGCACGGGGCCAGTGAGGTGCGCGGGGCACAAAGCATCTCCGCTCCCCAGCGGGCTCGGCCGCTTTTACGTAACTTGCCTCGATCCCCGATGTGGAGCTGCGGCCCCCGGGCCGGCGCTGGGGGAGGAGGCGGGGAGCGGCCGAACCCCGCGGCTCCGGCCTGGGCACCTGCGGGCCCCTGGCTCGCGCCTCGGGCTGGCGCCCGTGCGCGCCGCGCCATCGCGGGGACTCAGGCCGGGCTGGAGGCGGCCGGGGCGCGGTGCTGCTCACCTGGCCCCCGGGGGCTGGAGCCGGTCGGGAGGGGTCTGCTAGGGAGACGGGGACGGGAGGCTGGGGCTAGGGACCGCTGGAGTCAAGGCCAATGCGAGGCGGTTGTCGTTGGCTGCGGCTGCAGGGGCTTTTCTGTGTCGGGTTCCCCTGGCATCTCGTCCTACTTCTCCCTTCTCCCCGGCCTCCCCACCCCGCGCCAAGTTCGAGGCTTCTGCAATGCGGTGGGTGTGGCTACCTAAATGCGAACTGTGGTCCTGGGGGAGAGCGACCTTGCCTTGTCTCTTGGTAGATGCGCAGATGTGAAGTTTGCTAGGTTTTGTTTTTCTTTCTTTCTTTCTTTCTTTTTCCTGGCCCTGCTATTGCAGGCCAGGATGAAAGTTGGGAAGAAATTGCTGCAGAACACATAGAATGATAAAGAGCACATGTGGTATTAATTTACGTGTGGGGGCTGGGCTGGAGAGCCCGAGAGGGCCCAGCCTGCTAGTGCAGTTGCTTGGGTGACGGGTTGAAGTTGGTGTTTCAGCTTTTTTTATGTTAGTCTTGCAGAGCTGCTTCTGCAGATACCTTGCCTGTCCTTTTTTGGGGGGTGGGGTGGGGGTGGGGAGGGGTGGGTCTCCTGGACTTAGAGTCTCTAAGGCAGCCATGTGTTGTGGGGTACCATTTATTTAGTAGCACAGCTTTCCAAGCACATCACATCATGCACTAAAGACTTTATTTTTTTTTAATTGTACTTAAAAAAAAAAAAGCCTCAAGGACACTAGAAAGTGCCATGAGGGTAGAATCAGTCACAGCAAAAGGCAAGAAACTTAAGGGAATGGAGGCTCATTGTTGTCTTAGCTCAGCAGCGATTTTCTTTCTTTGTAAAGATATTGCCTGTCTGTTTTGGCACCCACTTTCAAAACTTTAGTTGGAGTAAAAAGTTATTGTGAGAAGAATTACATTCTACACTGAAGAAGTATGACTTTATTTTGTTAAATTCTCAAGACACTGATGCAAAAAAAAGTGAAGCTAAATTCTGTCTAATGTACGTTGACTTTCTGATGGTTTAGAAAAGCAAAATAATTAGGTGCACATGCTACTATGGAGTGTTTATCCAGCTAATACAATTGGGCAGGTAATAGATGATTTTTCCTTAACAAGAATAACCACTTTAATTTGTACCCTTTTCAGGGTAAGCAATAGGCCAGTATCTCAAAGAAATATTTACATTTAATTTTTTAATGATTCCTACTGCATGGCTGTGATTTAGGTTAAAATTAGTTTGGGTAGGTTCCTGTGTGATGCTTAGATTTGAACTGACTTTGATTTATAATGAAATATAAGATCAAGGACTTTTTTTTTACTTGATCAGATGTATTTGTACATATACATTGGTTGTTTTTTAAAATTTGGTTGCTCAAGTGCATTAAGGAGACACCAAAGTAGAAATGAGGCACACTTCCATATTGAGAGATGATGTTCTCGTCATTTTGTGAATCCTGAGTTTGCCATCTGAGTTTGAATTAAGTTGTGGCAGAACATGTTGAAGGAGGATTTTCATCTCTGTTGTAGAATGTACCTTTTGAGTTAGTGCTTACAAAAACAAAAGGTTCTGGTCAGGTGCCACTAACTTACACCTATTATTCCAGCTACTAAGGGAGATGAGATCTTAGGATCTTAGTTCAAAACTAGCCTGGACAAAAAGCTCTATGAGACTCTTATCTCCAGTTGACAACCAAAAATCAGGAAGTGGAGCTGTGACTCAAG
Source organism: Perognathus longimembris pacificus (assembly GCF_023159225.1). Classification (NCBI taxonomy): domain Eukaryota; kingdom Metazoa; phylum Chordata; class Mammalia; order Rodentia; family Heteromyidae; genus Perognathus; species Perognathus longimembris. The sequence goes on along the minus strand of NC_063175.1, from coordinate 5,630,860 downwards.
TGGTAGAGTGCCAGCCTTGAGCAAAAAATCCAAGGGACAGCACTTAGGCCCTTTCAAACCCCAGACAGACAGACAGACAGACAGACAGACACACACACACACACACGCACACGCGCATGCGCACGTGCTCTAAAGTTGCCAAACTAGAAATTATGTTGTTGCTAGTTAAATAGAACTCCAAGAGTAAGCTGGGAAACAAGGTGTTTTCTTTTGGTGAGAATTGGACTGAAACAGAGAAGTTTCTTAAAATGTATACCCTAATCATCTTTAATTCTCATAATCTCTTCCAAGTGCCCTAGCCCTGTTTTCCTCTTCGAATGACAGCTTTATTGGGGAACATAGACTTGGCCATTGAAAACCATGAATCAAATTTATCTTTAGCACCACTTCATTTAGAAAGATCCTTAGTGGTGCAATGCATCTATTTCCTTCCGAAGGCTCTCTGGCTGCCCACTTGCTGGGACTTCAGGGCTGGGAAGCTTAGGGCTGTCATTTGATTTGTCCTGGCAGTAAAGAATTATGTGCTCAGAAACAAGGACTGGAGCACTGAAGTCATTGCCTTGCCTGGTGTTGTGACATCACTATGCTCAAAAAGAAACAAGGGTGGGGCAGGCAGAAGCAGAGCATCTGGAGCCTCTTGCCAGCCTTCACATTGCCTCATGAATGAATGAGATACTCCTTGCTCGGAAACAACTGCACCACCAGGTATTGTTTGGAGAACTGGAAGAAAGGGATGAATACAAAATGGCATGGGAGAATGTGTCTCAAGGGATTGTTGAAGAAGAGGTTTTTGAGGAAATCGTAGAAATCTTTAGATATTCTTCTTATAAAAGAAAATACGATCTTCTTTTTTTAAAAAGCGACTTTAAAAATGATCTGAAGAACCAGAGCAATGAGTCAGTGTTTTCTGTTTATGCATTTAGTGCATGTATTTACTACTATTGTTTGTACGGAAACGACATTCTGGCTATCTATTTGGTTTTGATGATTAGGTTAGCATTTTGAAAGTATGTCTTGTGTTTAAAGGTAACCTTGTTTGTGAGTGGTTTGCTTGTAGTTGGCAACTGGAAAATCATTGGGAAAGCCAAGGATTTCACAGATGTAGGAGATATTTGCTAAGATCAGGGCTAATAGATTTCCACTTATTGTTTTATTTGCTAGTTATTTCATATTTACTGGTTTAGTCCTCGCTTAGAACTCGAGTGCAAGGATATTGAGAGACATGTTGCACCCCACATTGACTAAATCATTAAAAAATGACTAGATTCACTAAAACACAAGGCAAAGAGTAGCTGCATGTGTCCCCTGCCTTTCCTATACCTCTGCATGAAGATGACTGTCATCTTTTCATGCTGATGTATGAAGGAGCTCAGGGTGGTGCTCACTAATCTGCGTGGTTCTTCCAAAACACATTTCCAAAGCACAAGGAAAGAAAACAGGGGGAAATGTGGAAATGGAGAAGTAGAAATTAAGTACCGGAACTGTAGATCACTCGGTTGAAATGTCTTCAGCATGGCATTTTTAGACTTTGGGATGATTGGTTAAATTGCACACTTTAGGATTCTAAGATTCTATTAGTACCAAACCCCTAATTCTTCTGTAATTTGCAGTACAGAGCAAAAGCTGACAACTTAATTTTTAGATTGTTGGCATTTTGATAAATTGCTCTTATAGCCCTTCCTTACAGACTAAAAACGTGTATATGGTGTGTGTGTGTGTGTGTGTGTGTGTGTGTGTGCGTGCATGCATGTGTTCACAGAAAATTCTGTGTTAGATCTAGAAAACAAATGCAGTATTTCACCTGCTTCCTAAGTATATTGTTTTTATAGTTATTCTGGGTGGGTAGTGAATGTCTGATGGAGGTGCCATTCCGCATATTGTTTTTATAGTTATTCTGGGTGGGTAGTGAATGTCTGATGGAGGTGCCATTCCGCATATTGTTTTTATAGTTATTCTGGGTAGGTAGTGAATGTCTGATGGAGGTGCCGTTCTGCATATTGTTTTTATAGTTATTCTTAGTGGGTAGAGAATGTCTGATGGAGGTGCCGTTCCACATATTGTTTTTAGAGTTATTCTGGGTGGGTAGTGTATGTCTGATGTGGGTAGGTGCTATTCTGCATGGGCTTCACTTCCAAACCAAGTAGAGGTCTAAATCCTCAGTGTATTGACTAAATACTTATGAAACTGAATACAAATGAGATCATTTGTGATTTATGCCTCGCTAATGAGAGAGAGAGAATATGAATGAATTAATGAGAGAATGCTTGTCTTATATAGGAGAAGAAGTAGAAGGCTCATGTATGCAGTAGTGGTCGTCGTTGTCATCATCCATCATCATTTCTGGTCTTGGGGTTTGAACTCAGGGCCTGGATGCTGTCCCTGGGCATCTTTGTGCTCAACGCTAGCACTCTACCACTTGAGGCACCAGTGCCATGTCTGGCCTTTTCTGAGTCATTTATTGGAAATAAAAGTCTTATGGTGTTTCTGCCCAGGCTGGCTTTAAACTGCAGTCCTCAGATCTCAGCCTCTTGAGTAGCTAGGATTACAGATATGAGTCACCAGTGCCTAGTTGCAGTCATTATTTTAAATAGCGGGATCCTCTTCAAAGCAAGCATGCTAACCCTGTCTTTAGCTCTAATTGCATGGGTTCTAGATATTCTGCCATAGTGGAGAAGAGAATCCTGTAGGTATTAAGAGGAGAAAAAAAACCAAGGGGGAAAACGGAGAGGCCCTGCTTCCTCCAGTGGGCTTTAGGCAGAACCAGCAGGAGCTACACTCAGAATAAAAAGAAACAGAGGCAGAAGGTGGGGTGATAATAAAATGTGAAGTGGAACTAGGAGAGAGTGAGGGAAGGGGTGACATTTTCCAAAAAGAAATGTACTCTTTGCCTGTAACCCTTCTGTGCATTACCCTCATAATAACTAAAAAAATAAATAAAAATTGACATATAAGTGAAATGATTCGGTGCTGGGAAAGGATATTGATCCTGCCATTGAATCCACCTGCCCCCATAATAGACTTTTCTACTGTATATCCCTCTCTTCCTTTTTGCTATTTTTCTATGTACAGAGTTTATTTTCTCAAATTGGGAGTTTGTGTGTCATTTACTCAAAAATCCAAGTTCATCATCTCTAAAACCAATGAATTTTCCCTATGTTTAGTAACTCTGAAACGTTGAATACGAGTTGCCACAACTGTCAGTCCTATGGCAGAGAAAGTGCTGTCCGCTTCACTCATTGATCGGATGTGCACTGCAAGCTGGTGGAGGAAAGTCCTGGAGACACCAATGGAGTACTCTTCAGAAACGATGCATTTCCAGTGCTTGTGGTGACAGAAGATGGCATTACATGGGAAAGCTTAATCTGCAGTGACTTGGGGGAGACATGTAATTCAGAAAAGTTGGATTCTGTATGTGGGAAGTTTTAGGATCACTTAAACCAAGTTGTATTGCTTATATTTTATGAATGTGCTTATCTAAGTAAGTCTAAAAGTTCTGCAAATAAGTGGGAAGTTGAAATTCCAATCCTTAAGAATGTGTGAGTTGTGAATTATTTGGTAAAGGGCTATATAACATTCTGTCTTACAACTAGTGATGTAATGATTTTATGAAATATGGTTTGTCACTTTTAGGAGTTAGGGTAACCAGCTTTCTACTACTATAACAAATACCTGAGATGACAAGAGGAAAGTTTATTATGACCTTAAGTTTTGGTTTCTGCCCATTGCTTTTAGGCTGGTGGAGTGGCAGCCCATCATGTATGGAGCACGTAGTAGGAAAGACTCCTTATTTCAAGGTCACAGAAGGCAGAAGGGGGAAAGAAAGATTAAGGGTCCCACTGCTCCCTTTAAAGGTACATCCTCAATGACCTCACCTCTGTAGGCCCCACCTCTTAAAGGTGCCATGACATGGGGAACAACTTGCCAATACCTTAGCCTTCGAGAGACACTTTAGATCCAAACTTTGTATGTGCCCACTTTCTAACAAATGCTTTATAATATTGAGTGTTTATTTACATGGCTCATTTTACATATATATTAGTAATTGTGTTTCTTAGGTTTATCTTTTTATGGGGAAAATCTGTTGTGCCTGCTCATTTTGATTTTTCCATTTTGGCCCTTGGTGTAGATAGTTGGATGTTTGGTCCAGATTAAGCATTGAGAAGACATTCCAAATAGGGCATTCAGGAGGCGAGGAGACCTAGGATTAGTTGGAAGGAAGTTTTTGTATTTATGAAAGGTTAAGGAGGACGAGTCTAAGTTGGGAGTGTGTGAGCTGAGGGTGGAACATGTTGGGATTGTCGGGAATTTGTTAGATAGTGGGGAGCCATCGGAAGTTGTTGAGGACATATGATAAATATAGGATGAATTGAAAAATTAGGAAGTTACAGACGGATGGTCTTTTGTTAATGGACTAATCCCAAAAATTTCCAGAAATTGAATGTAATAGTTAACTTTTAGTGATTGATATTTGGCAATATGTACTGCATATAATTTTTGTGAGCATAATTAGCTAGAGATTAAATATTACTTTTGGACTTCTTGAGATGGAAAGTGAGATAGACATAGATGAGCTTTTCCTTTTCATTTATTCTTCCAATTAAAACATCTTTTTCATTTCAAGTATTAATAATGCATACCGACTTTAAAAGATTCTCTGAAAACAAAAATAATAAACAATTAAAGAGAAGAAGAAACCTCATCTTCTGGAGATGCATTTTGTTAATGCTGTTGACAAACATCTTTCCAGTGCTCTAATGCATCTGGCAGTTTCATTTATTATACTGGGTTTTATAACCGGACAAGCCTGGTCGGGCTCCCAGTCTTGCTGTTCAATAACTGCATCAAAAGTCAAGTCTATCTGCTTCTTAGAGTCTAGTTGCCCATTTCTAAAATGTCTGTTATGCTGTTTCAGGTATGAGGATTGAATAGCATAAAACATGCAAATACTGTACTCTGGTTTAGCAATAGCATTAGTTTGACTAGACTTCTAAAATGCTACTATACATTTTCTCTCTTATATAGCTGTATGTCTTGAGTAGCCTTTTCATGTGTATAAATCTTTATTCCTCATTATTGTCAGTGGAGTTTTCCTTTGGTCTCTTCTAAGACCGGTGAAGAATCATTACCTTAATGATGAGGGGTGTGAAGCCTCCTGTCCAGCCCGGCTTCTCCTGCTGATTGCTGTCTACACATGTCCTCATTCTCTTCCTGCACACACGCCAGGAGTCTTGTGATGAAGCAGGGTAGAAAGCCCAGTCTCTAAGGATTATGTGTCCATCTCTGTTGTGTGTGAATTTATCAAGAGGAAATGTTTATTTTGGCTTATGGTCGCTGAGATTTCAATCTGTGACCACATGGCTCTGTTGCTTTGCCCTGTAGCAAGACAGAACATTGTATCAGGTGTGTGTGATGGAGGGCAGTTGCTTACTTCACAGGAAGCAGAAAAAGGGCACTGGGTCTCACTTTCCTCTTTAGAAGTATACCCAATAACCCAGCTTCCTTCTACTAAACCCACCTCCTTCCACCACTTGCCAGTTGGCAACCAAATATTAGACCAGCCAGACACCTAGGCTCATGCCTGTAATCCTAGCTACTCAAAAGGCTCAGAACCAAGGATCACAGTTTGCAGCCTAGCTGAGCAGAAAAGTCTGTGAGACTCATCTCCAATTAACCACCAAAAAGCTGGAAGCGGAGCTGTGGCTTAAGTGGTAGAGTGCTAGCCTTGAACAGAAAAGAAACAAAAAGCTAAAGGACAGTGCCTAGGCCTTGGGTTCAAGCCCAAGTGACAGGAAAAAAAAAGATCTGAATTATAACTCTATACCACTATTTGGGGTCAAGTATAGGATTGAAAAAATAGACTTGACTTGATTTATTTGTCTAACTCAAGACCCTTGCAATTCTTGAAATGTGCATAGCAGTAATTCATGAAAAACAGCTGCCTTGCAGAAAAAGAATACACAATGAGTTAGGAAAGTAGCAGAGGGAGACATTTTCTAACCTTAAGCTAGTTTTCTCTGAAGTTCATGTCTCTGGACAAGGATCCCCAGCTGTGAAGTGGTGATGAAGCTTCCTGATGTTGAAATAAGATGTGTATTTTAATACATCTGGGCCAAAGTGTAGTGACACCAGACACATAATTCATGTTTTCCCAGGTCAGCTATTATGCACCCGTTTTGCTTGCTCCTGGGGACTTGTGCAAATGTCCCTCAAAGAAAGTATAGAATTTTGTGAAACTTTGTGACATTTACAAACCCTACCATCCAAAAGATGATGAGAATTTTGTCAAGTGTAAAATCCCAAACAACAGTAGAAGAGGCTTACCAAGAAGATGTTGTTTCTTTTTTTTTTTTTTTGGCCAGTCCTGGGCCTTGGACTCAGGGCATGAGCACAAAGAAACTGTCCCTGGCTTCTTCCCGCTCAAGGCTAGCACTCTGCCACTTGAGCCACAGCGCCGCTTCTGGCCGTTTTCTATATATGTGGTGCTGGGGAATCGAACCTAGGGCCTCGTGTATCCGAGGCAGGCACTCTTGCCACTAGGCTATATCCCCAGCCCAAGATGTTGTTTCTTAAAGTTGCCTGTACAACAGAATTTTCTGGCAGGATTGTTAAAGAGTTTCTATGTGCAGATTCTCCTTTGTTTACCTTGCATGCTGGGACCACCATATGTTAAGCATGTGCTCTGCTCCTGAACTTGAGCCCCAGACCCCAGATTTGCCTTTAATAGGCCTGGTGTATCATCTAGGCATAGCCAACTTGAGTGCTATCTCAGCCAAGTGGTCCCTGGACCACAGTTTGAGCTCTATGTCTGAAGGACTCTCGTCTTAATGGCTCTCCAGCTTACTGACTATTGTCAGTAAAGTATTGTAGGAAGATTATAAATAATGGCAATAATGTTCAATAGAAGGCTTTCCTTAACACAGAGCAAAAAGACCTGGCCTTGGGCTCAGACTGTATGAGTTTCATTATGGCTGGTTTATTACTTGCAACTTTGGCTGCACTAGGAAATTATATAAAATCTAATAAGGCAAAGGAAGTCAAGCTAAATGTTAGATTTCTCATCTGCTGAGTAGCGATGATGATAATTCTGAACTCAAGTGGTCAGGAGGGTTAAATCTGAGGGAAAGGATGTGGCTCTTACTATGTCTATGGTGGGGTTAATTTTCTTCCTTTGTGATTGACAAGGGAAGAAGAGAGGTTGCTCTGAGTCAATGTAATTTTGTTTATTAATGTACTGCATTATTTGTGCCTCACAGATAGTCTCAAGATATTATGAAGTTCTTACGATTGTGAAAATTAAATGATTATAAGCTTTGCTTTCTTGCAGAAAGCAGTTTCGTGATACTAGCATCAGCAGCGAGTGCTCACAGTATATTATAATATATGTTAATGAGCATTCTCCTTACACTCTTATCCGAGAATAGCACACACGTTAGCCATATAAAGGAACAACCAAACAAAACAGAAGTCACTGTCTGTCACATTTAAATTGCTTCAGTATCTTCAAACCTGCAGCTAGATCCACGAGGGAACTTCTGCCTTTGGAGCTATAGTTGCCATCTGTAATTAAGGATCTTAAGCTTTTCCAACAGTGATGCCAGCGTAGCACACCAAGTGAGTTATTACCCATCTGTAGGTGGGTGCATTTCTCCCTTCACCGAACCTTCTCAAATCTGCAAAATTGATGTTACCTCTAAGAGTGTTTCAACACAAAGATAAGATACATGAAAAGATCATTGTTGGAGAATAGGGAAAAATGTGTACATTGGAATATGTAAGTTAAACTTCATCATTTTTCTTTCTTTCTTTTTGTGCCAGTAACAAGATTGAACTCAAGGCCTTACTCTCTCACTTGCTTGTCAAGTGAGTCAAGGCTGGCTGCTGCTCTACTACTTGAGCCACACCTCTACTTTCAGCTTTGTTTGATGGTTAATTGGAGATAAGTGTCTTACAGACTTTCCTTCCTAGGCTGGCTTTGAACCTGGATCCTCAGATCTCAACCTCCCAGGTAGCTAAGATTATAGACTTGAGCTACCAGTACCCAACCATAGTCTTTTTCCCATTTAGTTACCAGTGAACTATTTCACTGGAGCACTTATTAGTTGTATTGGTTTGTTAGCAGACTTATTTCTACATGCATTGATGTACGCATTGAATTTGAACTTCTTGATTTCCTTGCTTCTCCTGGTTAGACTTATAAAGTATCCTTACTTGGTAAATTTAGAGTAGTCAAAAAGCCTGTGTTACTGGCCTAATCCGAGTTAGCTCTGAAGGTTTCCTATCTCATTGGCTGTTTTACTGTCTCCCAAGATGAACCAGGGCCAGCTTTAGAATTACAGTGTCTCCAAATGACTCTAGTTCAAGTTTCTCTCAACCCAAGGAAACCACAACAAAAAATAGACCAACCCATCTTGTGACTCAGCCCCCACAAGCTCAGCACCAGTGCTGCTTTCCAGCTTTCTGCTAGGAGCCAAACCTTTTGAAATTGTGTTTTGTCCAGGTAGGATATTCGTATGGCTACTGTGATGATGAGAACTCAAAAATTCATTGAAGTACACCGAAGCTCACACTCATATGGAAAAAACTCGGACCCAGGGAACCTTTGCAGTGTTCTATTTCTTTGTTCCTTTGTTTATCTGTGTATGCTACAAAAACTTACAGCAATGAACACACAAAGCAGGCTGGGCTTTTCTGGATATGGATATATATACATATATATATACACATATATTTACATATATTTTATGTAAGTATGTGCGTATATACACACATACATATGTACATCTATGTATATATACAAGCACACAACACATGCATGTATATGTATATGGACAAATATATATACATACACACATGAGCATACATATGTACATATACATACATGTATACGTGTGTGTGTGTGTGTGTGTGTGTGTGTGAGAGAGAGAGAGAGACTGAGGTTTGGACTTACAGATGATTGGCAGGTACTTGAGTGTGACTTGAGTCACACTCTCCCCCAGCCTTTTATACTTAAGTTATTTTTCAGGTAGAATTTCACACAATTCCTAGGCTAATTTCTGTCCTCCTGTCTCTGTTACCTAAGTAGTTAGAACTGCAGAACGCGCGCGCGTGCACGCGCGCGTGTGTGTGTGTGTGTGTGTGAAAAAGAAATATTGCAATATGACTTGAATAGCAATGAATGCTCTGATTAGGTCTCAGTGGCTTTGGGCCTAGATGGCTTCTGCCAGCCGGGCAGAAGAGGAGATGAGCCTTAGTCTTTGCCTTGGGCTCAGACTTTGTCTGCTGTCTCAAGAGTGATTTGGGCTATTATAGAGGCCCTCCCTCTAGCAGATGACACAATCCCCTGTGATTTGTAGAAAAGCTACTGAGGCTCCGGTATCCATTTAGGGAACATTTTTGTTTTTCTGAAGAGACATTATCATTGTTGTTACAGTGACTATTCTTGAGTTGTTGAATGAATAATTCATGTCAATCAAAAAGTACATGACTAAGTCCTCAATGTACCACAGTGTAGATTTAAGGACAGATAGTTCCTCATAAAGTCTTCTCCTTTTTTTAGAGATTTAAAATAGTCAAACTTCTTGTCATAGAGACAGTCTTTAAAGTACCCAGTGTGTAAGTGCTTCCTCTATAGTAAATGTTCAACTCACTGTAGCTATACAGCTCTACAAAGAAGAAGCTAGAGGAGTCTATGGAGATTGAGGGCTGTGTTTACAATTGTTACAGTTATTACAGTTTCCACTTACTGTGTTTCACATCTATGTTTGATCTCCTACAGCCATATCACTAGATGCTAGAGGAAATAATTTATACCTGTTTCTCCATTACTGTCTCAGAAAACATTCATCTAATTTTTTGTTTGTTTCCTTACTTATGTGAAAAGGAAATTTTATATGTATATATGTGTGGGGGCTGAGGATCAAATCTAAGGCCTCACTCATAGAGTGCACCCCTGAGCTATATTCTGAGTGTTAAATCCAGATTTAAGTGAAAGAGTAGATTAAAATACACCAAGGAACAATCCCCATAAATTTAGGAAGGAAAATTGTAGATCTGTCATTAGCATTTTATTTGGCAGATAATATAATAGTTTTGCTAGGAACAATTTTAAATTGAAACTATGGCCTCAAAACATGAGTGCAGCCAATGACCAGGGCTGGATGTGGGGCCTTCATGACTTCCTTGGGCCCAGGAAAATCCGTGTGGACCAGACCAGTTCCTCATTCTGCTGAGCAGTTCGCTATGCTTCTCTGGTGGTTGTTGTGTTCCAGTCATTTCCAATTAACTTGGGCTTGGGACTCTTTATGTTTGTTAGAGTAGAGTAATCCTCTCTCCCTAAGAACTAACACTTGCGCTTTCTAGCTCTTTCCTTCTTTTCTAATTTTATCTCATTTTAAAGTAAACAGATTTTATTCTTCCCATTCAATGAATATTCCGTTGTTTTGTAGTTTGGAGATTTTTTTTTTAATTTTTATTTTTCTGCCAGTCCTGGGCCTTGGACTCAGGGCCTGAGCACTTTCTCTGGCTTCTTTTTGTTCAAGGCTAGCACTCTGCCACTTGAGCCACAGAGCCACTTCTGGCCTTTTCTATATATGTGGTACTAGGGAATCGAACCCAGGGCTTCATGTAAACGAGGCAAGCACTCTTGCCACTAGGCCATATTCCCAGTCCTGGAGAATAATTTTTATCCCTCTCATTTTCAGTGCTGAGGAAAAAATCAAAATGTAGTTGGTTTTTACCTCTGAGTTCTTCAGATAAACAAGAGTGTGATTAGACATGCTTTCTAATTAAAGAACAATGAATAATAATGTGAACCACTGGAGGAGATAATTCTGAAGTATAGTGATAGATCTTTATGTTTTCTTGCTGCTAAAATTATTTATAACTTAGCTTTGAAGAACTTCTCATCTGAAAGGAATTTTTGGTTAGTGCCTTATTTTTCCTTCTTTCTACTAAGTTAAAATTTTCTCTTAAGTCTGAATACCATGTCTGACTTCAGGAGGGAAGAGATGTGGTATTTTTGACTCTAGATCTAGGTTCTCCATGCATGTTGATTAACTTGAGTGTCCTCTTTTTGCTGTTCAATTTGTATTCACTGGCATTATCTCTTGATGTCATTTTTCTCGAAGGAAGACCTAGGATTAGTGCAATGGTTTGATTGTATCCGGTTAATAAGAGGATGTTGATGAAGTGGTAAAGATACCAGTTTGAGTATTGTCTTATTTACTGGAGGTGTTGGAGACCTGTTTTCCCTGTAGTCACCCCATGTAGAGTCCTCTGGTGATGACCCACACAAACAGGTCCGCTTGCCTACATCTGTATTTGACCTGACTGATTTGGGAGTGTCTGAAAACAACCATTGCTGAATCGGAAGCTATTATTCTTCTCGATGGGCAGTCAGATTGTGAATCAGCTATTTCGAGATTTTTCTTTCTTCTTTTTTTTCTTTTTTTCATTTTTTGGTGATAATGTGACTTAAACCAGGACCATATGCATGCTACACACCCACTTTTTACCTTCAGCCATGCCCTAGTCGCTAGCTTGTACTTTGAAATAGGTTCTTGTTAACTCCCCCCACTCCCAGGCTGGCCTCATTTCATGATCCCTCTATGTCTCCTCCCACATAGCTGGGATTGGAGGTAAGAGCCCTTGTGTCTGGCCTAACTGATATTTTAAAGTATTTTTAAAAGAGTTTCCAATGACACTGACAATGTGGCTGTTTGTAATATGGAAATGCCTGGTGGAGCCGTTTTGTTTCTTCTCTGTTTTCTTTCTGAAAAGAGAGTAAGTCTGGAAATATTTTGATAGACATATCATCATTACTGTCCTCATAAACATTAACTCTGCATCCACTATTCCTCCTATCAGAAGTCATCTTCCTCGATGGAAGTACAATACTAAGATCCCTGTAGTGATTTTTATATCCCTCTGATAAAAGGAGAATTTTGTTGGGAAGGGTCATGGGAAAGGTAGCAATCTGAACACTAAAGCAACTAAAGATTTTAGAGGCCCAAACCCTCCAAAGTCACTCACTCTCCTTACATTTCTGGATTCCAGGAAATCTCTAGCTTACATTTTATATTGGTATATATTGCATGTTTATATAACAATGAGTATATGGTAGGTAACATGTAAAATCACATGTATTATATAATCTCTATGGAAGTTTTAGGTCAGATTTGTGATACAGAGTAAGTTCTCATTCTGTATTCTTAGATGTCCACATTTTATCCCAGCTCCATCACCATTCATCATTTTTACTAACAGTATAGACATAGGCATTTTCTTTAGTGTTCTTTAAATTGAGGTTCTTGATCTGTAAAATGTGAGTACCAATGCTAGCCTCATGAGCCTTATGTGAAGTGTATATGTATATAGAGAATGTGAACTGGGATACGGTTGGCCTCATTGTGTTACTGCAAGTGCTTTATTAATGTTACTAATTCTTGAGAGAGTTGGTTTCAGCATACCAAGCCATGGGGGTATGCAGTTCCATTCTAACATTTCCCTAGAGTGGTGGCCTCCCTTCCCTCTTGAATAACTCTACCACTTGGGTTGCCTGAGCCCCACGCCAATCAGCTCGGAGTGGGTGAGACTGTTTTGGTAAAACAGAATCCCTGAAGTCTCTGCAGCTGCCTTGTTTCTACAGATGAGCAATGAAGGTGGCCAAAAATATGGTTTTGGTTTCTATAATAGTGGGAAGCAGCTGTTAGCAGTATAGAGTACAAGTCAAGATCTTAGCCAACTATAAACTATTTATTTTATTTTATTTTATTTTTTGGCCAGTCCTGGGGCTTGGACTCTGGGCCTGAGCACTGTCCCTGGCTTCTATTTGCTCAAGGCCAGCACTCTGCCACTTGAGCCACAGCGCCACTTCTGGCCATTTTCTGTATATGTGGTGCTGGGGAATCGAACCCAGGGCCTCATGTATATGAGGCATGCACTCTTGCCACTAGGCCATATCCCCAGCCCCCCAACTATAAACTTTATAACCAGAAAGAAATTAAATATTATCTGTGGGCTTCAGTTCTTTAAGTAAAAAGAATAATGATAATCCTTACTTCATAGATTCACTTTAAGTTAAATGAGTTATGTATTAATATATACACATTTATATTATATATTATACCTTATGTATAATACATAAGGTATAATACATATTACATGTGTGTTTATGTGCAAATATACATATACATCATATCTATAACATGTATATTTAAACATCTATATGTAGAACTATGAAGATACATGTACACATATAAATATACATACACATATATAAGTATATATACTTTATTTTTAAAGAATAGGTCTTTAAAACCAAACTAGTAACAAGGACATAATCTTAGACAATCTTTTTTAAAAGGTTACTTAGTAAGCTTACACCTACAGATTTTAGAGTGTTTTAAAGTTTGATATATTCAAGTGAAGAAAAATTACATTGCCTTTTGCAGAAAGATTGTACATATTTATAACAAATTTATTTCTGATTTGGAATGATGATTTATTTTTTCTTTGCAAAACAACTGAATAGCTTGATGAAGAAAGTAAAGATTTATAAGGGAGTGATTGTGTTGACTGAGAATTAGATATTTGGGGGAAATGTAAGGGCTTGGAGGGTTCACCTGCACAAATTTCTATTTGGAAATTGGGATAGATGAGCATTGCTTCAATAGCTACTTCTACATCAACAGTCATATGTCCTTTGACCAGCCCATGAAATCTGTTGACTGATTTCAGAGGCACTTGTGATCCTTGCAAGAGGCATACAGAGATGTCTGTCTTTGTGAGAGATTTTCATGGAAATTACTCATTTTGTGTGTCACTGCTGAGCTCCTGGAGTTTCTTATGCTGCACCATTGTTACTTCTTTTGTCAGTGGTTAAAATATAGTCTGGGTATGACCTGATTTATAGTAATTGTAGTAACATTGAAGACATGCTGCTTGTTTTGTATCTCTTGCTTTATTATTCTTCACTGTTTAAGATCTAACCCTCCCTCCATCCCCCTTCCCCCAGGATAGCTTTTTGTTTGTGTGTGCCAGTACTGGGCTTGAACTCAGGGCCTTGCACTCTCACTCAGCTTTTTTTGCTAAGGAATGGAACTCTACCACTTGAGCCACACTGCCACTTCTGGCTTTTTGCTGGTTAATTGGAGATAAATCTCACTGATTTGTTTGCCTAGGCTGACTTCAAACTTTGAGCCTCAGATCTTAGCCTCCTGAGTAGCTAGGATTACAAGCATGGGCCACCAGGGCCCAGCTAGACTGGCTTTTAAGAGCAATTTTATGCTTTTTTGAAGGGCTCCGTATAGAAATTGGTCAAAAACTAAGACAGGAAATATATGCTCTGAAGACTTAGAATGCCGAAAAATTTCATAGCAAAGTGACTTTTGACTAAACCTGCATATTTCAGAAATCTAAAGAAAGGTTAAAGCTTACAGACTTTAAAAGATTTCTGTTGACAGTATTGTGAATAATAAATTTCTTTTTTCATCTGATTCACAATATATGTCTCCACATGTGCCTTAAATGTACTATTATAATACAACCCAAATCTCTGGCACAGAAAAGAGTAAATATTTCTATTATACAAAGATGATCCTTTTACTCGAAAACAACCACTAGAGGTCCATTATTGAACAATGTTTAATGTATTCTTATTTTTAAGATAAAATTGTTTTAAGCATGAGCATAGTATATCATGGTTAAGGTTTTTGTGGTTAATGTTGAGACTAGTTATAAACATTTCAATGTATCATGACTGTTCATCCCAATGCTATTTTGGATGCTAGCTGTGATAGTAATTTTTCATTCATTCACTGTTGCACCAAATATTTTTTGAGTGTCATCTGTTATGTGCCAGAAGCTTCCCTGATTCTCTGTTATTTCTAAGCCTCTAGCATCTATATGAAGTAGGTGTTATCTCCTGGTTTGCACAGAATGAAACTTTACCTTCAGGAGTTAAATGATTTGTCTGACAAGATAAAGAGAGCAGCTAGGTGCTGGTGGCTCACACCTGTAACCTTAGCTATTCTGGAGGCTGAGATCTGAGAACTGGTGTTAAAAGCCAGCTGGGACGGGAAAGGCTGTAAGAGTCTTATCACCATTTAACAGCAAGAAAACTGGAAGTGGCACTGTGGCTCAATGTAGTAGAGCACTAGGTTTGAACACAAAAGCTCCGGGACAGTGCTCAGGCCCTGAGTTCAGGCCCCACAAGTGACAAAAACAAAAACAAAAAAGATACAGAGAGCAAATATAGATTTGGAATTTGAACTCAGGACTATTTAATCCCAAAATTTTTTGCCATTATCATTACTGTACTACTTTAAACTTCAAAAACAGTTCCTTTTCATTTCTCTCTGTGTGTGTGTGTGTGTGTGTGTGTGTGTGTGTGTGTGTGTGTGAATTGGACTCAGGGCCTTGCACATTGCTAGGCAAGCAGTCTACCACTTGAACCTTCTACTTCTTTAGTTTTGTGTTTGAGGCGAGGTCTTACTAACTTTCCCTGCAGCTGGCTTTGCGCTTTACTATACTCCTACCTCTTCAGGTTGCTGGGGTTACAGGAATACACTACCACACCTGGATGAAAAGGTCCCTCCAACCTTACACCTTATCTAGTCATATTCATCATGGTGTTTTTTTCTTTGTTAAATGACTGAATATTAGTAATACACAGTCCACACAGGTCCCTCGTATCTGGCACATAATTAGATACTATTTGAAATTTGAAAATTAACTGATGGGTAGATGTTAGTGAATGTAGACCTAATCTGTCATTTTCAGGTGAGCACCAGTAGACACACATCACTCACCCAAAGAACACTAAAATGAAATGCTGGGTAAGATGATGTTTTTGTGTACTTGGGAGTGTGTCTTGATGAGGTATATTCAACATTAACCAATAGTTTGATTTACAAAACTGAAAAGTAAATTACTGCCTGGTAGCTTCTATATTAGCCAATTATTGAAAAGTTTTATGTTTAAGAAAATAGAAAACTACTGTGTATGGTCTCTGTGTTATTAAAATCTCAATAAATTCAGCAATCATTTAATGCTTCCACAAAGATTTAACATTGTCCTTATTCATAATGTTCTATTTTTAATATTTGAGAGGCCTATAGACTATAAACCGCATGTCTGTCTCCATTTTTTAGCTCCTGTTTTAGCAAATATTTGCCCTGACAGATGTAGTGTGCATTGTGTGAGTGCCTTGTGTGGAAACAGAAAGGCTCCTGTGGAGAGTATCCCTGGGTGCCTCCGATCGCAGCTAGTGAAGCGAAGTGCAGCAAGACCGGAGCCTGCCCCAGCCTTTGAGCTCAGAGCTGAGGCCTCCTCTGCCTTGTCTCTATTTTGGTCATTTCATGGTCCAGCCTTAGCAGCAAGGGTTGAATTATTCAGCATCCTATTTTTTTTTTATATATATAGTTGTTCCTTTTTCTCTTGAGTGCATTGCCTCTCCATGAATCCAGCTCAGGCCTTATATTCTGTTTACCCTGGGAGGTGGGGAGCAAGGAGCCATGACATTACTTGTAAAGAAAAAGACATGTTAATGAGTACAGCTTTTTCTAATTATGTCCCTCCAAATAATAGATATTAATAAGACTGTTATCTTTCTTAGAAACACTGACCATTTGTGAAATGCTGGTTTAAGGTATTACTACCTGTTTTATTGTTAACCGTAGTTTACATACCAGTTAAGATGATACTAACATGGAACTATGTTACTATGCTTCCATATTTTCTCATCAGAACATTGTAACTCACAGGGAAGGTGTTTAATCACCCCAGCCCTGGCCCCTTCCTCTCTAAACGGAGACAAAGAGCTTGATTGCTCTTCTAGAGTAATACTTCAACACTCAGAAACATGTCCAACTTATTCAACTCAGAAATAAATCTAATGACCTACTTTAGTTGGCCTTGATTATGTCCCCCTTGAATTCATGCATATTAATTTTGGGAGGGGGATGACTTCTAATGTGACATCTTTGAAACTAGATTTTGCTTTTACTGACTAAGTACTGTTATTCACCAGTGTATCAAAAAGCCCGGCAATGGAGTGAACAATTTAACAAAATGCCAGGTGTGAGATCCATGCTGGGCCTCAGAAGGCAAAACAAAGACCAGACTGAGAATTCCCAACTGCTTTCAACCCTGCATATACTAACTAAACTAACTGGCTAAACTAACTGATGTTTGTACGGCACTCTGCAGACAGTAAGATTCCACTCCTTAGGATTTTCTTAAGTTGAAGAGTGAAAAAAATCTGTGGAGGGAATTATCAACAACAGCTCAGGTAAATTTATTCAGTTCAAGGAAGGGATGAGTCATGTTTTGGATGTTGGCCGGACCAGTGATTGCCTTGAACTTGAAAGTAAACAAGTCTCTATCCCATTTGATTGACAGGTGTCCCCTCGCAGAGGTGTCCACAGCACATTGCCCTGCAGAGTCTCTTGAGGACCCTGAAGCAAAGGACACATAGGTGGCTTGTGTCTTCTTTAAAAACAACAACCAAAAAAAGAGTTTGGAAAATCTAAGGAACTAGCCTCTGCTCTAGAGACATATTTGCCCTTGATTTGTTGTAGCCTATCAATAGTTGATAACTAAGGGATTGGTTAAGGATTTTTGCAAAGAAAATAAAAAGGGAGTAGCTGAGATGTGGGGCAGGTAGAACCACACTGAAAAGGGGAGAGCATGGATCTGGTTCTATCTTGCTTTAGTTTACTGAGCCATCTGAGTGGCTTACAATCTCTTTGAAGACATTTGCCTGCATTTTCTGCCAGTGCACCGAGAATGCAGCCAGTTATAGCACTAGACAATGATAGTTTTGCTAGAAACAAGTTGTGTGTCTTACCAAAAACAACTGTTGGGGGTTTGTTGTTGTTTTCTCCCCAAAGCGTAACATGAGTCATTTTCCCTGTAATTTTCCCCCTCTTATCAAACCCTATAATTTTATTGTAATAATTCAGTGTGGCATGTCAGTTGATACAATCAGAACTGACATCCACTCTAAGCAAACAGATTGCCTGCTAATTTGCCAAACAAGCGGGTTCGGAGTTTCTGCTTCATACTTAATAAATTTTGTGGAATTTGCATCAAAAAGAAAAGGGCCAGATCTATTCGCTTTAATATTCCTTCTTATTTGTAAATAGGGCCAGGAGAAAGGTTTTATGTAACTGTTTCTCAGCTTGGAGGGAAAGGCAGACCACCAGGAAGCCCATCAGGAGAGGATTGACAGTGCGTGACAATGTGCTCAGAACCTGCAGGAAGAGCCAGACTAGGTTAACTATGAGGGCATGTAGCCATTTGATAGGGAAGCTGGTGGGAACCCAAATATGTCACTGGCTTATTTGCATATTCAATAAGTACAGGCTGAGTAACCCTTATTTGAAATAGTTGGGACCAGAAATGAATGAAAGAATTAATCAACCAATCTATGTGTCTGTCTATCTATTGATCTATGATGCCAGCACTGGGTCTTAATGGTGTTCTACCACTTTAGGCATGCCTCCAGTCTGACATTTTGCTGGTTAATTGGGAAGGGAGTCTTGAGATTTTTCTTCTTGACTCTGTCCACCATAAAGTGAGTAGTCTGCTATGTAGTCCTACCTCCATCTCGCTTTTTCTTGCCCCAGGCTCAGAATCCAGGCCTGTGCGACTGTGAACCAAATAAACACTTTCCCCCTCTAAGTAAGGCATTCTGTCAGATATTTTGTCAAAACAAGTCTAACACAAGTGTTAAGACAGAGATGGTGCTAAATGTGCGTATGTGTGTGGGAAAACAGTGTATCTAGGCCTCTGTATAATAGGCATGTACTGAGGGCTGCGGGATGTGCCCCACAAAATGAGGTGGGTAATGTGCTATTTCAGTGAAAAGAAAGGAAAAAAGAAATTTCTGGCTCTTGGCAAACATTTTACAAATAATATTTTGAAATATAATTAACTGGCAAATTGGGGACTTCCCATACTCCGGTTTTAACTTTCAATCAACGGATTTTATGTGCCACTAGCAAATGTTAGTTATCTCTGCTAGTAGAAATATGTAGCAGAGCAACTGTATCTATTTTGTTGCTGAGTTTTAAAAATGTCTGTCTTGTTAACTGTTAGATTCCTAAACTCCTGCTAGCTGATATCCAGTCGAGGACAATAGTCTAACCACTGCTGTAGATGAGACTGTTGGAAATTTATTGTGGAACTTTTTTTTTTTCTGGAAGTGGTGTGTGTTCATCTTCCTTTCGATGATGGTATCTTTTTTTTTTTTTTTTGCTACTGGAAAAAATAAATAAAATTTATGGGGAAATTAATTTGAGGAATAACTGGTGTCAGGAATCAGCTGATTTCTCTTTCATCCTGTGATGTCTAGCCTGAAAAATTATCTCACTGGCATAAGTAGAGTGTAAGGCAAATAAGAATTCCCAAGTGCCTTCCTAGAGCACAGATAGCCAGTGTGTCTCCTTAGTTGTGAGATGTTGATCCTTCTTTCATTTCTTATGGAGAGATGGGGGGGAGGAGAAAGAAGCAAGCAAGCAAACAAACAGGTTGCATGGTGTCCCTCATTTGTGGTAACTAGATTGTGCCTATACATCTACAGGTAAACACACTGGACAGTGAAAAACAAAACACAGTGGGTCATGATGATTTACATCTCTAGGCATTCACATAGAGTGAGATCAAAGGAGGATATTCTTAGGAGAGGAACACAAAGTCATAATAGCTATGTGCAGCCAATTATATAAAATAATATTTATCAAAATCAGTTCTAGAAAATGGAAACAAGAGATTTTGTTCTTTGTTTTGGTTTTCTTTTCCTTTTGTCTTATTTGTTCATTTATCCGTCTTTGGGAGGGCAAGGTGGGGGACACCTCTAGGGTGGGGCAAAGGGTGAACAAATGTGGCAGTGGTATTCACGAGACATTATGTTGAAAATGAACTATACAACTGTGGGTGAGGACAGGATGGAAAAACTGGGAGAGAGTGAGAGAACGTGTGACACTGTCCAGAAAGAAATGTATTCATGACCTGACTTATGTAACTGTAACCTCAGTGTACATCACCTTTATAATAACTTTTGAAAATGTCAAAAAATAAAAGCACACTCTCAACAACGCCCATGGTGTTTACCTTACACATGCAGTCTGGGCAGGGAAGGAAGGCAGCACCATTTATAGAGTACTGAGCATCAACACAGAAGCATAATAGAAGTGCCATGATCTATCTCTCAGTCTAAACCCGGTCATTTCTACTGTTCTGAGCTAGAGTTGGGGCTCATTCAAGGACCAGTAGTCCAAAGTACTTGGCCAGGCAACTAAACAACTTTATGTTCCTGTATGAATTTAAGTTCACATGGCTAGGAATTTAGAGTCTAATCAAGATAACTTTGGTCTGTATATTTGTTTGACTGTTTCTATCTCCAGATGGAGAGCTAGGATTTGATAGATTGAGGGCAGAGACTCATGAAAGGAAGCTAAACCAGATCAAGCCACTGACCTGTAATCTAAGTGTTAGTTCTATCGGATCAGGGTAAATGTCATTTCTGTACTCTTAAGATACTCCCAGAGCATCCTGTACTGTTTTAATATCAGTCTTCATGGTCAAATGTGTATGTTCCATTACCGACCTTATCTCTAGAGCAAGTACTGGCCATGTCTTTGTGGATAGTACTAGACAGTACACATTACACATTTTGTGGGCTGTACAGTATGTGTTGTTGCAATATTGTTCTGCCTCTGTAGCATAAAAGTACCCTTAGCAACAAGAAAATGAAAGTGGTATGTTTGTATTGTAATTAAAACCTTATAAAATTAAAAAAGGAAAAAACTTTTCTGGTCGGATACAGGTGGCTCATGCCTGGAATCCTAGCTACTCAGGAGGCTCGAAGCCAGCCTGAGCAGAAAAGTACTGGTGAGATTCTTATCTCTAATTAACCACTCAAAAACAGGAAGTAGAGCTGTGGCTCAAAGTGGTAGAGTGCTAACCTTGAGCAAACGAGCTCAGGCACGGCACCCAGGCCTTGAGTTCAAGACCCATGACCAACACATACAAAAAAAAAATCCTCTCACTTTTGTACAACTCAGACATTTCAAAAACCTACAAAAATAGATGTACATAGGGTCTTAGCTATTGTGTTGTAGCTCAGTAAATTCTGAGTAATGGCTTGGTGTCACCTGTGGAGAGGGATCACAGGTATGGTAGGAATGAGATGTGGATCTGGTGAATATTCATCTCTGAATTTTGGGCTCCCAAAATAATCCTTGGACCAATAGTATCCACTGTATCTGTGAGTTTTGTTAGTCAGAATATCTTACTGCCCTAAGAACCTTGCTTCCACTCCTGTCTGGGTTTGCCTGGGCACTGGCTTTTTGGATCAACATGCTGCTGTAGTTGTCTTCTTGTCAGGAACATGGTTTCCTGAGGTTGAAGGGGATGGTAGTGTGTAGGCTACCCTCTGTGGTAGCAGTGGGTCCTTAGCTACTGAGGAACATCTGCTCTTGAATATTCTTTTCCTAGTGATTGCAGAAGGAAATAAGTGTGATGAACTAGGTGGCAGTATTCTGTGGTACTTTGTTTCATTTTATCTTTATGCTGATACCGGGGCTTGAACTTAGGACCTGGGCACTGTCCCTGAGCTTTTTTGCTCAAGGCTAGTGTTCTACCACTTGAGCTACACCTCCACTGATAGCTTTTTGGTGGTTAATTGGAGATACGTGTCTCATGGAGTTTCCTGGACAGGCTAGCTTCCTCCTGTGATCTCAGCTTCACTAGGATGATAGGTGTGAACCATCAGAGCCTGACAATGCTCTCTGTTTTAAAAATGTTTTCAATTTTTTAAAAAAGCCCAAATATACTTGTTTGGAAGACTTACTTCAGGTGAATGCTTACTACCTCCATGTCTGTGATTTGACTGACAGAGGTCTTTGGCTTGTCTGCTATCTCTTCTGGCATTGTCAGCCTGAAGGATTTCGAAGCAGGGTGAGGTTTGGCCTGCTTGCTCTTAGTTCCTTCTTTTTGTGCTCTTTCAGTAAAGCCTGGGACTGTGGCTGGAAAAGGGAATTATGCAAAAGTCTAGGAGAGCTGTTGTAACTGGTTTTGTGCCGCTGTTGTCTGCAGCTTTGGATTAGGAAGTTCCTAGTATTTCATGCTGCTTCCTCTTTTCTATGCTTCCTCTCCGTCCATTTCCCACATGGCTGACACAGAGTTCATGTCCAAGCAAACCTCGTTTGTTGAACAGACTTGTTCATAGCAAACGCTCCCAGAATTCTTATTTGCTGTCCAAGCTGAATTCCAAACAGTTCTTCCAGCGATAGAAGATTTTTTTGTGTGTAAGGGGTGCTGTAAAACGAAAAACCCTCAGCACCTCCCCACTGTGTACATGGCGGCAGCTGGAAAGCCTAATTATAGTCTAGGAGGCCCCTTAGGAATTAGCAAAGGCCTGAAGTAAATGACAGCTGTTTGCTTTGGGCACTAGGGAGGCAAAGTGCATGGAGAATAAAAATAAAGTGTCCTGTCCAGCATATGCTAGCTGTAGCTACTTGTGAAAAATCACTCTGCTTAAGTGTTAGTAATATTAGATTGATGATCAATTACTGAAATAGTGTTGGCACTAGAGCTCTAGGAGGAAAGAGACACATGCATTTGTAGTTGAGAATTGTGTGTTTAAAGCGTTGGACTATTCAGTACATGTCTATTTACTGATAGCACAGTGAACAAATATATACATATAATCTGGAATATCAGAATAATGTGGGTGCAGCTGCACCCTTTCTGTCTGCTTTAACGGATTGTAGGACCAAGGAAACCCCATCTTCTCGTCAGAAACATATGGGTAAGAAACATTCCATCTGTTTTTTCCTCAGATTTTTTTTTAAAATAAACCCCTCAAGCACCAAAGTCATACTAAGAAAGCGATAATGATACTTTGGAATGAATACAATACTGAACCTTAGCAGTTTCCTAAGTAGTTCATTTGAAAGTTGTTCCTTTGTCTTTCCTTAACGTATGGACATTTTTTGATTAAATAGAAATGAATACATTAACAGTAGCCTATGCAAACGAGGGTAGGTTTGCAAGTTTGTCTTTTTTCTTTAATTGAGGAGGAGGAAAGCAGTTTGGAAATCACAGCAATAATTATTTGCAGGTGGAGGAAGAAAGCATAGTTTAAGAATCATCCTGATCTTCAGCCTTTTTTTTTTTTACACTATATATGATGCTCTATCTTATTTTGGCGATAGTTTGAAATTACTCATAAAAATGTGCTTGGACATTTGTATCCCATTTGGAATGGCTGTCACATAGGAAAATGTATGGCAACTTAGCATTCTGTGTTCCTTTGTTGTAAAGGGAAGATGAACCTCACGCCATAAGCAAGTATTACCAGATGTTCTGGCGTTCTGTTTCAATTAAGTTGGGACAGGAAGGAGCAAGAAGCATTTCATACTGAAATAATCACCGCAAAAGGGTTGATGTCATCCCTGTCGCTGTTAAGGGTTGTAATTTAATATACAAGACACCCCAGGAGAAATGTGCATTTTCTTCCACGTTTTTAACCTTATAATTATGCTTTTCCCTCTGTGTTAACATGGCCAAGGGCATTATTACTTGTTTTAATTGATGTGAATTTCAACTTGGCTGGATTATATTTTGTCTTCCAATTTCTGTTGGGAACATCTATTTATGATCCTGATTTAGGGTTAGGCATGTAGCTCAGTGGTGGAAGGTTTGCCTAGCATCTGTAAAGCCCTGATTTCCATCCCCAGAACTGCAAAAAGAAAAAGGAAATTATCTTGATTTTCTGCTCTGAATGAGCTATAATGACTCTAAGACACTACATTCTATACATACTAGTGTAGCAACATGAAATATATACACACAATATACATACATAATGCCTGATATCTGAGTATTTAATATGTGCCAGATTCTTTATAAATTATATGAATTATTAATAACTCAAGGCTTAGTGCCTTACCTAAAGTCACACACTAATTGTGGTGTCTTGAATCCAAACAGTCTGTGGCCAGGGACTAGATCCCACCCTCAGTGTCATCTGAGTTCTGTAGTAGCTGGAGGCTAGTGAGTGGATGAGTAAGCTCCTGATGTAGTCACAAAATAGGACCCATGAAGGTCTAAATGGGAGAAAAGAACTCTTCATTTCCTGAGCTGCCTCCCCAACCTTTCTCGTTTTCTAAGTACTTCAAATTTAGTGTTAACATAATCATCTTTTCTCTCTTTATAACAGACATGTGGCCTTCTCTGGCATAGTCCACTAGTGGGGATTTTCCCTGTTGTAGCAACCTTCACACCTCTTTTTGTTTGTTTGGTTGGTTGTTTTTTGCCAGTCCTGGAGCTTGGACTCAGGGCCTGAGCACTGTCCCTGGCTTCTTTTTGCTTAAGGCTAGCACTCTCCCTCTTGAGCCACAGCGCCACTTCCAGTATTTTCTGTTTATGTGGTGCTCAGGAATAGAACCCAGGGCTTCATGCATGCTAGGCAAGCACTCTACCACTAAGCCACATTCCCAGTCCCCTTCACACCTCTTTTAAAGGCGCTTAAAGAGCAAAAGTTCACTTCTTGCTTGAACTGTGTGTGTGTGTCATGGCACTGACAGCCAAAAGACCCAAGCTGAAGGACATGTGATCTTACTGTCCACCTGAGGAGATAGGAGAGGGAGAAGTTCTTGTGGAGACAGCAAAGTGACTGTCCACAGCTACCTTCCCTCACCAAGAGGAAAGTGCCCATGCCACCCACTAGATGCCCCTCCCTGTGCCCACTCTACGCTGTTTTCCTCATCCTTCCACTTCATCTCTAGATTCTCTGTGGAGTTTGCTTAGTGGTGACTCCTGCGTTTTTGTATAAGTGGGGCTTAGCCAGGTAAACGATTTAGAAGTTGGGAACTTGAAAGATTCATCTTAAAGATGCTTCGGTATAACCCATTTTATTTAGTGTGTTTGTCCTAGGGCTTGAACTCAGGGTCTGGGCTCTGTCCCTGGGCTTCTTCAAACTGTGATCCACAGATCTCAGCTTCCTGAGCAGCTAGTATTACAGGCATGAGCCACCAGCACCTGACTTGTCTGAAACCATTGTTAACTTTGATGAAGATGATGATGGTGGTGGTGGTGAGGGTAACTTGTGGTGGGAGGGAGTTAGGATTCCCAGAGGGTGATAGGAAAGCTTTCTATCCTTCATGTCTCCCCAAATGCTTCTTAATTTCTAGTGTAGTTCCATTCTGGCCTTGGTCTCCTTTCTCCTAGATCATTATTATGTGCTCTCCACTGCTCTTCCTTTCTTTAGTTTGACCCCTGTTCTTCTCCCTAATCCATTCTCTGCTTTCTAGCCAGGATTATGTGTCTAGAACAACAGTTTGACCTTACTACTCCATACCTTAAAACCTTAATGAACTGGTCCTCCATTGTTCTGAATGTGAACAGAGTGATTGGCTCTCATGAATCTCTGTATCACCATCTCGAACCCTCCACTAGGACCAGCAGCAACAAGGAGCACTTTTTCTTCTCGTTACTGTCTTTTTGGGGTCTTAGATGTCACTTTCTCGTGAATTATTATTATTATTATTACTATTATCTCTAATAAAGTGACATGGTTCTTTCCTGTGTCTTGTACCAGAGTTTCTTCTTCTCCTAGTGTTACACAGATGTGGTCCACAGCCTATTTACTTGATATGTGCTTAAACTATCTAGGATTTGTGTGTGAGAATTTATTTGCACATCTTTTTTCCTCATTGTTCTGTTCCCAGCATTCTCATAGTGTTGTTATTGTGTTAGATACATGGCAGTATCAGCAAATCTAAAGACCTCTAATGCTCCTTCCCTGTCTGTTTCCATTCATGAATGAATTTGACCAGAAAGAAAATTCTAACTCCATCTAATACTTGTGTCACTAAAAGTTATTCTAAAATATTACTCATGTAGTCTTTTGAAACTACTTTGGGGAAAATTAATTTTCTCCACTCTAGGGTTCCCATGAGCTTTTCATTTCCCTTCCTGACATACACTTTTTTTTTTTTTTTTGGTTCCAGTACTAAGGCTTGAACTCAAGGCCTTGTGCTGTCCCTTAGCTTTTATACTCATGGCTGGTACTCTACCACTTGAGTTACAATTCCACTTCCAGATGACTTTTGATGGTTAATTTGAGATAAGGGTATCATGGACTTTTATGCCTGTGCTAACTTTGAACTTCAGTCCTAAAGTCTAGGTTTCCTGAGGAGCTAGTATTGTAGATGTGAGTCATTGGCTCATATTTCCACGTTAAGCATTCTGTATCTACCTGGAAATTTGGGATGATAAAGTTGGGATATCACTGTAAAATGCACTGGCAGTCATCTTTTTGAAATTAGTTGTATCTCAAAGTTTTATAAGTAAGTGTAGAAAACTCTACAAATCGTTTTTAGTTCATTATTATGAAATACAGATTCAGTTTTTGGCCAAAAATCTTGGTTTGTTAGTCTCATTACGAAAAAAAACAAATTGGAACCAAAGCCAAGTTCCTTTTCTTCAAAGAAGGAATCCAAGTTTTGAATCCTTTGAGCCTTTACTAATAAGAGAAAGTTGGATATACATTACAAGAAAGCCCACAGCTTTAAAACATGAGGTTCAATACCTTTATCCATCTCTGCACTGCTTCTTTGAGATAGTTTTTCAAAGGCAATATTGGACAGAAGTCAAGTTAATTCAATTGAATTTCACACATTTTTTCCCTCCTCTTGTGATGAAAGTCCTGATTCTTGGATCCAACTTAGGAAAAGATGCCCAGTGGACAGGAAAAGTAAGAGGAGAGTTCATCCTCCTCCTCCATCTGCCTCTGCCCAGGGAGGAGGGGAACGTCTTTGGTTTCTTGTGCTTTCACAGGTTAACAGAGCTTCTGGAATAGAGACTGACTGTGACTCTGAATGGCTCTCACTTTAGTAAAGCAACAGGACATGGGTGCAGTTGTTTCATATACTTTACCTCCTTTTAATTTCTTAGAAGACTGATATTTACAATGACATTTAATTCCTTATTTGCCCAAATGGCAAGTGGAGCAAACATTTAAGATGGAAAAGCTAATCTACATTTAATAGTTTTATCACATAAAATTTGAAGGCCATGTACTTTGAAGTGACTACTAAATTAATTTGTTCACTATCTAAATAGAAGGAAAATGTAAACTTGTTCAGAATCATTATTCAGAAAGCTAAAAACTGTTCCATGCTGAGGAAAAACCTGGGATCCAGCTCGACACTGGCCAATGACTGGAGAGTAGAGTGTTCTGAGAATGTGGATGTTGCCCCTCAAGTGATGGTAAGGGACTCCACAAAGTGCCTTGGAAATTGCCTTGGTTTTGTGTCATGGATGATGCTTCACCTTGGTTCCTAGAGAAACAGCCTGGTTGCTCAGAGCCTCTCGTTACTCAGTGTGGTGGGACAAATGTGTCTGGCCCTGAGCACAGGCCTGCTGGTGGACCAGAAGTCATCAGGGGCAGATGTTTTCTGAGTCCCCAACCCTTTTACAATGAAATTAAGCAGTGTATGTGTTGTTTAACATCAATACCTTTCTTGAGATGAAAAAGTTCTTTGTCCATTTTCATGGTGACCATAAAACCAATATTGCAATGTTGCTTTTCCTGATTCCCATATTAAATACACACATATTTAATGTATGTAGTATGTAAGCATGTTTTTTTTTGGCTTTTTTTTTTTTTTTGCCAGTCCTGGGCTTGGACTCAGGGCCTGAGCACTGTCCCTGGCTTCTTCCCACTCAAGGCTAGCACTCTGCCACTTGAGCCACAGCGCCACTTCTGGCCATTTTCTGTATATGTGGTGCTGGGGAATCGAACCCAGGGCCTCATGTATACGAGGCAAGCACTCTAGCCACTAGGCCATATCCCCAGCCCCCTAATGTATGTAGTATGAAGCATTCTAGTAGTGCAGGTGACTTCTGGCCTGGGTCTAGGCTAGTAGTTAGCTGTTGGTCACTTATTTACATGTATTCAGCTATTTTAGCGATTATAGTATATAACATGTCCAATAATAAAACTCAACAGCAGGCCCAATTGAAAATATGAATCTCAGAACCTCAGACCTATATATTCATCCAACAGTATCCATGAGGGAATTATTATAGGACTCTACCCACCCCAAGGATACATAGAGGTGTCTCTGTGAGGTAGCCTCTCTAGATTAAGCTTATGTAACCAGAAGCCATTTTTTCCTTTCTATTTCCCATGATTCCTTGTAGATTAGAGTGATTCTAAAGCAATATAGTATGGAACAGGAGGATGAATGTCTTTATTCCCACTATTGTTCTTCCTAGGGCATTAACTGTTCCTTCAGAACCTTGCTGCCTATGGGAAACCACCACACCTTTGATGAGCAAATCAGAGTTCAGTGCCCACAGGAACGGACACCTCAGTGCAGTCATTGAACAAATAATCTTCCATCCTGAGGAAATCAGCATTCACTCGGGAAGTTGTGAGGAGACTGGTTGGGGCCAGCTTTGCCAATAGGCAAAGTAGCCTCCTTAAACAGTCTTGGAAATGTTCTCAGAAAGTCACAAGGCACTGGGTGCCAGTGTCTCACACCTGTACTCCTATCTACTTGAAAACTTGAGATCTGAGAACCAAGGTTTGATGCCGGCCTGGGGAGAAAAGTTCATGAGTCTCTTATCTCCAAGTAACCACCAGAAAACCAGCAGCAGAGGTGTGATTCAAGTAGTACAAGACCCGCCTTGAGTGAAAAAGCTAAGGGATAGTGCCCAGGCCCAAAGTTCAAGTCCCAGCACAGGCACAAAAAGCAAAAAGGGAGGAAGGGAGGGAAGGAGGGAGGGTGGGAGGGAGGGGAGGAATCCTAAAAGAAATCCCTATTATAAACAAATCCTCTCAAGTAAACATAAAATCAATTGACTGCTATGACGTTTATAAGGAATTTCTTAACGTGATACCAATGCATCTTTATAGAATTGTGTATGTGTATATGTATGTATTAATGAATGAATGAATGTATGTATGTATGTATGTATGTATATATGGGTCATACTTATCCTCGCTAAGTACATTAAGCAGATGTTCTGCCACTGAGCCATGACCAGGCCTTTCCTTGTCACTTCGCTTACTTTCCAGGGTGTCTTCCTACTAGACTGCAGTCAGCCTCTGCTAGGTTGAGAGGCTGCTCAGCACTTGCAGGCTGATGGCACAGATTCAAACCCTTGGGAGCATCTTTGTTCTCACAGTCACACCCTGTGTGCTGGCCTTTTGATGGTTCCACTGTTTACCTGGTCTTGGTATCCCAGACTTACATATACATATACATCAAACAAGGGATTTTTACTAGAGGATCTTACATGTAAGAAGCAAATACTGGGTGATACACAATGAGGGACTATGTTTGGCCAATAGAAAAAAAGGAAAAGAATATTTTCCAGAAGCTCTGGAAGAAACAAGATTTCAGTGGGCTATATATCTTTTATAGGATTGAACAACATTAATCTAAAAATGATGCTGTTGTTAATCATCTTCTTTTCCTCATCACCAGGGAGAGAACATAGCTTGCAAGGTGGAGCAGATTTTGTTTGAACTTGCCCTGGGAAGCTAAATGAAGACAAACTATTTATCTTATCAGATAGGAGCTAGGCTGTGGTAATTATAATTTTTATAGCTATGATTCCAATGCTTAGAAAATTTATTTTCATTGTCTTCCTGGCTAACCAAGGGCGTCTTTGTCACATGTCACCTTTGTCTAAACTCTTTTTCCTTATCTTCTTCCTGAGAAAGTCCTTGGGTAAGATAATTATCTCTCAAGCTCAGATTTTCAGCAGAGCTCATATAAGTACTGTAGTGGAAATGACAAGCGCACAACAATGATAGATGCTACTATTATTTTTTTTGACAGAGTGGAAAGGAGAGAGTTCAGCCTGTTTCCTAATTTGGTTTATTAATTGTGATTGTGTGAGCACTAGTGATTGTTAGGGCCTAGACAGTTCTAAAGGCAGAGGTTACTTTTCATTAGTTTTAAAGAACTTGGCCCAACTCATCATTTGAGTTTAATAAAATGCTTACAGTTTACTCTCACTGAGACTGGCATAAATTCTAGCCACGAGTCAGGAGGAACCAGTCTCCTAGCTTAAAAATAGCCAAGGCCTGTTAGTCAATGTCTTGACCTTTGTTGTACTTTATTAAATACTTTCCTGTGTTCATCAATTATATGCCATGCTCATCAATTGAAAGAGTTAGATATTTTCTCTATATTAAATGACTAACAAGTTCACCCAGCTGTTAGCAACAGTTATTAAACTTTGCACATAGTCTTAGTCTGTTAGGTATTCTTCCCTTGAAGATCAGTGATTGATGGCAATTGGCAAGAAATTTAATACACTATTTTATTCCCTTCATAACATCTTGATAATGGCCTTTTTGATTTATTGTTAATCTTCTTTGAAGACAAGGCTAATACACAGTTGCTTAATGCCTCATATCATCTAGTAGGTTATATTATGCTTCTTGAATATAGCATTTATTTCCTTTGCTCTCTCTCCCCCTACACCTCCTTCCCTCTTCTTTCACTTTCTCCATATCCTTTCTCTTTCTGTCTTTCCCTCGCTCTCTTTGTCTGTCTCTTTCTTACTCTCCCATCTTTATTATCTTTCTGTTGCTGTCTTTCTTTTTGTCTTTATCTCTGCCTCTCTCTCTCTCTCTTCTCTCATGGTTCTGTAGTCCTCAGGCAAGTAATAATCCACCTATAGCAGAACCTCCTTCATAATGAGGTTATATAAGGACCACCAGGGTCAGGATTTATGATGGACAAGTCATTCTTTCAAATACTTTTCTGGATAGTAAAGACACTTCTACCATTTTGACTTTACACAGAATGGAGATGTATGTGAAAAAGGCATGTTCGACATGAGAAGGGGATACTGTATTAGTATACAGATAGTTTTAATGCCAGCTACACCCAGAAGTATGATCTTAGTTGGCCTCATTTAGCCCCACTATGTAAATTCACCTTCAGGTCCCAATCATTTGAGAGCAAACCTTAGGGGACAGAGCTTGGATGAGTGAGTTGTGGCAGTTTTTAATACTCAGAATAAGGAGACTTTCAAGCTGTCTCTCAGCCTTAAGAGAAGGCCTAAGGAAGAAATCCAAGTTGAGGAAAGGTCTATGATTCTACAATCTGTCTGAAGGATATTGTTCTAATCTCATCCCAAGATCTTAGTCAAGATCTTTGATATGCCCTTCCTTCATAGTGGACCAGGACTTCTTTTAAACCTAGACTTTTCCCCAGCCTCCTGTTCTATTAAAGATTCACTCACATTAGTCAACTTCTCCGGAACTTTCTGAGAAATTAATATGAAAATCAATAGCAATAGTAACTAATTTATTGAGTATCGTTATATGCGAAGTATCTTATATTCATCATCTCTGATCCTTACAATAACCTCAGATAGATTAGTTAGGTCATTGCAGTTTAAGAATCTGAAGTTTGTGAAGTCACGTTGCTCCATTGTGTACAACGATTAACTAGTGGAGCTAGAATTCCCCCATGTCTGTCAGACAGCGGTGCCCAGGCTCCACCTAGTTGGACTCTTCTTTTGAATAATGAGTCTACAAAGTTTTGGAAACATGTCTATGCTAGTGCCATATTATCTAGAATTTCTTGCAGTAAAAAGCACAAGTGAAAATAGCTCTTTAGGAATTTATCAAATGGGTGTTGTAAGTCAGCAGGCATCATCTAATGAATGTTTTTTAAGTGTCTACCACTCACTAGTCACAGTCCTGAAAAACTCACATATTACTGAACACCTGCCACATTGAGAACACAGCAGTGAATATAACAGATAACCCCCCCCACACACACACACACACTAACACATGCACACACCTACCCAGGCTTAAAACCATCAGTTGAGCAACACAGATAAGAACCAAATGACATTATAGAAATATTTAATATAATGGGTTAGTGGTAAGTGTTCTGAAGAACTCAAAGCAGTAAAGGTGAGAAGGAAGCGGGGTGGGGAAAACTTATCAGGCCACCTGAGAAGTTGAATCAGGGCAATGCGAATGAGGTGAAGGAAAGGGCACAGGGAGAAGCATACTGTAGCCAGAGTGCTAAGTGAGAAAGGCCCACAGTTGGCAGTGTCCTTGTGGTTTCAGAGGAATGTGGTTAAGCATCCTTATAGGTTAGTATAGAAGTATTTGGGATTTTACTCTTAGTGAAATCAAAGTGTGTTGGTTTTCCATCAGAATGTCTGAAGTAAATCAACTGTAAAAGAGAAGAGATTTACCTTGCCTTGTGGTTTTGGAGGTTTCAGCTCATGGTCACGTGGCCCCCGCAGTATTTGGGCCTGTGGCAGCTCATCAGTAAGTCACAGTGGGAACATGTGGTGGAAGAGTTTTCTCAGGGTAGCTAGAAACAGGGAGAGCACTGGGTCCCAATATCCCTTTCAAGGGCACACACCCAACTACCTAACTTTCTCCCAGTAGCCCCACCTAGTGAGCCCCCCCCCCACACCTCCCAATAGCACTGCAGACTGAGGACCACACTTGCAGCACAAGGTCTTTGGTAGACATCCAATATCTGAAGCATAGCAGAATACCAGGGCAACTAGACAGATGTTTGGGACAGGCTGGATGGGGAATGAGTGTTTAAAGTGGGAAGTGGTGGATGCTGGAAGGTGGTCACTGGATACATGATGAAGGTAGAACCACAGGATTTGTTCAAGATAAATAGAATAGAAGGAAAATATGGTGTATCCCATGTGGTCACTGTATATGATTTTGGTACACTGGGTATTGTATATATGTTTATCTGATCTAGGGAAGGGGAAGAAAAATGAGGGCAGGTGTAAAAAATACGACAAGAAATGTACTCACTACTTTATTATGTAACTATAACCCCTCTGTTCATCAGCTTGACAATAATTTTTTTTTAAAAAAGAATGGGAGGAAAAGTTGGCTTTCTGTTTGTTGTTCATTTGTATTTTCTTTGGCTTAAAAGCCTAGAAGGATCTTGACTATTGTGGAAGGACTCAGAGAAGACATAGTTTGGAGGAGAAGGTGCCAGTGTTCCCCTGTGGACACCTTAGGTTTCAGGTTGAAAAAGTGAGAGTAAAAGTCTGCACTTCAGCCAGGTGCCTGTGGCTCACGCCTGTAATCCTAGCTACTTAAGAGGCTGAGATCTGAAAACTGCAGTTCAAAGCCTGCTCAGGCAGGAAAGTCTGTAAAACTCTTATCTCCACTAAACTACCAAAAAAGCCATGAGGAGCTGTGGCTCAGTGGCAGAGCACTAGCCTTGAGCAAAAGAAGCTCGGGGACAATACCCAGGTCCTGAATTCAAGCCCCAGGACTGGCGCACGCACACACACACACACACACACACACACACACACACACACACACAAAACTGCACTAGAAGAATCTTATATCTGGCTGCAGAAAGTCAGAAACAAAGAATAGTAAAATTCTACCAGTGAGAAATACTTAGTAGAAGAATACATGGGAAGTGGATTCTTGGAAGAATATACTGGCTATTCAGGGGAGACTGCTCATAGAGGAAGGAGCTTAGGAGAATCTGAATGATGGAGATGGTGTGAGAGCTGTTTTAGCACCCAAGCATTGTTGAATTGGAGGTTTTTAGACACAGGGTAATGCATTCAAGATCACTGAAGCCTAAGAGACTCAGGACGTGCCTGGAGAACTATGGGTCATTTTGTGGATCATTATTGCTGAAGCTGGTGGTGTAAGGATAAAATGCAGCCTGAGAACCAAGAAACACTGAGGATGTGGCTGCCCTTAGTGTTGTATCAAGAAGCCATAAGAGATAAGAGCTACTAAGAATACTGTATTATTTAGAAAGATATCACTTCCCAATTCCAAACTTACAGGAATCCAACTGAGGTTGAAAGGCAATAGAAAGAACTTAAGAATTCATTATAATCCATGTTGCTGTTTTGTTACCTTTTCTCTTTTTATTTATTTTCTTTTTCTTTTTTTTTTTTTTGGTGCAAGTCCTGGAGCTTGAACTTAGGGGCCTGGGTACTGTCCCTAAGCTTCTTTTCCTCAAGGCTAGTACTTTACCAGTGGAACCACAGCCCTGCTTCTGATTTTTGAGTAGATTATTGGAGATAAGAGGCTCACAGACTTTCTTATCTGTGGTGGCTCAAACCTTGATCCTCAGATCTCAGCCTCTTGAGTAGCTAGGATTACAAGTGTGAGCCAGCAGCATCCAGCTCATATATATACATATATATGTATGTATATATATATATATATGTATATATTAGTATTTCTCATAACTAACTTTTTTTATAACTAGTATTTCTCATGCTGCTAAAAAATACTTTGATGACTGTAATGTGCTGTTTATCATGAACTGGATTTGGTGAATGACACTTCTAATCACTGCTGATTCCATTGCAGTCCTACTCAGAAAAGCCACACCGGCTGCCAGGATGCAAAGAATAGATTGATGTTCTTAGAAGAAAAAGGGTTGGCATGTTTTCTTGACATTCTGGATCAGGCAGATAAAAGGTTTGGTCCTGGGGGATTTTCTTTAAGACAATGTGATTCATTTACCTCTTTTTTTTTAATGGCTAAGCTCTGGATTGAGGCTCAGCAAGTTTTTGTGAAGCTCAGCTACATAGGTGCCCTAATTGGAGCTCTCATTCAGAAGCTAACTGCAGGCAGCCTGGGAGTCCTAACCGAAGAGGTTTCTATCCATCCTCCCTTCTCCACTCCCCTTTATCTTCTCCTTCGCCTCCCAGTCCTCTTCCATGGCAAACCCATTTCCAATTTTTATTGGGAAGAAGAAATAAGGTGCTTCCACTAGAAGGAATCAAGCCATTCTAGCTAGATTTCAGTATTAGTCAGTGGTACAGGATTTTTAATATTTTAGATTTAGTAATATAGATTACTATATATCATTACTTAACATTATTTTGGAGAGAAGATCACACATGACTGAAATGAACAATGTATATGTTGTAAACTATTCCTTGAATTGAATGCTGTGTATAATTAAATATCGTAAAATTCAAGAACTTTATGTGTACCTTCTGAGAGTAGTAAGCCAGCACAACCATCATGGCATATGCATCTATGAGAGATAAAAATTACCTCCGCCTCCCTCCTCCCCTCAGATTCTGTCTGACTTGGTGTGATGGAGTCTGGCCAGCTGCACTCGGCCTGAGGAAAATATGATTTTAGCGGAGCCTCTGATCCTTTGCAAATCTTTGGGGTTCTTTTTGTTGTTTGTTTTCTCCATCAGTCATGTAGCTTCAACTCATGGCCTGGGCACTGTCCCTGAGTTTTTTTCTCTCAATGCTAACAGTCTACCACTTTTAGCCACAGTGCCAGTTCTGGTGGTTAATTAGAGATAAGAGTCTCACGGACTTTCCTGCCCAGGCTGGCTTTGAACTGTGATCCTCAGATCTCAGCCTCCTGAGTAGCTAGGAATGCAGGTGTGAGCCACCGCCTCCTGGCCCTTTAGGAATCTTAAACTTTCATTGGCTTGCTCCATCCACTGAAGAATGGAGACAAGCTATATTCACCTTGGGATGATTAACTGCATGTGTTTTCAAAGTGTTCAATTCTATTACA
The DNA here is from genome assembly GCF_023159225.1 of Perognathus longimembris pacificus. Taxonomy (NCBI): domain Eukaryota; kingdom Metazoa; phylum Chordata; class Mammalia; order Rodentia; family Heteromyidae; genus Perognathus; species Perognathus longimembris. The sequence goes on along the minus strand of NC_063175.1, from coordinate 5,595,288 downwards.
TTTAATGATCTTTTTGCTATACAAAATGAAGTTGAGACAGTAAGCTGGGATCTTGTTACTAAAAGAATATTTTAATGAAATACATATTTCAATATGACCAGTTTTCATCTCTAAGAAGAGCTATATTGCCAATTTGTCTTCTTCTGATTATAAAAACAGTACTTTGATAGAAAATCTGAAAAAGACATTCTTCACTATAAAATCATATTCAGCACTTAGGCTGATCATTATGGTGAGTCTGGATGCTGAAAACTTCTGAGTAGTCCTTGGGACGACTGTTACCTCTCTTACCAGCCCTGATGTTGCTCTAGAGCCTCCCTTCCTTGCACTTCCCACCTGACTGTCAAAATCTACACTAGGGGACAAGTACTCTCTTCTCTGCATGTTTAGGGATCCCTTAGAACAGAAGAGTTAAATGTAGAATTTAGTGAACTTTCTTATTAAGTTGGATGCACAGCTTTTACCTACACAGATTTCCTTTGCTTTCATTTTCTTTTCTTTTCTTTTTTTTTTTTGCCAGTCCTGGGGCTTGGACTCAGGGCCTGAGCACTGTCCCTGGCTTCTTTTTGCTCAAGGCTAGCACTCTGCCACTTGAGCCACAGCGCCACCTCTGGCCATTTTCTATATATGTGGTGCTGGGGAATTGAACCCAGGGCTTCATGCATGCGAGGCAAGCACTCTTGCCACTAGGCCACATTCCCAGTCCCCCCTTTGCTTTCTTTTTAAACAGACAAGACAAAAAAAACTATTTCTCTGTAAAAAAAAATAATAATAATTTAAAAGATTACCAGCACATAAAGTGACAGGTTTTGGTGTGACTAGACCTTAAAAATACCCAAGACCTAACGTATAAAACTGTAACCTCTCTGTATATCACTTTAACAATAAATAAGAATAAAAAAATAAAAACCTCAAGAACCTATTAAAAATTCTTCAAATGAGCTGAATGTCAACCTTTCAGTTTGCCTTCAAATTTATTTTTAGCTATAGGGTTTTGAGTTAATCCTCAAATCCTTATATTTGAGCTGAAAATATAAGGATATGAGATTTTGAAGAGCTATTTATTAGCTTAGTTGTCCATTGGAGAAGAAGAATATAACGGACATCACATGTATGGATGTTTTGTCATGTTCAGTATATATTGTGTAGGAAATTAAATCTCAATTAGGTCTAAATGCCATTGTGTAGCTCCAGTCACAGACTACCTATTTATCTACTGAGTCTTCTCTAAGACAGGAAGGAAGATGGCAGTTGTCCAACTTCTCAAGCTTTCATGACAAAAGTATTTGGGGTACAACCAGGGAGGTTGTTCAATGCTGTCTGCATTCAATGATCAGCCCTAGAGTAAGGAATCCCTCTTATCTGAAGCTTCAGAGAACTTGATGAGGCACTGTTTTCAAGCAATTGACTTATCTGTCAGTGAGATTCTTTAAGGACATTCTTTATAGTCTCCATCATTGCTAGCTAGCAAGGAGATAAAACCAGAATAATTAGAAAATGTGATAAATTCAGATTGTAACAAATGTGAATTAAAAATTTCATTGATTAATTGTTGGGCACCCAAAACACTATGATATAGAACTATAAGGAAGACCAGAGTCTATTCATCAATCTGTGGGATACAGTAAATAGCCTAGAAAAATGTCACGATTAGAAAGGTAACTAATGACATTGAGTGGGAAATCTATGTGGGAAAAGAGTTGAGAACTATTAGCTTCTGTTTATTTCTGTTCTGTGTAGTAGACCACAAAACATCCAAGAGGCTTAGAGCTCAGATTAAATTGGACCTGATTTTCTGAGACGTCATTCACAGACATGTGGCATATTTAGGTTAAAAGAGGCTGCTGTATTCAGTCATTCCTTCATTTAAATATTTCATGACCATCAGGCTGCTGATAATGGTTACATTCTCCGATTAAAGGAGTTAAATAGAAAAAAAATAGAGTGCCTATAAATTTCCTATATATTTTATTTCTTCTTAGGGATAGGAGATAGGAATATTTTTTTAATATTTCTTTAATTATTTGATTTGTGTTGTTCATGCTGCATGAATGCCTGGAACGCCTTTAAAAGGCAAGCTGAGATATTTACAGGCAGTTTGCCTCCCTGGGTGCCTGAAAGGTCTTACTTCCCCCTCATTCTTGCCACATGTCCTTCTGGTGACTAGTTGGGGTGATGGCTGCATAGAGCCTATTATTAGCATCTAACCACAGAAACAAAATCCTGAGATAGTTACAGAAAATGTGCAGACCGACTCCTTGTTCAGCCATTCATCTAGAGTAAGACCCGCTGTAATGCCACATATGTGAAATGAAGAATCACAGACTGCTCATTTATACACTTGTTTAGTATGTTGATTTATATACACAATTCTCCTAGACTGATAGAATTACATAATTACAGAATTATAGGCACAGGTTATTTGCACTTCGGACATTTTGAGACAGCCATCTTTCTTAGTCTATGCGTCATTCAATGCCCAGATAGCAGCAGACATAGACTGCCCATCCCTAAAGATGGAATTTCTAACCAATGGAATTGATTAGCACCTTACAGAGGGAAAATTGATGAGAAATTGTGAGCTAGAGTACCACGTTGGAAGGATCTGGGGAGATTTTACTTGGAAGTAGGTGATGACTGCACAGGGGCTGCTTTTAATTTATTCCTTCTGTGTTCACACCACATTTTTCACAGATGCAGAGTCAGATATTGGGCAATAGAAAAAACATGCTCCTGAGTTAAGGTGCCAAAGTTATCCTTCTGCTAATAAGCCCTTTCCTGAATAGAATTGGCCCAGGACACAGAGGGAATATGCTGTCTTCTTTTCTGTCTTCTTTTGATTCAATTAGCAAAGGGAATGCCTGAATATTAGAAACTGTGGAGTTAGAAGTTAAATAACTGTGAAGTTCTCATCCTGACCTCTTATCAGTTGGAGGCCCTCCATTAGCAGAAGTCTCAGATTTGAAACTACTTAAAAGTTAGAAGAGCATGTTCCAAATACACTGTGTGCTTTTATGGAATTATCCCAATGAATCCCCCCACCGCTTGTACTCTTATATACATATATAATAAACATATAATAGAAATGCATAATGTATGAAAGAATCCATCCCAGCCATCCCAGGGGATCATGCGGAGACAGTCACGGACAGGAGAAGGAGGTTTATAAGATTTATTATTGGGGCCATATCTCCCACGAGAGAGGGAGCTATATGGTGTCTGCACTTAATCCAGGTAGTACCTTGTAACTCTGGGGCTAGAGGGGAAGCAGGTAGGTCTGGGTTGGAGAATAGGAGTGCCCAACTATATCTCTAGGGCAGGGAGGAGTTCAGGCCTGGGTGGAGCTGGGGGCTAGTGCCTCCGGAGGGGGCAAGGACCTAAGTGCAGGAAATGCTAACAATATATAATATTTTAGATATATAATGTATTTATACACAAAGTACACACATATATGTGATAATTATTTCTTTTAAAAATGTAGGCTTTCCCTTTTTGAAGCTTAGAGCCACCCTAGTGGGAAATTAGAAATTATTGAAGGTCTAGAACCAATCAGTACTATCTATACTTTTTCAAGAAATTGCAGCAATCATTTTCATTTTCCAGAAATAGAAGGTGAAAGAATCTTGAAGGTTCACATTAGGTAAGAGTTTTTTTTTACAAAGTAAGAAGTAGTATTGTGTGTATTATATATAAAGATAAATAGCTAGTAGAAAAACAAATTAAGAACAAATTATAATTTAGACATTTATTTATAATTAGACATATAAATTTACCAATGCTTGGCATAAGTAAAGGGATAAGGTAGCATGTGGGCAAAATTTATAATTAGACATTTAAATTTACCAATGCTCCACATACGTAAAGGGGTAAGGTAGCAGGTGGGCAAAGTAGAATTATAGATGATAACTAATATGTAAATTGGATAATTTTCCCACTTCTGAAATAGGAATGGGAGGTCAAGAGGAGACTTTATGGTGAACCAATGTGCACCATTCTTTTGGAAGAAACAGTTGTGCCATTGGAGGTAGAAATTCAGATTTCATTCTTGTCTTTGCACTCATCATTGTGACCTCCTTGAGTTGTATACTAACCGGGCTGTCCCAAAAGACCACTCATATCCTCTTCAAATTGGTTGGTGTGAGCTTGCTTGAGAGCATGTAATGGAGTGATGAGCTCACACCATGCCTTCACTGTGAACAGCTTCATTCTCATTCTCAGGCACTGTCCACTGTCAATCAAAATGTAATAGTGCCATCACAAAAGGCTTATGAGAAATTACTCCAGCTGTCAAGCACATGAAGACCGATGTACTTTAGATACTTACTGTTCTTTTAAAAAAAATCATAGAGAAAATTTGATTCAATTTGTTTAGCGTTTAGGTAAGATGCAAACCTGCAGTATTTAAATTACACTCTGCACACTGAGGGTGTAATGAGTTTTGTTCTTGTGAAGAGAGTGATTTAGGGTTAGCAGAACATGGAAAAAGTACTTGCTTTGCTTAATTTATTCAGTCTTTCCAGGATTTAGTTTAACATAAGGGCTGAATACTTTGCTGTGTCACTGGTGCTCTGAAATTTCCATTTCTGATTTAGGTGGAGTTTTCTTTGTTGTTGTTTTTTGCTTAAAATCCTCAAGAATACAGCTTGGGGTTGGCTTTGGCTAAGAGAATGAAATCACTGTTAATTCTGAACTCTATTTCAATGCTAAGGAATGTTAATGAATTGCTATAAGCATAGCTACCAGGAAACTAAGTTCAAGCATTTGTGATAGCTTCTGAAAAAAATAGAGTTTGGTTGTTGTTTTTTTTTTTCGGCAGCTTCTAATCCGGAGAACAACTTGTTTAAGTATTTCAGTTTTATACTGAACAATACATTCAATATGCTTTTTCAAATTCTAAGTGAACTGTGGGGAAACTGTCCCATACTGGATAAAGATGGTTCTTACTAAGTCCAACCAGAGTGAGACAGTGTTCAAAGTCTTTAGTAGCACCAGCAGGGTGGTTGTGTGTAGAATCTTCTCACCGCCTCATTAGTAACAGTCTGTTATGTTACAGTTTCCTGAAGATGATAAACCTGTGCTAGTGACATGCTGAGAAGGTCTACAGGTGCTGATATTACTTGTATTCTCAAATGAAGGCTAGAGGCACAAGCTCTACCCAGAAGTCCAGGGTTCTCCATATGCATCTGTTTAGGTTTGTTCACTGACCCCACAGGAATCCTTGCATCATTCTAAGTGAAGGCAGGCACTTGTTTCACCTCACTTGACGATTTAAGAGTATTGCTAATCAAGTGCATCTGGCTGGTGATTGTATCGATGTAATAGAGACTTCATTTTAGAAGAATGGTTGCAAGGTGGATGGTTTGTTGGTTGGCTGCACGCCTTGTGGCCTCTTAGGGAATGCATTACTTGCAATCTTTCACCTCAAGGGACCCCTGTGTTTACAGAATCCACTAACATTTGTGAGAGATTGATTTTATCTACCAGCTCAGTCCACTTTCTTTCTCTTATCAGTGTTGTCATTGAGGTTTTGATTGGTACTCCATGGATAATGCCCTTACATTTCCTCTCCTGCTGCACAGCCTGACAACCCCTGTTACCCCAACTATTGCCCTTGCCTGGAAACTGGGCTCTGTATTCACCCTTGCTCTTCTACTCAGATGCTAGGGTGGCCTTTTAAAAGCATACATACATTTCTTCCATTCCTCATCTTTAAAATGTTTTATTGCTTTTTAAATAAAACCCAGCTCTTGGACTGGCTCACAAAGACAAAGAATCTGACCAGATTCTTCTTGATATTTGATAGATCAAGTCTGGAGAACCCATCACTACCTGTCTCATCTAAAGTAGCCACTATCTACTATTAGTCAATACTGACGCCCCTTTCTAAATGAGCTGCAAATTTTCTCTTACTCCTTCAGATAGAACATAGCCTCCATCTTAGCTGAGATTTTGCACATCCTTGTCTAATGTATCTTCAGACCTGGAACCTATGTCCAAGGGATTATTAATGGATGAAGCAATGTCAAGACCAGCGCTTGTAACCTTAACTGCTAACATTTGCAACTGGAAGCAAGGCAGCCATGTTGGTGTGTGCTAAATGTGAAATCTTCACTCTCTGTTGAAATATCAGGACATGCTCTTAGAATCTTCACCTTCCCTTTCTGGACCTGTGGAATCCAGGAATCTCTTTCTGGAGGCCTCTTTGATTTTGACAGAATGTGCACACTACATAGTGACAGAATTGGGACAGAATCACTGTAACAGAATTTCAATAGATTATTCTGCCATTCCCTTCGAAGAGTTAATTTGCAGGCTTTCTGTTCCCAGAAGCCCTGCCTCTCCTGTTTATAAGGTCACCACACTCTATTACAGTTCCCTCTGGTTCAAATCCCTTTTCTTTCAGAGAGGAAAGCCAGCTGTCTTTTTCATTGAACCATGTTTTTTGCGGGGTTTGGGGGGCTTTTGCAAACAAAATACCAAGAAAAAGATTCTTGGTATTGGTATTTTTAAAGTATAAGGAAATTTATGGCCTAGTATTTCACAGTTGGATTTGTAAATGCTCCCATAATTAGCATATGACCATATAGAGAGATTTTTCTATATATACATACATAGAACTGATATATTAGTATATATTGAAAACACATTTATTAAATATGTAGTGAATATATGTATAAATGTCCCCTTTTTCAATTGCTCTAAATATTTTTAACTTAAAATAAAAAGCTACTGCCTAGTGAAAAACCAGATTTTTCTAATCTATTAGAATTTTTTCCCTAGTTTTTCACATCTCGATGGTGTATTATTTCAGTGAACTAAATAAAACCTTAATGGACTCAAATGGTCACTAAGAACTTCTACCTGAGCTCTGCAGTAGTGGGAGAGTTTGGCATTCTTACTAAAGTGCTGACGTCTGCTAGCGTTGGGAGCTTGTGTACCTAGACACAAGAGTGCTCACTTGCTATCTCTGGCCACTTATCTTAGAGTTCCGCTTTTTGCTTGGATTTCATGCTGCTAATGCAAAAGTAACCCTGGCTCCCAGGACCCCTAGAATTTGGGGGGGTTATTTAGACTAGAAATGGAAACCAACTTTACTGAGGTCATAAGAGCATGTGGCAGAGTTGGGTCTAGAACCTGCTGTCTCTTCTGACTGGAAGCTGATCTCTGCTCGTTTGCCCTTTTTGGTGTTTTTGCATCAACATCTTTCTTGTGCTTTTATTGATCCTTGGTTTCCTTAATAAGCTTCTCAAATAGCTTGTGACTTTTAATCACATATGTTCATCATCTAAAACTCATCACTTAAAACTTATCACATAATGAAGACTACAGGTTAGTGCTTGTCTGGCCAGCAATGGAGTATTATTTTGCCCTCCAGACTTGTGGTCTTTGGGCTGAATTCTTAACACACCCGGGTACTATGATTAGTTTGCTTCTCAGGGTGGTGTGTTTTTGAATAGAAAACTGCAGCCTTTGGTGATTGCTGCTTTTTTCCCTACTTGTGTGTGGAGGTTAACTTATAACACAAATGTAGAGGTGCAGTGCTGTTAGGAAACCTTCATCTCTTATTGATGGATCGTGGCACTCTTTTGCAAGCTTGCAGTGGTCACTGTGGAAGTATTTTTGACTTCTGCCTTTATAAAAATTGCAATGTTCTGTCTCTTGCATAATCATAAAAAATAGCCAATCAAGTCTATTGGAGAGGATAATTGACTTATAAGATTTACCATGGCCAAAAACCTTACTTGAAAACAATGGCTGATAGTTATAGCAATGTCTGGACTCTTCACTGACAACTTTTTGAAATATATTTCCTAATGACTAGTCCTGAATGTGACCATTTTATGTAATGAGGTGTAACTGCCCACAGCTACTCCAGCAAGTATGTTTGGTCTACTTTTAAGCTGACCAATAGAATCATCCAGTTGGCCCCTCTGACACGAATGGTCCTCGGGCTGCCAGAGTGATTTCTGTGTAATGAGGGGAAGTTCTCCATAGTAGAGCAGACGGCTGTGCAAGACTGGCCCCTGCTTGGCTACCTCTCATCTCTCTTGTTAGTCTCTCTCCAAACCCTTCATGTTCCAGACACAGAAGATCATGTATCCTTACAAAAAGAAAGAGCGTGCAGTCCTTGCATGCTGTTCTGCTTTTTCCTGATTGGTAAATTCTCCCTGGAGCTTCTTCCTGGCTACCTTCTATTCTTTCTCAACACAACTCAAAGGCTAACATTAATAAGCATGAAGTGATTAGAGTTTGGAGGTGATGTACTGAATGATGATGTACTGAATCTAGAATGAACAAGGGGCCACCACCTTTGAAATGGGGGAACACTGCAGTGAGACTAACTTGGGGAGGAGGCTGGTGATAGTGGTCAATCCAGGGTTTGGAAACATTATCTGATCTCAGATGCCTCTTAGATTCAGATAGACCAGCAGGGAGGGAGTGTCTACGCATCTGAGAAGAATCTATACTTTGGAATTGCCACTTGACTTCAAAAACAAAGATTCTTGATGGACAAGCTCTTCAAGAAGGAAGGCTTGAAGGGTTTCCTTAAGAAAGTGGAGTAGGAAGAGGCAAAAAAGCCAGTTAAAAAGAGAAGAAAAATCAAAAGATCTGAACACACAGAGAAATTTGAAGGCTAAAGAGATTTGTCCAGGATTACTTGTCCATGGAGCCACCACTGGCCACTTGGACAAGGTTCCCCAGGATAAGAGGGCATTCTGAAGTCAGGAGGGTGGGGTGAAATCATAAGATTCCTTCCAAGAGCTTCCCTGTGAGGAAAAGTAGAGGTACAGATAAGTTGGAAGGACTGGGGTAGGAAGAGGGCAGGGTTGTAGGGTGGATTGTGAGGCTGAAAGCAAGCTGTTTGGGTTTCTTAAAAGTTCGTTGTTCTGGGTAAGTCATGCTGTGACATTTAAAAACAAATAAAGAAGAAGAAATGCAGATAAGATAAATCCAGTGGAAGGGCTAGAGCCTAGGAATTGATGGTTTTCAGCAGACTAGTAAATAAATAATATTCAGTGTTGCAAGTACTTGTGCTGATTAGGTTTTCCTGGCCTACTTTTGTCTCTTCTCCAGTAAATTTATACTTGGAATATAAAAAGAAAATGTCGGTTTAAAAAATTCCCCATTGTTAGCCAGGTGCTGCTGGCTCACTCCTGGAATTCTAGCTACTCAAGAGGCATCTGAGGATCGCAGTTCAAAGCCAGCCCAGGCAGGAAATTCCATGAGACTTTTGTCTCCAGTTAACCACCAGAAAACCACAAGTGGTGGCTCAAGTGGTAGAGCACTAGCCTTGAGATGAAGAACTCAGGGGCAGTACCCAGGCCGAGAGATCAGGCCCATCCCATTGTTGTCCTGAATCCTTGCATTTGGGTAATGGTATGAAGGACTCTTCTGTGAAATACTTTGTTATTCCATAGGACGCCTATCTCATATGTAATTGACAGAAATGTGTGGGAATATTTTCTTTTACTGAGTCTTAAATTTTATGTTTTAATAAAATATTACTGAATTTACCAATTAGGAAGAGAGTAGGTAAATTTGAATGCAGACACTCATTGAACGGTCAGATAAAGACTTTAGAGATGCTTCTAAAACTAAAGTGGAAGAGATGAAAACAAATTTTCTCCTTTAGAATAAAAACTTACAGCTGGAAAAAAAAAGCAAAGATTGAAATGCATGACAAAGACTGCCTCTTTGTTGGGGAATAGGACCAGGAATTGTGCCTGAGTTTGCATCAATGTCTACCAGATACATCCTTTAGGTGTCATTGCCATTTTTCTTGGCAACCATTTAATAAATATATCCCTGTTAGAGATATTCTAAAATACAGTGTATGTTTCTTTAGAAACAATAAAGCATTTCTTTGTCATCATTCAATAATACTTAGAAATGTGCTTATCTCAACTTTTAAGATTTGGAGGTTGTAGGGATTTAAACTTTTTCTGCTTCAACAAAACAAAATTAGTAAGGTAAATTGAGCATTAAAAAGGACACAGTTATCTGGATACCAGTGGCTCATACCTGTAATCCTAGCTACTCAGAAGGCTGAGACCTCAGGACTGCAGTTTAAAGCCAGCCTAGGTAGAAAAGATCTTGAGACTCCTGTCTCCAATAAGCTGCAGTACTCACAAAAGGCACAAGTGGCGCTGTGGCTCAAGTGGTAGAGTGCTAACCTTCACCACAGAGAGGCTCAGGACTGGCAGTAAATAAATAAATAGATAGATAGAATAAGGACATAGTTGCCAGGTACCAGTGGTTCTCACACCTGTAATCTTAGCTACTCGAGGCTAAAATCTGAGAACCAAGATTCAAAGCCAGCCCAGACAAACAAGTTGTGAGACTCATCTCCAGTTAGCCTCCAGAAAGCCAGAAGTGGAGGTGATGCTCAAGCAGCCAGGCCCTGAGTTCAAGCTCCAGTATTAGCACAAAAAGATAGGGGGAATAAAAAGACGTATGTAAATCAGATGTTAACAGAGCATTTTGTAACACTTTCTTGTTTGGAATCACAAACTAAATAACCAATAGTTTCAGGGGCGGGGAAACTTTTTTTCTTTTCTTGCCAAGAGCCCTTTGGATATTTGTAACATCATTATGGGACATACAGTGTTATCAGTATGTCCATGAGACTATGACATGCCTACCCTGCCATGCATGAACCAACTAACTGAGAACCTTACATGACCCTCACACAGGAAGATAGGAGTCATCAGTAAGCTGGAAAGGAAAAAGTACAATTTTAAGTGACAAGCCATCAAAGAAAAAAAGAAATGACTGTAAGAAAAGAAGAATCAAAACAATGCAAATACTACTGAAATCTAGGTTAAAAAATGCCTTAGCCTTTTGGTACCAAAATGAAGAAACACACTCTAACTGAAATAATGAGTTCAAATTGAAAACACTTAAAGCACCAGCTTACTGCTTGCTTCTACTGGCATATGAGTAGGTAAGAGGAATAATACAATGTTTTAAAGCAGAGTTTGCAGATCTAGGCCAATGATATAAAAGCTTATTTTTCTGTTATGATACAAACTTATGCCTTTTCAGATATGTGAAATTGGATATTGATTCCAGTGTGGCTCCAGAATTAAAAACCCTACACTTTTAAGGTTTAATATTTTACTATTTTAGTGGCTTTCATGAAGACTTTGCCTTATTAAAATTATTCAAAAGAACAATGATTTTATCCATTATTTTGTTCAAATAGGGAAACAATGCTTCTACAACAAGGTGTACCTATTGACAAGGGGCCTAGGCATAGTCTGTGATTTATGTGATTTATATAATTATGGAATCTCTATAGGCAAAAATTAATGGCAGGGTATGTTTTATTTAAATGATTGGTAAATAGTTGTTTGATCCTCTCCAGTTTGCATTTTTATTTAGCTGTGTATAGCTGGCTTTCTACTTTAGAGATGAGTCTTGTAATTAATGACTAAAATAGGTAGAAAATGGTTTATGACTAGAGCAATAACATTGACATAAAAATTGGGATCTTTCCTTCTTATTTTTCTTCTTCTCATTTCATGTTGAATGGATCCAAAAACCAGTTTTCCTGGCTTAGAGAAGAAACATATTTGAAAACTATTTATTCATTTTAAAATTTTATTATAAAGGTGATGTACAGATGGGTTACAGTTACATAAGTCAGGTAATAAATACATTTTATTTTGAATAGTATCACTGTCTCCCTTGTTCTCTCCCAGTTTTTCCCCTCCCATCTCCCCTCTCCCCCAAGTTGTATAGTTCATTTCCAACATAGTGTCTAGTGAGTATCACTGCTCAGTTGGTTCACCCTTTGTCCCACTGTTTCTGTGCTTCTCCTTCCCCTTCCCAAATCAGATAAACATATACAAGACAAAGGGTACAAAAATAAAAAACAGTGACAAAAGGAAATAAACCAAAGAAAAAAGGAAAGAGAAATTTTAAAAGCATAAACAGTGCAAAAAAAAACCCTCTTGTTTCCATTTCTTAATTTATTTCAATAAGCATCATTTTCTATGGTCATATGCACATAGCTATTGAGCCTTTGTGATCCTCTCCTAAGAATATTCTCCTTTCATCCCATTGTGTGAATGTTTAGAGTGCTGTTTAACTAATCATGTCCAAGAGTAGTTATTTGTCTTTTTCTATCCATTGGGTTTACTTGTCGGTTTATAGGCACATTCTAATTATTACAAATGACGGAAACCATGTTTCTTTGAGTCTGGATTACTTCACTCAGTATAACTTGTTCCAAGTCTTTCCATTTCCTTATTAATGGGGCAATGTCATTCTTTCTGATGGAAGCATAGAATTCCATTGTGCACATACACCACATTTTCTTGATCCATTTGTCCACTGAAGGGCATCTAGATTGATTCTATATCTTAACTATAATAAAAAATGCTTCAATGAACATGGTTGTGCTAGTGGCTTTAGTGCAGCCTGGTTTGTAGTCATTTGGGTAAATGCCCAGGAGTGGGATTGCTGGCTGACAACTTTTAATTAAAAGTTTAGAATACAGTGATGTGAGAGTTTGTTGAAAAAGTAGTAAAGACTGGGGGATGTGGAGAGGTATCACAGCCCAGCTCCCTTAAATGTAACTTCTTGTCAAGTTCTGAATCTTGGTTATGAGGTGGAGCTTTTGGTTTTGTTCACCACTGTGCTGCCTCAGAACCTACTGGCCTGGCAGCCAGGCCCTTCCTGTTCTGTCTCCCCCATGTCTGTCTGGCCTCACAGTGAAGGTCCTTCCTTGCCTATGGTCTGATTAGAGTTAAAGGGTATTTTAATTTTATAGGGGATAGTTACTGCTCCGGATTTTCTATCTGATCTTCAGGAAGACCAAAGCTTAAGCTACCTTTTATCTTTGATTTTTTAAAGTTTAATAAAGTTTACTAAAAGAAGTTCATCAAGGAGAAACTTTTCTCATTCTAATTTTTAGTCAGAGCCCCTTACTTTATTGAAAAGGAAGCTGAGAATTAGAAATAGTTGTTATTCACTCAACATCATACCTGAAACTCCTTGCTAATTATTTTCATGTATTCTGTCTATAAAGATTACGCATAGATAATAAAACGAAGTGAAGTAAAACATTCATAGTCTGAAATACGATTCTAAGCTTTGGCATCTGGTTATCAAATGATCAGTATGCTCTTCCGAGCCATTCAGAATAGTTATAGAGCATCCTAAGTATGATGGTCACACAACCTAAAACACTCAGTGATATTCCCAGGTTTTAAAATAATACAAAAATGACTTATGTGGAAAAGCTTGCCACAAGAAAAATTGTACATCTTTTTAAATGCTGTTTCTAGCTGTCATCTGTGTTTTAATGCACATGGTTTGGCATCTAGTTATTTGTTTTTAGAGAGATTCTGTGAACCATCTGGGCCTTTTCCTTTCAGTTCTTTGAAAAGATTTTTATTCAACTAGTAAAGGATCCAGGATCCAGGCATCGGTAGCTCATGCCTGTGATCCTAGCTACACAAGAGAATGAGATCTGAAGATTGTGGCTGAAAGCCAGCCAGGACAGAAAAGTCCCTGAGACTCTTAGCTCTAATTAATCAACAAAAAGCTGGGAAGTGGAGCTGTGGCTCAAGTGGTAGAGTGTCAGCCTTGAACAAAACACCTAAGAGACAACACCTGGGCCCTGAGTTCAAGGCCATGTACTAGTACACACACACACACACACACACACACACACACACACACAGAGGCATTAGACTGAAAAGACCAATAGTAATTTAGTGGCCACATTGGTGTTAAGTATAGTCTAATTTTTTAACCAAATAGGTAGAAAACAAATGTTGCTTTTACCCCCCACATGTCACACATACATGCTTTGAACTCTGTGTGTGTAAATTTTTACCTTGTAGAGACTTTAGTTTGGCAACTTTTAACTGAGTTGTTTCTTTATCTATAAAATACCTAAATATCCACTCTACACACTTAAGGGAATTTTTGCACACCGTGAAAGAATTGTCACCTCTTATTTTTGTTGGTCCCAGCTCTTGAACTCTGGGCTTGGGCGCAGTCCTTGGGCTTCTTTTGCTTAAGGCTAGTACTCTATCTAGCACTTGAGGTGCAGTGCCACTTCCAGGTATTTCTGTGATTAATTGGAGATAAGAGTCTCATGGACTTTCCTGCCCAGGCTGGCTTTGAATCATGATCCTCAGATCTCAGCCTCCAGAGTTGCTAGGATTACAAGTGTGAGCCACAGGTGTCTGGAAAATTGTCACATTTTAAAATACCTATGTATGATAAGAAGTAAAGCTTGCTTGAAATTTAATTGTTCATTGAATAGTTACTGAAATACCATGTTCAATGTGCTATGTTGATATGGGCTCTAGTAAGGTATATAACAATTCGCTTCTCACCCTAGAATATATAGAATATATGTGGAATATATATAAGGGAATGAGGAGTAATCATAAAATTACATAGAGAAAGAGAACAGTAAAGCACAGCTACAAAAACTGTGTGACATGGCTGAAAGCTTGGTCTCCAAGTGTCTGAAAAATCATAAGACAAGTAGAGTTGTGGCTCAATTGGTAGAGCATTGGCCTTGAACAGAAAAAAGAAATCATGAGGCTGAACACTTTGGTATGGCTTAGTAATATAAAGAAGAGGTGTTGTGACTGGAAATTGTGCATTGGAGGGAGAGGCAGTGGCCATTGAGTAAGGAGGAAGTCACAGCCTCCATGCAGCCTATGAAGGTCATGAACATTCACTAAGATCTTCAAGTTGACTGCAAAGCTGTGAAAGGGTTTCCAGCAGTGAGTGCTTTATGAAGAATAAATAAAACAGGCAGAGGTGAGCAGCAGCAGCGGCTGGGATGACCAGATGGAAGTGATAGAGCTGAGAGAAATGATGGAAGCTTGTATTGTGGCAGGGAACCTATTCGAGATCCATTCCGGCAAGGAAAACACAAAGATGGCAATAAGGAGAATAATGTCAGGGGCAATACCTTGAATGCTAGTTTGCAGAAGCAGCAGTGACATTTATTAAGGTGGGAGGGGGTAGGACAGGTTTTGGTGTGAACAAAAGAGCTTATGAGGTATGTGCAGGGAATGGCAGGTGGGCCACAGACCCCAGTTCTGCAGCTCAGAGCAGAGATGTGAGCTGAGGGTCCCAATGTGAGAGCCACTGAAGGTCTATACTAAGGCCGTATTCGGTTATCTGAGGAGAAAACATCAAGAGAAGAGGATCAGAATTGGTTTTATTTTGAGATGTTCATGCACAGACTGTGGAAGAAGAGCCTGAGAAACAGAATAAGAAAGAGAGGCCAGCGAGGCAGGAGGACAGGGGAAAGGCTGTGTTCTAACCTGTGGGGTGGAGACGCGAGTTGACAAGAGGAGGCTCTTCACAGTGGTTAGGGATGCCAAGAAGCCCAATGACAGGATGGCAGTGAGTAAGCAGTCCGTGGCATTGGCCAGGAGAGCCACACGGGTGGAGGGGGTGTGGTTGGAAGCTAGAACTGGCAGTGTCAGACAAAAGGAGGTGAAGTACAGCAAGGATCAACAAAAGTTTGTAAGCTGTTAGAGGAGTGGAAAGAACAGAGTAGAGCTAATGAGGGGTGTGAGATCAAGATAAGGCTGCTGTTTCTTTAAGATAGGGCCACAAGATTATGATCCATATTTTAGTAGAGTCTAGAATGTGAAGTAGATTAGGTACAGACAAATATAATCAGGTTCAAACAAATTGATTTCTACCTCCTGGAACAATCCAGAACATGGGGAGTGGCTCTTATACCCTCCTGAATGTGGATCACCCCTGACTATGTCTAGGAGACCACATCATTCATTGTCATATTCCAGCCAATGGAAAAAGGAACAATCTAAGGCCAGTGGCATTGTACTTAGAAGGATGGCCAAAACATAGAATACATATTTTTATACTTGGCACAATTGATTGCATTTCATCCTAGCCTCAGGTTAAGGGGAGTGTCAACTCAATATAAAAACTTGGTTATTATATAATAAATAATATTTCAGTATATTTTCTCAGTACAAAGCTTTAATATGGCTATTAAATTATTAATTATGAAGTCTATATAGCAACTTAGAAAACATTAATGTAAACATACATATGCCATTTAGTATAATTATATCAAAATATACAGGGAAAATTTAAATAATCATGAAGTGATATGGGTAGTGTTACAATAGTTCTCTCTATAAATGAAAAAAATGTCTTCAATGAAAAAGTCTGTGTTAAAAGAATTATGTAATGGAAATGTAATTAGTTTTAAATGGCTGAGATAATTGGCCATTTTTGTATTTATTTAAAGAAAATAAAAATTTATACATAAGAAAAAAATTTGGGTGGGCTGAGGATATGGCCTAGTGGCAAGAGTGCTTGCCTCATATACATGAGGCCCGGGGTTTAATTCCCCAGCACCACATATACAGAAAATGGCCAGAAGTGGCGCTGTGGCTCAAGTGGTAGAATGCTAGCCTTGAGCAAAAAGAAGCCAGGGACAGTGCTCAGGCCCTGAGTCCAAGCCCCAGGACTGGCAAAAAAAAAAGAAAGAAAGAAAAAAATTTGGTTACTAAAGAAAGATGGACCTCCATAGACGAATGGATCAGGAAAATGTGGTACATATACACAATGGAATTTTATGCCTCTATCAGAAAGAATGACATTGCCCCATTTGTAAGGAAATGGAAGGACTTGGAAAAAATTATACTAAGTGAAGTGAGCCAGACCCAAAGAAACATGGGCTCTATGGTCTCCCTTATTGGGAATAATTAGCACAGGTTTAGGCAAGTCACAGCAGAGGATCACAAGAGCCCAATAGCTATACCCTTATGATCACATAAGATGATGCTAAGTGAAATGAACTCCATTTTATGGAAATGATTGTTATATCACAGTTGTAACTACTTTCAACATCCCATGTGTATCTGTAGTTTCTACTATTGATGATGTTCGTGTATCACCTTCTTGTGATTGTATCTACACTATCTCTGTAATCTTATCTGAGTGTATGGGAAACAGTGTGTACTGGTATTAGAATTAGGAAATTCAAAGGGAATACCAAAATTGAGAGACAAAGGGTAAAATAAGAGAAACAACAACAAAAGCAATACTTGCAAAACTGTTTGGTGTAAGTGAACTGAACACCTCAGGGGGGGAAAGGGGGGGTATGAGGGACAAGGTAACAAACAGTACAAGAAATGTATCCAATGCGTAACATATGACACTGTAACCTCTCTGTACATCAGTTTTATAATAAATACTTAAAAAAATTAATTCATACATCTGTACTTAAAAGTAGATAAAACAGTGTTTAACAACTTTCTTGTTGATGGTTTTCATTATAATATTAAACATGTACATATACGTATATTATGAAAAATGAGTACATATGCATATATAATAAAAATAACTGGTTCTTTTTAAGGAAGATTTAGGCAGATTAACAACATGCCTTATGTAATGGGATATGTTAATTTTTTCAAGTAATAAAACTACCACTGGAACTGCAATTTTAATCATGACCACCTAAAAACGTATGGTATTTCACTATATTACCAATGTTCTGTGAGGATTAAACCACCCATGTGTTTTTAAGTCCTTGACACCAGTATTAACTTATGTACCAATGTCCAGCTATAATCCATGATAAATGATAAAGGCATCTGTAGTAGTTTATCAATAGAGAGCAGGAAATCACTGATGTCCACCTAGCTCTGTTATATTTTGTCAGTGACTTTGTATTTTGTGTTTACAACATGTAGCACCACACCAAATGTCCCAATTAAAATGGTCTTATGGCCACATTAACCAAAAAATAAAATAAAATAAAGAAAGATGGAGGGAATGGGTTCTGGGAGTCTATTTATTTCTGCCTCAGACTGTGAAGCTCTTTGGTTCAGGAGGGTGCTTACAGTATTTTCCATCTGTTTCTAAACCACATGCAGTGATTGGTAAATATTTGGTCCCCAGTAAGTGTTTGGTAAGATGAATTGACTACTACAATCCTTTCCCTTCCGAAAGTAGCAGTTCAGTGGTGGGCTCTGAACTGCACACTGCCAATGTTTCCCCCTCTTCCTTCCCTTCCCTCTCCTCTTCCCCCTCCCTCATCTCCCATGCTCTCCCTCCTCCCCCCACTCCTTCTCTTCTACCTACCCACCTTTCCTCCACTATTTTCTCTTGGTACTTATACCACTTCCTAGGATAGGCATGCCAAAGAAAATGTAATATTTTCTTTCAAGATTTGCTTGAAAATGTCAGAGGAAAAAGAAGATTTGTAAGTTTTATTTGGATTGCTCCTTTGCTCTGTGGTTGGAGTTGATATTTAACAATACACTTAGGGCCACTCAGCATATGCCAAGTTGATATATCTTTTATTCAATGGAGGAATGGCTGATGATTGTGAAAAGTAACCCAGTGTAGCCAGCATAGCTATTTCCCTAACTGCTATTTATAATCTTGAAATTGTTAAACACATTCTGATGTGTCATAGAAATAGGAACCAAACAGTGGCTTTACTATAAAATTACTAGTTTAATCCTGCACAACTCCAACTTTGCCAGTGAGTATGTCATTTATACTATTCCTTTGCTCAGAATATATTTTACAATGAAATTAGAATTAGGAAGGAAATCCTATGACAATGAGGTATTTTTTCTGAAATATGTACCACAATGTATAAGCTAAGAAATTACTTAAAATGTCTTTGTATCTGGCATAGCAGCTCTCTCCTGCTGCTTAGAGCACTCTTGGTAGGAATGTAAACTAGTACAACCCCTCTGGACAGTGGTCAGGAGGTTCCTCAAAATCTAGACATTGATCATCCCTACACTCAGCTACATCACTCCTGGGCATCTAACCTGAACATGACAGGCCAGGATACATACTGTAAAGACGTTTGCACATCCATATTCAATATTGCACTGTGCACAATAGCCAAGCTATGGAAACAGCCCATATACCCTATGACAGATGAGTGGGTTAATAAAATAGTGTGCCTGTACACAATGGAGTTTAACTCCATTAGAAAAAAAATAAGATTATGTCATTTTCCAGGAAATGGATGGACCTAGAACAAATCATGCCTAGTGAAGTAAACCAAGCTTAGAAAGATAAAACAGCTTGTGTTTTCTCTCATATACAGAAGCTAGATCTAAAATATAACTGGACATGACACAGGACTCTAGGCATCCACACACAGACTAAAGGAGATCACCCATAGGAGAGGAACACAAAGGCATAACTTCTTTGAACATTTAAAATAATGCTTATTGAAATGAACTTCGGGAAATGGAAACATGTTTTTGTAATTGGTGGTGGTGGTGGTGATAGTGATGGTTGTTTTGCTTTGTTGTTGTTTTTTTTCTAGGAAGGATAAGGGGGTGTCACAGAAAGAGGGAGGAAGGTGAACAAATATGTGGAAAAAGATCTATGTAACCGCCGGGCACCGATGGGAGGGGGAAAGTAAAGGAAGGGGTGACGTTGTCCAAAAAAAGAATTGTACTCATTACCTGACTTAGGAAATAGTAGCCTTGCTGCACAACACACTAATAACAACAATAAAATTATTTTTAAAATCTGCTTTGAAAACAAAGCAAATCCATCATCAGAAGAGAGGTACCAGCAGGATGTCAGATCTTCAGGTGTGACCTTGTACAGTTTTGTCCCTTGGCACATAGGGAAACTGAGGCACACAACCCATAGCTTGGCCGGCACAGTTTTAGAAGATGGTAGCTGTGCTATAATGTGTGCTTTTAGGATGTATCAACACGTTGTTATCTATTATGATTTTTGTTTTAAGTTCTGTATAAGACAGGAGACAAACATCTTTCAGTGGTTCTGAGGTGGGGATAGGGCAGCCTTGTAGAGGTAAGTGGGTGATAGGGGAAATGAGAGGAAAGTTTATATACTTGATTAGGTAGGTAATTCTTCTGAGGGCTGGATAGATAGAACCGTTTTCAATATATAATCTTTTTCAATATATGTGTACATATATATTCAGCAAAATTTACTTGTGAAATGAAGTGTGATTTAATAAGCATGACATTTCTGAAATGCCATGATTATCTGGGGCAAATATCCAGTAGAAATAAAACGCATGATTATTTCAAATCAACTTTTTCTCACCGTGAGGTGAAGGTTCATTCCGACCCCCTGTGGGCAGCCCTCTCCGTGGTTCCTGGACAGCGTAGCTTGGCCGTGTGGCTAGGCCTGCTCTGGTTGTTGGGGCTCCCTCTGTGCCCTTCCTCTCTCCCGGAGCCTTTCCTGGTGGGCAGGCCTGGTTCTCTGGCTCTTCCTGGGGAAGGCCATTGCGTCCAGTGACAGCGTCTTCCCTCTTTTCTGCTTGCAGAACAATCAACCATGACGACTGAATCGGGATCAGACTCAGAATCCAAGCCTGATCAGGAGGCAGAGCCCCGGGAGGCTGCGGGTCTGCAGGGGCAGGCGGGGGCGCAGCCCGGGCCGCCCGAGCCCCCCAGCGCCGGCGGAGAGGAGGAGCCAGCGCTGGAGCAGTTCGCTGGGGCTGCAGCCCACAGCACCCCGGTGCGAAGGGAGGTGAGCCCGCCCAGGACCGGGCCTGGGACCCAGGACTCCGCCTGGGCATCCTCCCAGGCCCCGCCTCCACCCTCATCCCCTGGCACCAGGCCCCCTGCAGCTGAGGTCTTCTGCTTTGACCCTTTTAGTCCAGGCACATGAAAGAACAGCAGGCTACTTAAGTTTTCCGTGAAAGGCTGTCCCTGCCCTTGCTTGCGAACTCCATCCTTGGATTAAAACATTTGAGCCAGTTGCTAGTGGCTCGCCCTTGTAATCCTAGCTGCTCAGGCAGCTGAGATCTAAGCATCAAGGTCCAAAGGCAGCCTGGGCATCAAAGTCAATGAATGACTCGTCTCCAATTAGTAACCTAAAACTCAGAAGTGAAGCTATGGCTAGCCTTCAACAAAGAAAAGAAAAGCAGACTGGTGAATTTTCTAGTGAAAGGAAATGAATGTACAAATATAAATGTAAAATACTACCATCTTGATACCACAAAAGGAAAAGATGAAGTTAAGTAAAACTACGTGGCTAACAAAAGCAGCCCCTTAGATTTTGTCTGCCAGGCTGAGATGTGCTAGCTTTCAGCAGAAAAGCACCGGGACAACACCCACACCCTGAGCCCTGAGTTCAAGCTTCTGTGTACACACACACACACACACACACACACACACACACACACACACACACACCCTCAAGCTGAACTCTGGACTGCAGATTTGAATCATGTCTATATTTACCCTGTACATGTGACAGAAAAGATACTCAGAGAGCTGACAGTTTTAATTACAATTCTGGCTTTAAGAGTCAGAAATGTTGTGACTTTCCTCGGATGTGACTCTGACTCCAATATTGCCATCTACTTTTAGTGGATGCTCAGGTCTTCTCTTTACTTCCCCTCTACATCTGTTTCCAATTCTACTTCCTGTAACATGTTTTGTTGTCATGAGTAACATTTCTTTTAAAGGTTTTCTTTCAAGAGACTGGAATATGGCCCAGTGTGTGCTTGGCATGTGGGAGACCCTAGGTTCAATTCCCACCATCAGACACAGAAAATAAAAGGGAATAAATTAATGTCTAATACCTATGCCTTGAACTAATCCGTGTTTAACTTCATTCTTTAAATGTACTTGCAGTGGAGCTTGAGTTCATGTCCTGGGCACTGTTCCTTAGCTTTTTTGGTTCAAGGCTGGCACTCTTTCACTTATGCCAAACATCTACTTCCTTTTTTTTCTGATTAACTAGAAGTACAAATTTCATGTAATTTCCTGCCTGGGCTGGCTTTGAGCCACAATCCTCAGATCTTAGACTCCTGAGTAGGCAGGATTCTAGGTGTAACCCAGTGTGTGACTTATTTAAACTTCTTTTGTCTTAAAATTTCAAACGTGAAATGAAAATGTTTTAGAGTCCTAACTTGTACATGGAGAATAAACCCAGAATCCCTATGAGTGACTGACATCTCAGAATTCAGAGGATTTGAACTGAGCTAGAAATCTTGGAAGATAATCAAGAGAAGGGACGGGAAATTAGCATATAAGTGAAAAATCTCAAAGTCAGTGCCTTGCTGTAACCTAAACACATTGTTATACTACCAAAATATGCATGTGTAGGCAGATTATTTCTTTGCCCATGGCACTGCTTTTAAGAAGTGTCAATAGTAAAATTTATTTTCACTTTTCTAATCTAAGGGATCTCTTATTAAGAGCTGGCAACACCATCTCAGCCTCTCAGACAAAATCTAAGGGGCTGCTTTCGTTAGCCACATAGTTTTACTTCATCTTTTCTTTTTGTGAAGTCAAGATGGTAGTATTTAACATTTATATTTATACATTTGTTTCCTTTCATTAGAAAATTTACTAATCTGCTTGGCTTTTCTTTGTTCATTCATAATTTTGAAAAAAATGAATGAAAATGGGAACAATTATGGAAGAGTATTTTGTGCCTATATATGTCTATATTAAGTCATATGTTACCTAAGGATGAGATACATGATGATAAAAGCATCATTAGCAACGTCATCATTATGTGGGTATCATAGGTTGTACATTTATAATCTAGATGCTATAGCTAAGTACAGGCCTAGGCATGTGTAGAGGCTATAGACAGACGCTTATATACATATATGTGTGTGTGTGTGTTTGTGTGTATGTGTGGGTATATGTGTATATATGTGTATAATATATAGATAAGCATATACATATTTAAATGTCATTGCTCTTAGGTTCATGGTGAACAGAACTGCATGAGATTAAATTGAGATTAATTGAAACAGAAAACAAGCAATGAAAAGACATCTTCAACACTTGATGGAAGTTGTTGCTGTATAACCTTGTTGCTGATTTACAGTATACTTTAAAATAACCTTATTAGCACAGTATAGTAACTACATAATTTAGTAACATGATCACTTGTTATTATCAAGTATTCTGTATGTGCACATATGTTCTATACATTATGTGTGTATGTGTGCCAGTTCTAGGGCTTAAACTCAGGGCCTGGTGCTATCCCTGAATTTCTTTAGCTCAAGACTAGCACTCTACCACTTGAGCTGCAGCTCCACTTCTGGATACTTTGGTAGTTTAGTGGAGATAAAAGTCTCACATCCTTTCCTGTCCGGGCTGGCTTTGAACCAAAATCCTCAGATCTCAGCCTTCTGAGTAGCTAGGATTGTTGCCATGAGCCACTGGTGCCCATCTTATGTGCTATACTTTCGTGTGAGTGGCATCCACTAGGTTTGTTGACACTAGCTACCACTGCAAGCACTGAGAAGTACAGTGCTCTGTGATGTAACAGTGGCAATGACATCAGCAGGTAGGAGGAATTTTTCAGCTCCATTATAACCTTAAGAGACCCACCACCATGTGTGTAGTCTGCGGCTGACTAAAATGTTATAGGCTCAATGACTTTGCTTCATCTTCTATCGTCAGATGTTTAGAACCTTAACTAGAGAAATGACACTAAGGCACCAGAGAGGAAGACACTGGTAGCACAGGGCTGAGGCCCAAGTTAGTCCTGTTTTCTAATCATGGCCAGCCTCTAAGGATTCACTCGGGCTCTCTGGCCTCATATTTTCCATCTACAAAATGAAAAGATCATTTCTAAGAGTCTTCCATAAAGTTTTTGGCTTCATACCATGAAAGGTCATGCTGGAGGTAAAATGGAGTATTTCTCTATAGCAATGATCGAAACATGGGTTTTGCTGGATTTGAAGTCTAGGCTAGGAACATTTCCCATGCTTCCTGTTCTGTCTGTGCTCATACCTCATACATGAGAGCGGCTGTGAAAACCGAAGGAAACAGAGGATTTGCTACAATGGCTAATATTGATATATTTTTAAGTTGCAGTGTACAAATAGCTATGGCTGAGGTTTTTAATTTGAGGTACTATCTGCTCTTCTAGAGCTTGTTAGTTATTTTTAAATGTGTTATAAGCCTAAGAAGTAACTCTTTTGGTGTTTCCAGAATAGACTTGTCCATTGAGTGATAATGGCATGAGATCCTTCAGCAAGTAAAAAAAAAAAAAGGAACCCAGAAGGTTTATTCTCATACAAACACTTTTTTTTATTTTTGTGGAGAAATGAAATTTCATTTTCCCTTATACATAGAACAAGCTGATTCCAAGTAAAATTTAAATAAAAGTGTAGTGTCCATTGGCCTTGCTGTGTAAAATTTATTATGGTTATTGATCCATAATTTCAGCATTACAAAACTTCCTTAAACCACCTGTAGGCAAATCTATGTTTTTCCTGGGTTTTTAAAATTGATTTTTAATGCTTTTGTATGGAAAGATTGGTCAAAACAGTTTGGCTAAGATTCCAGAGCAGATTTTCTTTGGTTCCTTTACTTTCCTTAGCTGAAGCTAGCCTCCTCAACCACTTTGGCCCTTCCCATTGTTATTTGCAGTTACGTTCTTGCTATTGTGTTTTGATTTTTTTTTGACACAGAGTCTCAATAATCAGTCCAGGCTGGCCTTAAACCACTCATGATCCTACTATCTCTGCCCCTGTTGGAGAGTGCTGCAATCACAGGAATGCACTGTGAGACCTGCAACTGTCTAGTTCTTTTCCTGATTTGTTTCTATAGGCTCATCAGGTTGATGTCTTAATAAGAACATCCAGACTTTGCCTATAATTCCTAGGCATGATAGTAGAGCAAAAAGCTTATAGAATAGCCGATTAGCAATATTTGGGGTTATCTAAAATCAAAACACCCAAGAGACTTTGTGTTTATAGGATGGTAGAGTGTAATAAGAAAGACACGTTAAGATGATAAACCATTGGAGTGCCTTTTTTGAAGAGCCCTAGCATTTTTGGCTTGAGGCCTAGATTATGTTCATGTTGAGAGGAAATTCCATGCCTATTCAGGGGCCTCTACCTAAAATATTAATATGCATTCTTTCTGTGGCCTGCCACTACAGATTTGCCTTCTAGTAGATATGGTAGCCATGTATTACATTTGCACTGCCGCTGTTGTGGTCATTAAGTAGAGTAATGTAGAATAATAATTGGAGAGCACCACACAGGAAGATTGCCAGCGGAGCTGACTCAAGGGAGAATTTCATGGTGACATAGGAAGTCCTCTGTAGTATTGGGGCTGGCCTGGACTAGCCTGTTGTGATTCAAAGGCAGCTTAAAGCTTTTGGAGAGATTTGATCTGCTCTCTTACTGGCTCATTACAACAAAGGAAAACAGACTTAGAGGATTACTTGGTGGGGAATTTCACTGCTGCTTTCACTGAATTGATTTAGAATTAAATCAAATATTTTAACGGTTGTAAAATTACTGAAGGGATTAATACTTGGAAGCTTTCTAAAGCCTTGAAGTTTATAAGATAGTTTGTAAGTGGATAGGGCATCTATAGCAAGTCGATGTAGAAATGTAGACTGTAGAAAGGTCCAATGAATCATGAAAATAGTGTACCTAAGACAAAATCCAGGTTGCTTTGTTTTAGAGGTGTAGACTATCCAATGCCTTTAAGAAATCAAAAGTCTATTCTTCCTTCTTTGCTTAGTGAACTACTGATAGCATTTGCTAGTACAGTGTAAAATTAATCCTAAGTCAAACTGAAATAAGACCCTATTGGCTCATTTAAATGGCCAAAGTTGTTTAGGTGAGACATAGCATTATAAGACTCTTGTGTATGGCTAGGCACTGTGGATCACACCTGTGTTTCTAGCTACTTAGGAAGCTGAGCTCTGAGGACTGTGGTTTAAAGCTAGCCCCAGATAGAAAAGACTGTGCGATTCTTATGTCTAATTAACCAACAAACAGCTAGAAGTGAAGCAGTTGCTTAAGAGCACCAGCCTTAAATGAAAAAGCAAAGCAAGAGTGTAAAGCCCTGTGTTCAAACCCCATTATTCACACGCACACACACACATACACACATGTGTGTGTGTATATGTATATATTCCTGATGTGCTGTTCAGATGCCTTTCATCCTCCAGGAAATAGGAAAGCAGTCTGTTTCTCAAGTATTGTGCCTTTGCCTGAGCAATGCAATCTTTATTTCCTGTCTTGCAGTGAAAACTGCTCGTTGTTGCTTTTCCCAGGTCACTGACAAGGAACGAGAGTTTGCGGCTGCTGCTGCAAAACAACTCGAGTATCAGCAACTGGAAGACGATAAACTTTCTCAGAAATCATCTAGCAGTAAACTCTCTCGGTCTCCACTGAAGATCGTCAAAAAGCCTAAAAGCATGCAGTGCAAAGTAATACTTCTGGATGGATCCGAATCCACCTGTGATGTGGAGGTAAGCATGTGTTTGAAGGCTTCGGGGCTGCAGATATGTTGACCGAGGGGCTGTCGAGAGAAAACATACAAGACGAATCTTGATTGTTTTTCCAGACCTCTGGAAAATGACTCAACTATGGTCTGTAAGTACAGAATTATTTCCAACTCTTAACGGGAGATCAAATTATTAAAACTGTGTATAGTGCACCAAAATTTAGAACGGGACTTTGTATGTTGGGAAAAAAAATTTTAAAAGATGGGATTTGTTAACGCTTTCTAGAACAGGAACAAAAATGGGGAGTTATTCTTTCTGTGTAAGTTCTGTACATATGGTTATGGGCTCATTTTGACAATAATCACGTCTTTCTCTTGCTTAGGGCATGAGTAATTTTTCTTAAGTGGATATTGAGCTTCTGGGTCAAAGGCTATAGCTCTCTCTGTTGTTTCTTTGAAAAGAAAAGCAAAATTCCAGTGAGAGAAGGGACAGTTGGATGATTTTTGTTAGAAATGTTAGCAAGATCCAGTTAGCAAAAGAGCAGCACTGCCTGTCAGTAGCTATAGATGGTTGTTGTCTGGGGTCACTGGGTGTTGTGCAGTAACCATGCACATGAACTTGCACTGTGGAGGAGAAGAGGTCCTTATGAGCATCCCAAAGGCAATGGAGAGCTCATTCTTGCTGCCTCCAGCCCCTATCCTTGTTTACCAGGGAGGGAGTTACATGTCAGTCACCTTAGCCCCTCCCTGCAGGCTTCCACAGTCCTTGGTTACCAGATTATGCTAACTGTGTTGAGGTAATCTCACACTCACCATTAGCAGAGCACCTGTGTGTGGTCACAATTTCTATTGCTCTTCCCTCCTAACAGCCATCACCAAGGTAGCTGGTTTTCCCGTGTTCCTCTTCAACTGATTCCACTTTCTCTTTTTACAACCCTCTTAGTAGTCCACATATATTTTGTTTAGTGTACTCATATGCCCATGCCTTTCTTATGATAGAAGATTCAAATGTTTTTATATGGATAGTGTCATTCAGGATAAGGGATGGGCTACTAACATCACAGATCGAAGCAACATAGAAAAAAAAATTAAAATTCTTATCTCAAGATGTATTTAATCTAGCCAGGGACCAGTGGCTCACACCTGTATTCCTAGTTATTCAGGAGTCAGAGATCTGAGGATTGTGGTTCAAAACCATTCTGGGTAGGAAAGTCTGTGAGACTTTTATCAATAGTTAACTAGCAAAAAAAAAAAAAAAAAAAAAGCAGGAAGCAGAAGTGTGGCTCTAGTGGTAAAGTCCAGCCTTGAGCAAGAAAGCAAAGGGACAGCCCTGTGCCCTGAGTTCAAGATGCAATACTAGCGCGCACACACACACACACACACACACACACACACTTATATAATCTAGTATGATTTGAGTAATAACCCTATCAAACTTCACATGTAGGCTGAGCACTAGTGGGTCATGTATTCCTAGCTACTTAGGAGTCAGATCTCAGGATCATGATTCAAAGCAAAGCCCAAGCAGAAATGTCTGTGAGACTCTTATCTACAATTAACCACCAGAAACCAGAAATAAAGCTATGGCTCAAAGTGGTAGAGCACTAGCCTTGAGCAAAAAATGCTCAAGGGCAATGCCCAGACCCCCAACTCAAGCCTGTGACTGACAAAAAAAGAGCACATATAGGATGTCTTAACTATGTGAAAAAAATGCAGATTGAATAGATCACAGAAAATATAATAAAATTAGCAAAGAAAATAAAGTTCTGTAATCTGCATTATGCTGATTTGTAGCATCATTCTATAGCCTTAAGATATCATCTCTTTTCCTTTCAATAAAATATTTTTGTTAATCTGGGTGCTGGTAGGTCATGCCTGTAATCCTAGCTACTCAGGAGGCTGAGACCTGAGGATCGAGGTTCAAAGCCAGCCAGTACAGGAAAACCAGAAATGGCGTTATGAGTCACAGTGGCAGGGTGCTTGCCTTGAGCTAAAAAACTCAGAGGCAGTACTCAGGCCTTGAGTTCAAGCCCTACAACCACCACCACAACCAACAACAAAATTGTTAATCTTATAGATTCACAAGACCTTTTGATCTAAAAACACTGTAAAACATTGTGAGCAGAATATTTTCAGACACTAATGTACTTGATGCTGACAATTGGGGGGGGCAACATTGTGGAGAAGATAAGGAAACAAATGTGGTAAAGTTCAGTGGACTCATTTGGTGCTGATTGGTTGAAGAAGAAAAAGTTGTCAGTCAAAGTAGGTGTGGGTATCTCACTCTTGTAATGCTAGGTACTCAAAGAGGCTGAGTCCTGAAGATTAGGGTTGGAAACAAGCCAGTGCAGAAAAGTACTAGATTTCACTTCAACCAGCAAAAATGCAAAAGTAGAGGTCTGCCTCAAATAGGAAAGCACCAGCCATAAGCAAGAAAGCCAAGCAAGAATTGTGGTGTTGCTTCTCAGGTGGCAATGAGATGCAGTTTGAATGTCTTTTCTCTTTTGACATATAAGTTAGAAAGTAAAGCTTGGTTAGAACATATACACAGCACAACCTAGTTAAGTAAACTGAGAAACACTTTTTGTTTTGCTTTGTTTTGTCTCAGAATGTGGGCTTGAACACAGGCCTTGGGCTCGCTTCACTTGGCCTTTTATGCTCAGGTCTGGTGCTCTACCACTTGAGTCACATCTGCAGCCTGGCTTTTTGCTACTTAAAGACGGAGTCTTGCAGATTGTTTTTCATGGGCTGGCTTTGAACTATGGTCTTCTGAGCCTCAACCTCCTGAGTAGCTAGGATTAGTGGCATGATTAGTGGCATGAGCCACTATCACCTGGCTAAGAAGTCAGATTTTCATAAACATAAAAACTGTTTTAGCCAGGTGTTGGTGGCTCACACCTATAATCCTAGCTACTCAGGAGACTGAGATCTGAAGATCACGATTCAAAGCCAGCCCAGGCAGTAAAGTTCGTGATTCTCATCTCCAATTAACCACTGAACAACCAAAAATGGAGCTGTCACTCAAAATGGTAAAATGGAGGATGAGAATATAACTTAGTGGTAGAGTGCTTGCCTAGCATGCATGAAGCCCAGAGTTCGATTCCTTGGTACCACATGAACAGCAAAAGCCAGAAGTGGCGATGTGGTTCAAGCGGTAGAGTCCTGGCCTTGAGCAAAAGATGCTCAGGAACAGTGCCCAAGCCCTAAGCTTAAGCCCCAGGACTGGCCAAAAATAAAGTAAAATGGTAGAGCCCTGGCCTTGAGCAAAAGATCTCAGGGACAGCACCCAGGCCCTGAGTTCAAGCCTCATGACCAACAGTGTGTATATGTGTGTATATGTATACATACACACATGCACGTGTGTGTTAACTTTGCAACCATGTATACTTTGCCATGAGAAGAATTTCAGGAGGTGCACTAGGGGAAGCCTGTTTTTCAGGTGCTCCTTGACAACTTCCAATGCCTGTTCCTACTTGCGGCATGAAAAAACTCAGATACTTAGACTTACTGGAAGCAGCAGCATTACAGGTTAATCCGTTTTCCCAGCGTCTGCAGTTGGAGGGGAATTAAGAGCAGAATGACGGAGGCAACAACAGGCGGAACTCTTAGGAGTTTAATAAGGCATCCCAGAGAATTTTCTTTTAATGAACTTGTGATGATTTCTCCCATGACTTGCTTAATGCCTTCATCATTTCACCCTCAAAATGACTTAATCATAATCATTTGTGTCACCTCTAAATGGGCCTCTCTGGTACCAGGTAGCATTTCCCCTGGCCCAGTAATGCCTCCTGGGAAGAGACCCAGTGACCCAGAAAAGCAATAGAGAAGGAGCAGTTCTCTGAGAGCAATGACTGGACACAATGTAGCTGCTCAGTTCCTGCCCACCCCTTTCCCTTTTGATACCAGAGTTTTCAGATTGTGCTGGATTTTCCCTGACCTTAGAGCATTTTAGCATTCAATGCTTTGCACTTGGGAGACCTTCTCCTCCATGACTTGTTCAAACTAGGTCTTGATTATGTGCAATATAAGAAAAGGTCTTAGTGTAGGCAGCTTCATATTGTATGTCTTTGGGAAATACACTTTAACCAAATCTGCATATAGACCAACAAAATCACTAATAATGTGATTTTTGCCTTCATACTATTTTCAATTGACAGCACAAGCACCGTTCTGTGGCCAGTGGATTATCACTGTTGATGTTTGCTTCTAAGCATAAATGTGTAAAGCCCTCAATTTGGAAGACATAGTATCCATGGGGTTCATTTTATTCTCCTTGCTTCTGTGTCAGCAGACTGCCTTTGGTCTAATTAGCACAGACTGTCTCCCAGTGACCATCTAGTTAGACATTTGCACCTCTTATTTGAGGACTATGCTAATGCAGTCTGCTTTGGTTTTAGAAAAATGTCAGACTTGATTCCAGTTTGATAGTCTAATAGATTCTCTGCTATGTGGTATCACATTTAACGCATCATGTGCTGCTGTTTGGCCAAAATTCCACTAAGGGCTCCTAAGTGTTGCCCTTAAGTGTTGCTAGAAAATGGTGGAGGGTTTACCTCAGAAGGACCTGCCAGCTTTCTCTCCCCATCCAAAGCCATCGTTTACTTAGGTCTTAAATACCGGTAGCTCAGTAGTGTGGAAGACTGAGTTTATAGAAAGTCACTGTTAGTCTGCACCGAGCTCACACCCTAGGGGAAAATGCCAGCGAACCAGCCACCTTGGAATAGGGATTACAATCCAAGCTAGGGTAAACCTAAGTGGAGCTCTTCATGGAAAATTGAAACCATAAAAGCATTAAAATCATGAAACTGGGCACCAATGGCTCACACCTGTAATTCTGGCTGAGACCTAAGGATAATGGTTTGAAGCTAGCCTGGATAGGAAAGTCCATGTGACTCTTACCCCCAATTAACTAGGAAAATGCTGGAAGTGCAAGTGTGGCTCAACTGGTAGAGTACTAGTTTGAACAAAAAAGCTACAGGTCAGTGCCCAGGCTCTGAGTTCAAGCCTCAGTAACAGCATACACACACACACACACACACACACACACACACACACCCCACATGCATGCACACATGAGAGTCGGGGCTTTTGTTTTAAAGGTCCTCTCCAGAGGTCTAATGATTGAATGATGTCTGTGACTGAGAAGAAATTTGGTCCACCCAGATTGGGCCGAAGTCTAGGGTAAATACATGTTGGATCCAACATCCTGAGGTGCTCTGTGTGTTCTCTACTTACTCAAACTTGGTTGGCAAACCAAATTCAGTGCCTGAATTCTTCAACTTCTATGTGGTTAAAACACTTTCTAGTCCCATAACTAGACAGTGAATACCATTGCCTTCATTCAGGAAGTTGGTTTCACATGACTTTTCGTGAATTATAAGAAGCACATAATTATAAAATGCTGCAAAATGACTTCTTCATAGCCTGCACAGGAACTGTTCATTTACACATAAAGATTATCATTAGTTGTAATGGTAAATTTCAGTTTCTCCTTGAACATGACCTCTTCCCAGTGGTTCTCTGCTCTGCTGAGCAACTAGCTATATCCAAGCACCTGTCAGTGCTGTCATCAAATGGCCCAGTGTAACAGCAGCAGCAGCAGCAGCAGTTTTCTACTTAACTAGGGATGCCCCTAGGGACTTTAGGAGATGGGAGGACATTAATTAACTTTGTTTCCTTGTGACAAGGCTCTTCAGTGCAACCATAGGAACAGTTGCCAGCAAGGTCTGTTAATATGCAATGTCTCCTCACCCAATAAAGTTACCACTAAATCTTCCCAAAGTATTGAGATTTGTCCTCACTAAAACTTGATGAAGATAGACTCTTTTTACTAAAATAGTTTAACCTATTCTTCTGCTCTTCATTTTTTAAAGTCATATACTTTAACAGTCCATTATGAGCATAGACATAGCCTATTAAACACTCTCAAGAATATTAAGTTTGAAAATGTGGACATTTATGTCAAGAAATAGAAACAGGAAAACCCTCTGGCATGTTGCTGTATTATAGATTATGTTGTAGAGACTTTGGGATTTGAATGCACGTGGGCATTAGATACCGGATGCCCAGCCCATGGACCGGGAAAACTCACTAAGGAATCCCTTTTGCATTTACTCCCAGCTGCCACGTTGTGCTAAAGCCTACCTGAGTACTCACTTTCTAAGTGCTAATAATCTCTCTTTCTTCTCCTTCTCTCTCTCTCTCATATTGTCTGTCTCTCCCTAAGTATCTCCCTCTCTCTTCATTTCTGTCTCTATCTTTCTGTCTCTGTCTCCATTCTGTCTCACACACACATACATATTTTAAAATAATTGTACCAAGGAGTTTCTTTGTGCTATTTCTATACATGCATATAATATACTTTGATCAAATTTACCCCTACTTGGAGCTGGGAATGTGATCTAGTGGTAGAGTGCTTGCCTAGCATGCATGAAGCCCTGGGTTTGATTCTTTAGCACCACATATGCAGAAAAAGCCAGAAGTGGCGCTGTGGCTCAAGTGGTAGAGTGCTAGCTTTGAGCAAAAGAAGCTCATGGACAGTGCCCAGGCTCTGAGTTCAAGCCCCAGGACTAGAAAAAAAAATTACCCCTACTTACTATTTCCCTTGCCTCTTTTATAAATAATTGATATTATCTTACTCTACTTTCACATGTGCATATGAAGAACTTCAATCATCTTCACTCCCTACTCCAGATAATGAAACACAAGGCTTATATTTTCTGCTTCCTGTTTCCCTAGCTCCTCAAGTTCTCACTGTGTTTTATGGCCATTTGGTGTTGCTCATTTAAGGAAAGAAACTTGCTGCTCTGTATGCAGGCAGACAGAATCCTAGGTGATAATGCTCTGGTCTTAGCTGCGCTGGAGTTCAGTGTCTTGTTCATCTTTGTGCTTCTAGTAACACCATGGCTGGCTTTTCACACAATAGAAAAGCAGAACTTGTCTAGTGAAGTCAGCAATCTTCCAAGTTTGAAAACTATCCATACTTTTAGTTCTCATCGTCCTGACTAAATGTATTGGGTCTGCTTCCTTTTTAAAATTTATGTGCTTGGTATTTGCCTTCATTGGTTCATCCCCGCTTGGCCTCTGAAAGTAGTTGCATGTGTTCTGAAGTAATTCCTTTGAATTCACTTACACCTTGGATGGTCTTGTTGCCACAGCCCTCCTGAGATGGTGACCTGACCCCTGGCTGTTCTTTAGATCACTCGGTCTGGGTATGGATGAGGGTTGCTGCTGCTGTTTGTCTGCTTCTTCAGAAATAGCAGACTGCCCCTAATCCCCACAGCCCACCTTGGGTACAGACCACATCATGCTCTGTCGCATGCCCTTCTCAGAAGTCATAGATCCTCATCTTCTTACCCAGCACCTCCCCACTCCTACATGGTAGGTGACAGTCACTCCCACTGTAGAATAACCCTAGTCAAGCTCCACTCATGCCTAGCCCCAAAGAGAAAGGAAGCCCCCACTCTGGCCCAAGGCATTCCTCATTGTCTTCCTCTCTGCATGCTGGACTGGAGCCATCCACGTGTATGGTCACCACAGTCTCCCATCTCACTGGCCCATGACTCCAGGACCGAAGCCCTTGCTACCATGAGTTTTTTCAGTCTCCTTCCTAACAGTGAGCCTAAACTTAAAGCTTAACCAAAAAAATTCACTGGGGTGTGATGCACACCTAGAACCTCATTAAAACCTTTCTGTACCCTGTGGTACAGTGATCAATTTGCTGATAGTAGGTATCAATATATTTTTGAAGCCAAGGAATAAATCATTCGAATTTGATTGTTTTTCTTCCTTTCTTTATTTTTTATAAGAGCTTTGAACTAGAACCAACATGATATCACACTGTGTGCCAAGAAGCTACAATATTTTGCTAGTTTTTTGAGGGCTATAATGTAAAGTTATCAGAGGGGGGATACAAACAAATGAGCCAAGTACTTTAGGCTTGAATATCAGATTTTCTTCACCAAAGAAGTGAAACATATGTGGAAAGGACATTGGAAGTAATGACGCCGTGTTTCTCTGATGAGCAAATAGGGTCAGGACAGTTCCTGGTGTATCTGGACCACACAGCCTTGAAAGGACAGAGAAGATAGAGCACAGGTCCCTTCCTCTCTGTTCCAGTGATATCTGCACTTTACAGACATCTGCACAGTCTGCAACAACAGAAGAACCAAATGGAGTACTGCAGTTGTGAAACTGGAGAAAAGGAGAATGAGCTGCTTCACAAATTATTTACCAATTTGAAGAAATAGATTTGTGATAAGCTACTGTATTCTCTAGTGTTTTAGACAGACAGAGAGTCGGAGAAGGTTAAAGAAGGGAGGCCATCAAAATCTGTCTTTCCCTCTTGCCCTTTCCCTTCCCCCGTTCCTGTGTCTGGAAGGGTTTCCATTGCATCTCCAGAGGACAGGGTAATGGATTTTTCTTTTGAATGTACTCAAAGCCTGTAGCCAACTCATTTGGCCTTTGTTGGAGGAAAAGATCTCGCAGGCTATGGACCAATCCCATTCAAGAAAATCAGGTGAAGTCAATGGGTAGAATGTCATTCTCCCAAGATTTCCTAAATCTGAAATTGACAGTCAAGGCTCTGGTGTTGGTTCTACTTTGATGAAACATTCTATTGTGGAAACAATGGAGTTTGAAAACAATGCTTTTTATTTTGAATGAAAAAAGGAAAATAGCCAGAAAGAATTCAAGTGGTGTATGGAGCAAGGTTCAAGGCTAAACTCAGCCCTTTGCCTTCTTGTAGAATGCCAAGGCAAGATCTGTAGCTGCCACCCTCTAGTTAGATCCTAGTTATCTCTCCCTGAGAGGAACAAGTTTCTCCATCTAGTAATTCCTTTTCAATTTTCCTCATCAAATTGCCAGTTCATTGCATAATTACACCATTTCCCCATGAGAGATAGGTTGTAATTTTAATGATTATAGCTCATTTCCTCTTAGCATGTAAATCAGTGCCTTCCCTTTTGTGAAAGTACTCTTGACCCTTCAAGAAGTGTAGGAAACAGGCTAATGATATTAGCTATAAGATTAGAAAGTCTTAGCCAGGTGTTGGTGGCTCATACCTGCAATCCTAGCTACTTACATGGCTGATATCTGAGGGTCAAGATAGGAAGCTATGAGCAGACAAATCTTAGACACTCTTATCTCCAAGGAACAAGCAAAAAGCCAGAAGTGGAAGCATTGCTCAAGTGGTAGAGTGCCAATTTTAAGTAAAAAAGCGAAGTGAGATCATGAGGCCCTGAGTTCAAGCCCCAATTCTGGTGCATGCCTGTGTCACTTCACAGGTATCAAATAACTGGGAGCATATCTGCATAGTGAACAGTTTCAAATTTCATATTCCTTTGTTTACTTATTTTTAGCCCATTTTAGAGAGGTCTCTTGACATCACCCCCAAGTTAAGATTTATAAGATACTGACCCATAACCTCTTTTTCCCTGAAAGAGCTGAGAACCTGGTTTTTAGAGTTGGAAGAAAATGTGAGCTTTAGTCTCTTGTTCAGCCCTCCAAGTAAGAATGGGACGGGTGGACATTTCTGCCAAAATGCACAGAAATAAGTTCAGGGAAGTCACAGTTCTAGGAAAGGTAAAATGTTAGCCGACATCTAACATCCACCCACCCTGTGGCATATTCAGTGCTGGCCAGCTCAGCCCCCACAGGAAGCACACACTGGCACTAGGTAGTTTCAGGATTTTGGCCGGCTCTAGGATCTGATTGACATGTTGAAAAAAGGTAATTCTTTTAGCTTTTATCCCAAGAGAAATATGGAGCTATTGGCTTGGAAAACATTTTTGAACTCTAAAGAGAGATATTAAAAATGCATTTCTGAAATGGAAGGACTTGGAAAAAGTTATACTAAGTGAAGTGAGCCAGACCCAAAGAAACATAGACTATATGGTCTCCCTTATAAGGAATAATTAGCACAGGTTTAGGCAAGTCACAGCAGAGGATCACAGGAGCCCAATAGCTATACCCTTATGAACACATAAGATAATGCTAAGTGAAATGAACTCCATGTTATGGAAACGATTGTTATATCACAGTTGTAACTACTTTCAATGTGCCATATGTAACTGTAGCCTATATTATTGATGATATTACTGTATCACCTTCCTGTGGTTGTACCTACATAGTCTCTGTATCTTGTCTGAGTATATTGGAAACCGGGTATACCGGTATTAGAACCAGGAAATTGGAAGGGAATACCAAAATCGAGAGACACAGGGTAAAAAAAGACAAACAACTACAAAAGCAGTACTTACAAACTGTTTGGTGAAAATGAACTGAACAACTGAACAACTCATGGGGGGAGGGAAGGGAAAGGGAGAGGGGGAGGGGAGAGTGAGGGACGAGGTAACAAACAGTACAAGAAATGTATCCAATGCCTAATGTATGAAACTGTAACCTCTCTGTAATTGATAATTTAAAAATACACACACACACACACAC
Source organism: Perognathus longimembris pacificus (assembly GCF_023159225.1). Lineage (NCBI taxonomy): Eukaryota > Metazoa > Chordata > Mammalia > Rodentia > Heteromyidae > Perognathus > Perognathus longimembris. The sequence goes on along the minus strand of NC_063175.1, from coordinate 5,558,632 downwards.
ACACACACACACACACACACACAAATGCATTTCCGAGTACTCTGTAGGTTGAACGTCTCTACGGTCTTGTTAATGTATATAGCAGAGTAAGAAGAAAAATCTGCCATGGCCATGCTTCAGGCCTCTGGTGATTTTTGTTCTGATGTGGCAGTTAAATAGAGATTTGGGGGGGGGGGGGCGTGAAAAAGAGAAAAGAAAAGGCTCTGAGGAAATGTTATATGGCAAAGTTTGATAGTTTTTCCTCCTGGTATTTTTAATGTTAGTAATGCATATGCTATGCCTAATGCTTACCAGTAATCAATTACTGCAACAAGTTTGGCACTTATTTTTAGGCTAAGAGTATGTTTAGCTTTGAATTCATGCATTGCTTGGGGTTCCACTCAGATGGAATAAAGAAGGACTGATAGCCATTCTTCAGGTCTCCTAATACCTAGTCATCCTTTCCAATTTCCTGTCTCAGATATACATGCAGGAAGAATCTAGTACAAGTCATTCCAATATAAAGCGGGTCATTTCAAACTCTAAATCCATTTAACAGACTTTTTTGTTGTTAGGCACTCGTGCAGAGAAACCTAGCTTGCTGATTTTATGCTGCATTGCTCAAAATATCTAGGACTCATGAAAGATGGTATATTGGCAATATCAAACTCTTAATTTTACTTTTAATCTATATCTAGCATTTAGTATTTCAGTTAAACTGACACACTCATACTATGAATTTTTATCCTCTTAAATAAGATAGCAGTTTAGAATCTAGAGCACATTTCCCCAATCCACTCTAAAAATTAACAGTTAAATTTAAGCAGGAGGCAGATGTCAGAGGACTGTGCGCTTGAGGCTAGCAGGGGAAAAGTTCCTAGTACTGTGAAGGGTGAACAGAACAAAGTTAAACTTCAGAAGTTAGCATGTCATAGCATTTGCCTTGGTGGCATCTTGGCCTTGTCAGCTATTCATCAGTCTTCATTTTCTCATCTACATGAGAGTCCACAGGATTGTGGTGGATAGCAGAAAGAGAGGATGTCGAGAGTCCACAGGATTGTGGTGGATAGCAGAAAGAGAGGATGTCAAGAGTCCACAGGATTGTGGTGGATAGCAGAAAGAGAGGATGTCGAGAGTCCACAGGATTGTGGTGGATAGCAGAAAGAGAGGATGTCGAGAGTCCACAGGATTGTGGTGGATAGCAGAAAGAGAGGATGTCGAGAGTCCACAGGATTGTGGTGGATAGCAGAAAGAGAGGATGTCGAGAGTCCACAGGATTGTGGTGGATAGCAGAAAGAGAGGATGTCGAGAGTCCACAGGATTGTGGTGGATAGCAGAAAGAGAGGATGTCGAGAGTCCACAGGATTGTGGTGGATAGCAGAAAGAGAGGATGTCGAGAGTCCACAGGATTGTGGTGGATAGCAGAAAGAGAGATGTCAAGAGTCCACAGGATTGTGGTGGATAGCAGAAAGAGAGACAGTGGAGTGTTTACAGTAGCCAGGCACCTCCAGATCTGCATTAGCTCACAAACTTCTACCCTTCTAGAACTCCATCTGTTCCAAATATATTATAAACCTAAAACACTCTAGAATGGTGGGATTTTAAAATATAACAATGGGCTCATAGTCTCCATCATCCAAATATTTTGCTTTCATCAGCAAACAAGAGGTGAAGTTATGTAGTGTGTATGTAGTGTGTCTAAGAGAGTGAATTGTATTTCAATTAAAGGAATACCATAACGTTTTTCCAATCGGCTAATCATTAATTTAATAGTTTTAGAAATTCTCAATGACAAGACTATATTCCCATTTTTCTATGGACAACAGGAATTGTTTCTCCCTCTTTTTTCTTTTTAAATTATTTTTATTATTTCTGTAGTTGTATAGAGGAATTTCAGTTCAACATAACAATTTATGAGTACAATCCAGCCTGATCAGTGTCACCCCTTTCATCATTCTCTCTTCCCTCACTTCTCCTTACTTTTACCCTATTATACTAAACTCCTTGCTAAAACTTCAAAATAAAAGGAACACATGTTCAAAGCTTTTACTAAAGAACAGGAAGTCACTGTGCTTGGGATTCTAGTGGTTTTTAAGGTTCACCCACCCTTAGGCTGGGAGGTCAGGGGTGGGAAAGGCTGGCCTAGGAGACAGAGAAAAGGTATTTTTGTTCCCACCGCTCAGGTGAACCTGCTGTGATTAGACAGCTCAGCTTTGGTGGCTGTTGCGTCAGAAATCAGTGGGAGTCTAACAAGCCTGAGTACGTTCTGAGCATAATTACACACACTCTTCTGGGCTTTCAGTGCTTATGCAGAACTGACTCACATGTATGGAGTGTCCCTAGCTTCACTAATGAACTGCCTCCCATTAAGGAAGTCGACTGAAGAAAGGAGGCAATGGAGTGGCCCTGCTCTTCCTTCAATAGTCTAGTCAGAATGTGGCACAGGCCTTCCTTTTCCTCGAAGCCTCAGCTCACTTTATTTTCTGATTTTTTTGCCTTGGAACTGCGGGAAGAGACTTCTTTGAATGCTCAGTTTGGTTTGAAGTTCTTTAAATTAATCGCAGGTCTTCCTATATATTCCCTTCAGTAGAATTTTCAGCTAAGGTTCTTTTTTCTGGCTCTTGTTCCCTGAGCAGTTCTGTATTGTGCCGGGATTTTAGAAAGTAACTTAGAGACACATTAGAAGCCTCTAGGAAGAGATGGAAGCCGATCCAGCTCATTTTCTTCTTCATGTTGGGACTGATCCTTGTCTATAACCTAGAACTTTCTTGCCTAAAAAAAATTGGGTGTGGTTGTTGGAGGGGCTTTGCTCAGTCTTCTTAATCTCTCAGGGTTTAAGTGATGAAAAAGGACTGAAGTATGAAAAGCTTGACTGGGATCTTTAGCTGGCTATACCTTGCTTCTATGACAGGAAGGATTCCTAAACACTGGTCCAGGTTGTTAAAAGTGGTAAATGGATCCCCAGTCACTGTGGGAAGGTGGCTATTAGTTATGTGAAAATGCTGGCTGATTCTCCCTGCTGTGGTATTTAATATAACGTGGAGTCAAGTACCATTTGTGTAGACTACTTTTCACACTTATAGAATAATTCAAACTCTATACCTGCTATTTACGTACCACTGTTTTGAACTTTCATCCTTTGGACAGATAAGGACCTGTGAGTAGCAAGCACAGACATCATTCAGGGGCATGGAGACAGGAGGGGAGCTGGAAGACAAGCTCAGTCCTCTCAGGAAGAATGGGCTTGCTGTACTGTCTCATATTGTTCTATAAGAGTAGTCATTTCCTATTGTCTTATAACAAATGCACATAAACCGACTAGTTTAAAGCAGGTCATGATTATCATCTCATTTTTTTCCCTTGGGTTAGAAGTCTGGCCTAGGTTAGCTACTCCTGTGCACTAGGTATTATAAGTCAGAAATCAAATTCTTTGCTGATGCATCCTTATCTGGAGGAGGCCCCGGAGAGATCCAGTCTTGTGCTCCTCTGGGATTTAGGCAGAATTTATTCTCTTAAGGCTGTAAGACCAAGGCCCTCACTACCTTGTTATTGCCCTGAGGCTCCCTCTAAGGCTCCCCTCCCCTTGATCTGTCTCACCTTGAATCACACTCTGCCTCTGCAACCTGCTGGAGAAAGCCTTGGATTTGTATGGAGCTCAGAGAATGAGGTCAGACTCACCTAGGTAGTGCCTCACCTTAAAACCAACTGCACCCTCTAACTTAAACTGGGCAGGGAAATGGCGGCCACGTTACTCTCAGTCCCAGAGATTATGTAGGATGTGTGGCCATCTTAGCATTCTTCTGCCTATCAGTAGGAATGGTCACTTTGGAGGGGCTCCACCTCCAGAGAGCACTCTGGCTCTAGTTGTTTTTTTTTTTTTTTTAACTCTCTTCTATGATATTATAATTGGGAGGGAAGAGAATGGAAACAGGGACAGTAATCCTATTGCAATGAATGGATCAGAAGATGCAGACAACCAAACACAAGTTGATGACAGTGGGAGAAAGAGGAGAAAGCTAGCCTAGATGTTAAAGAACTATCCTGAAAACAAGCCAATTCAGTCAGTGGGATCTGTGGAGGAGGGGTTAGGGGGTAGATGAGGAATCATCAGAGATAGTAACTGATAAAGACTTCCATCTTAGTGTAGTGTGTGTCTGTGTGTGTGTGTGTGTGCGTGTGCACATGAGCATGTGAGCATTGGGGCTTAAACTCAAGGCCTAGGCACTGTCTTATAGCTTTCTTTTTTTCCCTTCAAGGCCCTATACCATTTGAGCCACTGCTCCACTTCTGGATTTTTGTTGGTTAATTGGACTGTTTCACAGACTTTCCTGCCCAGGCAGGGTTTGAACCTCAATCCTCAGATCTCAGCCTACTGAGAAGCTAGGATTACAGGTGTGAGCCACTGGTGCCTAGCTTAGTCCATTTTCTGTTGCTATTAAATACCTGTAACTGGGTAATGTATAAAAAGTCATTTGGCTGATGGTCCTAGAAGCTGGGATGTCCAGGAATGTGGCCACTGCATCTGTGGGGACCTTCTTGCCATGCTGAACACTGTATCTCCTCAAGGTAGACTGAACAAGAATCTGAGCTCTCTCATCTTCTTGCTTATAAAGCCATCACTGCCATCTCCAGGGCCCAACCCTCATGATTATACCTAGTCCAAAGTACTTCCCAAACACCCTACTCCAAGTACCACCAACCTATGGATTTGAGATCTGGGTATTTGTGGCTCATGCCTATAATCCCAGCTACTCAGGATGAAATTACATTTTCATCACATGAGCGTTTTAGGAGATACATTGAAGCCATAGCAACTTCTGGATTTCTGATTGAGTGGCTGCATGGATGTTAGAATTGCTAATGGATGTAGAACACAGAAAGAGAAGTGTATGAGGCAGGATAATTTGCCTTAAGTCCTTCTGAATTTAAATTGCCTGCAATATGAAAGTAGCAATCTATTCTTGCAATTAGATATATTGTTTGGTGTTTAGAAGAGAGGTCAGATTGGTAAATTTGGTGAGAGCTGATCTCTTTTCATATTAATTCAAATGGGGTGGAATGAGTGTGTGCCTGTGTAGTGAGTGAGAAAGAAGAAAAAAATTAATAGCAGAGCTCTAGGAGTGAAGAGAGCTTTCTCAAAACCCCCTCCCTACCCATTCCAATTTTCCCTACATTCCAATTTTCCAGTTAATCAAACCCACTCCTTTGCAGATTGCTTCAATACACCTCATCCAAGCCTCCTTTGAGCTTTCATCTGGCTCAAGAACTGGGTGTGTCAGAGCCCTGGGAAAATTACAGGAGCAACTGTGGTTGAGTAGGGATCTTTCAAACAGTGCTCAAGCTGTCTGCTTTGGGAAAGTGTCCCCAATCACTTTCTAAATATACTTTATATTGGACAGTGTTAGGCAGAGAAAAGCAGGAAGCAGGAGGAAGATGGATAAGGAGTCATCTATGGAGAAATAGATTGGTCATGTTTTGAGATTGATTCTTGTGCCTCCTTCCAATTTATTGCCAATTCCCCTTGTATTCTGGTTCTCAGAAAGCAGAATAGTATAAGGTCCTTAATTGTGAACGCCAGCATTTTCCTAGTTTGGGATTCTCAAGATGCACGCTGTTGTTTGCTTAGATGCCCTTTGTGCACTTTGTCTCTCCCTCAAAATCCCCTTCCTTCTAGTTCTGGCAGAAGCCAGCCCCCTTTCTCCATGGCTGAGAAGCAAGGGCTTCTTTTCCTGTTCCATTTTGTGGGGCTTATCTATCAGCTAATGCATCTTGAGCTTTTTATATGTTTGCTTCTCACAACACCATGGACTTTCAGTTGTGGGAGTCTTTTGTTGGAATATACAACGTCTCCATCAATAAAGTTGATTTCCTTATCTCTTAGGGATTTTTCTTCCTACATAAGTGAAATTTAGAGTCTTCCTCTTGTTTCTTTTTGTTCAAGGCTAGCACTCTGCCACTTGAGCCACGCCACTTCTGGCCGTTTTCTGTATATGTGGTGCTGGGGAATTGAACCCATGGCCTCATGTATACGAGGCAGGCACTCATGCCACTAGGCCATATTCCAGCCCCCCTTCCTCTTGTTTCTAAGAATGACCTTTTTTTTTCAGCATTACTTAGTAATCCTCTTCTGAAATCTAGAATCCTGGGTAATTCTACAAGGCACAAATTAAAATATCCAGAGTAAATGCTAATTCATGATCTTCTTTGATAGTGAGCTGGAGATTTCTTCTTGTCAATAAACATGAAGTCTTTGGTAAATGGGGACAGCTATGTATAATTGGCATGAATATTCAGTCATTTTCTAATAGTGATGAAATGAAACCCTCTCTCTGTCATAACTTATGCCTTATTTTCCCCACTGATGCTTACAGGAATGAGTGATGGTGAGCAGATGTGCCAGCAGCACAAGGAATCGGTTCTTGTTATGGTATCTGGAATACTGGGAGGAACAGAGACTTCTTATATCTTATGGAATGTTATGGTGACAGCAAATACAGTCACCAAAGAGGCACTGCATTCTTTAGAGAAATGCCATTAGACTGAGCTTGCAAAGTACATGAGTGGTTTTAAGTAATTACCCTGAGTGAAATGTTTTACTTAATGTCTTCAGTTATTCCTTTAGTAAAAACTCGACCCAGAACATCATGATTTGCAGACTTGCTTTCTTTAAATGCACAACTAAGTATTTGTCATCATCAGGGAAACAAACAACAACTAGACATACAATAGGACATGTAACCTGTTTCCAAAGTACATTTTGTTTTACTTTAACTTGGAGCTTTATATGTATGCATTATGGTCTAGCAAGGATTTAAAATGTTTCATTTTTACATAGAGGCACATAATATTTGGAGAAGAGAATAACTAAGTGGAACGAGGGGAAATGAGGTAAGTTCAGCCACAAAATAAGTTTTTTGAGCTCTCTAGCAGGCGCAGAGAAGGAAACCATGAGAAAGCAGACAGAATGGGTTTATAAAATCAACATTTGCTTAAAAGAAAGAAAGCAGTAACTGGAGGTGTTGGGGATTCATCTTGGCCTTAAGGGGGGGAAGGGCGAGGAGAGCGCTCCCGAGACACCGCCCTTCCCCCAGCCCTGGGGCAGTGTGGAAGTGAGCCACACCTATCTCCTCCTGGGTCCGGAACCAGAAGGGGTAGCTTTGAGACCATCCCCCACCTTGCGCCAGCAAGCACACAGGGCGGTACTATGGGAAGTGACGTTAGCCCATGAGGGAGGTCCTTGGGAGCTGCTCTTGGACAGACAAGCTCGCCAGCCTATCGCAGCTCATGCTCAATCCTCGTCATCACTACTATATTACTGTGAGCCCCTCCCGAATAAACCGGATTGCTCTCCGAAGCCTCTCCGAGATCCGTCTGCGCCTGGCTTCCTTGGTGGGTAAGGAGGGAGGAAAAGGGGATCTCGTTCGGCCACGTGCACCTTAGGCTAGCCCGTGTCCCTCGGTCCACCTTGGCCACCTGCTGGTCGGGTGCCCAGTGGAGAGGGTGGAAAGGGGAGCACTGATGAGGGAGTAAGCTTAGCATCCCCGCATCAGGGGAGGTAAATCTAGCCCGGCATGGAGGCAAGTGACTCATCCCTGTAATCCTAGCTATTCAGGAGGCTGAGATCTGAGGATTGCAGTTCAAAACCATCTCTAAATAACCAGTAAAAAGCCAGAAGTAGGTCTGTGATTCAAGTGGCAGAGTGCCAGCCTTGAGGAAAAAAGCTAAAGGACAGTGGTCAGGCCTTCAATACAACCCCTGTGACCACACCAAAAAGGGGAAGAAGGGGCGGAGAAGAATTCTCTAATTCCCTCACCTTGGTTTATTTGGCTTGGTTTTGAGGAACTTGAACCAAGCTCCTGTTCAACTGCTCTATGGTTTGGATGTGATTTCAATGTATCCTAAGAGGTTAATACACTAGACGTTTTAGTGTGGCCCTGTGTAGTCAGTAAAACATCAACAGATGGGGCCAAGGAGAGGTGACTGGTTTATAACTGTTCTTAGAAGAGATTAGTACTGGTCTCCTGGAATGAGTTAGCTCTTTTGTGAGTGTTTTGTTGTAAAGCAAGGCCATCCTATGCACATGGCCCCTGCTTCATGTAATCATTTCCCACTCTGTTTTTCCCCACATTATGGTCCAAAAGTGGAGCGAGGGCGACTCTCCAGGATGCAGATATTAGGCTGTTTGAACTCTCAAGCACCAAAATCATAAGGCAAATATACTTCTTATATTTTATAAATTACTCAGCTCCTATGTTTTCTGTCACAACAACCAAGAATAGAGTAGGAGGAATCATAAGCCTAGATCAATTCTAAGGGAAGACAGTTGTCATGCCATGAACAGAAGAAAAGGCAGCCTAATCTGAATGTTTAATACCTTATTTGTCACTTGCCTAGAATGTCATTCTCCTATAAATAAGATAATATTGTAGTTGTTTATGAGGAAAGAGGGCTGTATGCCTATTTTTGAAACAATCTGTTTCCTAGGTTCACTTTGCCTGATAGTTTCCATTTTTACATGATTATTATTTTCTAATGCTACTCAGACATTTTTAATATTTAACCACAACAATTAACTAAATGGCCCTCTTAGATTCAGCCAAGGACAATGACATCTCCCTATTGACTCCTGACTTTGCTGATCCAAGAAGACAGAGCACATCTGATCTGGGTCTAGAATTAGGACTGAGGCTCTCAACTCCTTAGCAAGGTTCAGCAGCCTCGTCCCCATGGATGGGCATAAAAGATTAGTGCTGCTTTGGGCCATTGAGACCTCCAACAGTATTAAGCCGGGATCTCCTGATTACAGTGGTGTTGAAAGTGATGCCTGCCTTCCACATGTAAGCCCACCTGTGCAGTACACACCTGAGCAATGAATGTTTGTGCAGAACTACATGTTTAGAAACAGTTGAATATAGGGAAAAAGAATCAGAGTATGTAATGGAAAGGTTTTTCTTTCCCTATCTACTGGATTATGTGTTAAAGGAAAAACACAAGCAATCTAGTCATCACTTAGAGGGTGATCATGCCCTATATTTTAACTAGATGTTTATTCATATTTTATTATAGGCCTCACATAAGATCCTTTTCATTTAAAATTTTATATTTAACTGGTAAGAGATATATAATTACATTTTTAATTGTGTAAGTAGTTTATATCATGACCTTGATGTTCTTTCTCTGCTTGCTTGCCACACTTGTGCTCTATTAATAGACTAAGATAGTTGATGAGGAGAAATGACACACATATGATTCTTTTATAAAGCGATGATGATACTATTCCTTTTTATTTTTATTATCTTTAATTGTACAAAGAAGTTGCCATTTAACAAAGTGGTTTGTGAATACAATGATCAATGTCATCCCTTTGACAATATTGTTCTTATATTGTTTTGGTCAACATCTTTAATAGAATTTAAAAGTAATGGGGCACTAGTAGCTTACTCCTGTAATTGTAGCTACTAAGGAGGCTGAGATATGAGGATGGCTGTTCAAAGCCAGCCCAGACAGTCTATGAGACTCTTAGCGCCAATAAACCACCAGAAAACAGGAAGTGGTGCTGTGGCTAAAGTGGTAGAGCACTAGCCTTGAGCTGAAGAGATCAGGGACCGCACCCAGGCCCAGAGTTCAAGCCCCACAAACAACAACAACAAAACCTACAAAAAAGCAGGAAGTGGAGCTGTGGCTCAGATGATAGAGTCCTAGCCTTGAGCAAACAAGCTAAGGGACAGGGCAGTTCAAGCCCCAGAACTGGAACAAAAAAAAGTGACAGTGCTGCAAATCTGTAATTGTTAAATTTATATTATTAGACATCAAGCTTTTGTTTCAGTATTTGTGTTTCATATAGCTCTTTATTTTAACCAAATAAATTGTAAATTATCGTTTGGATTTTGTTTATTTGGGTTTTTTCCTTTTTCTTTTTGAGAGAGTCTCAGATTAAAGATGACTTCCAGGCTGGGAATATGGCCTAGTGGTAGAGTGCTTGCCTCGTATACATGAAGCCCTGGGTTTGATTCCTCAGCACCACATATATAGAAAAGCCAGAAGTGGCGCTATGGCTCAAGTGGCAGAGTGCTAGCCTTGAGCAAAAAGAAGCCAGGGACAGTGCTCAGGCCCTGAGTCCAAGCCCCAGGACTGGCTAATAATAATAATAATAATAATAATAATAATAAGGATGACTTCCTCTCACAGGAAAAAAATTCACAATTAGCTAATATACATATTTTACCTGATTCAAGTTTGTCTTTCAAACATTTCTCTTTCCTAGGCTTCCTCTTCTGCATTCATTTTGTACACATTGGCTCAGTGACCTGAATCCTTAGCAGATTAACAGCAGGAAATGTTGTCTGACAGTCTACTGCCAACATCTCATGTATGTGCTGTAGATGTCTTCGTAAAAAAAAAAAAATTGAGCTCAGGGTTTTTGCTGGCCAGAAAGGAGCATGCTTCACTGGAACAGTATTATCTACCACAGTGCTTGCTCTGGGCACAAAAGTCCAGCTTCAAACACAGGCTGAAATCGCTTCAACAAATGAAGGCAGAAACTAATTATGGCTGAAAGAAAAGGCATCCTTTTTCTGGAAATGGAGAGGCTTAGTATGCAAGAAGAGACCATTGTGGTTTGTGTGCTGGAAGTGTTTTTGTCATGAATCCTAGTCCAAACATGACTCTAATGGGCTCAAGCAATTCATTCCTCTTTGGCCATTCTGTATATTCCACAGGATTATATTTGCTCATCTATGTTTTATCCTAAAATATGCCAAGACAAACCAATGCATATTAAAAACTGCTTTATGTGTATGGAGAATAATATATACCTGGGTCACTGATACTATTTTTAAGAATATTCTAATTTCCCCTATTACCATGGATATGTTTTTTTTTTCAGAAGAGTAATGGGATAATATGTTTTCTGTAATTATTTTCACCATCAATAGTAAATAAGTTTCTACACTGAATTTCAGAATAAGAAAAATTTTCAACTTGCTTTTCAAAAGGGCCTAAAAGTAATTACCAGAATTTATTACTGATTGCTTCCCAGGAGCTAGGTGGTATGCTTTCTAGTGTTTCATTGTTTCATACAATAATCCCACAAACAAGTGGCAATCACATCCCTATTTTATAAGGAAGCAGTGAAGCGGAAAGGGTGAACAACTCCTCTACTCGCACATAGCTATGTCATTGTAGACTCAGCAGCCAGCCTTGGGATGGCCTGTAAGCAACATTAGGAAGAGTGGGAAGGCAAACTTGAAATTAGTAGGAATCTCCACCTTAACAATGCTTAAGTGATAGTAGGTAAACTTTAGCATCTAGATGATTGAGAGATGTAAATGAACCACATGCTCACTAGACGAGATGTTGAAAATGAAGTATACAACTTGTAGGTAGGGACAGGAGGGGAAAGCCTGGGACAAGAGTGATGGAGGGAGTGACATTGTAACTGTAGCCCCTCTGCATATCACCTTTATAATGACAATTTAAAAAAAAAAGCACTTACTGGGACCAGGAAATGGTTTATACTTTAATGGTTTATCTTTATATTTTAACGGAACACTGTAGACAGAGGTGGTCTTTGCTGACTTAATGAGCAATAATGTGGTAGAATAATTATTGATTGATTGATTGGTGAAAGTCTGAAAGACGAAAGCATCATGGTTTTCTGAGAAGCTCATTGCCTGTGGGATTAAAGAACTCCAATACATGTGTCACCTAGAAAAGTGAGCTCTGCCTCTCATGCCAACCTTGTGTAACTGTGTTGCCTGGATCATACTTGGAACTAGAGCACAGGTATGAAGATCCCGTTAGGTTCTGCCCCTAGCAGGAATGGACTGGCAGGAGTACTACGGGTAATGGACTTCCTTATGTGTGTGTTAAACTTGACATTGAATACACTCTTGAGACAGAGAGCATAAAGAGGTGGTGGAGGCGCACAAGAGGCCTCCAGGTGTAGCCTTACGAGGCCTTGCACACTCTTATCACAAACCAGACACCATTGTTTTGTTCCTGGGTTTGACTACAGCCTGACAGTATTCTTTCCAAGTGTGAATGAAAAGAAAATGGAGTCCAGTTCAGATTTCTGAGCAGACGGTGTTAGAATGCTTTTTGGTCACAAATTTGATAAGAAAAAAGGCAAACCAGGAAATGGAGGTTTGGGCAGAGTCCAGGTGCCTGATTTTGGCTCAAGTTCTGGCACAGACATTTGGTGAGCTCCTCATGTACTCTGTTGTCAAGAGTAGTACACTCATTCAAAACTAAAAAGAACGCAAACTGACCTTTGAAAGTGAGCATGATGGAAAAGCATTGGGTAAGAGAAAGGGTGTTTCAGGAAGGAAGCATGAGGTAGAGGTGGGCGGGGATGGCATGTTGCTTCAAGATGAAGCCAAGACCATGTGAGAAGATTTGTTCTTAAAATTCACACCCGCAGCACTTCATAGGCAGGTAGGACACCGAGATAAGAATTCACAAAGTAGGGATGGTCATCTTGGGAGAACATGATTTTCAAAGGCAACTCATCCATCAATAGGAGAAAGATGCGAGACAAAAAAGGAAAGGCCTGGTAATGCTGTGATTTCATCTAGTTTCAAAATCGCTGAAATGAGATCCTAAAAGTGCCAGCTTTCCTGGAAACTCTTGGTCCCATCACTGTAAATATTTTCTTGTCATAATGTGGGAGACATATTCCCATTCCCAGGGAAACATAGAGTCTCCAGGGCTCTGAGGACCTGCCTGCATCCCTGCAGAGCCTCCCCTCCCTTTCCTAAAGGGCAGGAGGCCGACCAACATCTGCCCTCTCCAGAACAAACTTATTCCTCATTTTCATCATGGTTGGGTGGCTCAAATGTACAACTGTAACCTATGTTCTGAGAGGTCAGACTTGACAAATTCTCATGATTGTACCAGAAGACAGCTCCCCACACTGCTTCCCTTCTTCCTCAGCTCCCTGGTGTCCTTTCTTACAATTGTCGAGTCAGTAATGACCTGTTACTATCAACTAATATCTATTCTCCAGGTGTGATTTATTCTTAGTGTTGTGCAGTCTGTGTGCATTGAGCAGTCAACAATGCCCTAATCCACCATTATAGTGTCATACAATGGTTTCATTATCAAAAGGAAACGAAATCCCATGACTCCTCTGATTTGCTCCTCCCTCCACTGAGTCCTCCCCTCCTTTCCAAGCTCTCCTCTCTTTGGGATCATACCATATGTATGCAGGGCTTTCAGGTCAGCTTAGCAATATGCACTGAAGGTTCTTGTGTGTCTGATTGTGACTTGAGGGCTCTTTTAAAAAAAATAAAATTATTGAATCCAGAAAAAGGAATATTATTATGACACCATTCATCTTTTGAAGAACATCTTGCTTCTTCCAACTTTTGGCAGTTTATGGGTTAAGCTGCTTAACCATTTGTATGCACATTTCTGGGTAGACAACAGTTTGCTTTCAGCTGCTTTAAGTAAATGGCAGGCCAGATGAAGTGCATTATATGGCGATACTGTGCTGAGAAACCACCAAAGTGTCTTCCAGGGTGGTTGTAGCATTTTGCATTCCCACTGGTAGTGCATGCTACAAACCTCTCACCAGCATTTGGTGTGGTCAGTGTTCTAGAGTTTAGTCATTCTAATAGGTATGCAGCATGTCTGGCTGTTTTAGTTTGCAGTTCCTTAATGACATATGATATGGAAGAGCTTTTTATCGTCTTATTTTCCATCTGTGTATCTTCTGTGACAAGATGTCATTTCAGATAGTCTACCCATTTTAGTGACACTTTTGTTATTGTTGATGATAGGAAACCTGTGACCTGGTTTGAGTCAAGAAAACTTAACTCACAGAAACAATAGATTAAAACCTCTGAGTCGTCTCTGGTTAGGTAAAATATACACTAGTTTTAAGTAGCTCTGTCAAATTTTCAATTATACATACCCATATCCAATGACCATAAGATACCTAGATCCAATCACTCAATGAACAGAATGTCTTTGAGAGCCATATAACTATAACTTGTATAACTATAACTTGTATAACTTCTCCAAAATTTCCAAACTGCAGGTATACACAGGTATCAACAAGCAGAAATAGTTGACTTGGAAAGTTGGATAATGTGCTGAAAAAAGAATCTTCTGAGATTTAAAAAAATGCAATTATGAATTTTGTAGAGTTGGGAGAGGTCCAAGGCTGGAAAACAAGTTTTAGGTCATGTCTCAACTTATCCATTGGGAGCATATGTCTCATAATGATATTAGGAAAGTTCTAGAACCCTGCAGACCAAGGGAGAAAGACCAAGTGCTTCAATCCTGGAATGGCTTCCTGTCGTCCAGCATTGAGGCAGGTGAGCTACAATGCAAACTGACAGTTACCTTGTTCCATAGCATCTTACTCCTTTGCTCAAGGATAAGAAATGAAGACTTGATTTGGTAGCCTTTTCCAAAGTCAACCAGCTCCCTGGTATCTGTCCCAGGCATTTGAAAGGTAGAAATGCCTTTTTTATTTGATTTTATTGTCAAGGTGATGTACAGAGGAGTTATAGTTACATACGTAAGGTAGTCAATACATTTCTTTTTTTTAATTTTTTTCTTATTTATTGTCAAAGTGATGTACAGAGAGGTTACAGTTTCATACATTAGGCCTTGGGTGCATTTCTTGTACAGTCAGTACATTTCTTGTCACACTTGTTACCCCTCCCTCATTTTTCTCCCACCTTCCCTCCCTCCAACCTACCCCCCCCCTGTTGTACACTTAATTTCCAGCATATTATCTTGTGAGTATCATTATTGCATTGGTTTGCCCTTTATCCTTTGTCTCACCAGGTAGAAATGTCTTTTTTTCCAGTTCATATAATCATCTACAGCAGATTCTAGAAAACTGGTCTAGGTTCATATGACTAGGAAAAAATATGGCCAGTACAGGAGATGGACCACTATTTCATTGTCTTAAAATTTATCGTGTTCAAGATGCATTTAGAACATTCAATAAGAAAATATGTGGTCTATATACATAGATGAGATATATGTCATTATTTAGTACAGCAATCTGTGCTTAATTCTCCAAAAGATGGCTAATTGACTGTAGGACCAGGGAGCCTGTCCCATATTCAGAAAAAAATGCCTCCAGTTAAGGCTGATCCTGGACTGTTGGGCCAAAGTACATAGGAGGTGTGGAATGAAGCAGAGGCTGAAATAGAAACATTTTTGTCTTGTATTTGTATAAGGTTTGTTTGTTTACTTAATGAGAAAGTACTTGGATGGTCACTGTTATGTATGTGTGTATGTGTGTTAACAATGTAGTGTAGCTAATGCAATTAGATAGTATACAGGGAATGGGTAACTGAAGACAGCAACAATTCTTAGGAGAGGAACACAAAGGCACAATAGCTATGTGCATCTGATCATTAAAATAATACTTATCAAAATGATCTCCAGGAAATGGAGGGAAGAGGTGTTGTTCTTTGTTGTAGTTATTTTCTTTTCCTTTTGTCTTGTTTGTTCATTTATCTGTATTTGG
This sequence comes from Perognathus longimembris pacificus, assembly GCF_023159225.1. Taxonomy (NCBI): domain Eukaryota; kingdom Metazoa; phylum Chordata; class Mammalia; order Rodentia; family Heteromyidae; genus Perognathus; species Perognathus longimembris. Next base: position 5,543,160 of record NC_063175.1, on the reverse strand, counting down.
AAGGGTAAGGGGAATGGTGGGACAAAGGATAAAAAGATGTAGAAATGATACTCACTAGATACTATCACCTTTACAGTAACAATAAAAAATGCATTGAAAAACAGAGCAAAACACTAACACTGCTTCTTATACTACCAGAAATTATATACATGCTTCTATAGAAACTATATACAATGAATGATACATTCAATATTCAATATTCCATCCATTTTCAGTCACTAGGCTATAATAGTGGTTAATAGTTATAGAATATGTGATGAGTGTTGACACTGGACCAAGTCTGAGTATGTTATTTTAGTGTCAACTATTCTCAAAGAAGTAGATGTCTATTTTGCAGAGGGAAAAACTATTCACATGGTTGAAAGACACATACTAAAGATTGAACCCAGCTCTAAGCTGATTCTATAACCACTGCCCCGAGCTATCATGTAATACTGCCGTCCCATGCAATTTCTCTGTGCTTTGCACTGTTATAGCAAGGGAAATATTAAAACCAATGTTTTGTGTAAACTTTACAATTTGTCAGGCACTAAGCTATTATTTATAAGTAAAAGACCTAAGCCAGGAGGCAGCATTTCATTATTGTACTTATTATTTATATTCAGTGAACAATGTTACACAGATTTTCTAACAAATAATTTGTTTTCATACTTTATGAAAATAATTTTTCCCAAATATGTCATTGATTATTTAGCTAGCTACAGTTTAATCTTTACTTTTCTATCATCCATTTATCCTTTTTCCTGAACAGTCATGCTTGAAGGGACTGAGTAATTAACTTTAAACATAATTATACTTGCATAGTAACATAAACAATGAACAGGTCTTTTGAATGTTTCCTTTTTTAGCATGGGCATAATTTATCAATTTTCATATGTCTCATTGTTAATACATTAAATCTTAAAGACAAATATACTTAGCATATTAATATAAAGTATTAGTACCCCAGAAACAAAAAAGCAATTTAGCTTAATTGTTGTCAGCTAATACATTGCAGACTTCAAGGCCATGTTTAAAGACCTTTGAAGAATTCAATAAAAACATACTACAATGAGTCAAAATAAATTAAGCTGATTGATGATTTCCCCCCCCCCAGATGAAAACCTTTCCCTTTCTCAATGATTGATAGTCCAAAATATAGCACATATCTCTACACCACATGTTTAGATAGCATAACTAAAATACTAAAATTCTTAAACTTAATGTTTTACTATGTTGAATTCTCTAAGAGGTATTTATTTTCCTGGGAGGGATGGAGGAGAATAATGAAAAGGGTTACATTGATCAAAATTAATTGTATTCATATACTACTTTGTTAAATTGTAACTCCTTTGTGTAGTGTAACTACTTAAAGATAAATTTTATTTTATTTTATTTGCCAGTCTTGGGGCTTGAACTCAGGGCCTGAGCACTGTGCCTGGCTTCGTTTTGCTCAAGGCTAGCACTCTACCACTTGAGCCACAGTGCCACTTTTGGCTTTTTCTGTATATGTGGTGCTGAGGAATCAAACCCAGGGCTTCATGTATATGAGGCAAGCACTCTACCACTAGGCTACATTCTCAACCCCTTAAAGATAAATTTTAAAAGATAAAATCTTAAAAGCATAAAGCTAGGCCCTTATATATCACCCTGCACCAGAATTAATTCCAAATGGATCAAGGACTACAAGGTAAAAGCAAATACCCTGCAAACATTGCAGGAAGGAATAGGAGAAACACTAGGGCTCCTCAGCACAGGTTGAAATTTTCTTAATAAAGACCCAGAAACACAACAAATCAAAGAAAGGTTAGATAAATGGTACTGCATCAAACTGCATACCTTCTGCATGACATAGGACATAGCTTGCAAGAAAAACAGAAAGCCCACAGATTGGGAGAAGATTTTTCATTGGCCATAAAACAAACAAGGACCTCACATTTAAAATATACTTTTAACTCAAAAAATTAAGTTTCCCCAATTCAAATCCTCAAAGAAACACTGGCCCATTAATAAGTGGGCTAAAAACTTTGAGACTTTTCTGAAGAGGAAATGAGAATGGCCAAGAGACACATGGAGAAGTGCTCAGCATCACTGGCCATAAAAGAAATGCAAATCAAAACAACATTGAGATTCCACCTTACCCCAGTAAGAATGTCCATCATCAAGAGAACTAATAACAACAGATGCTGGTGGAGATGTGGCCAAAAGGGAACCCTACTAGACTGTTGGTGGGAATGCAAACTCGTTTAACCACTGTGGGAAGCAGTGTGGAGGTTCCTCCAAAGGCTAAACATAGAACTTCCTTATGACCAGCAACCCTACTTCTGGGCATTTACCCAAAGAATCACAAACAAGGCCACACTAAAGCTAAAATCACAATCATGTTCATAGCAGCATTATTTATCATTGCTAAAATATGGAACAAACCCAGATGCACCTCAGTAGATAAATGGATCAAGAAATTGCAGTACAGCGGGCTGGGGATATGGCCTAGTGGCAAGAGTGCTTGCCTTGTATACATGAGGCCCTGGGTTCAATTCCCCAGCACCACATATACAGAAAATTGCCAGAAGTGGCGCTGTGGCTTGAGCAAAAAGAAGCCAGGGACAGTGTTCAGGCCCTGAGTCCAAGCCCCAGGACTGGCAAAAAAAAATTGCAGTACATTTACACAATGGAATTCTATGCTTCCATAAGAAAGAATGATATTGCCCCATTCATAAGGAACTGGAAGGACTTAGAAAAAAAAATTATACTAAGTGAAGTGAGCCAAACCCAAAGAAACAGACTCTATGGTTTCCCTCATTGGTAATAATTAGTATATGTCTAGGATAGTCCTAGAAAATGACCACAGTAGCTCAATAGCTATGTGCATATGATCACATAAGATGATGCTAAGTGAAATGAGCTCCAAAATATGGAAACAAGCGGTTTATCATTGATGTTATTTTTTTCTTTCCTTTTCTCTTATTTACTTTTTTATTAAACTTTTTTCTTTATTGTCAAAGTGTGGTACAGAGGGGTTACAGATTTATATGTAAGGTAGTGAGTACATTTCTTGTTCAACTTGTTGATGTTGTTATTTTTAACATACAATGTGAAATTGTTTCTTTTTTCTTCTGTTCATCTTCCCTATGACTTAGCCCCTGTTGTCATTGTATTTGATTCTGGTACCCTGAGTATTTTATTTATTTATGATTATTTTTAATTTATTGTCAAAGTGGTTTACTGAGGGGTTACAGTTTCATTTATAAGGCAGTTAGTACATTTCTTATCAAACTTGTTACCTCCTCCCTCATTTTTCTCCTACCTTCTCTCTTCCCCAAGTCTGTCCCACCTCCCAAGTTGTACAGTTGGTTTACAGCATATTGTCTTATAAATATTGCTGTTGCATTGGCTTACCTTTTACCTTTTGTCTTAACATTTTGATATTCCCCTTTCCTTCCCTACCCTGGGCATTGTATATATGTTTGTCTGAATTAGGAAAGGGAAGGGGAACACTAAAATGATGAGACAAAAGGTCAATGGTGAACCAATGCAACAGCAATACTTAAAAGACAATATGTTGTAAACTAACTGCACAACTGGGGGGGGTGGTATTGGGGAAGAGGGAAGGTGGGAGAGAAGGTAACAAGTTGGACAAAAAATGTACTCACTACTTAATATATGTAACTGTAATCCCTCTGTATATCACATTGACAATAAAAATAAATTTTAAAATTATAAACAGTATTTTCAAAGAAATCAAGAGATTTTGAATGTCATAAGACTGAAGTTTAAGGTAGAAAACTCAAAAATAATGAGCATAATTTAATAGGATTTTGGGAAATGATCCGCAGAATTTCTGAGTGAGGCCTGAAATACTGTTTTAAATGAGTTGGGGTGTTTTGACTGGGAGAGGAAACAGCTAATATTTTTTTCTGGGCTCAGGATCATACAACACGGACATTTAGAGCAACCAGCAGTGTAGCATCTGTGGGTTTCTTTTCCACTATGGGCTTCTTACCATTCCATGTGTGCTGTCCCTGGAATAAGTTTATATATACTATTTTGATGGAAACTATTACAAAGAATCTTCCTGACATAAAAACCAAAGTCCAGTGTCTACTGGGATGACTACAGTGTGGAATGCATGCAGCCTTCATCTGATTGTAAAGCACCACATTATTATTACTGTACTTTTGATGCCTCCCCCAGTCCTATGTACATACTTAGCCTCACTGTGCTTGGTTTTCTTTGTTCATTTGCAACGGTGGCTTTTTTATAGGTTGAGAATCACTCTCACTAAGCAGGAAATGATAAAGTAATGACGGTTGTCAGTCACCCACTGAACAGTTGTGGCAAGCCACGTTCTAAGTTTGACCCAGTTTATATGCAGCCATTGGGAAGATTGGCTGTGAATATGGACTTGATTTTTCTGTTCTGTTTCCCTTAGAAACGCTCCAGAGGGCAAGTGCTATTTGATAAAGTGTGCGAGCATCTGAACCTACTAGAAAAAGACTACTTTGGCCTCACGTATCGAGATGCTGAAAACCAGAAGGTGAGAAATAAAAATATGAAATGTTGTCATTATATGGCTTTCTCACCTCTCCCTCGCATGGACACATTTGTGACTTGAGTCCCTAACTGCTGTTAATCATCCTCCATGAAGGAAACCCTTGATAACTTTCTCCATCCTTGGATGTTTTGAAACAGTAAGTCAGCTCTTCTGCTCTACAGCCTTGAGGTTATGCACAGTTACCAGTGTTTTACAGGGTGCCTTTTGGAATTACATATAGCACTGGATTATTTAAGCTCATGAAAATCAAATGTTTGTATACTTACATAGAAAAGACTTTCATATCATCGTAATGTATGAGAAGAGTTTGTGACCTGGACTACCATGGCAGTTCCCTATGAAAAATGCTGACTGAATACCAATCTGCCTACTTTAGGCTTCCGTCATCCCTGGGATCATGGGTGCTCACTTCCGCTTTGAGCTTCCCTTTATGGAAACAATCTCATGGACTTCTCTGGTCCAAGATCCTTCTAATTTCAGCCTCCTAAATAGCTAGGATGATAGGCATGAGCCACGGGCACTCAACTTTTACATTCATGCGCAGTCAGAAGATGAGGTGGGTCATTTGTTGACCTGACACCTGTTCTAATACATTTTGTAGGTATTTAATGTTTTTTTTCCTGAATAATTGCTTATTTATTGTCAAAGTGGTGTACAGAGGGGTTACAGTTTCACACATAAGGCAGTGGGTACATTTCTTGTTCAATTTGTTACCTCAGCCCTCATTTCCCCCTTTTCCCCTTCCCCTTTCCTTCCCCCCCCCCCCCCCATGAGTGGTTCAGTTGGTTTACACCAAATGGTTTTGTAAGTATTGCTTTTGGAGTCATTTTGCCTTTTTATCCTTTGTCTCTCAGGTGTTTAATGTTTAAAGTACCACGTCAGTAAATGCTTTCACCTGAATATAGTCATCAACTCAAAGCTTTACCTTACAATTACTTGAGAGGGGAATTTGCTTCTATTGTCTAAAAACTGAGTTTTGCTATTACATGTTACCTATTTTGGTTCAGGCTTATTCTGACTGAAGTTACTAGAAAATGTCTGCCTTTGTTATTAAAAACCTGATTCTTCACAAATCTTAAGCAAATAATTATTAATTACAAAATTTTTGGTAGATGCCTTAAAAAATTACCTGTAATCCTAGAAGTCCCCAGGGGAAGAATTAAGGTCTATGGTGTCTGTGTGTCAAATTATGTGCATCTTGTTTGAATGTAGGACCTCCTACCACTATTTCCCCCGTTCCCATGCTAGTTCAAATCACTGGAGGCAATGATTATAAAAGAAAAGGAATATTGTCAGTCATGAATTGTACACAAAGTAGACTAGTATCTGAGCCCTCCCGGGCTTGACAGAAGGCCATTTAGATAGGACCACTGTGGGGAGGGTCCGCCCGCACTACCTCACTCTGTGCATTTAGAGCGTGTCAATGTCTAATCAACATTTCTGTCCTCCTCTGATTCAAATTCAAAAATGTCATTTCCTTTTCAGAATTGGTTGGACCCCGCTAAGGAAATTAAAAAACAGATTCGAAGTAAGTTATTTTGGATTATTTTATATGGTACCACCAAGCATGTTAGGGAGCTGGCAATCTACAACAAAGTGGCTGATGTGGACACCATCCTTTTACAAGGCAGGCTGCAAGTTCAAGTTTGATCTCGCACATTGGTCTAGCTCAGCCCTATAGCAACTCTGAAATTAAAATGACTTTGGCTCATGACCTATTCCCCTGTCTATACATAGATATGAAATATACTAGCTAATCAAGTGATACTCCAACTGGAGGTAATCACTGAGTTCCAAACTCAATTATTAATGTCATAGTAAATCTGTCATGAACATTTAAAAAGCTAACCTACAAGTCATATTGTTCTTTAGTTTTTCATTTGTGATAACATATTTCATTTAGTTTTTTTATTTGTGATAACAAATCAGAGCAAAGCTTATTGTCTGGTGACAACCTCTCTTCTTGCTCCATAAAGGCAAGTTAAGAGATCTGTATTTTCTAGTGTACAAAATAATTCCACAAGCAACGCCAAGAACTGAAATTCTAATAGCTGATAAGTATTGAGCAAACTGATAAATCATAATGATTAAGTGAAAATTAAAATAAGACATCATTTTTCACCTATTTAGATTAGCAAATATTAATAAGTTTAATTCTAAGCCACATAGTCCTGTATGTGCTCCACTGGAAGGCAATTTGTCAGTCTTTATTAAAATTTAAAATATAATTACTCTTTGACCTTTAATTTTACTTGAAGAAATTTTATGCAGCAAATGTATTATAGAATAAATGTGCATGTGTATACACTCATGAAAGTTTATTATAATGATGTTTACAGTAGCAGAAAACTAGAAGCAATTTAAGTGACCTTGTATAATGATTCTGTTAATCACAGACTCATCATTTAAATACATATTAGCTCTTGTTGGTGAAAATCATTTTGCAAAATAGTATCTATACCATAATGACATTTGTTTTTAAATGAAGCAGATGTGAATACATGGAAAAATTGGAAAACATGAAAAATATTAACAGAAATTACCTCTAGAAGTGGCCCACAGCATAAGGGGTTGACAAAAGGGGCATTTTTGACTACTTTATCCTTCTCTGCAGGAATAAATCTTAGTTTTAAACATGACTTAATTTAAAAATTTTACATTTTATCAATGTAAAATTAGAATTCTAATTCTAATTCAGAAGAAATTTGAAGCCCATCTATTCATAAGCTCATCAAGCCAGTTATGATAGTTCACATCTGTAGCCCAAATACTTGGGAGACCAAGCAAGAGGATCGCTGGGGCCAGGAGTTTGAGGCCAGATTGGACAATACCAAGATCCTGTCTCTCAAAAAATATGAACACCATGTCAGGTACCAGAGGCTAAGATCTAAGAATCGCAGTTGGAAGCCAGCACAAGCAGGAAAGTCCCTGAGACTCTTATTTCCAGTTAACCACTAAAACACCAGAAGTAGAGCTGTGGTTCAAGTGGTAGAGCACTAACCTTGAGTGAAAAGCCTCAAAGACAAGAACCAGGCCCTGAGTACAAGCCCCAGAATTGGCACTATATAATATATATAATTATGTGTACATAATATATGTACTAGATATAATTATAGTAATTATATAATTATATATAATTATGTATTGTATATGATATATAATCTTATATATAGTATACAATAAATTATAATATGCACTATATAACATGCATATATATTCACACACATGTATGTATGTTTGTATATGAATTGTAGCCAAGTGGCAATAGTTCACACCTATAATCCTGGCTACTCAGGAGGCTGAGAGCTGAGGATCAAGATTTGAAGCCTGATCATCAGGAAAAGTCTATGAGATTTAACTCCAACTTACCAAAAAAAAAAAAGCTGGAAGTGGTTCAAGTGATAAGAACATCATCCTTGAGAAAAAAGGCTAAGAGACAGTACCCAGGACTTGAGTTCAAACCCCAATACCAGCACATGCGCGCACACACACACACACACACACACACAGTTTAAAAAAAGCACTATTCCCACTTAAGTTTTTCAAATAGTCTACTTTGAACAATCTACTTTAAAAAGAGAACAGATACATCTTACTGCCTTAGTTTGAGGACCTTCATAATTAAAAAATGTAATTGGTGAAGAGCTTGATGTAGTTTAATAACTAAACAGTATTTCCCAAAATATCATTGTTCATGTAGATAGTAGAGAGTCTGCCTATCGTGTATATAATTAAACATTATTTGTCCTGTGTTTGACATAAATGGATAGATCCACTAACCAAAAACTTGGTAATGTGTTAATTTGATAGAAATAGCTTAACTGATATCGAAGCCAGAAATGGCCACATTCTATAAATTGGTAAAAATGTTTCTATTTCTTGGTTTGGGGAATCCTAATAAAAAGTACAAAATGTTCTAAAGGATCTTTTATAAATCTGAATGTGCATCACAGCTTCGTGTGTGCATAATGCACTCAGTATTTGTCTAATGAAATTCTGAGCTGATTAATAATTGTGAAGTGCTTTGAGAACTTACAAAATGAGTAGAGCAAAGGTATATCATAATACAGTGACAAGAAAGCTGTAGAAACTAAGTTTCTTTCCTATCATTAATAGAATTCTTTTTCGTTCCCTCACTTTCCATTTATACTGTATCATATCTCACTTTCCTTTCTGAAAGACATGGTTCCTGAAAGGACATTCTGGGTGTGAGACTTTTAACTCACATTTTCATCAATAGATTAGGTAGTGTGAGTGACTGACAGTGATTAGTAAAACTGACAGTGCAGCAGAGAAGATTGAAAAGTGTACCCTCTTTCATGTTCCTTTTTGTTTCTTATCTACTGAGGTGTGCTGTTTCCAAGAAAGGTATAATCTACCAGAACAGAGGCACCATCATAGATCACATTCTTACACTATTGCCACCTCTTGCTTTGCAGAAATGATACAAAAATGTGTCCTTTTTCCTTTCTTTTTTTTTTGTAGGCAGCCCACAGCATATCTGTAGAGTGACAAAATTCAGAGAACAGAAATAATCCATAATAAATAATATTGTTAGTATTTACTATGGAAATAATCCATAGTAAATTCCAAACCTGAAGACTTTGCTCTTGGGAAAAAATTCTAACTTCAGCTATGTTTTATTCATGCCAGATCTTAAAAGGTGTCTAAATATACTATGCTTTGTTATAAATGTACTATATTTATGATATAGTACATTTATGAGACAAAAGTATATCATGCATAATAATTTTATGACATAATGGCTGTTAACTTTGGAATGTTAAGATTTGGCAAGCACAAAAGACTAAAATGAGAAAAATTTTATAATGAACTCTCCTTAGCACCATAGTTCTCTGTTTATCATAAATTTGTAATTTAAATTCCTACATTGTTATTGTAGGAATATTCATGTTAACATGTCCGATTGCTCCACTTCCTGTTTTTTGTGAGGACTTTTTGCTAATGCTGGGTAGGTGCTCAGTCTCTCGAAGTGCCCCCTCTCCATTCCTGGTTCCACCATCTTTACAGGACTATGTATTTGAGTTTTAATCTGCCTTTCTCAATATCTTGCTCTTTGTCTCATTTCGATGACTTTACTTTTTCTTAATCAGCACGTAGATGCCATTGTACTTCCTGAAAGTATCCTGTTATTTCAAAATAATGTCTAGAAGACTGCATTTGTCTAGGTTATATCATCTCAGACATATGGTTACAAAGCCCACCTACTTACTGAAACCACAAGCTCTATCCTGTATTCCAAATCCCAGGAATATAAAGACCTCTGGAGTAGAAGCTAGGAAGTGACATCTTCACATGTATTTCAGATACCTTTTAGGGTCACTATTGATGTGCATCTTGTTTTCCTAGAACAAGGGTTCTTGTATTGAAATGTATTGCTTGTTCTTTTATTATGTACTAGTTTCCAATTTAGAATTGTCACTCTAATTTACTGTATGATTGCTTCATTACATTGGACTTTTCATTGGAATCAAGGCATACTTTGAAGCACATGGAATTTCTGAGACTCTAATAAATCCATTTCCCATCCATTAACTTTCTTTCCATTTGCTTGCAGGAAAGCCAGCTCTCATTATGAGCCTGTGCAAACATTGAAAGGATCTATTTTAGTGGAAATGAGCAGAAATCAGTAAGAAAGTAAAACCAAATCAGACTACTTTTAGAATAACTAAAGGACTTTTTTGAGAACAGTGGAAAAAACAACCACTAGAAATTTATGTTTAGTTGGCAGGTATTTGTGATGTGTCTTAGCCCAGTGTTTTGAGTGATTTGATTAGGACTCAATGACAATCTAGTCCTTAGTTTAATCCTGTACATCCCCTTTCAGACATCTCAAGTAAAGCTGTTATCATGTGGAATCTTAACTGTGAAATAAATAGGAATGTCTAGAATAAACTAGGAGAAATCAAAGGATCTCTGTGTCATTTGCGACATAAATTCTAAGTACTCTCACTTATGCAAAGAAAAGAGCTAAAAATGGTTGCCAAAGTCCCCTTTGTTCTCAATGTTTGGGAAGGACTTATGGAGTCCATGTAATTTCCAGAAGTTACTAATGGGGAAGGACATTCAGGAAGTCCTCAGAAAGTATTTGGAATGTAAGGTCTGTACTGTAAGCTCACAGAAACATGAGACTGAAGCCCAGGGGAAGTGTTCAGTAGACCATTCAGAATACAACCAAGACCTGGGTAGAAGAACTTTTGGGTTGCTTATTAGCAAGAAACAAACATAAATAGTATCACAGAAAAGGGATATCCAGAATTTAGTAAAGTACTACACTTAGAAGCCAAAAGACGTGAATAAGTTCAATAAATTAAGGGAAAATAGAGAGCATAATTGTATAAAAGGAGAAAAGGATTATTTTCAACTGGCAGATTTCAATATTGAAGAATATTCAATATTCACTACCAAGTGAATATTCAATATTCACTACCAAGAAACATTTCCCTTAAAGCAAAGTATTCACTAGCCCCTTGACGTTTACTGTGATATTTGACCTGCAATATCAAAACAGAAAGGACAAAGCAGAGGGGAATTGTCTTTATTATTGGTACATGAACTACCCAGAAATTCTTATCAATAACTCCATTCAGTTCCAGCATAGGGGTTAGCCCTATCTTTTACTTTTTCCTCCTTCTCCAAAGGTTTATCTTTGATCTGGAGAAAGGGAAGAAGTTTGGCTAATTTTATTTCTAGCTAAAAGTGCAATAAAGAAATCACTTGAGGACAAGATAAGAAAATAGATGGAGCCTCAGACTTATATATGGATTTATTTAACAAAGACTTCCTTATTTTCCATTAGTGATCAAAAGTTGCCTGGGTATTCATGCTTAGAGTCGAAGCAGTTCCAAATGTAATTCAAATCACAAGTAGAATGGTTTTTCTGAGGTTTTATCCTGATTTTGATTTCCTATCCCTACAGGTGGTGTTTGGCATTTTTCATTTAATGTGAAATTTTACCCACCAGACCCTGCCCAGCTATCTGAAGATATCACCAGGTATTTGGGAAAGCTATGAAACCAGGCAGGCTTGTGGGTGAGCTGTGCATCTCTTAGGTGCAAAGGAGAGCTTGCATTTGATTGGCTTAAAATCACTGTGCTCAATAGCAAACAAAAGGCAACGGAATGAGAGGAAACATCTGAGGAGAAGAGTTGCCAGATCCTGTCTGTTCACAGTTGAATCACTGGTGCTAGGCTGATATTTCTGTCTGCCTGACCCTCCTGGGAATGCATGCAGAACTGAGATACTGTCATCCACCCACCACAGCCAAATTGGATAGGTTTCAACCCTAAATGATATAGCAACTCTGAGCGCTCCTGTTTTAAAACTTTGAGTAGAAATGTCTTTGAGTACTTATGCTTTGTATATAACCAACTTGAGACTTCACAGTTGTTTCTACAAAAATATCATGTACAGGCAGATACATAAAAGCATATATAAATTTAGACGTTTCCTTTCTTATATTCTGTATGTATACAAGGAAAGTGCTTCATTTTCTAGGGGGAAAAATGTTGTGCCCAGTGCCAGTGGCTCATTCCTATAATCCTAGCTACTCAGGAGGCTGAGATCTGAGGATTCAGGTTCAAAGCCAGTCCAGGCAGGAAAGTCAGTAAAACTATTATCTATAATTAAAAACCAGAAAGCTAGAAAGTGAGTTTATGGCTCAAGTGGTAAAGCACCAGCTTTGAGCAAGAAAGCTGAGGAACAGGGTTCAGGTACTGAGTTTAAGCCCTAGTACTAGCACACAGAGAGAGGGGGGACAGGAAGAGGGAAAGAGGGAGAAAGTGAGGAGGAGGGAAGGAATGGGGGAGAGGAGGAAGGGAGAGGAAAGTGGGGAAGAGGGAAGGGAGAGAAAAAGGAAGAGAAGGAAAGGTTAAAGATCTAACATGCCAAATATCCCAGCTTGGTGACGGAGTGACTGAGTTTATAAGTTGCACTGGATGACTTCGTTTGCTGCTGCCCAAGATACCAGAGACTGGGTAGTTTATAAACAATAGAACTGGATGCCAGTGGCTCACTCCTTGGTGACTGCCCCTGTGGTAAAAGGGGCAAAGATTCCTCTCTGGCCTTTTGATAAGGGCAATGATACCATCCATGAAGGCTCCTTGTTGTTAGGACCTGGTCATCTGTCCCAACACCATCTTGTGACCCATCACCTTGGGGCTAATATTTCCACATGTGGACTTGGGAGATGGACAAGGACACAATCCATCCACCTATGTTTCTTTGCTGGGTGTTCACCTAGCTGTCTCTGAAATCTGCTTCAGTTCTTGCCCAATATAGTAATAAATTTATGTCAGTCAAGTGCCTCTGTGCAGAATTTTCTGTGTAAGCCTCACATCCTTCTTAGAAGAATTTTCCTAAAAGTGAAATTACTCTAAATAACTTCAGTCACTTGCTATGATGAAACATTATTGCACTAGACATATCAAGAGAAGGGTGGTAATTAGTTCAATTTGACTTCCCTTAGACTTGTAGTAAGCCAGAGAAAAATGTGTAGTTTCTTATATGAAGATATTTTTTAGTCAATATTGAGGAACTGTTTAATCATGGCTAATTTGTGTCATAGAGCCAAAATACTACTGGATTTTAAAATGAAGTTCACAATTCCTCTCTATCTGCTTGTAATAGTACTAATAGAACCTACTAAATGTTAAAGAATTTTCATACCTAATTTACACGGATTTTACTTGTATCTGTGGCTTAATGCATTCAGAGTAAACTTTCAGACTTTACAGATAGTCTTGTCTAACCAGATTGGCAGTTTGCCTTTTATATGCTAGGTATTATTAAAATGCATCCATTTTAACATTTAAACCTTGGAGTTTCGGGGCTGGGAATATGGCCTAGTGGTAAAGTGCTCGCCTTGTATACATGAAGCCCTGGGTTCAATTCCTCAGCACTACATATATATAAAAAAGCAGAAGTGGTGCTGTGGCTCAAGAGGCAGAGTGTTAGCCTTGAGCAAAAAGAAGCCAAGGACAGTGCTCAGACCGAGTCCACACCCCCGGACTGGCAACAAAATAAACCTTGGAGTTTTTTTCAGTTGATACTTCCTGTCAATCTTGAATGCAAAATAAAATCCAGAGAGAAAAATCAGTTATTTAATGGAGATACTTTTATGATAGCATGGAAAAATTATATAGAAAATGTTTTATATTGCTTCACTTGTAGCAACAAAATTCTCAGAAATGCAGAACATTAGAACAGCCTTCATGAAAACATAGTTGACGGGCTGGGGATATGGCCTAGTGGCAAGAGAGCTTGCCTCGTATACATGAGGCCCTGGGTTCGATTCCCCAGCACCACATATACAGAAAACGGCCAGAAGTGGCGCTGTGGCTCAAGTGGCAGACTGCTAGCCTTGAGCAAAAAGAAGCCAGGGACAGTGCTCAGGCCCTGAGTCCAAGGCCCAGGACTGGCCAAAAAAAAAAGAAAACATAGTTGAACTATGGTCTTGGTCAAGTGGCAAAATGTGACACATACACCTTAAAATGATCCCTCCTTAAGACTGGTTGGGACTAATAATTATATTGAAACGCACCATTTTTATTTTTTTTCTGAATAATTATTTATTGTCAAAGTGATGTACAGAGGGGTTATAGTTTCATACGTTAGGCATTGGATACATTTCTTGAACAATTTGTTACCTCCTCCCTCATTCCCCCCTCTCACTCCCCCTTCCTGTCTCCCCCATAAGTTGTTCAGCTAGTTTATACCAAATGGTTTTGCAAGTATTGCTTTTAGAGTCATTTGTCTTTTTATCCTTTGTCTCTCGATTTTGATATTCCCTTTCACTTCCCTAGTTCTAATACCAGTATATACAGTATCCAGGGTACTCAGATGAGATATAGTGATAGCGCGGGGACAACCACAGGAAGGGGATACAAGAGGGAGGAAAAAAGCTATGATTTCCCATTCGTAAGGAAATGGAAGGACTTGGAAATATTATACTAAGTGAAGTGAGCCAGACCCAAAGAAACATGGACTCTATGGTTTCCCTCATAGGGAATAGTTAGCACAGGTTTAGGCTAGTCACAGCAGAGGATCACAAGAGCCCTTATGAACACATAAGATGATGCTAAGTGAAATGAACTTCATGTTATGGAAACGACTGTTATATCACTATTGTAATTATTTTCACCATCTTTATCTTACAACCCTTGCAATCATGGATTTCAGGTGCTGTGTTGGACACTATTGATTGGAATTCATTTTAAAAGATGTTAGGAAAACATATCTTTAGCTTTCCTTTACTTAATTGTTAAAGCTAGATTGGTTTTATTGTGAATATTGCCTTCTCAATCCCTAAATGTTGTATTTTATAGCCTTATAGTTTACCCATGTAGCTAGGTAATTACAGATGAAATAATTATCACAACCTGTAGACACTGGAGAGCATCCTGCCGCAGTTGTTGGGCAAGGGGAAGTTATTGACCCACAGTTTATCCTGGAGGAGCTCCTTCTCCTGTCCTGATGCTGGCTGTCCCTTTTGTCCTTCTGGCTTCTGGAAGGTACTACCTCTGCTTACAATTGCGAGACGACATCGTGTCTGGAAGGCTGCCTTGCTCCTTTGTGACACTTGCCCTGCTGGGCTCCTACACAGTCCAGTCAGAACTGGGAGACTACGACCCTGACGAATGTGGGAATGACTACATCAGTGAGTTCCGCTTTGCACCCAACCACACCAAGGAACTGGAAGACAAAGTGATTGAGCTGCACAAGAGCCACAGGTTAGTGGTGGAAACCCAGAAAGCATGCATTTAACCAGTGCCTTGGCCTTTAGCAGATTACAGATGAGACGTAAGCAGAGTAAGAGTTGATGGTGCATGCTAAAGGTCCAGGGGTCCTTCAGTGCCTCTAAGCATCCATTTGCAGTGTTTCCTTTCAAAGCCATTTTTCTCATGAACTTTCTTCCATCTACAGACTTGGGATTAGAAATGTCTCAGTATATATGGAATGTGGTAATATTTACATAACTTGGGGATGGGACCCAAGTGTAAGCATGAACTTCATTTATATTTCACATATACCTATGCACACATCCTGAAGGTGGTTCCAATCAATATTTCTACTGGACCCGCATTCGGCCTGTGACAGGCCCCCTGAAATCAGTGTGGAATTTTCCATTTGTGACATCATATCAGTACTCAGAAAGATTCCAGTTTTGAAGTATTTCAGATACTGCATTTTTTAATTAGGAATACTTACCCTGAATCCACTTGAAGCTCCCTGGGAGCTTATGAGAGCGCTGGGAGCTCAATGAGAAATTTTGCAGCCTTGCCAGATCAAAGCAGAGCAGTTGATAAGAAGAAGGAAAATCAACTCACTCCTTTTTTAGTTTTTACCTCTAACTGATGATAAAGAGGAAAAGCAGCCTTGTAACATATTTTCTTTCTCTAACCAGAGGCATGACGCCAGCAGAAGCAGAGATGCATTTCTTGGAAAATGCCAAAAAGCTCTCCATGTATGGGGTAGATTTGCACCATGCCAAGGTATGCACTTCTGAACCCAGACCATTTCGTGTAATTCAGTGTTATTGTTGCCAGAAGCTGATAATTTGCACTTCAGTTAATGCGCATGAGGATTCAAATCTCTGTCTGCCTCTTAAGCCCTTATTCAATTGTAAGACAAATTTAGGCCTAGCTCCAGTGGCTCATGCCTATAATCCTAGTTACTTAAGAGGCTGAGATCTGAGGATCGCAGGTCAAAGCAAGCCCAGGCAAGAAAGTCCATGCGACTCTTATCTACAATTAACCTTCATAAACCTGGAAGTGGTGCTGTGGTTCAAGTGGTAGAGCCTTAGCCTTGAACTGAAGAGGTCAGGGACAGCACCCAGCATTCAAGCCCCACAACCAACCCAAAAAAGAAAGGAAAAAGAAAAAAAATTAGATCTCATATTTACAGTGGGAATTTGTTCTTAATGTTCAAACTTTCATTGCTCATAGGACAAGCATTTTCAAAGCCCACCATAGGCCAAGCCTCTCTGATTGTCTGGTTAATTCTGTTGAAGGCTTATCTTGACAAACAAGCTCTAGCTCACCCTATCTATCCAGTCACAGTGGTATCTTCCCTGCTATGTGCCAACACATGTCCTTTGCTCCCACTAGAACCTTTCTCTGCCTTTAATCAGCACATACCCATTTTTGTCTGGGCTGTCCTGCTCTTTTCTGGCTGGCTAACCTTGGATACTTGTCCAGCACCAGAAGGTCACATCTGTTTTGTGCCAGGTACTGCCTATGTCTCTGTTCTGTCACACTGCCTACTCAGTAAGTTAAATTTAAATAATTTTATCATTGAGATTTAAATATTCTGACATATAACCAACACTTCAAAATAAGATTATATTTTAAATCTAAGATTAGCCATTCCAGCTAAGAATTGCTTCATTGGCTAGAAAGTAGAAACAGGGTTTAGATTATGAGGATAGATACAGCAGATTTGACTCTATTTTTGTAGACTTTTGGCAGTGACAGAAAAAAATGTATGGACTACCACATTACCATTTGTGTGTGTGTGTGTGTGTGTGTGTGTGTGTGTGTGTGTGTGTGTGTGCATGTGTATGCCAGGACTGAAGCTTGAACTCAGGGGCCTGGGTGCTATCCCTTAGTTTTTTGCTCAAGGCTGGTTCTTTACCACTTGAGCCACACCTCCACTTCTGGCTTTTATTGGAGATAGGCGTCTCACAGACTTTCTCGCCCAGTCTGGCTTTGAATGTGAATCCTCAGGTCTCAGACTCCTGAGTAGTTAGGATTACAAGAGTGAGCCACTGATGCCCAGATCCAGCCTACAAAAGCACCATGGAAATACAGAGAAACTACCATGGAAAGTTTTTTCAGCGAAGTGTGAAATGTTTTGCGCTTCTTAGGGATGGTTCCTGGTAATTCCAAAGTATGCAGAGGGTCATCACTTAAGGTTTATAGAGTCGTTTGTTCTGGATACAGCTGACAAGACATCTTTTCTGAATAGAGAGATGGATTTGACCTCTGGTAGTGACCAATTTTACAGCCTAGGACTCAAAAGAGTGTGCTGTTACACACTTCAGGAAAGCAAGCATCTCACACAGTCAGGTTTAGGATGTAGAAATAATAGTATTTCAGCTGGCTGTATCCAGGTAAGCATCTCAATAACCACAATGACCAAAAGAGGCTGAAATCCATCATCTCTAAGTTCTGCTGATGCTCATAATGACAATTGGGTTGCTGTATGCTTGACCTTTAGAGAGTAAATTAATACATAAGAAATTTGAACAGGAAAATGGTGACCTTCCAGCCAGGCTGGGTTTGGTTTCATTGGTGATGTCTGGGGATCAGTTGCCGGGTATACCTCAGAGAATGAACATTTCCAAGGTCTGAGGACTAACAAGATCTCTGAGGCTTCGCTAGGGCTTCTTTTAGGGATGGGATGGTGTATCTGAAGCCAGGCTCTTTGATATCTGGGGTAATGATAGCATCAAGCCCACCTCCATTTACCTGCTGGTTTCGTTTTATAATTTTTTACTTGATTAGCACTCAGATAACTGATGTTTTTCCATTTTATGCCAGGTGTAAGGTGGAATAAGGATTTCAAAATAAAAATAAAGGCCAATAGTTAGTTGTTGAATTTTTTTATATTTCTCTTTTGATTTTTTCCTGAGTGGCTAAAAGATTAGGATGGAAGATAGAAATAGTAGTAGCATGATTGAGTCAATGAAAAGCTGTTTTGTTTACTTAGTTAAATCACGTATTGTGCTTCATTACTGCCTAGAAACAAATGAAAGATTAAACCATACATTCAGAGAAACTCAATGCAGGATACATCGGTGCTCCTATCAGTAAAAATGCAATCACTTAACATTGCTATAGCTACTGAGTTAAAATAGATGGCTCCTCTTCTTATTTAATAATATGATTTGAAATTATGCCAATTTAAGAGGAAGAGAATTACGGAAATGGAGTGCAGCCTGTTGTAAGATTTTGTCTGAATATTAAGTATAACTAATGATTCAGTTATAGACTCTATTTTTCCATACAGCTATACTCTATCATTTCAGGGAGGAAATTTGCTGAATTAAATTGGAACTAATATCCGGTCATAAGTGAAATGCTTCTTTCCCACAGATGCTATGAAAGTCCTTGAGCTCTATTGATCCATTTAGACAGTTGTGATTTTGATCTCTGCCACCTTATATAGAGAGGAAATATACATAATCCATCAAAATTTTATGTTTTGGTAACCTATTCTAAATGTGTCTTGGAAAACTTATCCTAAATGATTCCTTTCTTAGGAAATCAATCATCACTTGTTTGTCACATAAGGCCCATTAGTCACTCATTTTATGTAAGATTATGAAATACAGGTATAAATCCCTAGGAGATGACCCATGAATTAAACAACATTGACAGATGATGATATCTGAACACTGATTCCAAATGAAGGGAGCAGCTGAGTTGTGACATACTGAAATTCTCCCAGTCTACGTTCAGACCCCCTGCTAACACAAGGAGCTAGTGAGATATACCTGTCCCCAAGAATGACTTTTCATACCAACAAGTTGTCAACACACCTGTGTGTGGCAAAAACTTGGATATGAGAATGTCACTTCTTGAGTTGGATGAGGTGCTACACACCGGCAAACTCAGTCAGACAAGGATCAGGAGGGTTGCAGTTCAAGACCAACCCAGGTTAAAAAAAAAAAAAAAAAAAAAAAGTAAGGGCTGGGAATATGGCCTAGTGGCAAGAGTGCTTGCCTCCTATACATGAAGCCCTAAATTCGATTCCTCAGCACCACATACATAGAAAAGGCCAGAAGAGGCTCTGTGGCTCAAGTGGCAGAGTGCTAGCCTTGAGCAAAAAGAAGCCAGGGACAGTGCTCAGGCCCTGAGTTCAGCCCCAGGACTTGCCAAAAAAAAAAAACAAAAAACAAAAACAGTAAGAGACATCTTGCTACACAATGGCAATAGATACCTATGATCTCAGCTATGTGGGAAGTATAGGTAGAAGATCAACTTCCAAGGCTGATCTTGGGGAAAACTTCAGTAAGATACTATCTAAAAAGTAATGAAAGAAAAAGGTCTGGGATTTGGGCTCAAGTATAGAGTTTCTACCTAATAAGCACAAGGCCTTAAGTTCAAACTCCAGGACTACCTTAGGAATAAAATCATTTCTTGTTGATTAGACAATTAATTTATGCTTTCAACTCCTGTAAAAGCTCATGTATTCTTACCATTTTCATTTTTCAGTGACTTTTTTTTTAATCGATACACATATTGCCTTGATCCATGTTAGGCAGGGTAGGTTCTGTGTTAGCTACAAGGTCACAAAGATAAAATAGAACTGCTGCTTTCAGCCAGATTTACTCTCCAGTAAAAGGAAGAAGGGGAATTTTTTTCAACAGCATTTGCTAGTGGGCATGCCAGCAATGACAAACTGACTTGGAAACATGGAGAGGCGTGTACTGGAGGCGTGGGGGTAGGTGTTTGCTACACCTTCCTCATCTTTTCCAACAATAGTACTATTTCCTTCTGACTTGGTGACACTAAGGGGTAGTTTTAAAATAGTGACTAAGAAAAGGTTTTTAGTGTCCTTTTTCTCTCTGAAGGCATATTTTTTAACTTTGTATTCTATGGCTAGAAGAAAGTAAATCAAAGAGTAGTCAGTCAACAAGCAGTCCTTTCCCCAAGCCTGCCTTTCTGTTGATGGCATCTGGTGTGATTGGCTCACAAGAGTGGAAAATACCAGTTACTAGAAAGCATCAAGTTGTAGCTTTTTAAAATACCCTTTCAAAGTAAAGCCTTGACAAGTCGGGGCAGTCACTAGTCTTGAGCTCTCTTCTAATTTCATTATATTATAAAATCCCACCACCTAATAGTTCAACTGGCATCCAGTAAAGCCAATTATTGAATAGGATGTTACCGTTCCAAGGGAACATATTTTATTTTAAGCCAGTTATCTTCTATTGCTAAACTTCTAATACTTCCTAGAAATGGGTCCAGGATATTTATTTCTTGATTCTGGATACATCTGTCTTGTATTGGTGCTGAGAGGACTGGGGAAACAACTTCCCGCCCCATAAATGAGTTGAGGCTCTCTGTCTGGATTCTTCTACCCTCTCCCCTTTCCTGGTGCTTCACATGACTCCTCAGCTGGAGAAAGCCCTGCTGACTGTGAGACAAAGAGCTTGAGCAAAGCTTCCCAGGTGTGACCAACCTGTGACTCTTTCTGTACGCTGCTTTCAACAGGCAGTGGGACTCTTACGACACACCGTCCTCCTGCCTCAGGCCCCCGATTTCAGTGGCTACCATATTTAATGGGAATAGTCTTCCTATCATACCAAACATCTTTTGAGCTTGACTCTAGTTGCCTGATGATCCTCACATATCCCTAGGAAAGTACCTCCAGATGAGATGTGCTAGGGACTACAGGAAATTGCAGTATAGTATGTTCTCATTTTTAATTTTTCAACATATGCAAATGATCTAATTTGTATACATAGATATACAAAGTGTCCATATTGATCTCTGGGAGGCATAATGTTAAAGGACTGTGAGCAACGTATTTGTGTTTGGATGGATGTTAGGAAACTTCATTCATATTCAAACTATTTGATATTTAAATAAAGAAGATTACAGCTCTTCATGTAAAATAAGAAAAGCAAAACACTCAAAGAAGACAACAAGGTCCCTCCTGTTAGCACATTGGTCAGTTGAAGGTGCAGCCTGTGTTGTGTGACCAGGGTACCATGGGAATATGTAGCTGGTTTTTCTCATCCATAAAATGGGAATAATAAGAACTATCTCCACCATAGTAAAGACTGGAAGTTCACATGCATCACATAGAGTGGGTAGTGCCTGACACAAGTGAACAAAAACTGTGGACTGTTACTACAATTATTAACATGAGTTAATAATTGGCCTTTTGTGGGTGCAATATTTATACCCTAAGTCTAAGATACTTGGCTGAGGAGATTTTACTGCAGATCTCCACAGTGAAAAATATCACCGTGAAATAGCTATTCCTTAATGGTAATGTTTTTAAAATAGCTACTTGTAATTTTAATATTTAAATGAGTCAATTATAGTTTCCATCATGATAGTTAAATCTTGGGCCAAATGGAAAACAGGAATAAATGAAATATGGAAACATTGTTTGTTGCTGCTGTGTTCCAGGATTCAGAAGGAGTCGAAATTATGTTAGGAGTCTGTGCCAGTGGCCTCTTGATATATCGTGATCGGCTGAGAATAAACAGATTTGCCTGGCCCAAGGTCCTGAAAATTTCATACAAACGGAACAACTTTTACATTAAGATCCGGCCAGGAGAGGTAAGCACACCCACCTTTATAAATGTGCATTGGGGAAAAAAAGGTAGGGGGGCCTGAACAGAACACAAAAATATTAATTATCTGCTCCCAAGTGCCAAGCCACGTGGGACATTTGTTGAATTTTGTCTAAATGCCTGAGGGGATTCATTGTATCTTGGTCCAATAAACAGTAATAAGATGTTCTCTTTGTTATGTTGTTCTAGCTTTTGCCCAGATGTATGCATTAATTGGAAGATTTTTTAAACCATATCTTACTATAGAATCAAAGTTTAGGAGAAATTTTTGTGGATTTCAAACTGTGAGCAGTAGATCTCTTCCTTCTATGTCTTGCTATGACTCCATTCTCTCATCTTTGCTGCAAATCCAACTGCACTGTGGAGTGAATAGTTCAGAGGAAGGTTAGAACAATAGCTGCCTAGTGTGAATTATGAAAGTATTTCATGATATTACAATGGAGTTCCAATCTAGTTTACTTTAATTTTTTCCAATCTATTTTATTTTTTTAATCAGATTGTTGGGTGCCAGTGGCTCGTTCCTATAATCCTAGCTACTCAGGAGGCTGAGATCTGAGAATCGTGGTTTAAAGCCAGCCCCAGAAGGAAAGTAGATTAAAAATAAATTTTAAAAATCCAGAGAAAGAAAATAAAATAATAAATATAAATGGCTGGCAAGTTTCGGGGGAAACTCCAGCTAAACACTGGAGACTTGGAGAGAGGATATACAGATTTCAAACCAAGAAAAGCCCATTGAACTCCACAATTGGGTCCCACTGTGAACGTGGAGATTCAGGGAGGTGCTAGGAGGACCTTCCAGGTTGCATTAAAGCAAGTAGGTAGGTAGTGGAGTTTCATAAATGAGGAATAAAGTGGAGTTTGGGTTGTGGAAAAATCAAGTTCTTCCCTAGCCCTCCTTCCTTTTATGATCATATTTGTTAGTGGAGAATTATTGATGGCACCCAGGCTCTGAAGAAGTTGGAGCCATCACATACAAAGCAAAGCAATATGAACACATAGGAAGCCAGAGGGGCCTCTCCTCCTTGTGCTACAAAGGGAAGCAGTAAGAAGGCATTCCCACTGGCCAAGCTGACCTCATAGACATAAAGAGTAGACTGGCGATTACCAGTGACTGGAAAAGGGAGGCATGACAGAGATGATTGACGTGTATAGGGGTGCGCTTGGATGAGTGGAATAATCTTCAGGGTTCTGTAGCTCAGTGGGATAATTATAATTGACAACAATTAGTCATGTATTTCATATACTCAGTAGAGAGGATTCACAATGTTCCCAACAGAAAGAAATGATAAACTTTGACATATGAGATATGTTGGTTACTTTGGTCTGGTTATTACACACACACACACACACACACACACATTGCATATATACATTGCACATATATATATATATATATATATACATACATATGTTGAAAGACCACACTGGACCTCAGTAAATACATGTTACTATTACATGTGAATAAAATGTTTGAAATACTGGTTAAGAGGGAGATTCTGGTAATCCTAGTTACTCAGAAGGATGTGATCTGAAAGTCACAGCTAGCTAGAAGTCAGCCCAGAGGAAAGCTCTGGTCTTGGCACACACACACGCACAAAAAAAGGAAAGAAGGGAGTGAGGGAAGAAAAGAGGGAAGGAGGAAAGGCGGGGGGGAGAAAAGAACGAAAGGAAAATAAGTCTGCCTAATATCTTGTAGCAAATAACAGGTTAACTCTCTTCGCCTTAGCACAGTGTATGCTGCCTGTTAGTGGCCTGCTGAATAAATGAGTGATGGTAATACTCAAGGAGCCCTGGTCTAGCTGGCTTGACTGGAAGGCACCTTTAGAGAGTAGCACTTTTTATAACCACCATTGCCCATGAATGTCCAGAGTGAATAAGAAATTGGGAAAGGCAATTACTGCAGTTGGAGCCAAATTATGATGTATTTCCCAATTCCCCCAGCCACCTTCAGCAAACAAGAAATAGAGGTCAAAAGTGATTGTACCTCACATGCCATGCGTATGGCCCCTTACTTGGGTGCTCTGACACATAAATTACTTTTGCTATTGGTTTAATCAATGGTCTGCCTGGTTTGTGTTCTTCGTAATAACCTGTATGTTTAAGGTGATTGCCCTCTGGTGGTGCTGCCTTCAGAAACGGAAAACTCCTATGTATCCACAACAGGGGTAAAATACATTATGCAGAAAATCAGATCTGGTATTTTTTATCTTAAAATCTCAAATGACTGACGTGGTAGTATCTGAAAATAGGCACATTGGAAGATACTTTTTAAAATCGTTTCCCAGTCTCTGATTATATGTATAATATAGGGAGATGTTAGCAATTAGCATTAAACCCATCATGGAGCACCCCAGTGAAATCACTAAACACCAAGTTATCCAATATCAAGGCAATGTGCAGATTCCTTGGCAGATACCAGGAGAAAATGTCATTTCCAAGTCTTCTACAGGCTATACTTATAAATGCTTTGTTCATTTCTGTGCATTCTAGCTGATATGATCATGTTGTTGAGAAACCATGAAAAAACAGGACTTTGAAGGGGAGGTGAGGAACAATTCAACGCCTTTCCTTTCCTGTGACTAGTGTTCATACATTCCTAAATGTGCAGAAACATCTACTACTTGTATAACAAGGTTGTCTATGTCTGCAGTGTTTTCAGCTGATAGATATGGTAATTTTTAATGACTGGATTAATGAATTCTGTACATAGCCATTTAGAGAGCATTATGAGCCAGCAAACTACAGAGCTTCCATTATTTTAATTCCAGAGTTGACTTCATTCTTCAATATGTTTTGTTATTATTTTAGTTTGAACAATTTGAAAGTACCATTGGGTTTAAGCTGCCAAATCATCGAGCTGCCAAGCGTTTATGGAAAGTGTGTGTTGAGCATCATACATTTTTCAGGTCGGTACAGATCATTTGGGATTTTTCCTGACAAATAATTGAAATGATTGTAATCACTTACTGTAAAAAAGGTCATCAGAGGGGCTGGGGATATGGCCTAGTGGCAAGAGAGCTTGCCTCGTATATATGAGGCCCTGGGTTCGATTCCCCAGCACCACATATACAGAAAACGACCAGAAGTGGCGCTGTGGCTCAAGTGGCAGAGTGCTAGCCTTGAGCAAAAGGAAGCCAGGGACAGTGCTCAGGCCCTGAGTCCAAGGCCCAGGACTGGCCAAAAAAAAAAAAAAAGGTCATCAGAAAAATATGGAGACATACCCTCTCTCACCCCTTAATTTCATTGTCACAAAGGGCTTTGCTTCTTATTGTTTTGTTTTGGTTTTTTGTCAGTCGTGGGGCTTGAACTCGGGGCCTGGGCTCTGTCCCTCAACATTCTCATTCAAGTCTAGTGCTATACCACTTTGAGCCACAGCGCCACTTTCAGTTTTTTTTGTTAATTGGAGATAAGAGTCTCTTGGACTTTCCTGCCTGGGCTAGCTTTGAACCATAGTCCTCAGCTCTCAGATTCCTGAGTAGCTAGTATGACAGATATGAACCATCAGCGCCGGGCACAAAGTTCTTGATAAGAACTTCTGATTAGCTATGAAGGATCTTCTTTAATTCATTTTAGCTTCTCTTACCCCTTTCTCGGTTGTTGTTTACAGAGTAGCTTCTTCAACTTCTAGTCCATTTCTTACTGAGTTTGAGGGGTGGGGAGGTTTAATGGTTTGGTTTGCTGGGGATTAAAGTCAGGGCCTTGAGCATGCTAGGCAAGGCATTCTGTTACTATGCTAAATCCTCAGCCCATCCCTTACTATTCTGATTCCTTTTTTTCCTTTTCTTTTTCTTTTTATCCTTTTTTTCCTATACTGGTTACCATCATGTCTTGAACTTGGGGCTCTCAATCACCTTTTTTGCAACTGACTTGGAGCTCTACCACTTGAATCAGTCTCCAGTCTAGATTTTTGCTAGTTAAATGGAAAAGGATTCTCATGTAATTTTCTACTCTGGTCTGTCTTCAAACTGAGATCCTTCCTGGTCTCGGCCTCCTAAGTAGCTACGAATATAAGCCTGGGCCACTGGCACCAGGTTTATTTAAATTATTTCTTAATACTCTGAACTCCTTTACTCCTTTACTCCTTTACTAGGGCTATCAGACTAAAGCCTAAAAATATTAGCTGGGCACTGGTGGCTTACACTTAAGCTCCTAGCTATTCAATAGGCTGAGACCTGAAGAATTTCAATTTGAAGTCAGCCATTAATGAAAAAAAAAAAGTTGGAGAGACTCCATCTCCAATTAACCAACAAAAAGCCAGGCTGGAAGTATGTAGAAACATGGTTCAAGTAGTAGAACACCAGGTATGAGTAAACAAACTTAGTAAGTAAATACAAAGCCCTGAGTTCAAGCCCTAGTCTTGGCAAATACAACAACAGCAACAACAAATTGAGTCTCTCTTCTTCTTCACTAATTTAGATGCAGTTCGGGTATGCATTCACTTATATGGATTAGTAATGTTCATCTCATTCCCTAAGCTCTGTCTTGTTTATATTGTCTCAACAACATCTCTAGTTAATAAATAGTGTGAATTCATTTGTTCTGGTATAGTTGTGTGTTATACCTTTAGCACACAAAGCACAGTAAAAATAAACAAATAAATAAAACAGTTGGAATAGTATTCCCAACAGTTGAATTAATCTTCTTGGCATTTTTTTTCTTTAATGTCTTTAGACTCCTGTTGCCAGAAGCACCTCCAAAGAAATTCCTAACCTTGGGTTCCAAGTTCCGTTACAGTGGCAGAACCCAGGCCCAAACGAGAAGAGCCAGTGCGTTGATCGACCGCCCAGCGCCTTACTTCGAACGCTCGTCCAGCAAACGGTACACCATGTCTCGCAGCTTGGATGGAGGTAGGCTTCTCTCATTGCCTCTTCATCACTTGTCACTACTCAGAAAGGCATCTGAAGGGCTGGGAATATGGCCTAGTGGTAAAGTGCTCGCCTCGTATACATGAAGCCCTGGGTTCGATTCCTCAGCACCACATATATAGAAAAAAGCCAGAAGTTGAGCTGTGGCTCAAGAGGTAGAGTACTAGCCTTGAGCAAAAAGAAGCCAGGGACAGTGCTCAGGCCCTGAGTCCATGCCCCAGGACTGGCAACAAAAACAAAAACAAATAAAGAAAGGCATCTGAAACCGGGAGGGCTCTCCTAAACCACACATCTTCTTGGATATTGTAAATGAAAAGCAGTGAGGATCTGGGCTGGATAGCAGATTTTCAAGGTCCCCACCTCCAGAAATGACCTTTTATGGTAGAGTTACATAATGTTATAACAGTTAGACAATAAGGGAAGGGAAAGTATCGCTTTTATAAACCATATCACTGAACTTATAGAAAGATATTCTCATTTTAAATATTGAAGTCCTTGCTCTCAAGTAATTTGTTTCTCTAGGCAGCCTCTATTAAATGATTAGCAGGTTTGTTTCAGGTTATTGTTTCAGAAACAAAAGTAGTTAAATTTTCAGCAAGAGGTTGCTGAAAACGATCACCTGTGAATACCAGGGGACGTCTACTATTCAATGTCTTCTCAGATTTCTGGATATCGAACGTATAGCCAAGCCTTAGGAATAAGATATTTATTAGGATTGTTTTGAGTTGAATTAAGACTATGAAATGTCATTGTAAACATTGAAGCTTTTCTTCCTGTCTGCCCCACCCACTCCTCTCTAGCAAACCTCTACTAACTATTGTGTGTCCTCTAAGTCAGTATTTAAGAACTTTTGTAGAATCATATGTTGTTTTCTTAAATCCACTCACTTGGTTCAGTAATGTGCACGCAGGGGAACATGTTTGTTGTGACTGTTGTTTTCCTCATGACCTTTTGTGTAATAATGACATCTGAGAAGACAGAAGACAATTGTGAAATCAATGTACTAATACCATGTTGTCTCTTCCTCCTTGCCCAAAAGTGATGTTAGTATGTCTTGTCTCACTCTTTGCAGTCCTGCCAATTCTAGTATGTTTTCTGCTCCTGCTGAGCTGGGTGCTATAGTTGCATGTTGGAACATGAAATGCTTTTATGCAAGATGGCATCTTATATCCAACAGCATAACTGGTCCATTAAGACACTTGTCTCAAGGAGCTTTTTCATCAGTATGAAGCAACATAAAATATCTTAGTGAAAATATTTAAGTGCTTCAACTATTACGTTTTCAGAAAGGATGTATTTTCCAATCTTTTATTTGTATCTCTTATAGTTCTGAAAATAGGAATGCAGCTTATATTTTGTCTGTGATCAGTTACTGTATATTTGAAAATTGGTGTTTGTAAGTTTCAATATTTTTATAATATCTAGAGCCTAAAATTAGAAGTACCAAATTTTAATTAAGCAACTCTTTCACTAAGACATTTTGGCTGGGATGAA
Source organism: Perognathus longimembris pacificus (assembly GCF_023159225.1). NCBI lineage: Eukaryota > Metazoa > Chordata > Mammalia > Rodentia > Heteromyidae > Perognathus > Perognathus longimembris. The sequence continues at coordinate 5,514,935 of NC_063175.1, read as the reverse complement.
AGGCACTCTCTTGTGTTTGCATGTTCTACATTTGCATGGGTTTCATTTAGCAACATTTGTCTTATTTTTCCAAAATATCAGAGATGTGAATGAATGTATATGCATACCATCATGGCAGTCTGTGATACACTGTAGAAATGAAAAGTTGGGGAGAATTACCATCTGAATTTTATAATCTCTGCCATGATGGTGACCCTTGAGTCTTTTATACTGAAGGAGTGACAGACTTATCAATGTTGGATAATAATAATAACACTCCATCAATGCTCCTCAGTAAATAGCACTTCCAAAGAGACATGTTCAAAGGCAGATGGAACTGAGTAGTTGTCTACTGCAGATGTCACTGTGAGTCATTGAGCTTGCCGCTGAGTACCTGGTGTATGTGCCCTACCGGGTTCTCTTTCTTCCACCCACCTCTGTTCTCGTATACACTCTTGTCAGAGATCCTTAGAATGGGTAACATTATTCTGGACTTCAGAGACATGGGGCTTTAAATGGTTTTAAGATGCTAGTTTAGGTGATAGAGAACACAGAGGCTATTGTAGTCTTTAAGTACTGATTCCTACAGGACTGATTGTTCTTTTCAAGACATGCATGGTATTTTGTAGTAGTATTTTTTTTCACCAGTAATATGACACTGTTGATATGTCTTCTGATTTAACTATTTCAGATTTTATTTCTCCAATTGTATTTGCTTTTAGCATCAGTGAATGAAAACCATGAAATATACATGAAGGATTCTATGTCTGCTGCAGAGGTTGGTACTGGCCAGTACGCCACAACAAAGGGCATCTCTCAAACCAACTTGATCACCACTGTGACCCCTGAGAAAAAGGCTGAAGAGGAGCGCGACGAGGAAGAGGACAGACGGAGAAAGGCGGAGGAAGCCACGCCGGTGGCAGCGATCCGGCATGAGGGAAAGGTACAGCTCCCAGGCTGCCTCTCAGAGCACCTCAGCTTTCAAGCGGGCCAGATCATTCTCGGGCTGTAAACCAGGAGTATGTTAAGATAGAGGGTGCTCATATTTCAGCACTAGTCATATTTGTGTCCATTTTCTAATTAATAGTCATGTTTTAACATTTTTCTTCTAAAAATTGCTTTCTTAACTTCTGGAATTTTTTTTACTTTAACAAGGAATGTACTATATATAAGACTTTCAACAGCTGTCCTGTAAGTCTCCCTTAAAAATACTTCGGGTGGTATAATCCATGTTTTTGTTTGGGTTCACATTTCACAACCACTGGGAAAGCTGTTTTCTTTGTTTCTGGCCTTATTCTCCTACCCCAGCGTTGTGTGATATTTTTTTAGATCCACAGTAATCACTAGCCTTATAGTTACAATCCAGTCAGCAGAGGAATGAGGGGCCAGGTTTATAAAAAGGGATCTTAAGACATCAGGTTGCAGTGGAAGACAAAAGGTGAATTTAGTGGCCATTCCTCTGGGAGTTCTATTCATTCTATTTTGTGACATCATCTCCCTCCCAATTAAATTTCCCTTTAAACATTGTTTTTGAATGTCAGCTTTATTTGTGGTGATCCAGTACGGCAAAGCAACTTTTTTAGCAAAATAACTTAACACACACATTGGAAGATTTATATATAATAGCAGTGGATGAGAAGAATGGCCCCTGAAATGTGCAGGGTACAGAGAGAGGGCTATCAGAATAAAGGTGCTTGTTACCCTGAAATGCGAGCACACTCTGCTTACTAATGTTCTTTCAAATGTGGCTTCTTGTAATGTCAATAATGTGAGCTAGAATCACCACTGATAGACATCTTAATCAGGTAGATCAACAAATAATTTCCAGAACTAAGGATATGACTCAGTGGTAGAGCAGTTGTTTAGCATACAGAAGAGCCTACATTGGATGCCCAGCAATTGCAAACAAACAAACAAAAAGAAAAACAACAGAATTTCAGTAGAATGTTAAAACATTCCAAATAACCCAATCCATCATCTTCCTATTTTTGCTTTTTTAGGACAAGATTTTTTGTTTGACAAATACAAAAAGATACCCAGAGTAGAAACCATAGCAAAACTATGCAATGTAAAATGTGCTTAATTCTAAAATGTGCTTGATTCTAAAATTTGCTTTTACACACCTCTGTCACTTGTCAAGTGCAGATCTTAACTGCAACAGGAAAATAAGGTAACAGACCTAAAAGCTGAATGTGTGCTTTTTATACAACATTTCAAAATTCACCTGTGTCAACAAATGATTTTCATGAATGTATAAATATGTGCCATACTGGAGTTAAATGATCAGTACTTTGCTCCCAAAGTAGGTCCAAAGAGCCTCCCCTTTCATTTGAATTTTTAAAGACTACCAGGGGGTCTTTACATATAGTCCTCAGCGATCCTCATGTTATGCCTCTGATGCTATGGAGAAGTTAAAAGACAAAGAAAATGACTACCTTCCTAGTCAGAGGCTCTGAGAAGCCAGTACTTATAGAGAGAGGCGCCTTCAGGGCTGGAACTGAGCTCAAGTGCTTAATTGGTACTGACTGTCTCCCTCCACCCCCCACCCCCCACCCCAGTGCAAAGGTATCTTTTAGAAAGCACTTTAATAAGCAGCATGGAAGATTACACCATAATTTTATTCTTTTCCATTTTCAAAAAGTGACAGAGTACTTATTTTTTAACCGAATAAAAAGGTGTTACTGAGCTTAGTTCTTAGGAGACTGGTCCCCAGGTTGTTTGGAAAGAAGGCATGTTTCTCCAGCTAGTGATTCTGCCAGGTTTAGGATATCACCTCCCTGGGTTCACACAGAAGGATGCTTCAATGTCTACATTGTTCCTAGTCGAATGGGACTTGTGCAGGTTCCTGATACATGCCAAACGTGAGAGTTTGGGAACAGATATGCCTGCCTCATAGTCAAAAGACACGCTTCTAATGCTCTTATACCCAAGATACATTTTCTTTGTGCTTTTTCCCTGTTCTGTTGCTATATTTTACTACTTCTGCGTGGGTCAGGCAGGCAGGATGATTCCAGGCTGTTAGGTTGCTAGGCAAGTCACACACACGGACACGCACACTTGCATGCATGCATGCGCACACCAGCAGCAACAGCAACAGCAAATTTCCCCCTGGCTCTCTGTGCCCTAGGCTTGATCTTGCCAGGCTACAATAGCTCCTCTGTTCTGCCCGGGGCCTGCTTGGCGTTTGCTTGCTTCCTTTCCTCCCATTCTTGTCCGACAACTCCTCTTCCACCTAAAGAGGAAACTGAATTTGGAACTGTCAGGGCTCTACAGAATAGGATTTGCTGTCCTTGTCCCATGAAGGCTGGTGCTTTCTAGGGAGCACTTTTGTACAACTGCTGGCTGTATCTTTGTATTAAGGACACAAACCAAAGGTATAAACATGCCCTTTATCTGTTAAGAGCAATCACAAGGCTAGGAATTGTATCTTTTCTATTATTTAGGGACCACAAATAATAGAAACTGAACACATAGAAGCCATGTTACAAGAAAATACATTTCTTTTGCCATTGAGCTCGTTGAAACCACTTATGTGAGTTGAAGCTCCACTTATATCCTTGATAAAGGAGCCAAAATAGAGGAGTTTTCAAAATGAACCTCAGTCTTTTGTGGGGAGTCAGAGTTCCTGAAACGCTAATTGTTGAATACTCACATTGCAACTGCTCATCAGATAGGAGTGGGGCCAGAAACTTCTTGATTTGGAAATCTAGCTCTTTGGGAATGTCACTGATGATCCAAGAAGGCAACAATTTTTTAAACAACCAACATTTTAATTGGATTTAATTTAAATCCAGCTAAACTATATGGCTCATGCTGTCATCCTACCTACTCAAGAGACTGAGGAAGTCTATGAGACTCTTATCTCCAATTAACCAGCAGAAAGCTGGAAGTGGAGCTGTGGCTCAAGCGGTAGCGGGCCACTCTTGAGCAGAAAAAGCTAAGTTCAAGCCCTAATACTGGTACATATCCACACAAAAAGAAAAAAAAAGGGAAAGAAAAGAAAAAAAAAAGATCAATCTATTACCTGGAGACAAGAGAAGGTTATTGAAAGTCTTGATTTTGGTGTAGCAGGGATTTATGTTTGCTCTCAAAACCTAAGCCCTTCCTCAGGCTCTCTCACGGGAAGCGTGTAAGATGAGGGGGTTGTCCATGCTTACCTTCTGCTCTGACTCTTATGTGACACTCCCACCCCATGTGTGGTGGGGGTCTCTTGGGATTTCTGTAGCCACCTGTGACAGTGTTCGCATGCAGCTTGACTACTTTAAAATTCACGAGCAAACCTAGCACTGAAACTCTTGTTTGACAATTTTATAAGAAAAGTAACTAATTGCAGTTTTCTTTTTGTCCTTTTGCATCTGTTTGCTGCTTCCTGTCTCTCTCTCTCTCCCTCTCCCTCTCTTCCTCTCTTTCTGTCTCTTTTCACATCAGTCACCTAGGCATGGCACTGATTCGTGTCCCTTGTCACCCTCATCCACCCATTTTGACCCTACATCTCCCACAGAGCTCCGTCGGAGATGCAAGGAGAATGAACGCAAACCTGCAGGTCCCGAGCTGCCGCCAGCTGAGCGCTTGCCCGGGGAGCCTGCCTTGGATAAGGACAGCCAAGGGAAGGCTTACCTGGGGGATCAAGATGTAGCGTGTAGCTACAGACCGCAGTCTGGCAAGGGAACCACCCTGTTTTCCTTCTCCTTGCAGCTCCCTGACTCTTTCCCCTCGCTCCTAGATGATGACGGGTACCTGTCTTTCCCCAACCTGTCTGAAAGCAACCTCCTCCCCCAGAGCTTGCAAAATTACCTCCCCATCCGCTCCCCATCCCTGGTGCCCTGTTTCCTCTTCATCTTCTTCTTCCTGCTCTCCGCCTCCTTCTCAGTGCCGTACGCCCTCACTCTCTCCTTCCCTCTGGCTCTGTGCCTCTGCTACCTGGAGCCCAAGGCGGCCTCCTTGAGCGCCTCCCTAGACAATGACCCGAGTGACAGTTCAGAGGAAGAGGTGTGTACCTCGGCATAGAACACACTTCCCCTGCGTGTTCCGTGCTTCAGTCCGAAACAGTGTTAGCCGGCTGCTGCCATAGTGGTCTGACTTTCAGAGCCTCATTTATTGTGTGTGCCAATACGTTAAGGTTTTGTGTGTTTGGAGGGGGCTTAAGCGGGGGGTGGGGGGGGGTCCCAGGGTTAGGCACAACACCATGTGGGCCTAGAAGTCGGGCCAGCGCAGAGTCATTCTACTGCCCGTTGAGTTCTCAGTGGGCTGAAGGAGCCCACTAAAAGTGGATTTCAAATAACCCATTTGCTTTGTAAGAGACCAGGGCTCACTTAAAGATTCTGCTCAGCTTCTGCCTAATAAAGTAAATCACATGTAGGACAGCAAAGTAGCAAGTAGCTTCCATGTTAAACGAGATCAAGGAGACAGGGAGAGAGTACCACCTGATGTGTCTCTGTGACCCAGGAGATTTTGAAATGCCTCCTCAGCCATCTTTGATAGTTCTTATCATTGTCCCTCTCTGAGGTGGATCCTGTCCTGATGGGCATTGGGTCAGAACGAGCTCCTTGGGAAGTTTAGGCCATCGGCCATTTGTGAGGCCAGAACAGGACTAGAAAGAACCGTGTTTGGAACAGCAGTGTCTAAATGTAATTAGGAGGAAGTTTATTTATGATTTCTCTCTGTTATTAAAACAAGTCTCATTATAAGACCATCAGACGACAGCAATTCTTTGAATCCAGCGTAAGGCAGACACCCCACATCTGGACAGGGTGGTAATGTCACGGAAAGTGGCACTTAGGAGTGCATATTGGTGAAGAAGGAACCAGGGCTTTCAGCTTGCCAGTTTCCCATCCCTCATCCCAACAAATGGATGAGGTAACATGCCCAGCAACTTTTGCTCTTAATTCCTCCCCTTTATCTAATGCCCTGGGAATAGCACAGCAGCTTGACTTCAAGCATAGGGAAACGAATAGAAGCTGCCCACAGTGGCCCTGGCTATCCTGTCCTTGCCCACCTGGCCCTCTCTCCAGCCCCTCTCCAGCTCTCCTGTAGACACAGAACAAAAGCTTTTGTGGCAGGAAACGAGACAAGCAATTCCTAGCAGAAAGAAAGAAAAAGGAAGGAAGGAAGGAAGGAAGGAAGGAAGGAAGGAAGGAAGGAAGGAAGGAAGGAAGGAAGGAAGGAAGGAAGGACAAAGTCAAAGCAACACTAAAAGAAAGCAAGTCTGCATGCACACCTAGGAAGTCCTCGTTTGCGCTGCTGCTGTGAGCACACAGAGCCGCTAAGGCGTTTCCAGACCTGGATTTAGTGGTGTCATGACAGTGCTGTCTGCAGCAGAAGAGAAAAAAAATAGGGATGGTCCCAAAGGTGCTCTCAAGTCTTGGCTTTTCCATTTGAAATTGCATAAGGTTTTTTGGTTTTTTCCCCCAAGGCTCTTAATACATATGTACATACATATAAGTAGATGTTTTACACCTAGAACATACTTTGAGAACTTCAAGTCCTAGGCTTGTATATCAACATTTGTCACAGTAGCAATATTATTCAATTGGGTAGAACTAGTACACCCTATAGTTAAGAATAGACGAGTATCCATAAAGTAGATTTCTAACCTGGAGATATTTTTTTTCCCATTAACAGAGGAATGAGTCCTCCTACTAACATAAGCTGGAAAAAAGAAGATTGTTATCTGATACTTTTTAAAATTCCCACTAACTGCTTGAACTTCTGTATAGCCTGCCACACAGATCTTGTGCCTAATCCAGGGAATATTCTCGTAACCCGTGCATGAGAATTAATGTGAAACTTGGGCATGTCTGCATTACATCATCAAAACAAATCACAGCAGCTCACTGTTGTAAGCTAGTGACTGAGGGGTGGGAGCTAGCCTTGCGATGCACACAGCTCTGACACTGAATTAGCTCTGAGCACTGCGCTCTTCCCCCTCTTTTCTAGCCTCAGTTAGCCTGTGACAGCTTTCCTGTGAAATACAACACCAGGTATATTAGGCCATCTGTTCCATGTAGATTCTGTATGTCTGGTGTTAAGACCTTCATATTCCAAGGTCCACGTGAGCTAAAGAAATCATATTTAGGTCATTGCACTTTTACAAATTGCCATTTGCTTACATGGCCTATTTTATTCTCCGGGCCTCCAGCACTTTGGCAGCGAAACTGGCTGACTTGTTAACATACAGTTCGTCTCTGTCACTTGTGTTTTACAAAAGCACTAATGGCAGTAATGCTTTTCACATTTCTCATCTGTTAGGAAATTAATCAGTTCGTCTTTCTCGAGCAAACCCCCTCAGTATAGAAAATCCTAGCCATCTCAAGCTATAGAATAGCCAAATATCTTTTTTTTTCAAAATGGGATATAATATCTCAGCATCTTTCAATACACAGAAGATGAATTTAGCTAACTGTAACATAGAATGTCATTACATATCCATTTCTAAGTCATTTGTTGATAACACAAAGTAAAAAGAGATTTGAAGAATTGATTTATAAATAATTCAAATTGTGTAAAGATAATTCACATGATAGTTTTGACATGCCATACATTTTGTAATTTTGTGTAGTTGTAGTACACTATATCTAACATTTGCTGTAAATGCTCCTTTATTCAGTTTTTATTACTTTGTTTATTGATTATTTATTGATTGGTCACTATGACTAGGTGCTAAGTAGGAATTTGAGGGTCTAAAGATAATTTGATTTTCTTTGTTTTGGGGGAATGATTTTGAGATGGGGGCTCACTATATTGCCCAGAATGGCTTTGAACTCTAAATTCTCCTGCTTCCATATTCTAAGTAGCTGGGACAGCTACTGGTGCTACACTATCTTTATTTAGAAGTTCAAATATGGCAAAGATACTGTGATAGTATCTATCTAGGAAAATTGGTAATTATTATGTAATATACTAATCCCAATATATTATGGTTATTATGGACAACTTTCCGTGCTAGCATCAGACAATATATAAAGTATTTGGTATCCATTATCTAATATGATTAGTGCATCTATCTCCCTCAGTTTCTAAGAAGAAACTGGATTAAAATATAAAATAGGCCTAATTATCACAGGTTTGAACAGCAAGTATTTGAGGGTATGTTAGTCTAACATCAGATGCCCTCTTATCTTCAGCTGAACTCTAATGAAAAGATGTTGGAATGATATTGAAGAAAATTTTAAAACCATAGAAAATAATCCAAGTAGGAGGAAAAATACCTTCAGACCTTTAGGCCTATTTGACAAAGCTAATTAGATTAAGAAGCACATGCCATTCTTAGTTTTTCTTTTCTTTTTTTCCAATCCTGGGGCTTGAACTCAGGGCCGAAGCACTGTCGGTGGGCCTCTTTGTGCTCAAGCCACACAGCCACTTTTGGCTTTTTTGAGTACTTTATTGAAGAGAAGAGTCTCACAAGAACTTTTTTGCCCAGACTGGCTTGGAATCACACCTGTAATCCTAGCTACGTTGGAGATCTGAGCCTCTAGCTACTCTGGATGATTGCAGGCGTGATCCACCAGCCTCCAGCTTCTTAGGATATTCTGTTCACTGGAACAGTAGCCTGTCTTTTTGTTACCAGTTGAAATTGATCTTTCTATCTGTTTTAGAAGCCATGCTAATACTGCAGTAGGGATTACACTTGTAAGAAAGTTTAGGTGGTTAGCTACATTTTCTTTACATTGTTTCCATCTCGGCTTGATAGCAAGGTTAAATCTCTCAGACACACATTCTAAGCATGCATATTCTAGTTTAAGATCCCTTCTAGTTTAGAAAAGTAAAATGGAAGTTGGGAATAGTACCAAGAAACCAGCATGGCCATTTATATTGACAGACACATCACTGTCCTAGTTGTCACTTTTTGTCCTTGTCCTTTATAGACTGAGGAATTTTTGTGAGACAGATCCACAACCATAGAAGGCCCAGCTCTGGTTTTTGTTTTCAAAATGTCATGTCTTTGATGGGCATTGGTGTCTCACACCTGTAATGTTAGCTACTTAAAAGGCTGAGATCTGAGGATGGGGGTTCAAAGGTAGCCCAGGTAGGAAAATCCATGAGCCTCTTATCTCCAGTTAACCAGTTTAAAAAGAAAAAGCTAGAAGTAGATGCTCAAATGGTAGAGCACCTGCTTTGAATGGGAAAAGATAAGGGAGAGCACCAAGGTTCTGAATTCAAGCCCCAGAACACACACACACACACACACACACACACACACACACACACACACGAATAGATTTTTCCAACAATTAATATGTGGAGAGAAAATTAGTTAAAATTAGAGCAAATCAACAATACTCCAGTATTCTGTCCATGGCTGTGCTCTTCTCAAAAACATTTTCAGTCATAAGCCCTTTTGAAATAGATTAAAAACCAACTCTGAGATTTCTGTTGGAAACCTAGGCTCTGTTAAATGCTGTGCTTTGTTTTATTTGTTTTAAATAGATGTCTCATTCTCTCTCTTTCTCTCTCATTTTGACTATTATTTGCATCATTTGAGTGGTATTTCTATCATGAGATATACATCCTTATATTGGAGGGTGGGTGATAAAACGACCCATTCACAGGATTATTTGGAAGCTGAGGTACATTTTTCTCCATGAAACATTTGCCTGTGAGTCACTGGCATGTGCTTTTGGTTATCAGTAGGTAATGCAGACAGCCTGGTAGTCATTGATCAATGCAAATTATCTAATGGCATAAATGAGGAGCTGAAAGTCCAGTGACTGTTACAGTAGCTTCTTACATCAATTTACATTTTCCTTTACCTTTCAAATGTGACCTATGACAAGAATAAATACTATGTGTAAACCTCGATTTTATTTCATTTAAGCCTTTTGAGGAGAGCTTTGTTGGGATGTCAGAGGAAAGGGTGGGAGGAGAAGGACAAATTGGATTTCCTGAGATGGAAAGGCTGAGCACAGGGCAGCCCTGGGCAGGGAGTCAGGCCCTGCAGCTCCTGCGGCAGTGTGTGCCTCGGGTCTTCCTTGGAGGGGCTCTGCTGGTACCCCTAGCGCTGGCTCTTCCTTTGCTTTGCTTGAACCTGCACTTCCATGGGAAGGTAGTATGGCCACAGACCCCAGAGAGGGCGCATGAACTCTGCCTGTGTGTGCCCTATTTGACCAGATGGGTTTATTTTCTATCCTTGCTTCCTTCTGGATCGTGATTACATCTGTGATCCACAGACTGACAGCGAGCGGACAGATACCGCAGCTGATGGGGAAACCACAGCCACGGAGGTGAGTGGAATTTTAAAAAATGCAAAAGCCCTCCTGGCCGGAAGTGACCTCAGGAAACTGCCTTTGCCGTGGGCTAACCCTGCCTGCAAGGATTCTATGTGTTGTCTTTTGGAGTTAATTCTAGCTTTCGGAGTAAGAACGAAATGTATCTTGACTGCCTTAGACCTCTCAGCTTCTGAGGCATTCATCCAGAATCACCTGGGGGTCCCCAGACTTGCTCCTTCCAAACTGCTGAGTATTTAGAGATCTCACTAGTTCTCATGGTGCTGACTGTGTTGTTCTTAGGACCACATTTTAAAAGAAAGGATTCTTTTCTCTCTGACGAGAGGCTGTCAGCTAGGATGAAGGGTCAGAGTTACTTAGCTTACTGGCTGGAGATAGAGATGTTTTGACATCCAAATGGTCAAAATGCTACTTGTTAAAATAATAATTCTATAACTGGCTTTTATAGCCTTGGGGTGTAGCATAGTTCACTCCTGAGAAATGAGTTCTCATTAAGGAAAATAAATTCATAAGTGACTATTACTAACTATTATAAAACTATTAGTTTTTTATGGAACAAAATGTAATCACGTTCCACAGGAGAGATACTATGTTCTCCTTCATTACTCTATTTCTCCTTCATTAATCCTTTAAGATACTATGTGTATGTGTTATGTCATTTTTAATATTTGCCCTATCAGCTGCTAGTTAAAATCTTTGTAAAAATATTTGTCTACAGTAATAAGATATTTCCCATAGTACTAGAAGAATTTCACTTTTAATATACAGAAGTTTATATTGTGATTTTCTTTTTAAAACCAATCATACTTATCTTTTTCTAGGAAGAACTAAAATATAAAATATATCAGTAAAAATGTATCAGCTCATCACTTCACTGAAAATGTCTTCAGGGGGAAAAAAATCCCTAATGACATTTTATTAAGTTTTTTTCCCCTTTGAATATGTCAGAGTTTAATTCACAGTTTAAAAACATGAGTTTTAGAAATAAAAGATAGCAGCGTAAAACTTATCCAGTCTCTTACTCAGACATGTGTTAATCTACTACAAGTTAACTATTTTTGTGGCAAATACATTTTAAAAATTATACTTGGACATGATAAATTAAACAGGACTCACACAGTGAGACCAAAGGAGGATTTATTTTTCTTTTTCTCTTTTGGCCAGTCCCGGGAATTGGACTCAGGTCTGAGCACTGTCCCTGGCTTCTTTTTGCTCAAGGCTAGCTCTCTACCACTTGAGCCACAGCACCACTTCTGGCTTTTTCTATATATGTGGTGCTGAGAAATCAAACCCAGGACTTCATGTATGCAAGGCAAGCACCCTACTGCTAGGCCATATTCCCAGCCCCAAAGGAGGATATTCTTAGGAGTGGATCACAAAGGCTCAATAGTTATATGCATGTGATCATATAAGATGATTCTTACTGAAATGAAGTCCAAGAAATGGAAACAAGAGGGTTTTTATTTTACTTTCTGTGGTTTTTTCCCTTTTGTCGCTGTACTTTATTTCTGTACTTTTTGTCTTATATATAAGTTTATCTGATTTGGGTAGGGGCAGGGGAGGCAAAGAAACAGTGGGACAAAGGGTGAACTAATTCAGCAATCATATTCACTATACACTATGTTGAAAATGAACTATACAACTTATGAGGGAAGGAGCTCTGGAGGGGAAAAAAACTGGGAGAAAATGAGGAAGGGGGTGACACTGTTCAAAAAGAAATGTACTCACTATTTGATTTATGTAACTGCAACCTCTCTGTACATTACCTTTTCCATAAACATTAAAATTTACCAAACAACTTTACACCTCAGGTTTGTGTCCTGTAGCCACAAGGTAAATACACTCATCAACAAATGTCATCAAAATCCTAATATATACCAGAAATGAAAAGTATTTCAATTATAATACTTTAGGTTTGTATAGAAATTTTATTATATAACATGGTTTACTCTATTGTTATTATATAGGTGATATACAGAGGGATTACGATGATGTGAGTCTGGTAATGAGTACATTTCCTTCCATACAGTGTCATGTGTTCCCTTACTCTCTCCCAGTTCCTCCCTCCTATCACCTCCCAGGAGTTTACATTCGTCCATGTCCACTGCTGCTCTTTTTCACCCTTTTTTCTCTCGAGTTCTGTGCCCTACCTTGCACCCTCCCATGAATACAAAGCTCACAAGTGAATACCTAACTAGACTGAGAAGCCTAAAATAATCAGTGGGGAGTTCTGAGCCACTATACACTTAAGAACTAGCATGCCACCAACACGGCGTTACTGTCCTGTGGTATTTTTGGCACGCTTGCCCTTCGTTCACAGTCCATTGTAGCCCAATGCCCTGTGGGATGTGTGGAGGAAGTGCCCTTAGCTCCACTGGCAGATAAAAAAAAACTGAGTCCTGGACTCACTGAATGAGCTCTGCAAGGGCACTTTCTTGAGTATGACTTTGTTCTCATCCGTAATTTCACTTTGGAACACAAATCCCAGGCCCTGGGTTAGAGAGCCATGATGGGAAACAGTCTTAGATGCCCTGCCCATCTCAACTCATCACAGATGCTCAGAGAGTTGTCCAAGAATTAGCCAGGTCCTTAAACTAGAAAAGCAAGGATAATGAAGTGGCCTTGAGATTTAAATATATATGTACATATATACACATATAGTATATATATATACGTATATAGTATATATAAATATATATGTACATATATATATTTGGATGTTTTTGTAAAACTCAAAAACTCTTCTGTTCTCATTTTAAAGAAATGGTAGTGCTAATGGCAGTTGATTTTTTTTAACTTTCCTCCTAAACCTCGTATCAGTCTTTCCTCCTAAATTTTCCTTTACATATATAGATTTAAGAAAATCAGTGTGTAGAAAAGGAGGGTAGTGATATAAAGCACTGCTTCATAAAATTCTAAGAACCTCAGCTCTCTAGTCCTCAAATTAGAAGTTGTAATAAGTAAACTCACAAGATTTATTGGGAGGATGCATACATTACAAGGAACTGTCATTGCTGTGTAATAATAACCACACATAGGAATTATAATTAGGCTCCCCATATTTCAGCGATCACTTAATGTTCAGTAAGAACAATCTACCAAGACCTCACCACCACCTTCCCAAACATGTGTATCTGCTTGTCCAATTGCCAGAGGCCCATGAAGCCAGGAAACATTAACTCCTCTGTTCTTATTCAGCATGAGAGAATGTTGGGGCTTTGTCCATAAGAAAGAATTGCCTTCGCATGAAAGACCACACCAGTATCCATACTAAGGAACTTTATATAAACCAGTTTTGCAGTCTTAGAGAATTCCATGGTAAGACTTTATTTCCCACTCTTTCCTGATGCTGACAAGTCGGACCAGGAGGAAGATGCAGAGCTCAAAGCACAGGTAGAAAAATGAAAATGAACCAAAACCCAGTATAAGCCATTGTTTGTCTATGGTGTTCAGGTCTCTTCGCATGCTCTGTAGCTCTTAGTGTGTCACTGGTGTGTTGCATAGGATGACGTGTTCCCTTGACTACTATGTCTCTTACTTTTTTTCCTTTTCTCCACTTTTTTCAGAATAGTCTGATTAAGCGAATAAAGGGTGAAAATGTGTATGTCAAACATAGTAATCTGATGTTAGAGGTTGGTATTGGTATATACCAGTGCATGCCCATGTGTGGGGTTCTTCCCTCAGCGGCACACCTCTGCCTCATACCACGATGCATGAACTTTGAGCTCACCTGCTATAAGAGGGGATGACTTCTCTGACTCCTAATTATCTCCTAGATATAAGGCCCTTTTCCTGGATGTGTATTTATTTTAATTCTTTCCAGTGACATGTAAATTAAGCTCCTGACAGTTTACCTTTTAATTTTTGTTGTTGTTGTTTTGTAATTTCAGATGCTTGTGTGAAACTAAATTTTCTTTTCTTTTTCTCTTCTCTCCGGAAATATCACATTTTCACCAGAGTGTTTGGGGCAATGTCATGATCCCTAATCAAAATTCAGTTTTCTTTTGACTACTAATGAAATGGATATTACTCATTTTTGTTTGTTTGGGCTTTTTTTTTTAAGAACTGAAAGGAAAATGTACAGAAGATTAACTGTTGGATTCTTTGCATTCTGCATACAGGAGCTAGATAAAACCCAAGATGAACTGATGAAGCATCAGACTAACATTAGTGAGCTGAAAAGAACCTTCTTAGAAACCTCAACAGACACTGCCATCACGAACGAGTGGGAGAAGAGGCTGTCTACCTCCCCCGTGCGACTGGCAGCCCGGCAGGAGGATGCGCCCATGATTGAACCACTTGTACCTGAAGAGGTCAGTATTCCATCTGGGGGAGGAATTGTCTTCTATTCACTTATACCACTTCTCTTGGAGCAGGGGAAATTGATTTGACCAGCTTCTGAGTAGAGAAGCTCGTCTCTCTCGGAAGTACTCCAAAGGAAAACCACCACCAAGTCAAATGAGCAGTGGACTGGAGAACACGAGTAATGGCTTTAGGTTGCTCTGAAAATGGCCAGGAAGCCATGGCGAGACTGTAGTGCAAATCAGCTGATTCAAATCATAAATCTAGATTTCATAGCTAGAAGAGGCAAAGATACTAAGTGAATTCACCCTTACTTTTCTGAATATACATTTTTATGCTTTGAGAAAGGCCCTGAAAATTTACTAGTTAGATACTGTTAGATACCATCATTCTGTCTGTCTGTTTGTCTGTCGGTCTGTCTCTCTCTCTCTCTTTCTCTCCCACCACTCCCTGCTTTATTTTTTGTTCCAGTACTGGAGATTGAACTTAGGGACTGGGCACTGTCCCTTGGTGTTTTCACTCAAAGGTGGTGCTCTGCCACTTGAACCACAACTCCACTTTCAGCTTTTTGATGGTTGGTTAGAGGGAAGAATCTCATGGACTTTTCTGCCCTGGCTGGCTTCAAAGCGTGTTCCTTCCATCTCAGTCTACTGAGTAGCTAGGAGTACAAGTTGGAGCCACTGGCACTGGCTCCCTTTCATTTTTGAAAACCACACCTTTCATACTTTGTGTCTATTAACATCCATCTTCTGAAGACCTCTTTATTGTGAACTTTTGTCCAGGGAGCTGAGACAGAATAGAAATGGAGAGAGACCTTTGTATACACAAGAGTCAAATTACATCCATTGTTGATCAATTTCTAAACCTCCTCTGAAAACTGTTTCTAAAATGTGGCCAACACATCTCTATCATAGCTTGTCCCAGGCCTCGCTGGCAAGATAGAGATACTTATCCATTAGGCTTACTTTGAAAAAGGCCCTTTTTTGCATGGTGAATGGAAAGCAATGTTACCAGAATATGCCTGGTACCATTGAATATCAATACTATTCAAATTACTTGAGTTTCAAGACATAAACATTTTATATCTAGTCTTAAGTATTATAGTTCTTACATTACTAAGAATATCACTTTGTGAATAACTATGCTATCATAAATTTGATTGTAACTAGGCAGATTCGCCTTACTCTGTTTTTGCTCTCTTTTATGGAAATAACATGCTGGCCCTAAAGATATCAGATTCTGGTAAATTACAAAACATACAAAATAAAAAATGCCACTAAGAAAGTGAGGGAATGGGTGTCATTGCACAAAATGAAATGTACTCTTTACCTGACTTATGTAACTGTAACCCCTGTACATCACTTTATAATAACAATTTTTAAAAGAGATTAGGAATAGAATAAAAAAGGCACCCAAAGAAAAACAAAAAGGGAAACCAAGTGTCTAGGCACACACTAATACTTACAATGTCAGGTGATAGCCACTTTGAATGAAATATTGCATTATAACTTAGAGAAGTTAATGAGTAAGGGCATTTAAAAGGTCAAAGCCATTAAATTTGCAATTTTTTAACTTCTGATTAAATCCTGCTTCTTAGAGGATAATACTAGATGAATCCCAAAACATTAAAATTTTAAACAGATAATACTGAACTTTCCTTAGATGTTGACACCTTTTCTATGTTTGTGCTAAAACACTGGAGAAGGGCTGGGGATATAGCCTAGTGGCAAGAGTGCCTGCCTCGGATACACGAGGCCCTAGGTTCGATTCCCCAGCACCACATATACAGAAAACGGCCAGAAGCGGCGCTGTGGCTCAAGTGGCAGAGTGCTAGCCTTGAGCGGGAAGAAGCCAGGGACAGTGCTCAGGCCCTGAGTCCAAGGCCCAGGACTGGCCAAAAAAAAAAACACTGGAGAAGACCAAGAAAAGAAACATGTCCCCTGCAGAAGACCTACACATTTGGTTGTTTAAACAACAGGCCCCACAACCAACACATACACACACACACACACACACACACACACACACACACACACACACAAAGGCAATGTTTCTTAGCTCTATGTATTAAGGAAAAATACGATTTGAGATTAACTTTTAAAAATTAGTCACTATTTTTCAAATGTTACACTAAAACTTACATATTTTTGTTTACTTGTGGTACAAAAAAAAAATAACAGTACACTCACTCCTAAAATCCTAGCTATTTGGCAGACTGAAATCTGAGGACCAAGGTTCAAAGCCAGCCCAAGCAGGAAAGTCTATGAAAGTCTTATTTCTAATTAACCAGCAAAAAGCCAAAAGTAGAAGTATGGCTCAAGTGGTAAAGCAGCAGGTTTGTGCAAGAAAGCACATAACCCTGAGTTGAAGCCCCAGTACTGGCAAATGAACAAACACACGCACAAGTCAATCCAAGTACAGCTGGTTTCTTCAAATTAAGGGTAATGCAGTAGTCTGGTGGGCATGTGTCTTGCGCACTCTGGGCAGCACAGAAATGGGATGCCACCACGTAGTTATCAGAGGTAGAGGTGGGAGTTGAATTCCTCACACACACGTTTTCATTTCTTCACAGTTTGTTTCATTAGTGCTCACTTTGACGGTATGTGATACACTTTAAATGCCATGAAACTCTGTATATAGCTCTTCTTGATTCTGTGATTATAGAAATATGTTGCATGGACCGCCCCCCCCCCCCCGCCAAGTTTCAGAAAATAATCTATTTCTCTTTGGAAATGGTCATTACATTCTGAAATGGTTTCATATCACATTTCAATTTAACAAAGAATAGTATATATCCTTGCAAAGAAAAAGAAATAAATAATTGAGTATATGTGTATATGCTCATATACTATATACATATATACACAAACATATATACACATATATATACATATATATGAAAGGACTCTTCCTAACTTGCCTTTTTGGAAACTGTCTACTTCCTCTTCTCCAACCCAACCCCTTCTATTCAAACAGACCAAAGAAGAAAGAGAGAGTTCTGAAAAAGTTATATTTTTGCAGCAAGGAAGTTCTCCATTTCTTGGGTCTCAGGTAAAAAAAAAAAGTATTTTTTCCAAAAAAGAATTGTTCTTCAAACTTCAGCATCTTATGAAAGTGTCATTAGTTCTTATTTTCCTCTTTTAAAAGTTTTCTTGTTTTAAACTAAGGTAGGTATGTTATTTTTCCATAGCTTCTGGGGAAAGAATTTTCTTAGAATGTTACTTATTGGTTCTGCATCTCTATGACTTTTACTCCTAGGTCATTCTGTCTATAAATTACCACTGAAGCTTTGTCATTGTTTGTCCTTATAGAAGTCTCACTGAAACTTTTCATTGCCTGTATTCACTCAGAATGGTGCTAACTTAGATTGTCTTGACTGATATTGAAATATCTGAACTTATGTTGGTTTTCCCACTAGCCGAGTGTGTTTAAGAAAATCCAGAAAGGAGACCCTGCAGAATCTGTGTCCACGTCTCATCAAATAATTTTCCAGAAAACTGTCCCATCGACCCTAGAGGTTATTTTTTTTTCAATTAATTTCATTTAACTCAACTGACATGTACATCTATCTGTATAAACATATTCCTCAGAACACACATCTTAATTCAAGTATTCAGGTTATAACCAGTACAAAAATAGGGAACATTCTATCTAGATTAAAATGTGAACCAAGGCACTTTCTGTTCCTGGGTTGCATTTCCTTTCCTCTATGATCTGGAGTTGAGTCACCTATTACCCATCACATCCTGTTAAGTTTGCCTGAATGCAAGGGTTTCTTAACTCTCCCCTGCCTTGTAACTAACACTAAAGAAAGTGAAAATGCAACTACTCAGACAGTGAACTTCTGTTATAATTAAAACTGGAACACTGTACAGACCACTAAGACTCATTTATAATCCAATAGTGTCCCACCAGTGGGAATATTATTACATGGATTGACTTCCCTATGCCAGGAAGTACAATTTATAGACATGAAAAATACATATAGTGTCAAGTTGTGAGAATACTGTACTATATTTAACATGTAAAACTATACTTGAGGTGTCCACACACCTAAATCTGAAAGACTTACAAAATGACGAAGTGAATGTTGCCTAATTTTGAAATGTAAAATCATTGCACCAAAGATCGGTATGTTTCTCTTAAAATGTACAATCAGACTATGTTCCTATTTAAAGAAATCTGAAATTGCAAGGCTGTGTTCCACATGAAAGGTTATAGTTACTCAACCCAGACGAAAAACGATTGCAGCCATAATTACTAGATCCAATCCCACTGCAAACCTGCATGTGGCTCTCACCCTCATTTTCTTAAAGGACTCTTAGTTTAGAAGTGAGATGTCATCAGAATATCTAATTTAGTTTTTATATTTCAAATATAGGGCACAGAGGATTGGGTTATTGTAGACAAAATACCCAATGAGGTAGTTGACGGTGATTCGAAAAAGATCGTGACTTACAAGGTGGTGACCTTGAGCAGTAGAACTGGTGACAGTGAGCTCCCTGCCGATGTGCTAAAATCTAGTGCGATTGAAATGCTTAGCTTTCATGACTTGGCCCGAGAAATGCAACTGAAAGACGAGAGCCAGCAGAAGATATACACGCTTGGAAAATCCTACGACACTGTCTCTGGAAGGATTGTTACTATGACTGGGAAAGGGAAAGATGGGGAGGGAGCAGTTCAGCCCTCCACCTTGGAAGCTTTGCAGAAAATGGAGAGAGGTGTATCAGAGTCAGTGAAGGTGGGCTCTGTCCTGGCAGAATACGAAGTATTGGAAGCCCTTTCCGATGAGAAATCCAAGAGAGGCCCAGAGGCCCAAAGTGCAAAGCGAAAATTGTCAGAATCCCTGGCACCCATCAAGGAAGCGGAGTCTCGGAGGCAGAGTCCTGAGGAGGATGAGCTTCAGAAGGGTCCAAAGCTGAGCGAGGACGCGTCCATTCCCCTCCACGCAGACAGCAAGCGATCCGGCAAGCCCGAGCAAGTACAAGACAGTGAAGTCTTGAAAGTGGGATTCTTCGGTCCCCGGAGGAAGAGCCTGTCAGAGTGGAGATACTCGCAGGAACCGGCCTTCACGGTTGCCACTGCCCATTACGTCACTGAGTCGTCGGCATCCCGAGTGGTGGTAACCCGTCAGACACCGCTGCAGATTTCAGCATGACATAGTTTGACACCCTGAACCCTTCTGTTTCTCCTGCTGCTTGGCTTTATGTTGAAAGCAGCCAACCCAGCTTTTTTGGTTGTTTTTATTTTTTTAATTTCCTAGTTAAATCAATACTGCAGTTCAAAGTCAGCATTAAAATACTTTCTTTTTTATTTCCAGCTGCCCTTCCCAAGATGTGATCATGTTGCTGTGGCTTGCAATGAAAGGGGGAAAAATTGATCTGCTTAAGTCAGCGCCACCCTAATCCTAATAACTCTCTCTGCTTTAGCAAACAAGAGCTCATGGTCACCCTCGTTTGCTATTTTATTTACCATCCTTTTCTGTTTTCCAACTCTGTATGGTGGATTCCTCATTCCTGCCCCGTTTCCTCTGCCTCGAGTTCTAACAAGCTTTGAATGTATATGTGTCTGTGCCTCTCTCTCTCTCTTTTTTGTGCTTGACTGTCTTTGTTTCTCTGTTCTCTCAGACTAAGCAGTCTTCTGGGGAAAAGCTCATGGATGGCTCTGAAATCTTCAGTCTCTTAGAGTCTGCTCGAAAACCAACAGAATTCATAGGAGGGGTTACGTCTACTTCCCAAAGCTGGGTCCAGGTGGCCTTTTGCTCCCTCCTCAGTGTTTATCCATGTGGCCATTTGCTTTGCTTCTTGTCTTTGTGGTGGGTGGGTGGGTGGGGACTTGGGTTTTACAACTAAGAAGCTTTGGGTTCACCATTTCCCAGATGTCCTCTGTGATTGTCCTTGTTTGCATGGCTGTTGCGTGTTATTCTATTTCAAGAACGCACTTCACCTATTCAAAAGGGAAGCATGTTGAGATATGTCCATAGCATTTGATAGTTAGAAGCATTGGGTCTCAACCATTGGGTCTGAGAAATCGGGCCTGCAAAGCCACTGTGCTGGCACTAATGCTCTGTTATTTTTCATGTGCATGTTTCACCGCTTTCCCTCTCTTCTGTGGATAATCTGGTGTGCCATCGCCGGGTCTCGTGTGTTGGGTGGCATGCATCAGAACAGGAGAAATGAAAGCCGCTTGATGTTTCTTATCAACATTTGTGTTTATAAGCACTTGATACTGGCTTTAGGCAGTGAATGGTATCTCTAGAGTTTTGACGTTTGTTTTAACCTTTGATTATGGACACCACAATCTTCCCACACAGAAAGTGGAAACTAAAATGGAGTCCAGTGAAGTGGAGACGGAAACAAGCACCCCACACCACCAGCCTCGCAGTGCTGAGAAGGTGGTGCAGGAAACGGTGTTGGTGGAGGAGAGACGCGAGATGAATGTCCACGCCAGCGGGGACGCTGGGGACGTGGGAGATGCCACGGCACATTCCACAACCACGGATGCTTCTGGGGTGAAAGAGAGAGAGGCTTCTGCCCTGACGCAAGGGGCCAAAGAGGAAGGAGGGGGGAGCGATAAGGCCGCCTCTGAACGGGAAGAGACAGCCACTGCTTCCCACAAGCAAGGGGAGGAGCCGGGCTCAGCAGTCCATGCTTCGGAAGCTTCAGAACAAAAGTCCCATTTTGAGGTAAGTGGTCGTTAATGTTCCTGTAAGCATGGAAAGGAATGTAGGGGTGCCCTGAACGCTAGGTCAATGTAACAGGGAAGCTGAGTCACGTTCTCTGCTGGCTGCAGGTGTGGTTGGTTTGGTATTTGTCTTATTCCCTTCTAGGGTAAGGTTCCCATGCTGGTTTTCTGCTCTGGGGTGACATGCATACAGATGTATTGCTTATAAATAATATAATGCTCCAGGAAGTGGTTTCTATTATTGAACCTTATAATTGGTAGTAAAGCTGAAGAATGCATGGCGAGCCAAGATAGTAGAAAATATGATAGATCAATTTAAAATCACATATTCAGAGGAACCAAAAACTAAGCCCACCCAAGTTCTAAGTGTCAGAACTTTATTCTTTATCACCTTGTACTGACATTCTCAAAGTGTGTGGGGGGGTAATGTTTTTGTATTTGTTCCTCTTTCTAGGTTACTAAATAAAAAGTTTATTTGTGGTTTTATTCTATTTTAAGATTAGTACATGTGCGATTGAGAAGGAGGAACCTATAAACAGTTTACTTCAAATTTCCTTTAAGATGTTCTGGTTACCTAGAACATTCCATATTTTAAATGCAGTGGAGCTTAGGTACAGTGGCTCACTTTGTAATCCCAGATACTTAGGAGGCTGAAAACTGGAGGATCATGGTTCAAGGCCAGGCCAGGTAAAAGGTCTGTGAAACCTCTATCTCAATCAATTAAAAGATAATCTGGGCATGGGTGGTATGTGCCTGTTAGCAAAGCAGAAAGAAAGCAGAAATAACAGGACTGAATCTCTTAGCCTAGCGAGAATATAACCAAGACCCTCTCTGAAAATTAACTAAAGCAAAATGAGCTGAAAGTGGCTCAGGCCGCAGAGCACCTGCCCAGCGAGCACGAGGTACTGAGCGCAAATCCCAAGACTGCAAAGAAAGAGCAATGCAGAGTCATTTGAGACTGCCATGCACTTACTGTATGCTTCATTCCTCAGCTTGCCATGCCATAGAATGTAGAAACTTTTCACACTAACCTCTATTTCTATCCAGTACTAAAATACCAACGATTAGAAAGAAAAACAAAACAGAACTGTTTTCGCCAGCTGTAATAACCCCCCACTTACTTCTCATTGGCAGTCTTCAACACTGAAGATGGAAACTATGAGCGCAGGCAGCATTTCACCAGGGGGAGGAAAGATGGACATTTCTACCAAGGAAGTGCCTGTGGTCCACACAGAAACAAAAACCATCACGTATGAATCATCCCAGGTATGGCCATCCATGAAGACCAGCATCCTGACACTTGACATCTTACTCCCTTTTGTGGCCTTGCATTCTGGCATAACCAGTGCTTTACTCTGGAGACTCATAGGACCCCACAGCCATGCCATCTCTAATTAAGAACAGTGCAGTAATTAGGATCTTATTGCCAGCCATGGAACAGCAAGTGATTTAACCAGAACTTCCAGTATTTCAAAACATAAGGAAAGGTCAAAAGACTAAGTTCTGTAGCCAAAGATAAAGAAAAACATTCATCTTTTGAATGGCCTTATTTTTAATGACCATGAACTCTGACTTGGCTTTGTTCTTTCTCTTGGGAGCAATTCCCATTGTGTGATTGGGCTGCAGTGATTAGGGGGGGAGAGTCCACTCTCCAGACGGTGGGGGATGGGTTCTAGAACTTCTCTGGGTACCAAAAATCTATGGATGCTCAACTTCCTCAGATGAAATGTGGCACTTGCAACCATTTCACATCCTCCTATGTACTTTAAGTCATCTCTAGATGACTTTCAGCACCTAAGACAATGTAAGTGCTGTGCAGATCACTGCTATCCTCTATCGTTTAAGGCACAAGGTCTATACATGTCCAAACTGGTTTTCGCTGATTATTTTGGTCCGTGGTTAGTTGAATCCCCAGATGTAAAACCTGTGTATTCAGAGGGCTGGCTCACGGATGCAAACTCGTGAAGAGGAAATATAAACACCTGCCTGTGGCCTTTGCTTGCTTAGGTCGATTCTGGGGCTGATCTGGAGCCGGGTGTGCTAATGAGTGCACAGACCATCACGTCTGAAACCACCAGTACCACCACCACCACACACATCACTAAAGTAAGTGGGGGAGTGGGAACACTTAGCGTTCTCCTTGACAGCTCGAGAGAAGCCTGCTCACAACCTCTGACAAACTGCAAGCGGATGGTTACCTGACTGCTGGGGAAACTCCCCAGCTTCTGTAGTTACTTTGCATTGGCCTCATGTGCTACTTTTTGGGTGGGAATAGTCATTCTGCTACTCTGTGCTTAATTGCTCACTCTGGTATTGGGCATGGAGCAGTCCTGCTAGAAATACTGGCCACCAAACCCGAAGAGCTCCACTCTGTCCTCCATTCAGAATTAAGAATTAAACACGTTACATAACTGCCATGGAATCCTGTGTCAATTTTAGATGGGACTGAAAACTGTCACCATTTTCTGCCCTGACCCCTGTGGAGCGATGATTGCACTTGCTAGTGAATAAATTCCTGCTACTTCCCTTTGTTTCCTTCAGACTGTGAAAGGAGGTATTTCAGAGACACGAATTGAGAAACGAATCGTCATCACAGGAGATGCGGACATTGACCATGACCAGGTAGGATGTGTGAGTTGACAAACCCAAAGGCCTTACACTTCCCAATGCTATTCTTCTGGTGCAGCTTGTATTCTAAAAAAAAATTCTGAGTTAATTTTCTAATATATGATTTTTAATTCCTCTCGTAATCATCGTACCTCATTTGTAAATTGTGGATATGGATTTTAGCTCATAAGCGTACACCTTGCTACGGCTCACGCATGTCCCACCTCCTCTTTGTTTTTGCCCTTCTGTGATTTCCTGGGGATAGGCGCTGGCTCAGGCAATTAAAGAGGCCAAAGAGCAGCACCCTGACATGTCAGTGACCAAGGTAGTGGTCCATAAAGAGACAGAAATCACACCAGAAGATGGAGAGGATGGACTGGAGGTAAGAGGTGATGCTGATCTGTTGGCTAGGCCCAAGCTGGCATGTGGCATGGGTCACTTCCTCCCATCTCTCACGGACTCCTCCCCTCCCTCTTCCTCTCACTGGCATCGGTAGAACTGGTTACTGAGTGGATGGAGAATTGGCTTGTGGGTACCTAGTTGAGGGTTTGGAAGTTCCCTACTTGTGGCTGTTTTGCATCTATTGCCAGTTAGAGGAAAAGGGAAAAGCAAGAGTCTTTGTTTGCATGGGCTCCTCGCGCTTCTCTTTTAATCCAGGCTTTTTTCATTATCCAAACTTAAAATGTCAAATTTGATTTCACCTGCCATGTGGCCTAATCAGAACTAAAGCAGTTTTGTTCTGAGCTGTGCAATTTGTGTGTTCTTATAACGTAGGGGACTTAAATACACTGCTTTCTCCCTTTGATAACACCATCCTTTGGCAGCTTACTCAACAGAGTTTGGTAACAGCTTGTTTGTGCTTTGGTTTGGAGGAAAGCACTTGCTTTCTATTCTGGATGGCTTATATTTCTTGTATTCCTTGGAATGACTTTCTATTTATGTACTAATATGCCCCAGAAGGAGGCACAAGGTAGCTTTGGTGGTCTGTGTTCCTCCAGAAAGTGCATGCCTTGCGGGTGGCTGTGTGGCCAGCGTGGTGAGCCGACCGTGTTGTCTGAGTGTGCACAGGCCTGCCATGCGTGTAACCTGCGCTGCAAGCTCTCATGGGGCCCTGAGCAGCCTGAGAGCGCTTGGAATGCCGAGCACAACAGCAGCGCTGCCATCTGCGCATGTGTTTGCAGGGCGGAACACTGGAGAGACTTCAGAAAGAAGTGCTCTAAAGGGTTTCTGAAACGTTTGGATTGATGAGCCATACCCCTTAGAAAAGCATTGCTAAAATGATGTATGATTTTTAAGTTTATAATAGATTTTGAAGGCGAAATACAGACTTTCTTCAGTGGGCTTTGGCCACTTGGGTGACGTTGTAATTATGTAAAAGAAAGTCTGTCATACAGAGCTTGGCACCTGTGGCCCACGCCTGTAATCCTAGCTACCCAGGAGGCTGAGATCGGAGGATCATAGTTCAAAGCCAGCCTGGGCAGGAAATTCTATGAGATTCTGATTTCCAGTTCAGCAGCAAAAAGCCAAAAGTGAAGCTGTGGCTCCAATGATAGAGCATTCACCCTAAGAAAAAAAAATTTTTTAAACAAAAACATTCAAAGGGCATCTCGGCCCAGAATTCAAGTCCTCCAGTACCAGCACAAAAATCAGTCAATAAATAAAAAGTCTTATCATGGATGCCGATTTAGTAAGGAGTATGACAGTATCTTGTCAAAAAATCTCCAAGATACTTCTTTTGTGACCTTGATCTGAGCAAAGTTCTCAAGATTCCAAATGCATAACTAATGAAATCTCTTTTCTACAGGAATAACTTAGCTTGCACATGAATCCAGTCATGCAAACCATTAGGAAAACCAGAGCCTTTATGGACTTCCCTCTTCTAACCCAACTGACTTGTATCTGTCCGTGGAAAATTCCGATCCAGAAGAATTGACCTTGATCATTAATAAAGACACTGACAGAGAGATCTTCCCATAATAAAGCAATCCGAATCAACATCACTAAACTGATACTGCATGAAGCAACGGTAAAATTACAAAAGAGCAGCATTTTTAATTTCCACAAAATGTCTCCGTTTTCAACTCTTACCTGCACGTTCATAACCAACAATATAAACCGTGATCTCATGTAACACATAAACAACTCACGCCTTTCATAGTTTATCATTATTAAAGTATCCACACACAAAAATGGCAAGTTCTTAGGCGAAAAATCTTTGGTTTACAGATTAAATGAAGATTACCCTAAAATGCTAGATGCTGTCTAGGTCTGGTGTCTCAAGTTTATCCCAGATTAGATGTGCCAATACCAAGTTTATTCAGTAAATGACTTGAATCTTGTACTTGTTTCACCTGGTTTTATTATTCTCACTCATATGCAGTAATGACTTTCTGACCTTCTGGAAATATTTAATGCTTACAATCTTGCTTTGTGTATCTCATTTAATTTGTTATGAGGTGGTACTGATTTTTAGCACATTCATGTGATTTCTTCCTTGTCGTTTGCTTTGGTCCACCTTCAATTCAGAAAGCTTCCTGGAGTTTCCTAACAAGCCCTCAACATGTAAATCATCACTTGTTTTGGGGAAAAAAAACCTGTGTTTTGTTAGTTTACAATATTATAGAATTTCACTCCAGAAAATCCTGTTGGGCTTCTATTGCTTTGTGCTCTCGTTGTTTCTTTTTCCTTGTATTTTTTTCATTCATTTTCTTCTTTTGACTTGAAGAAAATGTTTTAGTTCCAAATCTGGTCCATATTTACAATCTAGTTCAGAGCCAAGCCTTAAACTGTACAGAATTTCCACTGTAATTAAAACTATTTGTGTTTAGTTATAAATAGCCTTTGAAAAGATCTATTCTCCATTCCCTGTCAGCCACATCACAGTCCATGGTGAATGATGTTACTGCGTAGCAAAATAAAAATGGCAAATGCATTGAAAGCTCGCATTTTTCATGTTGAATAATTTCAGTAGTTTGTCTTTAACTTAAAGTTAATATTTGCCTGGTGTCAAAGGCCTCAGTCCATCTGCCTTGAAGCAATGTCCTTTCTGTGCTGGCTGATAAAGAACAGCATATAGCTGAACGCTGGTAGCTCACGCCTGTCATCCTAGCTACTCAAGAGGCTGAGATCGGAGGATCGTGGCTCAAAGCGGCAGGAAAGTCCCAAGACTCTTATCTCCAATTAACCATCAACAAGCCAGAAGTAGAGCTATAACTCAAGTGGTCGAGCACTAGCCTTGAGCAAAATTGCTCAAGGACAGTGCCCCCGGGGTCCTGAGTCCAAGCCCCAGGATAGGCACAACAAAAAATTAAAAAGAAGAAGAAGAAGAAGTGTAGCATATACAGCATATGGTGTCTGAACCACTAGAAAAATTAGAGATGGTAGCAAAATACATTTATAATCCGGTTGCATACAATGGCTTCTAACAAAAGACAATGCAGAATTTTATTTTCCAATTTCCACTTTTATTAGACAAGGGATTGTGCTTCTGGTGCTTTCCGTCTTCCAAGTAGTTGCCTATCCTTCTGATACCAACTCTACAGATGGACAAGTGAGATGGTGTGGGGACAAGGCCCAGGCAGCCTGCTGTCATAGCTCTGCCTCTCCTGCCACTGCCTTCTCAGAGCAAGGTGGAAGCAAGGCTGAGATACTTGGCTGCTCCCCGTCACAGCACTGCCGGCCCTGCTGGCACTGCTCACATGTTGTGCTTTTCCTGACTTTCAGACTTTAAAAAAATAGTTTAGGAAACTATTATAAAGTGTTCCTTAGGTAAAATGTCTGTAATTTTACTCAGAAGGAGCATCAGCTTGCCCTTAAGTATTGTTGGTTATATATACTTCTTGTGCTGGTACTAGGGCTTGAACTTAGGGTCTGGGTGCTGTCTCTTAGCTTTCTCCTTCAAGGCTGGTTCTCTGCCACCTGAGCCACGGCTCCATTGCCAACTGTTTGCTGGCTCATTGGAGATGTGTCTCACAGACTTCCCTGCCCCGGCTGGCTTCAAATCCTGATCCTCAGATCTTAGTCTCCTGAGTAGCTGTGATTATAGGAGTAAGCCTCTAGCGCCCCACTATTTTATTATATTGATCGATTTAAATTACTCCATATATGAAGGGGAGTCCCAAGATCTGCTTCGGCTCTGTGTATCTGGCTGTGTTCATGTTAGTTGTTCAAACAAAATCTAATGTGTTCATGTTCTCTATCCTTAGCAATAAGTACATTTTTATTTTTATAAAGCTATATGCTCCTGAATGATTTCTATATTTTCAGCTTCCTTTCCTTCTCTATGGTGTGCCTCAGAATTCTTCCTGCCTCTACCCACAGCTCAACAGGTGTACCCCAAGCCACTCAATGACAGTCAATACCCAAAGGTGCCTCCTTTCTAATACCAAAATCTGTTTTGTTATTGTTGGATGATACGTTAGTACAAAACTAGCAGCTGAAGACAAACCACATTTTCTCTCATGGTTCCTGTGAGTCTGGATTCTTGTTTTGTTTTGTTTTGTTTTTGCCAGTCCTGGGCCTTGGACTCAGGGACTGAGCACCATCCCTGGCTTCTTCCCGCTCAAGGCTAGCACTCTGCCACCTGAGCCACAGCGCCCCTTCTGGCCATTTTCCATATATGTGGTGCTGGGGAATCGAACCAAGAGCTTCATGTGTAGGAGGCAAGCACTCTTGCCACTAGGCCATATTCCCAGCCCCGAGTCTGGATTCTTGACATGGTTTTGCCAAGGTCCTTGGTAAAAGGCAGTCATCAGGGCATCGGCTGGGTCTCATCTGGAGGCTCAGCTGGAGAAGGCCGCCCAGCCAAGTCCCTCGGGAGAAGAATGCCCTTGCGGACTCCCCAGGTGGTTGGCACAGTTCATTTCCTTGTGGCTATGGGCCTCCTCACGTCCTGCTGCTTCAAAACTAGCAAGGAAGGGGAACTCTAGCTGTGTTTTCTGGCAAGACAGTGTGTCATATAACCTGGCATAATCAAGGACATGGATTCCCATTGCCGTTGACAGATTCTGTTGGTTATATTCAGGTCATGGCCCTTGCCTTCAGCCTCAAAAAATATGAAGTTTAGATTTCCTGACCAGTCAACATTCTCTAATATTTTTAAGGCTGTATCTCACTAATGTGAAAAACTGGCTTATGTTTGCTAGACAC
Source organism: Perognathus longimembris pacificus (assembly GCF_023159225.1). Classification (NCBI taxonomy): domain Eukaryota; kingdom Metazoa; phylum Chordata; class Mammalia; order Rodentia; family Heteromyidae; genus Perognathus; species Perognathus longimembris. The sequence goes on along the minus strand of NC_063175.1, from coordinate 5,485,992 downwards.
TTAATCCCAGAATGCTTTGTTTAGGTATTGAAACCTGCAGTATGAGAAAGACCTAAACATTGCACTTTGGACATACTGGAGAATTTCACCTCAGATAGCTATTTGCCTCACAGAATAGAAAAGCATCCTCCATGGTGTGCTCTGCAACGTAGGTCCAGGATCGTAAGAAAATGCATAGTTCTTTTGAATAGGCAGGTATATAACTGCAGCCATGCACGACGCTGACTGCCACAGCCAGAGAAATGAGGGCCGTGTCAACGAGGCCGTTTCCTGTTCCCTTCTTGCATGCACTCCTTTAGAACTTCATAGAGCTGCCTCCCCTCCACGTAGCCTGCGCAACCCTCATCCTGCACCTTATAGGATTGCTTCACCCATTTTTAACAATCACTTCAATCCATTTCCTTCATTGTATCAGCTTCTTCCTAGCACACCTATTATTCTATCATTTAAGTCAGCAGCAACCCCTAGCTGTTTTATTTTAATCAAGAGTCTAGAGCTTGAATCCAAAATTATTGTCTCACCTTCCTCATACATTAAGCCTTATAAGAAATGGTGACATCAGACCCGTAGAGGCAGCCTCAAATTGCAATGGCCATTTACTCTTGAAGGAAAACAATGCTTCTGGGTTCTTTAAACACATTTTTTTGTGGCAAGCCACTGACACATGTAAAATTGTACTCTCAGAAATGACCATTTTGACAAAGAAAAATCTTTTATCAGCTCTTTCTAGCTTTGAGAAAGGATGATGAAGGAACTAAGGCTCCTCCAGAGGTATGGTTATGAACACAGATATGTACACCCACATTCTCATACTCTGCTCCAGAAATGGAGCACTAAAGGGCTATGAGGGGTCCAACTTCAGCCATCATCCACTACTGTCTGCCTCCCACACCTTCCACCTGTTTTTCCCCATGTGTAATATATCACCCTAACAAGATGGCAGAGGTTAACAATTTATATTTTGGGGGCTTTTTTGTGTGGTGATACTGGGGCTTGAACTCAAGAGCCTTTAGTTAGTAGGCAACTACCAGTCCTCGCTTGGTAGCCAGTGCTTTACCACATGAACCACCTTTGCAAGTCCTTTTGACTCACGGTTGTTTGTTTGATTTCCACTGAGAGACTTTAGAAAACTTTGCCTGGGCAGGCCTCCAACTGTAGTCCTCTTACCCCTGTTTCCTGAGTCACTGAGGTTTCAGGCATGTACCACCATACCCAGTGAGGTTTTTTGTTTTTTTTTAATTTTTTTAAGGAAGAATTTTTTGTTTTTGGTTTATGGATTCGCAGGTTTCAGCCCATAGTCCTCTGGCTCCAGTCCTGTGGACAGGCCATCATGACAGCAGGAGCATTCAACAGAGCAGGCTGCTCACCTCAGCAGCCAAGAAAGGAGAGAGTGAGGAAGATTGGGAAAGGGACAAGATAGGCTCTTCAAAGGCATTCCATCCCAGTGACCCACTTCTCCCTAATTCCCACCACCTCCCAACACCCATTCAGTTATGAACCTCTCAGTGCTGACTCATTCAGAGATCAGAGCTCTCTTCATCCAGGCACGTCCCCAAAGTCCCACCTCTGAACGTTGAGCTGGGGACAAACAACATAAGAGCCTTTGGGGACTACAGCTGATGCAAAAGGACTTCCAACTTGAGGACAACACCAAAGGGCTTCTAACTTTAAAACAAGGTTAAGTTTATAAAGAAAAATTACATAGATGTACTATGAATAAAACAGTTTATGCTAATAGGTGTCCTATTTATCCTGCCATACAAAAACACAAAACCTGGGAGGCTTCCAAACACCTCAGTTCCCCAGCCTACCAATGATGTTTGCTAGCTGTCCTTCACATCTCGCTGTGGCACTCACTGTTCCTTTACGCTTCCGCTAGTATGCTGATGAGTGGTTCCCTATTTCAGCCCAGAGGTTCGCAATCCTTTATTCTGTAGCTTACAGTCTCTTAAGATATTAAGTCAATCACACCATTCCTTAGAAACATGGGTTTTGCTTTCCATTGCTCTTATTTTTGGAACTGAACTCAAGACTTTATACTTGCCTAGCAAGTGCCCAATTGCTTGAACCACACCCCAGCCCTTCCTGCTTTCCTTCTTGATAGAGACTCATGCTTTGCCCATGCCAGATTCAGATTTCAACCCTACTGCCTTCAATCCTCCTGAATAACTAGGATTACAGGCATGTACTACCACCCCTGGCCTTCTCCACTGCTCTTAAGTATAATGCCTAATTTTTTCATGAGAATTTACATGGGCTAACTCCTGTTCACCTGCTTTTCTAGCCATATTTCTGACAATATCTCCCTCACTCCCTGACCCCTGCTCCTTACTGCAGCCGCATTTCACTGCTAGGATTATCCTCGGCCTTTTGCGCAGCCTCTAATTTCACTTTAGATCTAAGTTCAAATGTTCCTTCTCTGACTTTAACCATCAGTCTTCCCAATTGAATGCTCTCAAAATGTTTTGTCTTCCTTCCACCCTCCTTTATTTGTGTGTGTGTGTGTGTGTGTGTGTGTGTGTGTGTGTGTGTGTGTGTGTGTGTGTGTGTGTGTAGCCCAGGCAGCCTAGAACTTGTGATCCTCCTGCCTCATCTCCTCAAATGCTGGAATCACAGGCATGTACCTCTGTGCCCAGCTTAAAACAGGATCTCCCCAACTCTTTGAATGGATCTCTGGAATGCTATGAGTCTTGTAGACGGTGGTCACTTCCAGGTATATACATACAGTGCGGAGGCTTAGTGTGGTATTCAAGATTTGCATGAAGGACTGAGCATATTGATGAAGGTTCATTTGCTAAGATAAATTGGAAATGCTTTCTAAATTTACTCTGAAGCCCAAAAATGTTTCAGAGCTAGTGAAGGATGTAAAACAGGAAAAATGGAAGAGTAAAATAGGAAGAGTGGATGTACAATTGGAACAGTGGCTCCCAACGGAAACACTAGCTTCCTATTTGAGATCCCTTGCCAGCCGCAGAACCAGTATCACTGAGTCACTGCACTAACTGGGAGGCAGATGATCTTCCTGAGGATCTGTCATTAGAAGTGGCAAGTTATTTTTAAGGGACCATGACACATCTGGCCAGCAGCCAAGTGACCTTCAGGTTTGGGTCTCATTAGCATTGTTCTCAAAATCCCATGTGCATTTGAAAGTTGTCTTGGAAGATGTCTTTGCCCTGTGAAGACAGCCTATGTGTAAGCCTGGGAGCACTATTTATAGAGGTTGTAACCACTCCAAACATCATTCTCAATGTCAGTCCTTCTATGAAAGCATGGTTGGAGGTACAGGCTGGAAGTCTTGTCACTTTGGGCTCCTTTCTTTCCTTTCGGGTGTGATAGGTCCTTCACCCCTGGTCATTCTTTGCCATCCTTTTAGCAGTAGCTGACCAGTGGTCTCTAGATTCTGCTTACCCACCAACACTAGATTACCTTTCAGTCCTTTAGGTGGCTCAGTTTTAAGATCAGTAAAAGCACCATCATGAGAAGGGCACTTGATGTCTCGTTTCTGTAATAGCTCCTCAGGAGGCTGAGGTCTGAGGATCACAGTTCCAAGGCCACCTGGGAAGAAAGGCTTGTGAGATTCTTATCTCCCGTTACTCAGCAAAAAGCCAGAAGCGGAGCTGTGGCTGAAATCATAGCATTCCATCCACGAATGAAAAAGCTAAGCAAGAGCAAGAAGCCCTGAGTTCAAGTCCCAGGACCAGCACACACACACCACCACCACCACCACCACCACCATGTTGCACAATAAAAAAGACTTCAATGCTATCTCCTTAGTCATTGCCTAAAGTGTGTGTGTGTGTGTGTGTGTGTGTGTGTGTGTGTGTGTGTGTGTACTAGTCCTAGAGCTTGAACAACTCAGGACTTGGGCACTGTTCCTGAGCTTTTGTGCTTAAGGCTAGTGCTCAAACCCTGATTCTCAAATCTCAGCCTGTTGAATAGGATTACAGGCATAAGACACCAGCATCTGGCTTAATTTTTTATTTTAAACTAAACAAGTTGATACTTATTATCTACTGTGCTATCCCAGGTTTTTTTCCTCCTACATTCTACAACACCAACTTTATATTACCACTCATATAACTGATACACCAGTGTTCGCTTCAATATTACAACAGTCAAGTGATAAGAACCAAAAAATTGTACATCAGATGGGCAAATTGTGATGTACACATACAATGGAGTTTATTCCACCGTAAGATAATGTTCTAATTCATGCTATAATCTGGATGACTCTTCACATTATCCTAAGTGAAATAAGACAAGCATAAAATGAAAAACTACTATAGCATTCCACATAGATGAGGTACTAAAGCATTTAAATTCATAGAGATGGAAATCAACATCGTGGTTGCCAGGAGCACATCGAAGAATGAATGGAGAGTTACTACATAAAGGCAATCAAGTCTCTTCTGGATGTAGTTGAAAAGTTTAGAAAGTGGTGGTGAGTTCACAATATTGTGAATGTATTTAATGGCATTGGCATGCACACTTAAAGATGACAAACCATGCTGTACTATATTTTAACACAGACAAAAAAAATGAAGACTAGACACCAGCAGTTAATGTTCCTAGCTACTGTGGAGGCTGAAATATGAAGATCATGGTTTAAAGTCATCCAAGACAGAAAAGTCCTTGTGACACCTGTCCCAAATCACCAAAAAAAAAAAAAAAAAACAACAACAAACAAACAAAAACAGAAGTGGAGCTGTAAGTCAAATGGTAGTGCACTAGCCTTGAGCACAAAAGCTCAGGGACAGTGCCCAGACCCTGAACTCAAGCCCCAGGACTAGCACACACACAAAAACTAGGGCTCCCATAAACCTACCCAAAGCCTCCAGTAGTCCCCAATGAGGAGCATGAAGTTACCACACACACATGCTCATTGGTTCCAACTAGTTTTTTTAGTTTCCTGCCCTTATCATGAGCAAACATCTGAGAAAAGCCCTTACTATACAATAGACAACAAAGAAGTACAAATTGTTTTGTATATGTAGGAATAGAAATAAAACACTCAGCAGCCAAGCACTGGTGGTTCACGCCTGTAATCCTAGATACTCAGGAGGCTGAGATTTCAGGATCATGGCTCAAAGCCAGCATGGTCAGGAAAGTCCGTGAGACTCTTATCTCCAGTTAGCCACCAGAAAACAGAAAACCAGAAGTGATATTGTGGCTCAAGTGGTAGAGAGCTAGCCTTGAGCTGACGAGCTCAGGGACAGTGCCCATGCCCAGAGTTCAAGACCCATGACAAAAACAAAAAAAAAAAAAAAAAAAACTCAGCCATAGCCTGAAATTAGAGGCTATACCTAGTCCTTCAAAGATTGGCGAGCTATGAAAGAATCTTTAGAGAACAAACAAGTGCTTTTGCAAACAAGCACAATAGCAAAAGTGAGAATTAAGTAAAATTGGTATTTAGGGAAAAACAAAAATGGAGCATAAAATGAAAAAGATAAAAATTAAAATGTGAGAAAAGACAAAAGTGGACCTGTCTCTGTGCAGCTCTCCAAAGAGCTTCATTCACAGAAACTTCCCTACACTGGAATCATTTCCAAATGCCCACAGTAAGGGTCCTACCCTCATCCTTCTAATTTTGTGCTGGCTTCCCAAACGATATTTTAGTGGAAAAACTAAAAAAGATAATCGGTAACAAAAGCAAGATGGTGATTACTTCAAAATGGGGAAGAGGGGCTATCATCTGGGATGATACAATCATCTCAGGCTGTGCCTTTTATATTGTTACTTTCAAATAGTTGCACAAAAGGATTTAATTTAATGTGTCCCTTTATGTGTATGATGTCTCTTAATCAGAGTCACCCCTTGTGTGTTCCTGTTCTTTCATCTCTATGCATACATTTTACATTGTCCTGTGTATAATTTCAAAGGACCTATTCATCTTTTTCTTTGATAGAAATAAATACATACTTGATTAAAGAATCTAGCATTTTAGGAGCCAATCCTGATGCTAACATGAAAGCAACAGTAACTAGATTTTTTATCTTGATCTTGAACAAATACGTCACTTCACTTTTCTGAGTCTCAGTTCACTGATTTGTAAAGGGAAGGTGTTAGATCTGCTGATCTTCAAATGCTGTTTGAGCCCTGCTTTCTATACTACCAGCTAAACTATAACCAAAATAATAATGTCAAAAGCCCTAATCCAAGGCTACTAGTGATGCCAAAAATAATATTCAAGATCAAAAAACCCTTTAGGATTATGGAGCTGTTCACAGGGCAGTCCAAAATCCCATGGGAAGATTCAATGAGAATCTAAAAATGGAATGGAGGTAGGTTTCTGAATGCAGAGAGAGAGAGAGAGAAAGAAAGCTATACACTCGCAATAGTGCACTCGCAATACACAAAATCTCCCAAGTTTCTTTCTTTGGTTTGTTTGGCAGTACTAGAGACTGAACTCAAGCATTGTGCTTACTAGACAAGGGTTCTATTACTTGAGCCACTCATTTACTCCTTTTTTTAAAAAAATGACATTTTATTTAAAATATTAATATTTCATTAGAAACTTTTATGCCACATAACTTTGGCTAAGTTATGTTAATACAATGCCTTTGAATATTCATACTAATGTACTGGTACCTATTCCTAGAATTTTCTCTTTTTTAAATTTTTTTATTATAAAAGTGATGTACAGAGGGTTTACAGTTGCATAAATCAGATTTAGTTCTTTTTGTTTATTATGTTTTTGCCGGTAGGATCTCACACTTTTGCCTTATCTGGCTTAGAACTACAGTCTTCATATTTCTATCTCCTGAGTGGTTGTGATTACACCATGACTGGCTTCAAATTTCTTTGAGATTAATAGAATACATTGAAAATTGGACAGACTGTTGTATTGCCACAATAAGGGAAAGCTTATCTGCCATAATTCTATATGGATTTCTAGAGCACCTGTCCACTGAGGAAAGGCCAGAATACTTATTCACTGAATTCTGACTCATTCATTCTTCTTGAACAACAATGCTTGAAGACAAGAAATGACAAAGAACTGCATATGTTAATTCAGTTTAAGTTTACAACTACCAAATGATTTTGATGAGAATTTAAAACAGAAACTCTCCAATATATTGCTGGTAAGAATCCAGGGTGACAACTTGTCTGGAGCTGGTCTGTACAGAAATATAGTCTTGAATAGTCAAAAGTTGTTGGACCTAGCAGATCCACCTTTGGGTCTTCTAAGGAAGAGGCACATGTGTACAAGGATCCCTGTGCCAGCATTCCTCACCACATCACCTAAGCATGAACAATGTAAATATTCAGCAAAGTATGACCTTCACATAGGATAGGGAACAGCCCCCAGAAATTACAGAATACCAGCTTGTGGGGAAACTGTTCTAATATATTAAGTGAATAATCCCAATACATAAGGAAGAGAAATAATCCTAATGTGTTTGTAAAATTATGGTAGTCATTGGGTGGAAAATTGAACCAAAATAGTAACCATGACTTCCCCCCTCTAAAGGGAGAACATACGCTGTGTCTTCTCCATGCTATCCTGGTTTTCCAAGGTTTCTGTCTCTATCATTGTACTAATAAAAGCAGAAAGGGGTGACACTGATCAAGGGTCATTGCACTCATAAATTTATATGTTAAATTGAAACTCCTTTACATAACTGTTTAAAGATAGGTAGGTAGGTGGGTAGGTAGGTAGATAGGTAGGTAGATGATAGCCAGACCGACAGACAGGAAATAATATCAATAATTCTATCAAGGAACTGAGAATACTTACTGGAGAGAGGAGACACACAAATGAGGGGAAATTTGGAAAACTGGCTCTTTCCTGGAATTTTAAAGCCATTATTATCATCACCAAACATCACAGAGCCCTTTGTTAAGTAATGCCTTCCTTCTTCACCTTCTAATTAGGATGGTGATGGAGGAGTTTCTAGTACAGATAATGAAGTTATTTATAGTCCCACTTAATGCTGGATCTCTGCAGCTGAATAGGCTTCCCCTTGGATATACATGGCAGCTCAGGCCTTGTCTTTGAAGGGTGTTATTTAGTGCATTGTAAATGTAATTTCCAGTGTCACAAAAGGACAGGTCAAAGACAGCATTGCCTCGATTTGCTTAACTTTTACTTTTCTGTCCATGAAGCTGTCCATCACTAATCCTATCTCTGTTTACACAAGCCTGGCCTAAAAATGTAAGTAAATAAAGATGCCAAAGCCAGTAGTCTTCTGCCTATCATTTGTCGCTACGCAATTTGCCTAGGCAGTGTGGTTCTTTCTGCAAAGTGAAAAAGGAGACCAGAGCCAGTTGCAGAGGGTTCTGATGAGAAAGTATGTGAGCAAGTATGTGAGCAAGAAAGTATGTGAGGTGATGCTCTGCACAGTGTCAGGGTGATGAACTGCAGCCTGTTCCTTCTCTTTCCTTCTTGACACCTCACATTACTTAATTCACATGTGAGAACTCAAGCTGATTTCTCTCAGGAATGGCTGATAGCTTCTATTTAAGAAAAAAAAAATAGCCCTAGGTTTGGAGAAGTTCTATTGGGAAGCTGAGAGAGAGAGACAGACAGACAGATTGATCTTTATCTCGCAACATTATTCAAGAGACACCTCGATATCTAGGCTCCTTTCCTGTATGAGAATCCATTTTCACTTTTTAGAGAGACAAAAAGAAAATGTATGATTGGCCTTAGGCAGATGGTGCATGCTTTTCTATGGTGGGCCCTTAGTTTTGAGAATGAAATAGTAAAACTGAAGTGGATAGTACTATGTTTAAGTAAACTTGCAGTATGTTTTGGGTTGAAAACCTACGCATGTGTTGTTCCTGTGATTACCACATTGCTTGCTTGCTCCAGTACATATCCAAATAGATATGCACATTAGTGTATTAAATATGCACAGGATTCCTATTTGCATGGAATATTCTTTATGACTAGACAAAATGTCTGCAAGTAATAATGTTCCAGAATTCTACAGGACATGTATAGGCTTCATTTGATTTGTGTCACATACCTTTTATACTAGGTAAAGGAAATAGTCACAGGCTACAAAGGTGCTATCTCGCCTAGAAGAGCTGTTTGCTTTTGTGTGTCTGTGTTGGTCATGGGGCTTGTACTCAGGATCTGAGTGCTATCCGTCAGCATTTTTTTCAAGACTAATGCTGTACCACTTGAGCCACAGCTCCTACTTATGGCTTTTTGCTGGTTGGTTGAGTGAAGAGTCACACAGACATTCCTGCCCATACTGGTATTGAAAGACAGTCCTTCGATCTCAGCATCCAGAGTAGCTAGGATTGCAAGCATGAGCCACCTGCACCAAGCTGCTTTAAGACTAAGATGCTCATGAGAATCACCTGGATTTTGGTGGGTTTTTTAAGTAATACTGAAAAATCATCCTCACTGACGACTAGCTAATTGGTCCAAATGTTTACTTCTTTTTCTATTCCCACGAATCAATCTCTAGTGAAATGATTCTCAGACCCAGACATTCTTCAGAATCAGCTACAAGACTTTATTATAATGAACTCTGGGCTCCGCCCCCAGCATTACTGACTTATTAGGCCTAGAGCAAGGCCTGATAATTAGAATTTCCAGCAAGATCTCAAGTGCAGCTGGACCACTGTCTGAGAACCATTGGCCTAGCATCCAAGACTCCCATAAACTGAGTGTGTGAATACTATGATTTTGTTTCATCTCTCACAAGAGGAAATTAACTCATCTGTGCACACACTGCTGTAGAGACTTACTGGGACAGTATTCCCAAAGTCTCCATCAGGAACATTCAAGCAAGGGAAATTCTGTCATCATCTGTATAGTATTAAAAGTCTATAAGGTCAAGTGAAGTGATTGCCAAAACTGCACAAGAACAAGGGAAAGAAAGTGATAAAAGCATCACCTGCAGTCCCAGGGTCAGGATGGTCCCTGTGAACTTATACCTCACAGGCAGCAATCCATTGCCTTCTAGACTTCTGATTAGAATAACCAAATTGGCATCAAGACATTTCCAAGGAGCCACCAATGATTATGAGAAAAGATTACAACAATGCCACCAAAGTGCCTCCAGTAGAAGGACTTCAAAACCTCTTGAAATAAAACTGTACTGGAGAACAATCAGTTTTTCAGAATGCAATATGTGGGCAGACAAAAAAACAGCATAAGGAAAGATGTGAAACTTAGCCGAACACCAGTGGCTCACACAGCTATGTGGGATGCTAGGTTGGGATGATCATGGTATTAAAAAGAAAGCTCCACGAGACTTCATGTCCACAGAGGAAAGCTGGGTGACATGGTGCACATCTATGAAGTAGGCTGATCAGAGCTCAGGGGTGTGCCCAGGGGTAGGAAGTGAGGTCCTCTAAAAATAATTGGTGAAAATCAGGACCAGAAGCATGGCCCAAGTGGTAGATTGCAAGACTAGCAAACATCAGCCCCAAGTACCACCAAAAAAGGTAGAATATCAATGAACAAACATGAGAGGTCTAGAGAAAGAAAAATTCTCAAAGCCTGTTTGGTATTGCTAACAAAAGACTAGAGACTGGGAAATGTGTAATAGTTCATATGGCTGAGAAGTCCAAGAGTGTGGTCCTAGGTCCTTGGTGTTGCACTGTCTTACGGGTGGAAGAAGATAAAGAATGCATGTGCAAGGCAGGATGGGCTCAGCTTCTTCCCTTTATCAGAAAGCCATCCCAGAAGAAGGGCATTGATGTACTCGGAAGGGCTTAGCCCTCCTGTGTTCTGGAGGGGAGATTCCAATCTTACAGAAGGCTTGGAGAGGGATTTTACCAGATTTAACCTCCTGGATTTAAGTCATATTAGTGGCAGTGATTTCATATTAAGACAGCTGAAAAACAGAAGAGTAGTTTCAAGCATAAGAGAATGATACAAAGACCTTCTTTGGAAAGATAAAACGAAGAATTAAGTTGAAATTATGTGTATTTAAAAACTCTGCCAGGTGCTGGTGGACCTAAGCTTGAAGCCAGCCTCACAGGAAAGTCTGTGAGACTCTGATCTCCAATTACTCACCAAAAAAAAAAAACAAACCAGGAGTGGGGCTGTGACTCAAAGTGGTAGAGCACTAGCCTTGAGTGAAAAAGCTCAGGGACACTACTCAAGCCCGGAGTTCAAGCCCTAGGAATGATAAAATTAAAAGAAAAAAAAGTTTCTAGTCATGACCAGAAACTCTTAATCTGATGAGTTTACACTAGAATTTCACCCAGGAATAAATGTTTAAAGAGTGATCATTTTATGTAATAGTCTGAATGCCACTGCCCTGAATAATTTGTACTGTGATGGTTCATGACTACCTTTCTGGATTGTTCTGCATATCTGTTTTCACCTATGGTCCCTTCTCCCTGTAGGTGTTGTGGGGAAGATAAAGGAATGTGGAGAGAGCTGACTCAGCACAGAGCTCTGAGGGCTCTGTGTGGAATCAGTTCCTGGTAACAGCTTGTGCATCATGTGACTTACTCCTTCATAAACCATAGATCTGTCCAGTCCTGGCATGGCTTCCCATCTCCCCAGATTCTCAAGAGCACCTACAAGAACATAGCCAAAACCACTACTGGTGAAGACGTTCTCTGTCTGATTTTGAAGTGGGTGGAATTATCTTTGGCCTTGAAGGACCTGACGTCCACAATGAGAGAGACAGAGGCAAGACTGGCCTACTTGTGTAGAGATCACTCCCTGAGCCACTTGTAGTCATTTCTGGGGAATAGACAATGTATCAGTGTCAGAGGCTCATAGGCAGTGGAGGAAAGTAGGCATGTGGAGATCCAAGAACAACTGAGAACAGGGAGGCCTGGAAAACACAGCCAGGAAATATACCTGGAATTCCCTGGCAAGAAGAACTTGAGGGAGACAGCGCATCTAGCACCAAGTGGCAGCCACAGGTGAGTCCACTACACACTACACTTCAGAAGGTCACAAGGGACAGGCTGTCCACCTGAATGAAGAAGGAAGACTCAAAATAAAGTCAAGCTCATCTGGGAACGTCCAGGAATTCACCATCTCTTTCACTCCTGGGTACAGATGTCTTTTGAAGAATCTGGTCTTATTCACTTCAGGGTGATACACAAGTAAACAAAAATGCACTAAACAAAATGTAGTAGACTCAGGGAAGAACTCAGTATAATTCCTTAGAAAGGCTAATTCACTCCAACAAAATAAACTCCAGGAAATGGGTACTCAAAAGGGAGCAGTGTAAAAAGGTTAGGGGGCAGAGTAAAAAGAAGGGGGTTGGATGAAGAGAGAAGAAGGGGTGAATGCAGTCATAAAAATTCAATGCATATCCTACAAAATTAAGAAAATTTGAGGGAAGAGATGGGGCTTGGAAGAATAGCAAGAATGATTAAAAATGGTGATATTTATCAAGATGCCTTGTATTCATGAACTGCCTTGTTGAATAACAGCTCTTTTATACAACTAAAGACATAGAAATATTAAATTGCTTCTTTGTTATTTTAATTTCCCCAAAGGAAAAATTGGTGTCTAGTGGGAGATGATGAAAAAGAAAATGCTAATTGAACATGTTGGTTATGTAGGTACTCAATAATTGATGATAAATGGAGGTTATTTAAGTTCTGGTGGCTAATACCTAGCTGTCATTTCAGTGCAATAATCCATGTAAAGGCCTGATGAACCCACAGCGATTCCTACAGAATTGTCTGATGGGCACTATGTGTTAAAAAAAAAAATGAACCAAACTTCATCCCTTTATATATGGAAAAAGAAAACTACTACCATTTCTTCTAAGGCCATGTAATAGTGATAACCTTGAGTCCTCCCTCTCATAACCCACTACTGCCGCCATGTTTGCTCATATTTTATTTATTTGCTCTGCCAATAACTCCCATAACCTCTAGGAGAGCTCTTCTGGAGCATCCACTGCTCTCTTACCCATATTTGGACATATTGGAATCCAGGACTAGCTGGAAATGGACCTAGAGACATAGCCAGGATATAGAGCTAAACATGTTGGTAAGAACTACAGGGATGGAGTAAGCCTAGGTGAGAGTCACATGCGAGAGCAGAAAAAGTTGTCAGCCACAGACACATATTACACTGAAAACAGTTGACCTGTGTAGCCAATTACAGCTTTGTGATATTCAACAAGTTATTTAACATCCTTCTTTCCAATCTGTTAAGGCAAGAAAATCCATAAAGCAGTAGTGGTTCAAAGCTCATTGAAGTAACAACCTTTGACCAGCTCTTACCCATACAAATGGCATTTTCCTAAGAACTAATTAAATGTAGAGTGATTTGGATAGGGTCAGATCTGCTGTGAGCTACTAATTTCTTGTGACAACATTCACACTCCGAATTCTGGTTTTGCATAAGTATAGCAAATGAATGGCGATGTTGCTTCCTCCTCCATCCCCAAATCAACACAAATGATTTATTGCATGAATTATCCAACCATTAAAGATGTGAAACTGTTAACCATGTACTCATCCCATACTCTATTCTTTCTTCTCCCTCTCCACCCCTACCCCCATGGATTTCCATGGCCTCTGTCCATCAGGGTTATCCAAAGAGGTCTCCTCCCTGTGTTGGCGGGGCCCACTATGTTCTTAGCATGCCTCAACAGGATATTTTCATAGAAATATTTTTCTACATGATGGTAAGGTCTGACATCAGTGTTGATAATCAGTTGCACTGTAGTTATCTGTGGGGTTAAGTAGGGTTTTGTAGGCTTACCTGATAGCTCAAGAACCTTTGTTTAATTTGGTTTCCTGGAGCATATATTCTGTATTTCAAGCCTTCTACAAATCATGCCTATGAGAGGAGGAGGTGACTACTTGATAGCCTAAGTATGACATGTATAAGCCTCAAGAGTAGCTTCAATTGCCTATGGGAGGTAGATGTATGTAGTGTAGGGTATAATTTTCCCTGCATAAATATACTCCAAGTTGTGCATACATGCCTATTTGCACTCTGAGCATTCTCATTCTAATGGAAGCTCAGTCTTTGCAGCTCAGTTTTTCCAACTCTGCACTTGACCTCAAGGGTTATGCTTTACTGTCTGGACTCTTTCACCCTACCCTTCAACACTAAACTGCAGTTGGGTACTAAATCCCAGCATAGTTCAATTAAATGGATATCATGTTTTTCAAAAGGAACTATTATAAAATTAAAATGTACCTGCAATTTAAGGAGTTTGTAGAAAATTACAAAGATCAAATATCCTCCTCTTTGAGATAAAATGCTGAAATACACTTTATCTCACATTTTTGCATATTTTCTCTTATATGTAGATGCTATCTCTAAATTATAAGTCTATATGTAAGCATATACAGGATCATATGCATATGTACACATACATAGTAATTAAAATAAAGATTTCTGACGGTGTAACTCCTGTGAACAACTAACAGTTTAAGAAAATGAATACCAGGGGTTCGGAATGTGGCTTAGTGGTAGAGTGCTTGCCTAGCATGCATGAAGCTCTGGGTTCAACTCCTCAGCACCACATAAACAGAAAAAGCCAGAAGTGGCGTTGTGGCTCAAGAGGTAGAGCACTAGCCTTGAGCAAAAGAAGGCAGGGACAGTGCCCAGGCCCTGAGTCCAAGCCCCAGGACAGACAAAGAAAAGATAAACAAAGAAAATGAATATCAGGAAGGTGGAACATGGAGTCAGCGTGAAATGTGGGGGAGGGAGAAGACAAATGGAGAGAGGAAGGATGGGCAAATGCAGTCATAATATTCAGTGTACAAATGTGAAAATGGAGCTAGGTAACCTGAGGGGAGGAGTGGGGTTAGGACCAATGGAGGAGAATGATGAAAGGAGTGACATCAATCTTGATGTATTCTATTCATGTTGACTCAAAACCTCTTTGTACAACTACTTGAGGATAATTTTTTAAAGAATTTAATAGTAAAAAAAAATGGTATTAACAGGACCCACTTTCCCTCCTCTACTGAAGTCTCTTGCTAAGGAGAGTTTTCCGCCTTGGATATAGCTATCAGAGCCCCCAACATTTTGATAGAGTCAAGGGGGATTCTATCACATGACATCCAGAGAAGTAAGTCATAACAAGGAAGCCTGGATTTAAGTAGCAAATTAATTTGAAATGGAAACACTTTTTCACTTCTGCTAATGAGTAATAGATGAAAAGAAGAGGTTAACAGCAAGTACAATTCAGGCTAAGACTTCTCTGACTGGTTCCAGAAATGAAATAGGGCTGAGGCACTTTTGATTTTATAGGGTTTTTTTTTGTTTTATTAAAGTTAATTTAGTTTGCTAACCTATCAGGTTGTTTTTGTATATACAGCTAGATAATTGTGTTGGTCTTTTTATTCCTTTCTACACAATCAAGTTGGTGTACATTTCCATATGATAAATGCAAATGTTGCATACTATTATGTGTATGTACATATAATTTAGCATACATACACTTTTTGTGCTGGTACTAGGACTGGAACTCTGGACCTCACAATATCCTTAGCTTTTTCACTTAAGATTAACTACCACTTGAGCCATAGCTTCACTTCCAGCTTTTTGCTGGCTAATTGGAAATGAGAATCTCTTGGATTTGTCTGTCTGGGCTGGATTTGAACTAAAATCTCCAGATCTTAGCTTCCTACATAGTTAGGATTACAGGTGTGAGCGATCAGCACCCAAGTAGCATGCTATTACACTTTAAGGCCATATAATCTTGCATATGTTAAGGAATGGAAATAGCGATGAAACTCCTTTTCTTGACTCAGAGAAGACACTAGTGCTAGATTTTTAGCCGCTTCAGGCTCCTTGTCTCTGGCTAACCCAGGTTTAGCCCACACCCATATCACATTTGTTCTAAATTTAAATGCTGCCAGATTTATATCACATTTCACTTTCCAATATATTTGCAGCACTATTAAAAGACATTGCTGTATTTAGGGGATCACTTTGCTCCTCGTTTGACAGATTTGTGGGAGATTTGAACTAATTTTAGGGGATGTTACCTAGTTTAATTCCAGGGGCATTGCCCTTCTGTATTAGGCAGCCAAATGGCAAGGGTTATTTGAGGACAGTAAACGAGCTTCTCCTGACTAAATGTGAGATGCTGTGTCATTTCCAACCCACATCTGGCCTTTTGTAAAGCTCAGACCTACAGAATGACACTCTGATGGCTTTAAGATGGCTTTCTTCTGTAGCCCTCATCACTAGGGTCTGTTTTATTCTTTTAATTTTATTAATTTTGTATATTTCTTTTATTTATATGGTACCAAGGAATAAAACCCAGGGCCTCATCCATGCTAGGCAAGCACTCTAGCACTAAGCCACTTTCCCAACCCACCAGACTATTTAAATGGTATATTTGGGGCCTGGGAATGTGGCTTAGTGGTAGAGTGCTTGGCTAGCATGCTTGAAGCACTAGGTTCTATTCCTCAGTACCACATAAACAGAAAAAGCCAGAAGTGGCACAGTGGCTCAAATAGTAGAGTCCTAGCCTTGAGCAAAAGAAGTTCAGGGACAGTGCCCAGGCCTTAAGTTCAAGCCCCAGGACTGGCTAAATAAATAACTAAATTAAAGTAAAGGGAGTATCCAATGCCTAAAGTATGAAACTGTAACCGCTCTGTATATCAGTTTGACAATTAAAAAAAAAAGTAAAGGTAACATCAGAAGGGTGAGACAAAGAATAAAGGACAAACCAATGCAATAGCGATACTCATAAGACATGTTGGAAAGGAACTGTACAACTAGCAGGCTGGGAGGGAGGGAAGGGGAGAGAAAACTGAGGGAGGGTGTAACAAGTTTGACAAGAAATGTACTCACTACCTAACCATGTAACTGTAAACCCTCTGTACATCGCCTTGACAATAAAAGTAAAAATTTTTAAATAAATAAATAAAAGTTATCTCTGGACCACTGCTCCAGATGTGTCTGTCAACTCTGATGGTACTTGGAGGGCATAGAGAAATAGGAGCGGTTCATCAGTGACTCTCCATGCACTAATCTCAAGCCCAAGGTCAACTTTAGACTATGGACTGCTTCAGTCTCTGGACTGTTGAAGCCACAGAGATGCCCTGATCTGCAGATGCCTGGAAACAACATCATGACCTGCTTGTTTTCATGTAGAAGGTGGTGAATATATAACCGAGCAAAGGGGAATGCTGCATGTAAATCGAAAAGATTGATGGATAGAAAATCATCCTATGCAAAAAAAAAAAATTGCCTTAAAGATGGTGATATGTTACTTAGTCTTTGAAATGCATAAATGTGGTTAGACATTTGATGGTTAATGTTTGTTCTCATGAAGTCAAATTCTTCATTGTGTCATTCAAAGCTTACCACCTTTTACTTCAATGCTGGTGACACCACTAGCCGCCCCTTGTTCTAAGGGTAGACATGTTATTCCGCACTCCTCCCAGAATGCCTATCTGTACTCATGCTTTGAGACATTTGATCCCTCTGCAATACTGCTTTCCAAACCTTTTACTTAAATAGCACATGCAAAATGAAGTAGTGTGGGAGTATTTTAGATATCTATTTAAAAAAATGCTTTTTCTTTATGTAACTAGGATAAAATACAGAGATAGTATGTTAATGAAAAAATAATTCTTCGTTTTAAATATTTTAAAATAAATTCTTTTCAGATGTTAAAGTATATATATTATCTAGTTTCTTGCTCTGCATATATACTTTAAGTACCTTACTATGTATATATATTTTAAATAGCTATTTTTCATACTAGAAATGGTTCAACATCATTCCTGAACAAGCAATTTTAATGAACATTCCTTCAAATTCTGATTGTCTCCACTGAAGTGAAACTATTTCTCTAAGCAACTAGGTAATAACATTTTGCAAATGAATAATTTTACAATCATTCAAAATTGACATGGCAGTGGATGCATTTAAATCCTATAATGGTTCTCATATTGACGAATACTTTTTTTAGTTCTTGAGATAAAATTAATGAATTTTTAAATCTATTTAAACTATTTATATTGGTAGTTTCCAAATTTATTTACTTTTGTATTATTGGCCTATTTGATTGTCAAATACAGCTTTAAGTATGAGTGATCTGGCTATGAACAAAGGCAACAATGAAAAGTTCTATCCTTTTGGGCCCCATTTTCTAGCCAAAGGAGATAGTAAACTGTGTGAGTAGGAGCCAAGTGTGATATGTACATCAGTAATCCCAGTGACTGAGGAGGTGGGGATGGAGAATTTGAGGTTCCAGGACACCTGGACAAGAAGTTACCAAGAAGAGGAGGTAACAAATTGTACATGAAATGTACCCACTGCCTTACATATGAAACTGTAACCCCTCTGTACATCACTTTGACAATAAATAAGTAATTTTTTAAAGTTACCAAGATTCCAGCTGAACAAATAAGCTTGACATGGTAACATGCACTTGTAATCCCGTAAACATGAGGAGGTAATTAGAGTTTAGGCCCAGGCAAAAATGAAGACTATATCAAAAATAAATAAATAAGACATAAAGGACTCAAGGAATGCCTGCCTAGCAAGTACAGCCCCCAAGTCTAATCCCGGCTACTACTAAATAGACAGAAAAATTATATAGATGGGAAGGGGAGGGAAAAACTGGGAGGGAGGGAGGGAAAGGGTGGCATTGTCCAAAAAGAAATGTATCCTTTACCTGACTTATGTAACTGAAAGCCCTCTGCATTTCATCTTTATAATAATAATTTAAAATGTAAAAGTGCTAAGATAAAAATTAGATAGGTAATAATAAAAAACAAATACATACTTATTGCACCATATGGTGATCTGTGTTATAATGAAAAACAAAATGGAGATTTGGGGCAATTGCAGCCCTCAACAATTTTGCATGGTGTGACCCCAATAAGACCCATCAACAAGGAGATATTTGCCAGACCTTTAAAAGATGAAGGAATGACCAGGTATCTGTATTGAAGAAAAGCATCCCACACAGAAGGCAAAAGACTATGCACAGCCAAAGCAGGAACAAATCCAGATTGTTTGAGAAACAACATGGTGGCCATTGTACATTGAGCACAATAGTATGGTTAGCAAGAGAACAGTGCAAGCTCAGGGACGTGGAGAGGTCAAATGATGCTTTACAGGACAGCATGAGGTATTTCCACACACCTCATGGTATTTGGGAAAATATCAATGTTTGACAGCAGAGAATGATGAACTGCTAGTTTGGCTTTGAAGGATGTCTGCCGTGGTAAGGGAGATCATGAAGGGGCAAGCACTGCAGTGGAGAGGAGTTCGAGGCCTTTGCAAACATTGAGATCTGAGACAGTGGGTAAAGAGTATCTCCTACCACACCTTTTAGTCCAAACAGTGCACACAGGCTGGGAAGTTCTGCTCGGAAGCATCCAGAGTCAGGGTGCTTGGTGCACTGTTTCAGAACTAGAATTTAATGTGCATGTGTTCAAAGTTCCAAAAGCAAAGTGCCCATGCTATTTTTAGGAACCTTTATTATTAAGTCTGACATTCTATCTAAGAACCTTTCTGTCAAATCTCTGTACATGTTTCATTTCACATTCTTACAATGTGACAGGAACTTTAAATTTTCTTCAAAAGCAAGTAGTAGAATACGGGAACTTAAACAACCAGAAAACTTGCCCTGGAGATACTTTTAAAGCATCTAAAGAGCAATTCATGCATTTACTCATATAATTCTAGTATATTTTGGTGACACTGTCTTCCAAATGACAATGTGTTTTTTAACAAGATGTTCTTAAGTTTTATTCTTACTTCTGAACAATATAGCCTGCTAGCAAGGAATGTGTGTCATCCTGGCAGTTTATTTTAGAACTGTTTTAATCAAATATTGAGAATAAGAAGAATACATATGTGGGCTCTGGGTGTTTAACTTGGTGTCAGTTTGAGTCCTTTTGCAAGGCAGGCATGTGGTACAGCTAGGAATACAAAAGGGTGTGTGTGTGTGTGTGTGTGTGTGTGTGTGTGTGTGTGTGTGTGGTTTCGTAAGCACTGCCTGTAAAACACAAAAAGGCAAGATGCAGAACTAAGAAGAGAGAATTGCTATCCCCACCAGATCTCAGGCCTGCTTAAGGAGAAGATGACAACATACACACACATACACACTTACCACACACACACACACACACACACACACACACACACACACACACACCACTATGGACATTTGCCCAAGTCTTTGCTAATCCAGCTAAGCATTCTAGTACAAAGCCTTTGCCATTGGAGGAGCTGGGGCTGGATGTAAATGGCCATGCTCTCGCTGTACTGCCATGTCCATCATTTGCGGCCCAACATGTTAGCTCATCCTGCATCACACAGCAGAAAGGCAAGTTGGCTGAGGGAGACCTGACAGTTCTCCTCACAGCTGCTGCTCAGACTGAATATTAGCATGGAAGACAGCCACTGACCTCCAGATAATATGGCAGTGGTGAAAAAATGGAAATGAGATCCATTTATAATTAAAAATAAATGGTAGGATTAACAAATAAAGTTGTCCACATGAAAAGAGTTCATTCAATTAGAGAAATTATTTCTTTAACACATGGTGATTAGCTATTATGCTAGAAGGAAACAAAACGACTTCATCCTAGTCATCGACCAAAACTCATGTTAGATTGACTAAAGCTTTTAATGATAGCTGTACCCTTATATATACATTCATAAGAGTGTCTCCAGGATCAATGCTGCTATAAAAAAATCTCAAAGCCTTGTGGGAAAATCATTTCTTTCCCTGGAAGGTATGGTCATTTCCCACATAAAGGAAAGAGGTTAGGAAAATCAGGAAATTTAGTCTTGAAAGATAAGCCTCAACCAATGAAGTATACTGGTCAAGAAAGGTGAGATGAAGGACCAAGGGTAAACTAATGTAACAGTAATACAAGACACTATCTTGGAAATGAACTTTACAACTTGGGGGGAGGGGAGTTGGAGGGGAGAGAAAAGGAGGGAAGGAATAACACTGTTTGACAAGAAATGTACTCATTACCTTACTTGACAAGAAATGTACTCATTACCTTATTTACATCCTTACTTATGTAAATGTAATCTCTCTACATCAACTTTACCATAAAATAAAAATAAATACATGTAAAAGATAAAAATAAATCCTCATACCTCTTTCTCACTTGTTTTTCCAAGCCTTTGGTAAAGTACACTCCCCTTATTGGGGTTAACTTTTCAATGTTTGAGACATCTATGTCAATTGTGGCCTGTAAATATTTAATGGAAACTTCTAAACATAGAAATTCATAAGTTTCCAATTGCCTATTGTTCTGAGTAGCATGCTAATATTGGATTTATGGTCAGAGCAGTATGTATCCACACAGTATATGCTGCCCTTAGTGTAACTCTATAGGTGATCACCTAGACTTTCACTGAATCGCTGTGCTTTTCATTGAATCGCTGTGTTCAAGTAACCCTTATTTAACAGTACAGCCTAAAGTGCACGAGTAGCAAAGCTGACAATTTGTAAATGCCAAAGAGAAGCTACAGAGTTCTACCTCTAAGTGAAAAGGTACATGTTCTGAACAGAGATAAAAATATGACCAGGTGCAGTGGCTTACACATGTAGTTCTAGCTACTCAGGAGGCTAACAGTAGAGGATCACAGTTCAAAGCTAGCCTAGGCAGAAAAGTCTGAGAGACTGCATTTCCAATTAAACATCAAGGGCTGGGGATATAGCCTAGTGGCAAGAGCGCT
This sequence comes from Perognathus longimembris pacificus, assembly GCF_023159225.1. Classification (NCBI taxonomy): domain Eukaryota; kingdom Metazoa; phylum Chordata; class Mammalia; order Rodentia; family Heteromyidae; genus Perognathus; species Perognathus longimembris. The sequence continues at coordinate 5,464,409 of NC_063175.1, read as the reverse complement.
TGCCTTGTATACATGAAGCCCTGGGCTCGATTCCCCAGCACCACATATACAGAAAATGGCCAGAAGTGGCGCTGTGACTCAAGTGGCAGAGTGCTAGCCTTGAGCAAAAAGAAGCCAGGGAAAGTACTCAGGCCTGTCGGGCTCCATTCGCCTCCCCTGGCGGGGACTAAGGCTCTGCTATGCTTCTTCCTTTCTCACCCTCTCCCCTGGTCACCTGACCCGCAGGCTAGGCCAGGGTGGAGTGGGGGGGGGGGGGGGGACCAGGAAAGACCACAGGTGCACGCGGCCGAACAAGATCGCTTTGCCTCCTTCCTTACCGGTGAAGAAAGCCAGGCTTAAGAGGACCTCGGAGATGCTTCGTGAGCAATCTGATTTATTAAAGCTGGGGCAAGGGCTAATGGTAGGAATGGACGAGAGAGGGCGGATCGGCCAGGACGCTACGAGCTTGTCATATGACCCCCTCATGAGCTAACATCACTTGGAAAGCGCCAGGCCAGGGGGAGACTGGGGGCGCATGGGCTGGCAAGAAAGTTTGGGGGCTGTTCGCAAAGCAGGTTCTTCTGGTTCCGGACCCAGAGAATTATGGCCTGCTTCTGCATTCCCCAGGGCTGGGGGAAGGGCGGCCTCTCGGGCGCGCTCCCAATGCCCATCCCCCGTCAAGTCCAAAGGCTGGACCCCAACACAGGCTTGGCTCAGAGACATGGCTCTAGCCAAGGCAGAGGAGGAGGTCCTAAGACCAAGGCCTGGTACTGGGAGAAAAAAGAAGAGGAAAAGAAAAAGGTATTAAAACTGAAACTGCTAAGGTTGATGATAAATTATTATTAATTGTTCTACTTAATTTAAAAATTAAACTTTATTTTAGGTGTATATATAGGCAAAAAAGCACATATACATATATATTTCTAATGTTAATACTAAAATAATACTAATATACTAAACCATAGCTTATATAAACAATAGTATATATATTAGTACATATAATATACATAATAGTATAAATAATATATTACTATATATTTTATATGGAATAGCATATATGCTATATATACTATTAGTATATGTATTAGTACAATATTAACATAATACTAAATATTATACTAAACTATGGTTTACCAAAAACTATGTTTAGGATAATATATTTACTATATATATTATGATGACATAATATATAATAGATTATATATACTAGGTTGTATTATTATGTAGTATAGTCTATATTATGCTATATTATATTATTTTATTTATATTTATATATAATTATACTATATGTATTATATTTTATTTTCTATTATATTATTATACAATATAGTATAACATGCTATATCATATGACAATATAATAGAGTATATGTACTCTTTTATATGATACATAATAATATTTATTATGTATTGCTTGTGTTTTATGTTATGTATTAGCATAGATTATACTATATGATTATGTTATATTATATGCTAATATATTATGGTTTATATAAACTGGCTTAGTGTACTTAGCAATATATTAGGATATAGACCATAGATTAGTATAATACAGTTTAGTATATTAGTATTATATATTATACAAATATATGTTATATAATATATTCTATTATATATTATGTTTACTATATTGATATATACATGTATGCTATCCTTATACATATATATTATTGTATATTTATATAACTATATTATATAGTATATAATAATTAGCATTACATATTACTAAACTATATTTAGTTATATATGTACATGTACAAAGTTTAGTAATATATATAGATTCAGAAATCCACAGCAGGGAGTTAGGTTTTAGAACACAGTATCCATTATGTGCCACACCTAGGTGTGATAACAAGCATCTACCTCCACTCCCAAGTGTAGATGATATAGAATTGAAATTTTTTTGAAAGATATGATACTTTGGAATAGCAGCCTAGAGCCTGAGAATTTACCCCTGTGAAATGTCTCACTCAAAGTTTGCTCAAGTGTGTGTTGTTCATTGATTTATCTAATCCTTTAATAAAAAGTTGTTTTCACCTTCTGAGACAATGATCCATAAATTTACTATTCTGGTTAAATTAAAATATTTTATTTGTTATCAGCTTGCTACATCAAGCTTCAAGAGATAGTCCCTTACTCTAGAATGGCAATAATTGTTGAACATGTGGGCACCAGTGGCTCATGCCTGTAATTCTCGCTACTCAAGAGGCTGATCTGAGGATTGCAGTTTGAAGCCAACCCCGGGTGTAAAGGCTCTTATCTCCAATAAACTTCAGAGAAAAATCCAGAAGTGGAGCTGTGGCTCAAGTGATAGAGTGCTAGCCTTGAACAAAGAAGCTCAGAGACAACTCCCAGGACCAGAGTTCAAGCCCCAGAACCAGCCAAAACAATAATAATTATAACAATAATTTCTGAACAGTCTAGAGTTCATCTTGATCTAGATAAAAGGTGGCAGTTTGAGGCTTTCACTGCAATACATCCATATTGAACACAGTGTCATTGTAGCTATCGTTTAAGCTTTCTCTAGATGGTGTCCTCCCACGTTCAGCCACCTTACCTCTAATGATTCACACTGTCCTATTCTTTAACCTATTGTACTCATCCATGCTGAATTCTAAGGCCATCAGTAAACTGGTTTGGAAACTATCTTAAGAATATTCCTAGTATCAGAATTATTCTAAATACTAATATGTAACAACAATTTTATTAGATGTTTTTCTTCTCCTGAAATTTGAAAGAGAAATAAACCTTGCCCATTTCTGTGATGACTTCCATGACACCAGTAGGTAATTTAATTTCAATACTTATATAAATAGATGCCTATTATTTATATGATTTATGAACAGTACATTCTGTTAAAAGAATGTAAGGCCTAAAGGCACAATTACATTTTTAATTTTAATTTCTTTCATGGAGTATTTATTTGTATTGCAGTGAACTGTCTAGTTTTAATTTGATGTTTTATAAATTGTTGTAAGGCAAGGTGGTAGAAAATTAGCTTGAAAGAAAATTAGCTTGGTATTGGTAGTGCATTACATAATGTGGCATGCGAGGCTTTGAAGCTCAGACTGACTTTGATCTGTTCTCTGCTAATTTTTGTATGTGTGTATGTATGTATGCCAGGACTTGGGCTGGAAATCAATTCTCACTTGGCTTTTCTACTCAAAACTAGTGCTCTACCACTTGAGCTACACCTCTACTTCTACTTGCTCACATTGGAAACAAGAGTTTCACAGACTTTTCTGCCTAAGCTGGCTTCAAACTGCACTGCTGAGCAATTATGATTACAGGAGTAAGACACTAGTACCCAGCTGGTGTCTTCATTTGATAAGCAATTTACTTTACTTGGGCAAATTACTTCCTTTCTTTCAAGCTCAAGTTCTTAATTTGTAAAAATCGATGGAATGGGCGAAAAAGATATAAAATAGATGCAACAGGCAAAACACTTGGGTGCATGTCACAATGGGATCTCCTCACCTTAACACTAGTCCTGGTCCTACCATAAGCTCTGAGATTTTAGGCCAGTCACCAACGATAAAGACATTCATTTCTTTTTTTATAACCAGAGGGAAGATTCCATAAGCTCTAAATTCCCTTTCAAATCTGCATTTTATATTCTTATGTCTGAAATGTACAACTTTTTTACATTCTCATTTATTAAATCTATTCTCTCCTAAGTTTCTCATGATCACTCTCCACTCCCATCCCCAAGAAATATAAGTCACTCCTCTGTGTCCCACACAACCTCATCTCCACAGTACCAGTGATGTCTTTCTCATCTGTGCCTTCTCTGTGCCTAGGACAGACACTTCCCTGACTTATGAGAGCTCAGCTTAACTCATTTTTCACTTCACAGTAACATAAACATGAGGCACATTCATCAGAGCCCACACTTGGAATCAATCATTTTGACCTTTTCCCAGTGTAGCAATATTCAGTCCAATCATCTCTCGTGATACTGGGCAGTGAAAGACTGTGATAAAGAGAGGGAGCAACTGAGGGAGCTATGCTGCTAAGCTAGGATATATATGATTTATGTGTATATATATATATATATATATATATATATATGATGGGTTTGATGGATCAAATGCATTTCAACTTAATATCCTTTCAATTAATACAGGGTTTCTGGAGATGGGATGTCATCTTCACTGAAGGACTATTTATATGTGGTATTTGCTAACTAAAGGTCATATGAATGAATGAATGAATGAATGAATGAATACCAGGTGGGATATATGTATAGATAATGGCATACTAGTCTCCTAGTGCTATCTTAACAAGTACCATGAACTGTGGTTTCAAACAACAGAAGTCTGGAAGTCTGAAATAAAAGTATTGACAGGAACATTTGCCATCTGAGACTTGTGGTAGAGACACTCTCCTTGTCTCTTCTAGCTTCTTGTGTTCTGCTGGCCACCCTCAATGTTCCTGTCCTTTCAGTGCCTCAAATTTCATTCACCATTATTATATGACACTCTCTCCTTTTATATCTGTATGTCTATATTTTCATACAGATTAAAGGATCCTAATCCAGTAGGATACCATCTTAAATCATTATATCTGCATGCCTCAATCCAAATAAAGTCACATTCACAAGTATTGGGATTTAACTCTTCAATCTCTTTTGACCAAACTCTAATTAAACTTCTCTGAACTCTCCTCCCAAACAGATTCTGACTTTTGGACTCCATGTTTATTTCTTAATTGTCCAATTTTAACAAGGATTCTGCTAAGTGACTATAATCAGATTCTCCCCTACCATTGATCAAATTCAATATCAGGTCAATTCTTCCTCCATCTCCTAGATGTTGATCATGCTGGTCATCCTTGTTAAGTTGGTTTGGCAAAGAGTTAGCCTACTTCTCATTCATTTTCATCCAGTGAACCCATTCGTGTGCCTTGAGTAAAGTTTCTCCCTGTTCCCTGTTGCATTCAGAGTTGAGCCCAATTTATCTGCTCTCCTACAATACATTTTTGCAGCAGTATCCCTTGTAAAAGTTCTTTACTCTCTTCAACCCACACAAACTAAAGTAGAATGAGGTAGAGGTCAGAAACCTAAATCTTACAGCAGAAAGAAGAAATCTGACTGTAGGCTATCTCAGTGAGACAGGTCTCGCATACAGATTTGCTGTACAGTTTTTTCTCCATCCAAAACATGAACCCTTCAGTTACAAAGTTGGGTTCTGTTGCATTTCTGAAAGTTCACCCTCCATCTGAAGTCACTGGAATTATAGGCAACGAAAATCAAATAGAATAGATGGCCTTTGGCATTTCCCACTCCCTACTTAAGTACTCTATGCACACATAATTATAGTGAAATACCAAATTGCCCTTGTTTTTAACTGGCTGAAAAATTTTATACTTAATAGGGACTATGCTGGTAATTCTTTGCTCCCTGAAAGTCTTGCCCTTAAATTACACATGGACAAATGTGATTTTATTCATTTTGTTCAATTTGCTCTTGATCTTTATATCCATTCATAGGACAAAGCACTATAGGAGAGGGGGTGATCCAAAAAGAAAACAAAACCCGGTGCTGCCAGGGTGGAGAAAATGTCAAGGCCAGCTCCAGCTGCTTTTCACAATAACAGTGTGAGCGAGGGCTAGAGTTGGAGTTGTATGTCATTTCTTCCACTTTTCCTTTACAGGGTATCAAAGACTAGATCGATAATTCACCATCACAATAGTCTGTCTGTAGATCGGAATAGAAATACTTTTACTCTAACTGAGCCCTGAACCCAACAGCACAAAGGACAGATTTAAGAGTCTAAACAATGCCCCCAAGGTGTTCTTATGAAGTAGCAAAATGTTATCTTTCTGTGCAGGTCTCACCTTGGAAATTCTTTGTGACATCAGGATGTTTATTTATGTTAAAATCTTAAATATACTTAGAATTATGGAAATTTTATCATTTCTACTGCTAAACTAATTTGTTTTTGTTGGTTGTGGGGCTTGAACTCTGGGCCTGGGCACTGACCCTGAGCTCTTCAGCTCAAAGCTAGCATTCTACCACTTTGAGCTACAGTGCCACTTTCAATTTTCTGGTGGTTAATTGGAGATAAGAGTCTCATGGACTTTCCTGCTGGGGCTGCCTTTGAAGTGCAATCCTCAGATCTCAGCCTCCTGAGTAGCTAGAATTTTAGGTGTGAGCCACCAACTCCTATCTTGCTAAACTAAATTTGAAGTCCAAAATACATGTTAAAAACTAGTGGAATGTGCTGAATATACTGGCACGTGACTGTCATCTCACCACTCAGGAGAGGTGCAAGGATTGCAAATTCAAAGCCATCCTGAGGTACATAGGGAGGCTCTATTTTTTAACACAAGACATACCCATGGAATATGTGCTATTGTTTACTTATAAAACAGAGGCACCTATCACTGTGAGTCTTTCTCAAGCAATTTAATTACAAAATTACTTTCCAGTACTGGGGCTTAAACACAGGGCCTTGTGCTTGCCTGGCAAGCATGCCCCTGGAGTGATGCCTCAGCTCTTTTGGTCTTATTTCTTTCACATTTTTGTTCAGGTTGGGCTTTGACAGTGGTCCTCTGTTTCACACATAGCTGGGATCACAGGCATGCCATACCTAAAGAATTACCTCCAGTAGATTAGTTTATCTCCTCACCCTACTTCCATGCCTTCAATCCTGCTGTACCATTTACACACACACACACACACACACACACACACACACACACACGTGTGAAGAGACCATGAATATTAAAGGTTGTTTCTCATGTAATTCCACCATATTTTCATATTTTTGGATGGTTTCCTTTTACCAATCCCTACTTTGTGGTGTGTTTTACATGTATACTATTGGAAAAATTAAGTAACTAGAACATACGTCTGAGCTTTCTGACCCTGCCCTTGGACTACATTCAAGTGATGATTTAAAAATATTTCTTCTGGGGCTGGGGATATAGCGTAGTGGCAAGAGTGCCTGCCTCGGATACACGAGGCCCTAGGTTCGATTCCCCAGCACCACATATACAGAAAACGGCCAGAAGCGGCGCTGTGGCTCAAGTGGCAGAGTGCTAGCCTTGAGCGGGAAGAAGCCAGGGACAGTGTTCAGGCCCTGAGTCCAAGGCCCAGGACTGGACAAAAAAAAAAAAAAAAAAAAAAAATTTCTTCTGGGCTGGGAATGTGACTTAGTGGCAGAGTGCTTGCCTAGCATGCATGAAGCCATGGGTTGGATTCCTCAGCACCATATAAACAGAAAAAGCTGGAAGTGGCACTGTGGCTCAAGTGGTGGAGTGCTAGCCTTGAGCAAATGGAAGCCATGGACAGTGCTCAGGCCCTGAGCTCAAGCCCCAGGACTGGAATTATATATATATATATATATATGTATATACATATATACATATATATATACATATATATGTATATATGTATATACATATATATATATATTTCTTCTAATCAGGCAGCAGTGGCTCACATCTGTAATCCTAGCTACTCAGAAGGCTGAGATCTGAGAACTGACTTGAAGCTAGCCCAGCAGGAAAGCCTGAGACTCATATCACCAATTAACCACCAGAAAGCTAGAAGTGGAGCTGTGGCTCAAGTGGTAGAGCACTAGCCTTGAGCAAAAGATTTCAGGGGCAGCACCCAGGCAGATGAGAGGTATGGTTTCTAATTGGAAACTGTAATACAGAATGAAACTTTTCGTTTACATTTGTCACTTTACACTATAAATTTTTCTTTTAATCCAAGAACAGGCAAGTTTTTTAAAGGATTGAGTGGGACACTACTTTGCTAACCTAAACATGAGAAATGTTTTGTCATTCTTAAGGGTCCAGAAAGGTTCTCAAGTATTTTTTTCTTTTGTGTATTAATACGGTTTTCTTCTAAGCTTGATATATGGACTACAGATAAAAATCTTGCATAATGTGATATTTTTCCTTAGGAAAAAGGTGATAGTCAATATTATTGACCAAATGATTCAATACACGAATATTGCACATTGTGACATTCTGAGCCAGAGTTGTCATTTTTCTAGGATGATTTGTTACTGAACAAATTAGATTTCTCAAGAACACTGCAGCCTCCCTTTTCCTGATGTAATAAAGCACTTGCTTAACTTGTGTTAGGTAGTCTTGCAAATCCATGACACATTTCCTCTAGTTTCTTCAATTTCACCAACTGTTTGATCTGAGAGTTTAAATAAAAATCCTGAAAGCTCTAAAGTCCTAGAATTTTTTCCCAAGACTATTTTGCCTCTGCAGATGCAGAGGGCTCAGGTTACTGGTAGGTATTCCAGACCTTAAGACTTCTGTGTGCCTCGCCAAGTGTTTTTAAGTGGCTCCTGAGCAGCCCGTGGCTTTAAGTTACACCTTTTCTTCAAAGGCTCAATGCTACCACTCCAAAAGGAGTATGATGAACAAAACACATGTGAGAGCTACTGAGCAGATTAGTAACTGATGTCTTGACTGGAAGGGTGGCTTTGTCAGAATCAGACTGGAATGCAGAAGATGACAAAGCAGAGTGCTAGCCAGGTAAGTTTCTATTCACTCTCTGGGTCGTGGGTGAAATCAGCCTGGTTAAAACCTAGATGGCCATACTCTGCATTTCAGAATTTGGCTCTGCCCTTAAATCTCTGATCACACACAATGCAGTACACGGTACTGGACACTATGAGACAGTGAAGTATCTGTCACCTTGGCTAGCAGGAGACAAAGAGCCTGGCCTAAGATGACTGAGCCTTCTCTTCAACCCTCAGGGGGAATTTCTCATGGTCTCCATATACTATTCCTTCATAATTTTATCTATCTTCAAGAGGGGCACAAGACAATATAATGCATACCCAGTGTGGTAATTCATGCCTATAATTCCAGCCCTTGGGTAATGACACAGGACTGGGAGTTCAAGATCAACCTGGACTACAAATTAAAACATATCTCAAAAACACAAGACTCACATGCATGAAAATGTTCCAGTTCTTTCAAATGTCCAGTTCTGAAAAACACCCATAAGATGTAAAGATAATGGAAATCCTCTTTCTTGTGTGTGTGCTAGTCCTAGGGTTTGAACTCAACATTAGCTTTTTCACTTAGGGCTCATGCTCTACACTGGAGCCACAGCAATACTTCTGGATTTTTTCTGGTTAATTGGAGATAAATGTCTCATAGACTCACTTGCTGGCTTCGAACCTTGATCCTCAGATCTCAGTCTCCTGAGAAGCTAGGATTACAGGTGTGAACCACCAACTTATAGCTATTGCCATCCTTTTGTAAGGCAAGTTATAGTGTTGCAAAATAATTGAATAGAAATTAGCAAATTAGTTCTTACCAGATTTCTCTCTAAAATCTATTTAAAAAAAAGACATTATCTAAACTAAAATTGATAGTACATTACAGTGAGAATGGTTACTAGAATCTGACTTATTAAGAATGAGGGCTGAGTCTACGGCCATTCCACCCTGAACGTGCTCAATCTTGTCTGATCTCGGAAGAATGAGGGCTGGGAATATGGCCTAGTGGCAAGAGTGCTTGCTTTGTATACATGAAGCCCTAGGTTCGATTCCTCAGCACCATACACACACACACACACACACACACACACACACACACACACACACACACGTATGTATTTTTTTAAAGGCTAGAAGTAGCACTGTGGCTCAAGTTGGCCAAGTGCTAGCCTTGAGAAAAAGAAGCCAGGGACAGTGCTCAGGCCCTGAGTTCAAGCCCCAGGACTGGCAAAAGAAAAAAGAATGATCTCCACTGATGGATGCTGAGATTGATTCAGTCAGTAGGAGCTCACTCAAGTCTAACTGATGTGAAATATGTTCTTCACTATCAGAATTCGAGTTAAACTGCCACAGAAAATAATGGAGACATTTTGAGGAATACAAACTAGCCAAAATATTACGTATTTGAAGTAACAATCAAAAATTGTTTGAGCCATTTGTCAAAATGTATAAAGCAGGTTTGTATAAACAAAACTAAATGTAATCAAATTAGGCAAAGCATATAAGATAGGTGAATCTGGAGAGATTTTAGACTTTGGAAGACTACTTATATTTGCCTTGACTGGCTTCATTGGTACCTCAGAAGTTTGGGTTCCCATTGTCAAACCCCACATTTAGCCATTTAGTGAGAGAATCAACAGCATCACTGGCATGATAAGTGAATGTGTTTCAATGTCTGGGACTCAGGAACAGAGTCTTCAATGATCCCACTGGAATGAAAAGCCCTGGGGTAAACATTGGTTTACTTTGCAATAGAGTACAGACCATAAAGGAAATGTTGGTAGAAAATAAATCTTCAGGTGTTCTTAGATGAGAAGAAAGGTATAGCTATCCTCAGCTTGTCGTGAGGTTACATCCTGGTGAACCTGTTATAGACTGATAATACCATGTCAAAAATGCATTAAGTGGGGTTGGGAATGTGACTTAGTGGTAGAGTGCTTGCCTTTCATGCATGAAGCCCTGGGTTCGATTCCTCAGCACCACATAAACAGAAAAGGCCAGAAGTGGCACAATGGCTCAAGTGGTAGAGTGCTAGCCTTGAGCAAAAAGAAGCCAGGAACAGTGCTCAAACCCTGAGTCCAAGACCCAGGACTGGCAAAAAAAAAAAAAATGCATTAAGTGCACCTCGCCTACCAAGCATCAAGCTAAGCAGCTCAGCACACCATAGGGTGTGTGCTGTTTTCCCTCATGGTCACCAAGATGACTAGCACTGCTCACCACCTCTGCCCAGCTTCTCAGAGACAAATCACACTACATATTGCTAACCTGGTAAAAGACCACAGTTTTCAGCATGGTTTCTGCTGGATGTTTAATACTAGTCCACCATCACAAAGCTTAAAACACATTTAGGGTGGGCACTGGTGGCTTATGCCTGTAATTCTCACTATTCAGAAGGCTGACAGCTGAAGATCACAATTCAAAGCCAGCCCAGGAAGAAAGTTCTGTGAGACTCTTATCTCCATTTAACCACCAAAAAGGCAGAAATGGAATGGTAGCGTGTTAGCCTTGAGCACAAAAAGCTCAGAGACATCATCTAAGTCCTGAGTTCAAGCCCCAGAACTGGCACACAAAATAAAAAAATTAACACACACACAACCCTAGGTGTTTTTAAGTCTTGGACCATCTGTATTTGATTTTCCAAGGAAACTTGATCAAAAGACCCCATGTCTGCTATGGAAAGGGCTCTTTCTTTCTCATTAGCACTCATAAACATCCATAAATGTAATTCCATTAGAGAGATGTATCTCTCTTTGGCCCATTCGCCTCTGGTACTGATATGCTGGTAGAATATCAGTAATGCTACTTCCACCAATAGAGCCATAGAAAGTTTCAGGCACAGAAACAAACTTCATATGATCATTCCTGCATTCTAGAAAGTCATGGACTGCTGGAAGAGGTGGGCATGAGATACTGTAAAGGATATGTGAGCTAAAGAGAAACAAAAGTCAAGATTGATGCAAATATGAATAAAGCACACACAGGAGTGATCAGGGTCTGGGAAGGATGGGTGGGAGAAAGCTAAAGGAAGATGTGCCTGAGGTAGGTATTAAAGGTTGGGTAGAAATTATCTGTAAAAGGAACATGAGGTGTTGGGGCTGGGAGGATGAAGGGGACCCTGGCTTGAAAAGCCTACCAAGGTTTTAAGTAGAGGGAAAAGATGATCCTACTTGCATTTTAGGAGTTGATGGTGGTTGGGTGTGTGAAAAGTGGGGTGGAATCAAGGACGGTCAGCCTCAGGGCTCCAGCTCAGAGATCATCTGCAATGAGGCCTGCAGGCCAAGGGACAATTAGGACCAAGAAGGAGAAGGAACTCAGTCGTACAGCACAGGAAGGATGTCTGTCACCAAATTCAGATGCCTGAGGCCAGGCTGCCAATACTGTTGACTAAATGTGTGAACCTGGAGGGAGAGACTAGGATGAGGGTACAGTGGATGGAGGAAACACTTCAAAGGTAACTTGGAAACTCTGGCTTGGTGTTCTTCACACACCAAGCATCCCAGTAGCTACAACAGTGCTGCCTCTACCTCTCAATGCATTACCCCAACCACTCTTGATGCTTCCCCTCCCTGAAGGCCACCCTTCCTCATTATGTCTTGTCTCTATGAAGCACTGGAGGCCCTTGAAATATCCCTCCTTGAAATGATGTGTTTCCTTAGCAGCAATGATGCCACACCATACCTTCTTTATATGTTTTCAGGGTGTTCTTTATGCTCCTTGCTGGCTCCTTTGTCTCTGCCTAGTTCTTTAGTTTCTTTAGGGTTTAGTTCTAGGGCGGTTCTTTTGTTTATACTTCTCATGCAAATCCATTAATTTTCATGCTTTAAATACCCACATCCATACTAGTGTCCTCAAAATACGAATTCCCCGGTGGGATCTGACTTTTGAATCTTAGACCTATAATCCAGCTCCCTATTTGATTTCTCACTGATGTTCCACATATCAGAAAAGGGAAATATTAATCCCCAGCCCTCTCTATTTACTTCTTTATTCTGGATATAGGACACATTCTTTTTTTCCCAACAGTACTAGAGTTTGAACTTAAGGCCGCACACCTTCTAGGTAGGTGCTCTACCACTGAGTTTTTGATGCCTCTAAAGCTCTTTCATGCCTGGTTGTTTTTGGGATAGGATTGCACTTCCTGTCTAGGTGCATGCCTGGCTTGGACTGGGGATTTGGGCATCCCAGTAGCAGCACAATGGGCACACATCATCCCATCAGCTGCTCCCACTGGCTCCCACTGAGATGGAGTCCAGGCTGTCCTGGAACCACAGCCTCAGTCTCCCCCGTACTTACACTGACAGACCCACACCACCACACCAGCTCCTGGATGAAAAGATGATCTCTTGTGTATGCCCAGGCTGCTCTCACACCAGAATTTTCCTGATCTCAATGTCCCACAGGAATATCCTATCGTTTAAAGTCTAAATTATAAAGTTCTGGGCTGGGGATATAGCCTAGTGGCAAGAGTGCCTGCCTCAGATACACGAGGCCCTAGGTTCGATTCCCCAGCACCACATATACAGAAAACAGCCAGAAGCGGCGCTGTGGCTCAAGTGGCAGAGTGCTAGCCTTGAGCGGGAAGAAGCCAGGGACAGTGCTCAGGCCCTGAGTCCAAGGCCCACGACTGGCCAAAAAATAAATAAATAAAATAAAAAAATAAAGTTCAGCACCATGAGAACTATGAATGCAGTCATACCAAAAAGAAAAAAGAAAGAAGAGCAATGACATTGCGCGAGATGCACTGTATTCATAAATGGCTTGGTTAAATGTTAATGTCTTTGTACAACTACTTAAAGATGATGAACTGTTTTTAAGAGGATTCAAAAAAATGTTCTTAGATGCAAATTAACACACAAGAAAGATGGTAGTAAATATGCTTAGCTGCTGCAAGCCTCATTTCTATTACTAGCTGCAAGGCTGTATTTGGCTCTTAGAACTTCCTCCTCCTTTTAGTTCTTATCTATGTTTCACTGATCCTTCAGCCAGTACCTAAACTTCCTCTACCTTTTCTTAGTATATTAACCCAAAGTTTCATTTCTGAAGGCCCAAAATTCTGTCTTTGCCAAGTTGTAGTGGTTTTAGGTTAATTTTTAGTGTTGGGTGAAGGCGTAATAAGAAGAACTTAGAAAAAATTTCTCATGGATGGGGATGTAGAATACCTAGCCACAGAAAGAAAAAGAAAGGAAGAAAGAAAATATGGAAGGAGGAAAAAAGGCAGGCAGGCAGAGAGGCAGAAAGGAAGGAGAAATCAAGAAGAAAGAAAGAAGCCTTCTCATACACAGATATTATGCTCTGATGCCATTTCATAAGAGAATTCGACTTCCCAGTGACTGTAGTGAAAAACAGCTTCCCCAGCTAATCTCTTTTAGTTCAAAGACATGCGGAACCCAAACGGCCAGATAACACTCCTCACTTCCAATCCAGTCCATTTTTGTGTAGCCCAGTGAACACATTGCTCCTTGGAAACTAAGACCTTTACACAAACAGATGCCAAGCATTCCAGGTATAGGCTTTAAAAGCAAATATGTGAAGTGCATTAAAAGGTTAAAAGTGAGAAGAACCATCCCCAAAACCATTTCTCCATTTCTAGGACCATTTGCCACAGTATTCAGGAGAAAGGACATCATATAGTATTTGCTGTCTCAAAGCATATTCTGTAAGATGCTTTCAGTCTCGTAGACACTGCCTTACCACTGGCATTGCCTGATTCATCAGGAAGCTACCCAACAGCTCTCTCAAGTAAGGTGCTGATAAGCAAGTTGAATTCCATAGCAAGAGCCCAGTACTGCTCTTCCTTTGCTGTTAAATCTTTCCTTAATTAAAAGTAATATTGTGCAAGATACTTTGATGTTGATTAAGATATTTGCTATTTTGATAAAAAAAAAAAAACGCTTCAGGGAAAGACTATTTTGGACCCAAAAGGAAAATTCAGACCCAAATATATAATAGTCATCTGAAGATGAGTCTTTAGGTGATTAGTATATATTATATATTGGTTATATTATATATTTATTATTATATATTATTATAATTAAAAGGGATTAGTATAGCCAACCTACCACCAACTGGTTGGTTGGTTCCTCCGAGAGTGGCTTCACATTGTGAGAGATGTTGCCAAGTTAGACACTCAACAGAGGTGTTACTGAGCCTGGACTTGATCAAGGAATGCACACATATGGAGCCAATAGGTAGCCTCTTACTATGTATATTGCGCAAGAGCCAGGATCGAGAGTGTTGAGCAGGAAGTTCAAACTTCAGAGGATATTACTTAGTGCACCTGATTATTAAAAGCCAGACATGCAGAGGAAAAAACTTAGCTTTACAGTGGAAAGGGAAAAGAAAGCCATGTGGTTATTCTACTTAGTGGTGGGATAATCTGACACTTTGTGTCCCTGATGGAGTATTACTTATAAAAATGCCCTTGCCAAAAATGCTTCCCCAAAGCTAATTAATAAAGCCTTTAGTTAACTTCTAATTTATAGAAATACAGAAGATGAAGAGAAAAAAAAAAGATGACAACACAAAGAAGTGAGGAGACAAATAAACAATGTGGAATGTTTTGTGTCACTTCTCTATCTCCCAAAAGATAGTGATATAAGAAAACAAAAGTGGGATATTGTTCTAGTTTAAAGTCAATTTAGAATATATAACAAATAAATGCAACTTATACCTTGCTTTAGATCCTGAATGTTTCTAAAAAGCATTAAAGAAGGCAGTTTGGGGAAATTTGAATATGAACTAAATTGAAGTGTGAACCAGATACCTGTGGCTCATTCCTATAATTCTAGCTACTTGGGAGGTTGAGTTTGAGGACTGTGATTCAAAGCCAACTCAGGCAGTAAAGTCAATGAGATCCTTATCTCCAATTAACCACCAAAAATCCAGAAGTAGAGTTGTGGCTCCACTTCTACTAGTGGTAGAGCACTAGCCTTGTGCACAAAAGCTCAGGGACAGCACCCAGGCCCTGGGTTCAAGCCCTAAAACCAGCACAAATAATATAATAATAATAATAATGCCACCAGAGGTTAGAGATGTACCTCAAGCAATAAAACACCCACTTAGCAAGTACAAAATTCTGAGTTCAAACCCTAGGGCTGCAAAAAATAAAATCCTACTATGAAGTTTCTAAAAAACATAATTGCTTACCAGTTATATAATCTTTGAAAAGACATACAAAAAATGGCAATGTGTCATATTGCTTGAAACTCATTTTCAAATGTTTAAAAATACATATTGATAGGGAGACAGCAAACACACTAGACTTTTTTGCTAGAGGTGGTGGGTATATGTGTGACCTTTAAAATTCTTTTAAAGATTATATCTGAAAGTTGGATTGACTCTTTAAAATGGATTGGTTACAGTTAGAAACTGGAAGAGACCTTCAGAATGCATACTGGAAATATCTACTGAAGCAATTTAGACACACAAAATCCTAAAGAATCCACCAAGGAAAAAACCAATTAGAATCAGAAAATGAGTTCAGCAAGATTACAAGATGTACAATTGATATTTTTGAAATCCATTTTTGTATACTAGTCACAAACATTTCATAACTGAAATCAAGGAAACAAATATATCACAATGCTGTCAAAATGAATAAAATACTCAGTTATAAATTTAGCAAGACATGTGCAAACTTTGTACACTGAAAACTATAAAACTATATAGTCGAAAGAAATTAAATTAGACCTGAAAAAAATGGAAAGGCTGTCCATATTCTTGAATCAGAAAATTAGATATTGTTAAGAGGACAATATGCTTTTCATTGACCTACTGATACAACCCAATATTTTTAAAGCAAAGTCCCAGCTGGACTTCCTGCAAAAATTGACAAACTAATCTTAAAAGTCACTTGGAAATGCATGGAATCAGAAGAAGCAAAACAATATCTCAAAAAGATCAGAGTTGGATGTTTCACACTTTCTAATCTCAGAACTTGGCCTAGGCACCAGTGGCTCATGCTTATCGTTCTAACTACTCTGAAAGTTGAGATTTGAGGATCACAGTTGGAAGACAGACAGTGCAGGAAAGCTCATGAGACTTCTATCTCCAAAATCACCAAAAAGCTGGAAGTGGAGCAGTGGCTCAAGTGGCAGGGCACTATCCTTGAGTACAAAAGATCAGGGACAGTGCCCAGCCTTGAGTTTTAGCCCCAGGACCTGCACCAAAAAAGCAAAAACCCTGCTATGACAGCCCCAGTAATCAAGGTAGGAGGAGCACATAAAAGGTGACTCTAATCGTGCTATATAAATGGTCCTCTGTTGGTCCCTAGATTATTTACCTCCACACAGCAATCTAGGAATATCAGCTCAAATTCACTGGTGCCAAACCTCAACACTTTATACACCAAGTAATCTTAAATATAGGTCAAAAAGCATGTTTTAGCCAGATGATGTCATACTCTTCACAATAAAAAGATCTCCAAAACTCGGTTGGCCTTTGGAGCTCTCTGACCCAGAAATCCACCACCTGGCTGTTGAGCAACACAGACTTTCTAATTCTCTCTCTTGCTCTCCTCCCCTTCCGGCTATTGGCCACTCCATTGTCTCAGGAAGGTCTGCTTTGAGAGGCTTATACAACCATCTTAACATCACCATAGAGAGCTTGGGCGCAATACTGCCATCTTGTGGCCCTGTCTTTTCCTTGTCCACAAAACCACACAGGCAGGGGAGACTTCTGGGAGGATGGTGGAGGAGCAGCAGAGCCCTAGCTAAGCTCCCTCTGACATCGCAGTTTTACCACTCCAGAGAAACTTTTACCCCTAGAAAGACAGCCCAAGGGGGATATGGCCTAGTGGCTAGAGTGCTTGCCTCCTATACATAAAGCCCTGGGTTCAATTCCCCACCACCACATATACAGAAAATGGCCAGAAGTGGCACTGTGTCTCAAGTGGCAGAGTGCTAGCCTTGAGCAAAAAGAAGCCAGGGAATAGTGCTCAGGCCCTGAGTCCAAGCCCCAGGACTGGCAAAAAAAAAAAAAAAAAGACAGCCCAAGTAAGTTATAACAGTACAGGGATTCTGGCCAGGAAGGAAAAATCAACTTTGCTGGCCTGAAAACACAGCTCTGAGCTCCTGGCGGTGTCCTGCCACCACGCCAGTGCAGGCACAGCGCCCGGCACACTGCACCTAAAGCACACAGCGGCAACCAGGGAGAAATCCTCCAGACGGCAGCAGACAGATGCGGATCGCAGGCTGAGCACAGAGGGGCCAAAACCACAGAGAAAGCATGAGTACCCCATGAAAGACATTCTCACTCATGTCCACAGAACAGCTTCTGGAAGCTAGCCCTTCCCCCACCACCAGAGTGAAGTGCCATTTTGACTCTGGCATAGGGTCAGACCAGACTGGAATGAAAGCAGGCCAGGGGAAAGCGAGGACAAAGGGGCCATCTCTGAAAAGGGCAAGAGGGACCGACCAGTGAGAGCCAGCTCCGCCCAGGAGAACGACCCCTGCCCAGGCAGGAGGCTCATCCTAGGCCACAGCTCACACACTCAGGTGAACTCAGCCAGAGGTGCCCTGCCGACTCAGTGGCTGCCGACTCTCCAGCAGCCAGAATTTCTAAAATCAAACCAAAAGCAGCGAGCAGCTACCGGTGGCAGGGAACAACCAGATGGGAAAGTAAATAGTTCCCAAGACAGATAAATGCTCCCATCACAGAGGAAGCCCAATTCCCAGCAGGAAATGGAGCTGAATTCCATAGCCAGCTCTGCCCAGGAGAAGGCCGCTCCACCCAGGAGAGAGGAACCTCCCCCAGGCAAGCAACGCTTAGCCAGGTAAACCAGGCCCAAGGTGCCCTGCCCTGCTGAGTCCACAGCTTATTCAGAGTCAGGTGTTAAAGGCAGCGGCCCCACAGCAGATGGGAGGAGCCATGGTTCCCCAGACTGTTCAGCGTCCCCCATCTACAGAGGGCACCCAAGTCCTACCTGCAAGCTGTGTGAACCACAGAGCACCAGGATTTAGCTAACAGGGGAGGAGGGTCGAAGCAGATCCACCCCCTGAAAACTGAAAGCAAACCAAACCAGCCAAGCAGCAGAAAATAGACTGCAGACCATCGCAAGGAAACCAGAGACTAGAGAGAGCCCACCCAAACAAGGAACACTCCATTTTTTTTAACATTTTTTTTATTTTTCATTTTTGAGTTGTCGTATTTTTTTTTGTTTTCTGTTTTTTGTTTGTTTTATTGGGGGTGTTTTCATAATTTTTTTGTTTTGTGTGTTTGTTTTTCTGTATTTTTTCTTTGTTTCTCTTTTCACATTTTCTTCCTTTAAAATTACTTTCTTTTGACTCTTTTTACTCTTTTCTGTTGACTCTCCATTGTCTTATCATTTTAGCCTCATTCTTTCTACTGATTCTACTCTTCACCTTGCCACTTCACTGAAACTAAACCAAAATCATCATCCCCCATTCATTTTACTCTATTCTCTTCACTACCCCTAACTTCCAGAACCTCCAGACTCCATTGACCCCTGGTTATCGGAGAGGGTATCCCTGTTCAATCCGAGTGAATCAAAGGGGCTCATAGAGAAATCCCACCAGTCCAAAAAGAACTAAATATAAGAACAAAAATTGTTCATAGGGTTATAACAGTAAATAAGTAACTACTGAATACAAGGCTCAGGGTTGGTTGTTATATTAAAATTGCATTCTTTGGGGACACCAAATTTGCTGTTATATTAAAATTATATTCTTTGGGGATGCCAAATTTGCTTTTATATACAAAAAAGAGAGGAAAGGTATCCGTATATAATTGTGAACTTCTAAGCTTTATATAACAGTGCTTGGTAAGGTCTGCTTTGGGTCTTAAATGGTGCTCACCGGTACTTGTAGATTGGCATTTCCAATCCAAATGGGCAGAAGAAGCACAAGAAAGATGGCAAACAAAGGAATCTCATCTCCCACTCAAAACAAGCAGGAAGCAGAGCAGTCAATCAAAGACCTAGAAGAAAACCCTCAAAATGCTCTACAAACTCTACTGATAAAAATGTTAAATGAAAAGTTTGAATCAATGCATCAATCCATCCATAAAGAAATACATGGTTTCATGGCCTCCACAAATAGAAAGATAAATGAACTTCAAGATCCAATGAAAAGATAGCTACCCAGCTAAAAGATTTGAGAGACAGCACTCAGAACCAAATTAATGAAGTAAAGAAGTCCACACAGGACCTAAGAGAAAATTATAGCAAAGACATGGAAGCCACCAAGAAAGACCAGTCAGAAGGAAGGGAGATTCGAAATCAAGTAGCTAGCCTACAGAGCAGACTAGGTGAAGCAGAGGATCGAATCTCAAGAATTGAAGATTCCCTAGAAGCTATGAAGAAAACCACACAGGCAGGCATGTAAGGTCACTGGAAAAAGAGTTAAGAATTCATATATGAACCCTACCCCTTATGTCATTGATTACTAAAGCTGCCAAAAAAATTAATGGGGAAAATAACCTTTTCAGCAAATTTTGAATATTCATATACAGAGAAAAAAAAGTTGGATACTCTATCTTATACCATATGCAAAATTATACTCCAAGTTGATCATAGCCCAAAATATAGAAGCTAAAAATATAAGACTGAACTGGATGCCAGTGATCTGAAGATTGCAGTTCAAAGTCAGCCCAGTAAAGAAAACCCACAAGACTCATATCCCCATTTAATCACTAAAAACACCATAAATAGATCTGTGGCTCAAGTGGTATAGCACTAGCCTTAAGCAAAAAGCTCAAGACATTGCCAAGGCCCTGAGTTCAAGCCCCAGGATTGGCACCCAATAAGGGGGTGTGGGGATCTTATCACAGAACTTGAATTTGAATGTTGAATTCCCAGAATTTATATACAAATGATAAACTCTGAATAAATACATAAAAAGGTACTAGTCGTCTTTGTAATATTTAGTTTTATATGGATTTTGGGCAAATCCAATCTAATAGTTTGCCTGACATATCTTTCAGCTGTGGGTAATATTTAAGTGGATAGACTTTGAGTAAAGTAGATTATCCTCTATCCTGTAGGCTGGCTTCTTTCAATCAGTTTGAAGGGCTTGAGATAAAAGACTTGAGGTTAAAAAAAAAGTTTCTCCCTTCTCTCCAGCCATGCATCATCTTGGCCACAGGAAAGCAATTCAGTAATAAACTTTCTCTCCTGCCTGAATATTGCATGGCATTTTCCTTTACCAGCTACCTACTTTAAAAACCTAACATATGGTGCCTTGTGACTTGGGAAGAGCTTAAGAGTCAGGACAGGCGGAATTCCCCTCTATTTTTCTCCTTTTTCTGGGAGTATGCCAAGTCCTGACGGCCCTTTTTCCTCAAACCAAATTGCTGCGAGACACCACTTGGGACTTTTCACCAATAGCATTGCTGGCCTCCACATCCACACCACTTCTCTACCCTGGTAAGTGAAACTGCTGCTGCTCAGGTTCTCTGCTGCTCTGTCCGCCACTTCTGCCCGGTAAGCTCTCATCCACTCACCAGGCGCCTCCCTCCCGTGCTTTTTGGGTTTTTGCATCACAGTCACACCCAAGCCAGGAAACTGCTAGCACGCCTCTTGACAGTGCAAAGAGGCCTGCTCAAAATACTCGCACAGATACAGTTTTTGTCACTGCAATGGTAAATGGTCAGGCTCTCTCTCTCTTTCTCTCTTTTCCTCTCTTTCTCTTCCTTTGTCTCCCTCTCTCATCTGCCTGCTTGCTTGCTTGCTTACTATTTTTTTTTTTATAAAACTCCAAGTCATACCATCCTTATAATGTGCCTTGCTAACAAAGCTGCCTCTTTTCACAGTCCTTCGAAACTGAGGCTCAACCACCAGTGTGCTTTGTCAGCAAAGATGGGTTTAACAGGCATCAGCTCAGGTGCCATTATGCCATGCTACGTGTTCTCTGTTAGTGTGTTTGTGTCCTCCTGCCACCCCCCCCAACATGGCATCCCACTGGAGTTTACCAAAATATAGTTTCTCCATTTTATAATCTGAAAATTTTTGTTTGCTAGCAAAATAGTTTTTCTAACCAACCACATGGTTCTAAAATATTGGGCAAAACATGGCATTTACTATTGGAATTCCAAGAGTCTACGGCCAAAATTCATTTTTGAACACTGTAAAACCTATGTGTACAGTGTGTATGTGTGTATGTCTGTGTAAATGTCATTTGTTAGTGAAGTCATATAAGACAAAGCTTGTTAAATTGGTGTAAAATTGTTGGCTATGACTTAAACACTGATGTAAAGACTCCTTGGATTGCAGTTCGAAGACAGCCCAGGCAGAAAATCTCTCTAAAACTCCATCTCCCAACTAACCATCCAAGAGCCAGGATGGAAGCATGGCCCAAGAGTCTTATCTCTAACCAGCCAAATGCTGGAAGTGGCATTGTGGGTGAAGGGGTAGAGCGCTAGCCTCAAGCAGAAGTGCTCAGGGACAGTGCCTAGGCCCTGAGTTCAAACCCCTGTGAATGCCAACTGGGACAAGCCATCCCAGCAACAAGCACCTAGACCCCTGGGACTCAGCCAGTTCAGGGAACAAGGATCATGGAGAGGAGTAAGAGGAGAATGATGTCACATCCTAAATGGAGTCACTTTATCTCGCCCTTTCAAAATGAGTGCCAGGGGATCAAGAGATAGTAGCTTGTCCATCTAATGTCCATACTTGAGTACAAGAACTAGCCAAGTCATCCAATTTTTAATTTTGTGCCCTAAACCCTTTCATTTGCCTTATATTATTTTTGTCCAGCCCCTGCCTCATGAGACTTCTTCCAAGCTTCATTCAAGGACTGGCATCTACCACCAAGGGACCCTGCTGCTCACCTTCTCCTGGAAGGGCCACATTTCTGCCTTTTACCCCTAATGTTGACGCCCCTTGCCAGCAGGAAGCAGCCAGAGAGTCTTCGTCCTTTCTCATAACTATTAAAAGGAAGGAATGTAAGGTTCATCCCTGGAGGGCTCCATGCAGATGCGCCCACCTCAGTAAGTCTCCACCCAGTTACCTGGGTAACCAGCAGACCTGGAGGCAGTTACCTCCCCTTTCCCTGAGGTCACATCCTAATCCACCTGGCCACACACACACCCTGCCCTAGATAAGGCAGGGTTGGGTGGGCGGCACCCCTTCTCGGGCCATGCATCATCTTGGCCACAGGCCAGCAGTTCAGTAATAAACTTTCTCTCCTGCCTGAAAAAAACAAAAAAATTTTCTGCCTTGTAACTCAAGTATGCAACATTATCCAGGCATGGTGGCTTATGCCTATAATTCCTAACAACGTGGAAGGCAGCAATTAGGAGACTCGTGCATTTGAGGCCAGAATGAGCAAAATGTTAGCGTGACCCCCCATTTCAACCAAAAACTGAGCATGATGATATGTATCTATGTTCCCAGCTATGCAAAAAAAAAAAAAAAGTGGGACAGTCATGCTTCATGCCAGGCTGGGCAAAGACAAATGACACCTTATGCATACAAAACTACCTAAAAACAAGAGGACTGCGGGAGTGGTTCAAGCAGTAGAATGCCTGACTAACAAGCGCCCCATTTGAGTACACTCCTAATGCTACAGTTTGAGAGGGGGCAGGAGGGATACAACATCAGCTTGTCACTGGACTCCAAGCTGTCAACCTGTCCTACAGATTTCCCACCTGGTTGCCACAATAATCACATGTGAAATCCTTAAAATACATCTATATAGACAAATAGTAAGTAGATTAAAAAAATAAAAATTATGAACACACATTCTACTGCTTTTGTTTCTCTGAAGAACCTTGAATAATGTACCAAGAATAAAGAAGTCATGAGCTAGGCACTGGTGGCTCACACCTATAATATTAGCTACTCTCCTGAGGGTTGCAGTTCAAAGCCAGCCTGGCAGAGAGTTCATGAGACTCCTATCTCCAACCACTGAAAAGCCAGAAGTGGAACCATGGCTCAAATGGCAGATTACTACCCTTGAGCAAAAAACAGTTCAGGGACAGTGCCCAGGCCTAGAATTCAAGCTCCAAGACTGTCACAAAAAGAAAGAGGAAGAGGAAAAGGTCCTAGAAGAGCAGGATCTTCAGGATGGATTTTCAGAATTTATTCTGGGCTTTCTACAAATGAGCCTCTCAATTAGACATATAAATTTATGAATACAACGCATTTTAATCAATATCACCCCTTTCACCATTCTCCCCCTTCTCCCCCAGCCCCACGCACCTCCTCAAGTTACCTGGTCCCATTTTCACACATGTACATTGACTATTATGATTGTGTTTGCTGGCCCTTCTTCTCTCCATTCGTCTGCACTTCCTTTAACATCCTCCTCCCAACTCTTAAAAAGGTGTTAGTGACTCTATTTCTTGTACTAAGAAAAATTTCATAGTCCTGGTATGATGCATGGATAGAGAAACCCCACATATGAACACCAAATATTCCTGATCAACACAAAAGACAAGGGTCCCAGGGGCCCATCTGGTACTACCACTGAAGAGGCTTGTCGCCATAGCAATTATAATGAGATGGGCTGGTCATTCCAGTTGAAAACAAGACATTTGGGGTGGGAATATGGCCTAATGGCAAGAGTGCTTGCCACGTATATATGAAGCCCTAGGTTCAATTCCCCAGCACCACATATATAGAAAATGGCTAGAAGTGGCGCTGTGGCTCAAGTGGCAAAAAGACAGAGCTCAGGCCCTGAGTCCAAAGCCCAGGACTGGCAAAAAAAAAAAAAAGAAAGAAAGAAAGAAAGAGAGAAAGAAAGGGAGAAAGAGAGAAAGAAAGAAGGAAAGAAGGAAAGAAAGAAAGAAAGAAAGAAAGAAAGAAAGAAAGAAAGAAAGAAAGAAAGAAAGAAAGAAAGAAAGAAAGAAAGAAAGAAAGAAAGAAAAGGAAAGAAAGAAGGGAAGGAAGGAAGGAAGGAAGGAAGGAAGGAAGGAAGGAAGGAAGGAAGGAAGGAAGGAAGGAAAGAAAGAAAGAAAACAAGACATTTGGACATGGATTATGATTCCTAATTCAAGCACTATGTAAATGATCTGGCCCTGAAATCAACTCCTATAGCTGCAGAGCTGAGACTGCCAAACACCAAACCCAAACTCATCCTGCTAGTGGCTGAATGGCAATGCAAACGGAATTCTCCAGTTCGGTAGGGTGTCTGCTGTTAAATGATGGGTTCTTGGCTGGGAAGAAATAGGGATGGGAACATGGGGTAAGATGCTGGTGAAGCTTAGAAACCTGAACTCACTCAATTCTGAGGAGTCTTCTTTGCCATTGGAAGCATTCATCCCACCCCATCTTTGCTGGGGGAAATTGGGACAGCCCCGCTGAGAGAACTGCAGGGTAGGAAGGGCTGAACCACCACCACCACCCCCCCCGGCCCACAGGAAGGCCTCACCACCCTTCCCTGTTTCTAACCTGAAATATAGAATGTACTCGAGCCCCATAGGGCCCCAAATGGGAGATGCAAGGTGAAATCCAGAAGTACCTATGCTACAATCCAGAAGAACTACACGTTCTTTTCCAATTTGCACAGATAGACATCTTGGGAATCTATGTGGAACTTGATGCCAAACACTGGAGCTAATGGAAGAGACACAAAGTTGGACTGAGCTAGCAGCAAGTCCTCTAAAGCAGAGATTCTGTATTTAATGATGCTGCTTTGGGGTTAGCAAGGCTTAAAAAGGGCCACAACTGACTTGATGAAGTGGAAGGACTCTGAAGGCTTACAATGGATGTTTGGAGTGTTAGTATGTATTTGTGGTTTGAAATTAGCTCAGTCTTCCTAAGAGGATCCTGAAAATAAAACTTTCACCATGACCACAAGTAATAAATCTGAAGGGCGCCCCAGCACCTTTGAATAGCTTTGTGACTATTCTTTGTAGGACAAGTTATTGTGGAAACTGTCACTACTCAATTATGCAACCTAAATGCAAGGGGGATAATTGGCTACCAGGATGGTAAAGGCCAAGTGAATATTTAATTGCCAGAGGTAGAGTTGGCATAGAGAGAAATGAGTAATTCTCCATACATGCATATATATATACATATATATATATTCACTGTTTTATTTTTATTACATGTTTTAGCTGTTTCAAAGTAGCCATTTGAAACCAGTGGTAAATAATGGGGAATGTTTCAAAATTTCAAAGGCTAAAACCAAACTCAAATTTGAGCTCCATTTAATATGAATATTGCCACCATTAAAAAGTGTTATTTTAGGGCTGGGAATATGGCCTAGTGACAAGAGTGCTTGCCTGGCATACATGAAGCCCTGGGTTCGATTCCCCAGCACCACATATATAGAAAACGGCCAGAAGTGGTGCTGTGGCTCAAGAGGTAGAGTGCTAGCCTTGAGCAAAAAGAAGCCAGGGACAGTGCTCAGGCCCTGAGTCCAAAGCCCAGGACTGGCACACACACAAAAAAGTGTTATTTTAAACTAGGGGCTGGTGTCTATAATCCCAGCTATTCAGGAAGCTGGGGTCTAGGGATTGCAATTCTAAGTCAGCTCTGGCAGGGAAGTCTGTGAGATTCTTATCTCCAATTAACTAACAAAATGTTGGAAGTAGACTATGAGTCAAGTGGTATAGCATTAACCATAAGTGGACAAGCACTCGGGCCCTGAGTTCCTATCCCAGTTCCAGAACTAAGCAAATAAAGGGTATTGTCTTAATTTGCTTACCTCTTGTGAATTTTATCAAGACTATTATTTTTGCTGCTTTTTTCATGATTATCTTCATAAACATAAATGTAGAATATATCACTGATCTATTGGCTTAAACTAACTCTACATTGAGTTTTTTATCATTCTTACTTTACCACTGGAAAAAGAGACCTATCTCAAAGGAGTTCAAAAGTATTATTGTAGGAAGCAAATCTTTTTTTAAAAAATTCTTACAAGATACATATCAGCTTGACAGTGAAGTCTTAATTGCATTCACATAGCTGTTTTGTGCATTGCTTAATATAAAAGGCATAGCCCAGGAGGAATGTAAAAGTGAGCAAATTCAGCATTCAATTTTTTTGTCCTGCTATTTGTTTCATACCTGAGACAAAGTTAAGGCAATTTGAATTAGCAAAGGAAAGTCTTGCGGTGAGTTAGAGACTGTCATGTCAGTATCACTTTTCATTTATTAGATGATGTAATAATGGCATCCAAATAGCTAATGGGACAGCTTTGCATGCCCCTCACCCCTGAATTCTGTGAGGTACATTGCCAAGAAACTGATTTTGTTCAGAGTGGTGCTGTCTTTTCTCCATCCAGGAAACAAATGCCTCTGGCAGGTGGGTATTGACAGACAAAATTAGCTTTTCCCATTGTCTCCTTCTCCATCAGATTTTAATACCTACAATGCAGACAGAAATTGAATCAGACATGAGTATTCCATTTTGCAAGAGCGCTGCTCTCTAATAGTCTTCAACCTTTACTCGAGCAATGGCTCCAAGGAACCAAAGTACCTAGAAGCAGTCATGTCATTTGTTTGTGGAGATTATTGAAGTGGCATTTAGCTAAAAGGATGCAGGAAGAAGCTTGTTGCCTGGCCTTCTCTCCTCTTCCTCATCATCTCCCTGTTTTATGACACATCGTTGAAGACAGTCTTCCTATCAGGTTAACATTGCATTTGTCAATTCCTCGTGCCTTAGTTCCTAATTCTTTATCAATTTTGTTCTTTCCAAATAAATTCTGTCTCAATAAATACAAAAACACCTGTGCTTCATGGAGTCATTGAAACAATGCAAAAACAAGAAAAATCCTGAGGGCCTTTGAGGGCCTTCTTACCAAACCGCCCTCAAGGATACAATATTGAGATCCTGGCACATTTCCCACACTTTTTTCCATACATAAGAAGGACATTTGGCTAGCTATTCAGGAGGCTGAGATCTGAGAATTGCAGTTGGAAGCCAGCCAGGACAGGAAAGTCCTTGAGATTCTTATCTCCAATTAATCACAGAAAGAGCCAGAAGTGTTACTGTAGCTCAAGTGGTATGTTGCTTGAGCAAAAGATGCTTAGGGATAGTACCCAAGCCCAGAGTTCACAGGCCACGGCTGACAAGAAAAGAAAAAAGAAGGATATTTGGTTAGGCACTGGTGGCTCACACCTGTACGCCTAGTTCTCAGAAGCTGAGATCTGAGATCACGGTTTGAAGCCAGTCCAGGCTGGGAAGTCCATGAGATTCTCATCCCTAATTAACTA
This sequence comes from Perognathus longimembris pacificus, assembly GCF_023159225.1. NCBI lineage: Eukaryota > Metazoa > Chordata > Mammalia > Rodentia > Heteromyidae > Perognathus > Perognathus longimembris. The sequence continues at coordinate 5,436,826 of NC_063175.1, read as the reverse complement.
GCACAAAGGTAGAAATGGAGCTGTGGCTCAAGTGGTAGAATGCCAGCCTTCAATGAAAAAGCTAAGTGTCAGCACCCAGATCCTGAGTTCAAGCCTCAGTACCAACACACACACACACACACACACACACACACACACACACACAGAGTTATATTCTATTTATAGCAATTGTAACATACATTTCCCCACTTTAAAAATAAAAAAAATTGGCCTAGCACCTGTGGCTCACCCTGTAATCCTAACTACTCAGGAGGCTGAGCTCTCTGAAAATTAAGGTTCGAAGCCAGCCCAGGCAGGAAAGTCCATGAGACTCTCATCTTCAATTAACTACCAAGAAAGAGCCAGAAGCAGATCTGTGGCTCAAATGGTAGAAAATCAACCATGTGCACAACAGCTTAGAGACAGAGTTAAGGCTCTGAGTGAATTCAAGCACCAGGACCAGCACACACACACACACACACAAATATCATATACCTCATAAAGACAACATATTTGTATATTTGTTCCTCAATCCTCTGCCTTGGTCTGTGTTATAGTAACAAAATGCCTGAGATGGAGAATATATGAAGAAAAGAGGTTGATTTTGTTCACAGTTCTGAAAGTTTAAGAGCGTAGTACCAACATGTGCCTGGCTTGTGTTGGGGACCACAGGATGCTCTGTGCACACAGAGGAACAGAAAGGAACAGGGGTGTGCCCAGAGGTTCAAATGTGGCCATCTTGTCCTCTAGTGTCTGCTGTGGAAGCTATACTCTCAGGGTCCAGCCCTGAGAAACCTAACTCTGCTCTGTGAGAATTAATCCCTTCCAAGCAGGCCACCCTATTTCATTGAGGACCAAGCATCTAGGACATGGGTTGTGAAGAGCTAATCCTATTCAAACCATAGCATCTGACAACACGGTCTGTTTAATAATTACATCCCCATTTTCTACTCCATCTTCCTATCCCCACTTAAGAAATTTCATCTTGATCGTTCTGTCCGCATTTCTCCATGTGTTGCCCTCCACAGGTTTCATATGGCCACTTCAAAGCATGGATGTCTAACCTATTGTTTAGTTTTCTTCTTATGCTATGCTTTTTGTTTTTGCTTCTGTATTTACAATTACTTACATACATGTGTATATGTAATTTACTACCTATCATTATGCTTTCTTCATCATTCTCTATCTTAAGAGGTTTGTTTTGATTTGCTTTCACTTGGATAGTTTCAATTACTCTCAATTTAATTGTGTGCTCTGAAAATTTTCTTGGGTAGAGTATTTAAGCATGTTTTGCTTATGTGGAAAATGTCTTTCACTTATCATGAGGATAATGGGTGTAATGGGGTTTTCTTAGACCTTAGCCAAGATTACTAATACTAGTCTCATTTTTTCCTGTATAATGTCTAATGCTTAAGGCTTTTGGGGTGGGGGGGGAATTCAGAAATTTCCACCAGAGATTGAGCACTAGTGGCTCACGCCTATAATCCTAGATTCTCAGGAGGCTGAGATCTAAGGATCGTGGTTCAAACCTAAACTTGGCAGGAAAGCCCAGGAGACACCTGTCTCCAATTAACTAGCAAAAACCTAGAAATAGAGTTATGGCTCAAGCAGTAAAGTAACAGTCTTGACTGAAAAACCTAAGCAAGAATGTGAGGCCATGCATTCAAGCGTCAGAAATAACACATATGTGTGCACACACACATACACACACATATTTTCACCAGAATCATTGGGGGAGCGGCATATTTACATTTCTCTAATGGGACTTTTTGGATGCTCTGAATATATTAATTCATTTTCTTTTGGATGAGAAAATAAATTCCAAGAAATTATTTCCTGTCCACATATTACATTTTTATCTTTGAACATCCTATCGCTTGAATGCCTCATTTTTTTTTAAGTTTTTATTGTCAAACTGATGTACAGAGAGGTTACAGCTTCATATGTTAGGCATTGGATACATTTCTTGTACTGTTTGTTACCTCCTCCCTCATTCCCCTCTCCCCCCGCCCCCTTTCCTTTTCCTCCCATGAGTTGTTCAGTTGATTTACACCAAACAGTTTTGCAAGTATTGCTTTTTGTTGTCGTTTCTCTTTTTACCGTGTGTCTCTCGATTTTGGTATTCCCTTTCAGTTTCCTAGTTCTAATACCAGTATACACGATTTCCAGTGTACTCAGATAAGATACAGAGATAGTGCAGGTACAACCACAGGAAGGGGATACAAGAGGGTCATCAATAATAGAAGCTACGGTTTCATATCACATGTTGAAAGTAATTACAACAGGGTTTTAACAGTCTTTTCCATAACATGGAGTTCATTTCACTTAGCATCATCTTATGTGTTCATAAGGGTAAAGCTATTGGGCTCTTGTGATCTTCTGCTGTGACTAGCCTAAACCTGTGCTAATTATTCCCTATGAGGGAGACCATAGAGTCCATGTTTCTTTGGGTCTGGCTCACTTCACTTAGTATAATTTTTTCCAAGTCCTTCCATTTCCTTACGAATGGGGCAATGTCATTTTTTCTGATAGAGGCATAAAATGCCATTGTGTATATGTACCACATTTTCCTGATCCATTCATCTACTGAGGGGCATCTGGGTTGGTTCCATATTCTAGCTATGACAAATTGTGCTGCAATGAACATTGTTGTGCTGGTGGCTTTAGTGTGTTCTTGTTTGTGGTCCTTTGGGTAGATGCCCAAAAGTGGGGCTGCTGGGTCATAGGGGAGCTCTATGTTTAGCCTTCTGAGGAATCTCCATACCACTTTCCAGAGTGGCTGAACCAGTTTACATTCCCACCAACAATGAAGTAGGGTTCCCTTTTGGCCACATCCTTTCCAACATTTGTTATTGTTAGTTTTCTTGATATAGGACATTCTTACAGGGGTGAAATGGAATCTCAATTTTGTTTTGATTTGCATTTCTTTTATGGCCAGTGATGTAGAGCACTTTTTCATATGTCTCTTGGCCATTCTCATTTCCTCATCAGAGAAGTCTCTTTTTAAGTCTTTAGCCCACTTTTTGAGAGGACTATTGGTTCTTTGCAGTTTTGTTTTAGAGGAATGTAATTTTTTTAGTTCTGCATATATTTTCTGGTGCCAATACCAAACTGTTTTTATTACTATAGCTTTATAATACAGCTTGAAGTTTGGTATTGTAATTCCTCCAGCACTGTTCTTTATGCTTAGGATTGTTTTTGCTATTCTGGGTCTTTTATTGTTCCATATGATTTCTGGATTGCTTCCTATATTTCATTAAACAATGGTGTTGGGATATTAATGGGTATTGCATTGAATTTGTAGATAGCCTTTGGCAAATATTGCCATTTTGATTATATTAATCCTCCCAATCCAGGAGCACGGGAGGTTTTTCCATTTCCTTAGTTTTGCCTTAATTTCATTTTTCATGTTTTTAAAGTTCTCATCATACAGGTCTTTCACTTCTTTGGTTAAGGTTATTCCTAGGTATTTTATGTTTTTTGAGGCTATTGCAAAAGGAGTTGCTTTCCTGATTACAGCCTCAGTGTTCGGGTCATTAGCATATAGAAAGGCCATTGATTTTTGAGGGTTTATTTTATACCCTGCTACTTTGCCAAAGTTTTGGATCAGCTCTAGTAACTTGGGAGTAGAGTCTATGGGGTTCTTTAGGTATAGGATCATGTTGTCTGGGAAGAGAGAAAGTTTAACTTCATCTTTTCCTATTTGGATCCCCTTTATATTTTCTTCTTGCCTAATTGCACTTGCTAGGAATTCTAGTACTATGTTGAAGAGAAGGGGAGAGAGCGGACATCCCTGTCTTGCTCCTGATTTTAAAGGGAATGGCTTTAGTTTTTCACCACTTAGAATTATGCTTGCTGTTGGTTTGTCATAAACTGCCTTGATTATATTCAGCAGTGTTCCCTGGAATCCTAGCTTTTCCAGGGCTTTTAGCATAAATGGTTGCTGGATTTTATTGAATGCCTTTTCTGCATCCAGAGATATAACTATGTGGTTCTTTACCTTGCTCCGGTTGACGTGGTGGATTGCATTAATTGACTTGCGTATACTGAACCAACTTTGTATCCCTGGGATGAATCCAGTTTGATCATGGTGTATGATTTTTTTGATGACCTGTTGAAGTCGATTGGCCAGAATTTTGTTGAGAATTTCTGCATCTATATTCATCAGGGAAATCGGTCTATTGTTCTCTTTCTGTGATGAGTCCTTGCCTGGTTTTGGGATGAGGGTTATACTGGCTTCACAGAACGTGTCTGGTAGTGAACTTTCTCTTTCAATTTCATTGAAGAGTTTGAGAAATATTGGTGTGAGTTCTCTTTTGAAGGCCTTGTAGAATTCTGCTGTGAATCTGTCTGGACCTGGGCTTTTCTTGGATGGGAGATCATTTATTGCCGTTTCTATTTCAATGCTGGATATGGGTCTGTTTAGAAGGTTTAAATCTTCATGGTTCAGTTTGGGGATATCACTTTTTTCTAGGAAATCATCCATTTCTTCCAATTTCTCAAATTTGTTGGCATAAAGGTTTGCAAAATAATCTCTTATTGTGTTCTGAATTTCGGTTGTTGCTATGGTGATGTTACCTGTTTCATCTCTGATCTTGTTTATTTTTATTTATTTATTTATTTATTTTGGGCCAGTCCTGGGCCTTGGACTCCGGGCCTGAGCACTGTCCCTGGCTTTTTCCCGCTCAAGGCTAGCACTCTGCCACTTGAGCCACAGCGCCGCTTCTGGCCGTTTTCTGTATATGTGGTGCTGGGGAATCGAACCTAGGGCCTCGTGTATCCGAGGCAGGCACTCTTGCCACTAGGCTATATCCCCAGCCCTGATCTTGTTTATTTGGGTGTGCTGCCTTCATTTTTTTTTGGTCAGGTTTGCTAGGGGTCTGTCTATCTTGTTGATTTTTTTCAAAGAACCAACTCCTTGTTTTGTTGATTCTTTCGATTTTTTTTGTCTTAATTCATTTAATTCTGATTTGATTTTAATTATTTGCTTCTGTCTATTGACTTGGGCTTTGGCTTGTTGTTCTCTTTCGAGGAGATTAAGGTGCTTCCTTAAGTTGTTGAATTGCTGTTTCTCCAGTTTGTTGGTGAAGGCACTCAGAGATATAAATTTCCCTCTGAGTCTGACACTGAGTTGACACTGCCTTTACTGTGTCCCAAAGGAGCTGGTGGTACTTTGTGTACTCATCTTGGTTGAATTCCATAAACATTTGAATTTCTGTTCTAATTTCTTCAATGACCCACTGATGGTTCAGCAGTGTGTTGTTTAGTCTCCATGAATTGTAGGATTTTCTGTGGTGGAATGCCTCATTTTTTGAGGTTCATTTTTCCATGTCTCCTCTCTTCCCCCATATCTATATTTGTATCTTCTCTCTATGGATTTCTTCCAGTTGACCTTCAGACTACCACTGTTTTTTTAGTTCAAATGTATGTTTTTGTTTTAGCTGACCTTTGAGGCTCTGAGATTCTTTTCTTTCTTTCTTTTTTTTTTTTTTTTACCAGTTTTACAGTATGCTTCCTACACTTCCATTTGTTCAACGTCTCTAGGAGTCTACTATATTGAAAGTCTCACTTGCCATCCTGTCTCTGGTTTGTTAGACTTCCTACATGAATTGGCAGTTTTTAAACCTTGTCCTAGTGGGGTTTTGCTCCGGTAGTCAAATCAAGCCATTATGATTTCTGGGGCAGTGCCAAGCAATTAGTTACAGATGAAAGAGAAACTTCTTCTCTCAGGGTTCATAACTTGCTAAATTCTAACAAGCCTCCTCAGACTGAAGAAAGAAGACTCTCTGTTCTCAAGACTCCTTGAGTATAAAAAGTAGCTAGCCCTCAACTGTAGATAATAGGAACTTGCTCTCCCGGGAGTTTCCCTCCGCCCTCTTAGATGCCACAGGTGGCAGCCTGGAATGCCTGATGATCCTGCTAGATAACAGTGTTTGGAAGGCCCTGCTAAGTCACACAAAAGAAGTATAGATGGGGGGGCTGATCATGGTGGCTGCTGCTATCCAGCCTGAAGAGGAGTTGCAACTCAAAACACCTGGTGAGGATGCTATTCTAGGCAGCAGGAATTTTAAAGGTTATGGCGTGGAATGTCCTTGGTACTCACTCTACAGAGCCTGTCACCTGGATCCACGTGCTGAGTGTGACAGAGCCCACCCATTGACTCATGAACCATGGGATTTACACAGCTCCTTGCAGCTCATGGAGAGGTATACACACAGAGACAGACTCACACATGAGAACAGTCCATACTTCATATTTTGATCTGGGCACTGGTGGCAAACACCTGGCTACTCAGGAGGCTGAGATGTGAGGATCGTGGTTCAAAGCCAGCCCGGGCAGGAAAATCCATGAGTCTTTTATCTCCAATTAACTACCAAAAGTTAGAAATCATTCTATGGCTCAAAGTGGTAGAGCACTCAGGGATCTGAGTCCCCAGGGCTTGAGTTCAAGCCCCAGGATTCCCAAGAATAAATAAATATTCATATTTTGGGGGCTGGGAATGTGGCTTAGAGATAGAGTGCTTGCCTTGCATGCATGAAGCCCTGGGTTTGATTCCTCAGCAGCACATAAACAGAAAAGGTCAGAAGTGGAGCTGTGGCTCAAGTGGTAGATTGCTAGCCTTCAGCAAAAAGAAGCCAAGGACAGTGCTCAGGCCCTGAGTCCAAGCTCCAGGACTCGCCAAAAAAAATTCATATTTTGTTTTATATGTCTTTTTAGCTCAATTATATGATTGTTTTGATTGTGTATATATACACATCTGTCTGGTATAAGCCATTTACCTTTTGTTTACTTTTTAGTATGGGCCATTTATTCTCCCATTTACTTTTTTTCTCCATTATTTCTGCTTTTCCTTCCCTTTCTATTCTCTGAAATCATCATATCTGAACCACAACATCTGTCTTTTAGTATTCAATTTTAAAATATATTTTCACTCTCTATAGCCTTTACCAATTTATACTTTCCTTCTATCTATAAGCATACAGTAGTACTCTCTTGCTTACATGTTGGGCTCACTCTACTTCCCCTCCTCTTGGGGGGGGGAGGGAAGGGGCTTGTTCGCCCCTTCCTGGGTGGTCCTTTATCGCTCTCATGTGGGAGCGATGGCCACAGGTAGCCCTCGGTAGCGTGTGGTCTCAGGGTGCCCCAAACCCGCCAAGGAAGACACAGATGTGTGGGTCCCTGGAGACGCCTCATGGGCGTTGTTTATTCAAATGAGAAGCCCCCCAGATATACCCCCGTTGGGCGCAATATGCCGGGCTAGCTTCACCTCCCCTGGGTTTGGGGATGCTAAAATTATTCTCTCTTAAGTGTGCTCCCCTTTTCACCCTCTCTCCTGGGCGCCTGACCTATGGGCGCCCAGGGTGGAGTGATGGGGACACAGGTAAGCCTCAGTGCATGTGGCTGAACGAGACTCCTCAGGCCCTTCAAGAAAGACACTCACAGACACATGGGAGTCTCAGAGAAGACCTCATGGGTGTTCTCATTTATTCAAATGAAGGGGCCAAGAGATATACCCCAAAGGCGGGCACAGGAGAGGGGCCCCTGATTGGTCCCAAGGGCTGTCCCTCAAGTGATGTCAGGGGACTTCCTTTCTGGATGGAGACCCAGCCCCCCAAGGGTTGGGTTCTGGGGTCCCCGGCCATCAGACACATGCTGGACCCCAGGGGCAGGGGCTGCCTTGCTTCTCTTCTGGTTGAAGTCGGAAGGTGGGAGGGACAACCTTCCGCAGCCCCAGGGCTGGGGGAAGGGCAGCGTCTCTAAGGGAGCCCTAGTTGCCCTTCCCCCCTTAAGGCCAAGCTAAATCCCCAACACTTACAGTTTCTTCTTTCTACTTATTTTTCTCCATCCCTAATCTTTCACCAATGTCTATACTCTGTATTGGCAACTAGATTGCCCAAGCACCATTTTTCATTTTTGTTGTGTTAGTTGTTTTGTGTATATTTTGTATTGTACAAGCAATGCACAATAGCAAGCCCATTACATTTCTATGCAAAAATTCTAAATACAAGAAAGGCATGTAAGGACATACATAATACAAACCCTGAAATATAAAAATTACTTTATCTAGCCGGATGCCAGTGGCTCACACCTAGCTACTCAGGAGGCTGAAATCTGAGGATCGAAGCCAGCCTGGGCAGGAAAGTCTGTGAGACTCTTATCTCCAATTAACCACCAGAAAAATGGAAGTGGATCTGTGGCTCAAAGTGGTAGAGTGCTAGCCTTGAGCAAAAATTGCTCAGGCTCTTTGAACTTAGCTCCTGAGTTCAAACCCTACAACTTGGAAGAAAAAAAAAAAAGGAATGAAAAAGCTCCTCCAAGTAAATAGACCCTGAAAGTAGGCAGGAGTAGCCATGTTTATACAGGATGAAACGAAACAGAGTTCAAACTAAAATCAGTGATAAGAGAAAAAGAGCATTTCACATTACCACAGGGAATAATTTATCATGAGGAAATTACCATGAATATATACACCTCAAATAACAGCACATTTAGGTTCATTAAACAAACACTTCTGAACTCAAATACCGATTGACCCACAAACAAAAAATAAAGAGAAATTTATCAGCATTATATTTAACCCAACACATCCAAGATATAATTTGAACATGCAATCAATGTGAAATTACTAAGAAGGTCTTTTACCTTCTTTCTTTATATGAAGTATTTGAGAGATTGTGAATATATTCTATTTACAGCATGTCCTAATCTGGGTTAGCCACATCTGAAGAACTCAATATCCATGTGTAGATCGTAGATCCTATGTTGAACAAAACAGCGTCAGCATAGAGTAGCAAGCTGGAAGGAAGCTTTGCCCACAGTGTGGACCCAGCATTAGCACCCCAATCTTGCTGGAATACCTACAATGACCATTGGGTAACTGATACGCTACTATAGGGATATTTTTTCTTTTCTTTTTTTGCTTTATGACAGAAGTTTAGTCTGTATTTTTTTAAATTGTTATTGTCAAGGTGGTGGACAGAGGGATAATAGTTACAATGTAAGGCAGTGAGTACATTTCTTATCAAACTTGTTACCTCCTCCCTCATCTTTCTCCCACCCTCTCTCCTCCCCAATTCCTCTCCCCTCCCCCCAGCCCCAACTTCCCACCCCCCACCCCTGCCAGGTATGTAGTTAATTTATAACATATTGTCTTGTAAGTATTGCTGTTGCATTGGTTCGCCTTTTACTCTTTGTCTCACCATTTTGATATCTTTACAAATACAATTACACTTCAATTCCTAGTAATACAAATACAGTATCTTTAAAAAAAAATCCCTATTTTCAAGCAGGTAGGAACTTTATACAACATTGAAAATTAAGGGATTATAATTGAGGAAGTTCTAGCAATTAAATAATCAGGGAAATATCCGGAAGAAACAGATATTCTATAAGAAACTAGGTTCTAGTGTTTTGGGGTTTTTTGGTTATTGATTGACACCATGCCTCATTTCACTTCTTTCTAACATTTTTCTTTGGGATGTTCATATTTTATAGGAACCAGTTAGGACAAAACTAACAGTAATAAATTGAGGATGGAACAAAGAAAGCAAAATACAAATAAAAGCCAAGGTAGGAAGAAATTGAGAGTATCCAATTCGAGGAAACTTCATTGCTGAAGAAGATAATCACATTAGAGTCACTGAATTTACAATACATTTTAAATTTCCATTCTATGCTTGACCCTAGACTAGAGAGCAAAACCTCAGAGGCATATTACCTGGGCCTGTCCTCAAAATCTAACTATTCAAAGTGGAAAATGGAGAAATAAGTATCCTCTATCTTACATTACTATAAATATTCTGACAAGTAGTGGATAGAATGGTGTCTTCTCAAAAAAAATCAAGTCCAATTGGAGCCTCATAACGTGACCTTACTTGGAAATAGGGTCTTGCAGATATAATTGGTTAAGGTGAGGCCATTCTTGAGGAAGGTGAGCCCTAAATCTAATGACTTACATGTGATAGTCTGGCATGTCAAGGATTGCCTGTACAGCAGGAGCTAGAAGAAGCAAGGCAAGAATCTTTTCTACAACTTTCAGAACAACACTTAAGTGTCCAGAACTATGAGTTTGTTTATGGCTTGAATACAGGTATTGGCATTTGGAAATGAGAGCAAGCATAATACAGTAGGCAAGGAATGTTCGTAAAGGATAAAGCTAGCGATTGCAGTGGGCCCCATCAAGAAGAACTTTTTCAATTTTTCCAATTATTTTTCTAGTCACTGTATGCTCTTTTCTAATGCAAATTCCTCTGAAACCCTTTTGAATATTTTTCCTTTGGTTTTGCCGTCTTCTTTGTCACCACAGAGATGAGGGCTTTGTGAAATATCACAGGACCAGCTTCTTGCTGATATGGTCACAGATAATTCAATCACCATCCTCTTGATGGAAATGCAAAAAAAATGAATCATCATACCTCTGAAATGATCATTTTCTGAACTGAAAGTGTTCTCAATCTCTCTCTCCCTCTGAGTGGTCATCAGCCTCATTCTGCAAAAGAAAAGAACCTGCTGCTAGTTACAATTATTCTCAAATATGAGAGGCACATATTCCAAATACATCAAGCTTCATTTAACATAATAATCTACATAATTAGATTATGTAGATTAAATAAATGGTCACAAATCATTGTTCAAATCATTGACATTTTAATGAATAGAAGACAGCATTGAAATTACAGGTCCTAACATAATATGAAGTAGGAATTCTAGTATACATAGGTGGGGGGGTGCGCATGCGCGCGCATACTGGGGCTTGAACTCAGGGCCTGGGTACAGTCCCTTAGCTCTTTCATTCAAGGATGGCAGTCTGCCATTTGAGCCATAACTCCACTTCTGGCTTTTTGGTGCATATTTGGAGAAAAGAGTTTTATGGATTTTTCTGCCCAGACTGACTTTAAATCATGCTCCTCAGATCTCAGCCTCCTGAGTAGCTAGGATTACAGGAATGAGCCACTCAGCACCTAGGTGAGTATCATTTTTGCAGGAAATATTTTTATCTTAAATATAACATACCATACTCTTAAATGCCACATAAACAGCACTCTCATGAAAGCTTCTTTATACTTTACACATCACTAGAATACTTGGTTTGCCCTTTAGTGTTCTGCAGAATTGAAGCCTCCTCAGTCCTGATGGCACCACAACACCCTAGCAAAGAGGCAACCATCAGTCCAATGCCCATGCCCATAGCCAAGCCAGTCCTGCCTCTGCTGTAACCAGACATACCATCACAGACAAGCTGCTCTGCTGAGTTGTGCCTCTGTTTCTTTTCCCTTTAACATTTATGATTCAAATCAAAGTCCAGACAAAGAGTGATTCATTTGGACCATTTTTTTCTGCATTTTCCAGGAAGAGTCTGAACCCAGAAATAACTGTGGTGACACTGAACCAAGGGGACCATATGCCCCTTCCCAATACCCATCATTGTGATAAGCAAGGTTCTTTAGTCTCAGGCTTATTTTGAAATCATATGGATTCCAAGTTTACTGGAAACTTGTCCAGGTTCTCCACACCAACTAGAGATATATTGGAATTCAAAAATAACCACCAACTTGGCATACTTTTTTCTCTGGTGACTATCCAGGCTCCAAAAAAACCAGACACCTAACAGGAAGTCAATAAATGTACCTAGTTTATCTAGTTCCTGCACGAATAATCTATGTAGATATATGTATGTCCCTGTGTCCTTCCACCATGAATTGCATGGTACTGGAGTACATTCTTCTAAAAGAAAGCTTTAAGCTATTTACATAGATGAATCAGAGATTTTCATTCCAGCAGAAAATCCCATATGCTTGCATTTAAATTCAACACAATGACACAGATGTTGGGGCAGGTAGAATATATCAAGGGGGTATGTACTGAATTTGTCTTGGTCTTATATTTATCGTATTTCCTTCACCATCGTTGTAGAGCAGTGTAATTACAAAATAAGGAACCTAAATGCACATTGGGACTGGAATCAGATCATGTCAAAGGAACGGAATTTACATTTAGGATGGCTTTCACCATGCTGGACACCATCCCTAGCAACTTGTCATTACACCTCTCATAGCAACTCAATGAGCTGACTTCTAATTTGTCTACTTTTCTGCTTGGGAGAGATTTTAAACATCTCTGAACTCACACAGCTGGCAAAGTAATTGAGGTTGAAACTTGGGTTAATAAAATTGCAAAGCTTATACTATGTTCATTGAAAGAAAAAGAAGTGTTAGACAAAAGGACATCTTTATCAAATGGAATTTGTGAGAGCAGAGGAAGAAATCTAAGATACTACATGCAAAAGGTGTCAGAAATAAAGACAGAAGTCAAATTAGACACATGGAAAAAACGCAAAGCCAGGTGCTCGTGGCTCAAGCCTCTAAACTTAGTCAGGAGACTGATATCTGAGAATTACCACTCAAAGCCAGACTAGGCAGAAAAGTCAGTGAGATTCTTGTCTCCAATGAATCAGCAAAAGCTGAAAGTGTAGCTGGGGTTCAAGTGGTAGAACACTAACTAGCCTTGAATGAAAAGGCCAAGTGAGAGCTCAAGGTCTGAATTCAAGACCCAGCAGTGTCAAAAAAAAGAAAAAATTGAAATAAATAAAAACAATGAAAGGAAATGTGGTTTCCATGGGAGCGGGGGGGGGGGGGCGGGGGGGAAGCCAATAAGAAAGTCAATATTTCCGCACCGCCAGCAGCTGCTTGAAGAATGTCAGGCCCTTCACCATGCCTCCCTCCTCCACCCCCCACCCAATCCCGCTAGGATCCTGAGTTTTCTAAAGAAACCAAAGAGAAAGTCATACATAGGTGTCCATGCCCGCGATGAGATATTTTGACGAATTATCAAATGAATTATGTTTTCCAACTTTATATTTAGTTATTTTCAGGGTGTCCATGGAATCATTGGGGGGGACAGTGATCAGAACAACAGAAGACTATAACATCTGAAGTGCCACGTGCTGTCTGTGTCAGCCTACAGAAGTTGCTTAGCTTCCAAATCATCGAATCATCATTTTTTCCACTGCTAAAATATCCACTCATTCAAGACTGCTAATTCTGTACACATGGGGAACCCAAGTGAGATGCACCTATGAATTTACATAGCAGAAGCAGTCATGAGAACTGTTTCAACCACCAATAGGGGAGGGTAGTCATTTGCTCTTGTAAGACTAGAAATGAGATAGAAGGAAAGATTTTGGATGCAGAAAGCTCTCAGACGATCATTTGGATTTGAGTTCAACCTGGCTTTTGAGTTACCCATAATGATTTTGGAAATACTTGATTCATGTCCTTTCTAGTCAGCAAGGAAATAAATCATCCCATGAGTCTAGATTGCATTTTAAGATCTCCACAATAAAAATGAAGAATTTCCCATAGAACAGTGATTTACTTATGACTACAGCTCTAACGTGTCTGACCAAGTTACAGGAGTTGACAACAGGAGAAATATAAACCTCCAACAGTGAGCTGTTCTCAGTGAAAACAATGGAGCTCTTTCCAGAAGCATTTGGCAAGAAATTTTTGTGAGGAGAAAATACTAGCAAAGGCAAAAGTGAACAAATGACAACTTAGCCATCAATAGATCCCCTATGGAGTCACCAAAGCTAAGAGAGAGATTTCCTGCTGTGGTTTTAGATTCATAATCTCTGCCTGTGGCTGCACATAAGTAAAGAGGAGTTGGCTTCATGACCAGATCGAGGGATTTATGAGTTGGAATAAATAAATAAGAATGCTGAGCAGGAAACTAAATAATTGCTTCTATTTACTGTCGAACTGCCTTCTCCTTAAGTTATATTGGTCATAAATAATAAAATATGAGCATAAGAGTGCATGCATATCGCCTAGAGTTGAAGTTAAAAATAAACACAGCATCCCTATCTAATGACTTTTAAGAGGTATGCTATCAGATTCTGTTCCATACACATTACAATATTAAAGAGATATGCTGACTTCCCTCTTGTTACCAGGTTAAAATAGAAAAATTATTCTGGCTTATATTTCAAACATGAAATTTCTCAACTTCCAAAGATTACTAGAATATCACAAGGTATGTAAGTGTCTTTAAAACCTTTATCTTTAAAACCTTTTTATCTTTGAGGAGTAGATTTGTTTGGGCCCAGGAGAGAATATATCTATTCATTAATTCCAAATATCATGCCATTTGCTTCTGTTCAAAGACAAATAGTTTGAAGTCTTTTCCTTTTGAAAGAAAATGTGAAATAAACTTTGGAAAACAAATAGTTTTATATAAGAATATTAAAGTTAATCATTCTGTTGAAGAGAAGTGAATACTACAAACCATTATTCTTTATATTAGCAAGTACAGTATAGCTCAAGTGGTAGTACACCAGCCTTGAGCTGAAAAAGCCAAGGGAGAACTCAAGGCCCTGAGCACAAGCCCCAGTACTGCACAAAGTCCTGATCACTGCCGCCTATATTCTAAAACAATACCAGGGTCCTACCTCATGTTTAACTATGTGCTAGGTGAATCTGTTTGGGGCTACTTTATACTCAATCATGATTTTCTACATCTTTAAAAAACAACTTCCTCCTTTGCTCTTACATAGGTGAGAAAACTTTACCTTTAACATCCAACCTCCCTACTTCATGAGTAACTTATAATCTCCTTGAGTGCAAGGATTATGCCTGTTTTATTCACAGCTGTCCCTCAATCTTGTGTGCAACAGTTACTCGGATGCACTGGGTAAGTGGCTGGATTGACACGGGAGCCTTTTTCTCAATGTGCTGGGAAGGCTGATGTGGAAGGGGCCTGTGAAAGGAGGAAATCATACCTGTATCTGCTGCCACAAGAGAGAAATATGACTTCAGTTCACTTGGGGAGAATTTCCTCACACTGATTATCCCAGCAGCATGAGATTCCAGTGAATACTTGAGACAATAACACAGTTCAATGTTTCCTACTTAGTATAAAGAAAATGAAACTCAAGGAAATCAGATGAGCTAGTCTTTGATAGAGTAGTTAAGAGATGCTGGAGTACAGTGCCCTGAGGCATATACTGTTTGCTTTGTTATTACTCCAAAGAATCCAGCAATCAGGCTGGAAGGACCAGAGATTATATCATTTTGCCCTCTCTTGGCCTTCACCTTTGTGTCTGTAACACAGGTTATAGATTCCACAGCTGGCCTTCCAGATTTCAAATCCTCCAACAATTTATTTTATCTTTCTTTTTTTTTCCCTTTTTATGTGTGTGTGTGTTGGGGAAAGTAGTGCTGAAGTTTGAACTTGGGACCTTATGCTTAAACTCAGGCAGGCACTCTACCACTGCAGTCACTCCACTCATGCCAGTCCTTTCATGCAGTCATTATTTTCCAGATAAGGTCTTGTTTTTATAAAGCTCAGGTAGGTCTAGACTGTGATCCTCCTATTTATGTTTATGTTTGTCACTTAGGTGACCGCTGCACCAGCCACTGACAGAGATGCAGTCTCATGAACTTTTATGTCAGGGTGGGCCTTAAACAGCAATCCTCCAGTATCCCCCAGCCAAATAGCTATGATTATGGGTTTGAGCCACCACATCAGTTTCTAGCTTGCCATTTCTTCCTTCTAAAGTGTAGAGAATTTATTTTATTGACGAGATTGTGCACTAAATGTGCATAAATGCAAAGCAGAAGCAATGTTGATTTGAAGCATCATTATAGGATGTATTCAGTACTTACAATTTATTATGAGGGCATTTTGATATTATCTCCAAATCAGATAAGTTGAAATCGCAGTGCAAGTATAAAATTAAATGAGCATGAAAGAAAATAAATATAGCCACAAAGGTGATTTCATAAGATGTTTTGCTTGCTGACTGGCTCCTTTCACTCTCATCTGTCCTTTTTCTCACTCAAGCAACCACAGAGTTCTCAAATCAGAAGTAACTTTCTTATCTTGGATATCTCTGTAATTCCTAATAATAAACTCCTACCCTTTTTTTTTTTTTGCCAGTCCTGGGCCTTGGACTCAGGGCCTGAGCACTGTCCCTGGCTTCTTCCCGCTCAAGGCTAGCACTCTGCCACTTGAGCCACAGCGCCGCTTCTGGCCGTTTTCTGTATATATGGTGCTGGGGAATCGAACCTAGGGCCTCGTGTATCCGAGGCAGGCACTCTTGCCACTAGGCTATATCCCCAGCCCCAACTCCTACCCTTTTTAAAAATGGATTTTGTGCTTGGCCTACAGATATATTTGTTTCAATCTGGGTGAGATTTAGAAGAGGATAGGAAGAGTTTGTAGGCTGGTAAAATCTACCACAAATCTCTAAATGTTGGTGATCCATCCAGAACACAAGGCTTCTGGGACACAAGGCTTCTGGGAAAGGTATAAAGTTGATCTAAGCAGTTGAGTGTTGATGTGGACTTCCTGTACTGGAAATGATAAACACTTTTTTTTTTTTTCTGCCAGTCCTGGGCCTTGGACTCAGGGCCTGAGCACTGTCCCTGGCTTCTTTTTGCTCAAGGCTAGCACTTTGCCACTTGAGCAACAGCGCCACTTCTGGCTGTTTTCTGTATATGTGGTGCTGAGGAATGGAACCTAGGGCTTCATGTATATGAGGCAAGCACTCTTGTCACTAGGCCATATTCCCAGCCCAATAAACACTTCTTAATGTAACTTTAAGCCAAACAACATGTGTATTTGCTTTTAAAATATAGCAGGCAAAGCCAGTGCTAGTGACTCACACCTGTAATCCCAGCTACTCAGGAGGCTGAGATCTGAGGATGACAGTTCAAAGGCCAGGCAAGAAAGTCCATGAGACTCTTATCTTGAATTAGCCATCAGAAAACTGGAAGTGGAATTGTGGTTCAAAGTAGTAGAGTACTAGCTGTGAGTGAAAAAGCTCAGGGACAGTGCCCAGGCCCTGAGTTCAAGCCCCACAACCAACCTATATGTACCAAACAATTATATATTCCAAAAAATTATATATATTCCAAAAAATGTATATATACCAAAATGTTTTATACACACACACACACACACACACACACACACACATATACCACACACCAGGCTGTACAAAAACAACTATCCACAGTATTTTAGAACTGGGAAAATATCTTTTATCTTAACCTGGCCATACATGATAGTTTAAAAATATGTAGATTATATTAGAAGGAACCTATCTGACCTCTGTAATATTTGTTCTCAAAGCCCATAACTCTGGTTGATCATAAGAATATCAAACAAAGCCTGAGCATGGTGGTACATCCTTGTAATCTCATTTACTTGCATGGTGAAGATCATTAGGAATATGTTTTTAGGTTAGACCAAACAGAATGTTAGTGAGACTTCATCTCAATCAATAAACACAATAAGCTATATGGTACCATGCACCTTTAGTCCTAGCTATGTAGGAAGAGTAGATAGAAGAATGGAGGTCTGAGGCCAGCCTTCAGCAGAAACATAAGATGCAATCCAGAAAAATAATGAAAGCAAAAAAGGAGAGTATGGCTCAAGGGATCAAACCTCAAGTGCAAGGCCCTGAGGCTAAACTCCAGTACAGGCAGGAAATTTTTAGTAGGTTGGGGGGAAACTGTACAGGTTGTCGGGCTGACCTTTCTCAAGACTGAACACCAATGTCTCATACTTGTAATCCTAGCTACTCAGAATGCTGAGGTCTGGGGACCATGGTTCAAATAAACCTGAGAGACTCATATCTCCAATTAAAAAGAAAAAGGCTGAAAATGAGGGCGTGGCTCAAGTAGTAGAGTGTCAGCCTTGAGGAAATTGCCAAGTAAGATTGAAAGGCCATGAGTTCAAGCCCCAGTACTGGTACGTGCACACACACACACACACACACACACACACACACACACACACACTATTGTAGAACATGAGAAAATAATAAGAAAATACTGAACAGCTGTCATGGTGGGAGGCTGGATTTGCTCTGGTGCACAGAGACAGTAAGTAAAAAACTTATGAAACCCAAATCAGTTTGTATACCCATATCAGTTTATTTTTTGAGTTAGAGAAATATGACAATGAGAGAAGTTTACTCTACTTCGTAATGTTTTCATAAATGAAAAGTTACTACAAAACAGGACTGGGAATATGGCCTAGTGGTAAGAGTGCTTGCCTCATACACATGAAGCCCTGAGTTCGATTCCCCAGCACCACATATATAGAAAATGGCCAGAAGTGGCACTATGGCTCAAGTGGCAGAGTGCTAGCCTTGAGCAAAAAGAAGCCAGGGACAGTGCTCAGGCCCTGAGTCCAAGGCCCAGGAATGGCCAAAAAAAAAAAAGTTACTACAAAACAAACAAAAGTTGTAAAAAAAAAAAAATAGTTGTATAATGGAAACTGCTACTCTTTTTAAAGAGTAACAATTTGGGGGTGGGGTTGGACATTGTCCTGGTGGTGACTTGTAGTATGTGGACTATTCCTAGAGTCAAACAGATTAGTAAACATATAACTTTGTTGGATAAGAAAATAAACATGAACATACCTAAAGTTCAACTCTTGTTTGTATTGGGATTTGAACTCAAGCCCTTGTGCTTGCTAGGCAGGAACTCTTGCTGAGCCACACCTCTAGCCTCTACTGTTTTTAAGAAAATGTTACTGGTACATTTCCAATACATATGCATTTAAATCATTCTAAACAAAGTTTTAGAAGCAATAGAATATAATTTCAGTTTTGAAACTCTTTCAAATTAAATAGTGTAGAAATTTCCAAAACTTTGCTTGGAATGAAATGTTGTTTCACTCCAAAACTGAAGACATACAATGAGAAACTGATGACATAAATTGATCATTTCCTTTTCCAGTTAAATTGTTTAACTTACTAGCTCGGAAAAGAGATACATGACTTTATGAATGTCTTCCAACTCTACATGAGTTGTTTCTTTTTTAACTGTGGAGATTCAGGCTGTAACTTTTATTAATATCAGATAAAAGAGTAATGGGAAAATACATGAGCTTCTTTCCTAATTGTAAAGATAGTCATGTAATATTTAGGGTTATCTGTAACTTTTATAATGGCACAGTTTGACTATAGTAGCAGCTCATAAATTAAATGACTTAAATTCATCCTTGTGCTATTCATCCCAAAGAATGACTGGAATTTAGATCTCACATGAAGACTAGCTAGGCAGACAAATCATCTTTATTCCTACATAAATTACAAGCCATCCTGGGGTCTATTAGGGTGCTAGAGGGTGTCTCAGGCCTTGGAACCTTCTAGAGCTATGACTGTGGATACTGCTGCCAGGATTAGCAATATTCCTTCTCTCCTGCCCATACTCTCATCACTCCCCAAACCCTTCATAACTCATCTCACCTGTAACCTGCCAGCCCTTCCCTACTAATACCCCTCCTCTCATTCTGGGAAGGTTTCAGTTCCTTGAGGGATATATTGAGCCATGCTACAAGCTGTCAAAGAATATAAGAAATTACTGTTAAATTATAGTATGATGTGTATTTGATAGCCAACAAACATATAATATTTCATTACAAAGTGGAATCAGACTGGTACCTGTGGCTCAACCTTATTATAATCCTAGCTACTCAGGAGATGGAGATAGGAGAATCATAATTTGAAGCCAGCCCTAGCAGGAAAGCCAGAAAATTCTTATCTCCAACTAACTCCCAAAAAAGCCAGAACTGGAGCTGTGGCTCACATGGTAAAGTACTAACCTTGATCAAAAAAGCTCAGGGACAGTGCCCAGACCCTGAGCTCAAGCCCCAAGACCAGTACAGGGAAGGAAGGAAGGAAGGAAGGAAGGAAGGAAGGAAGGAAGGAAGGAAGGAAGGAAGGAAGGAAGGAAGGAAGGAAGGAAGGAAAGAAGGAAGGAAGGAAGGAAGGAAGGAGAAAAAGAAAGAGAGAAAAGTAAAGAAAGAGAGAAATAAAGAGGAAGGGAGGAGGGAGGGAGGGAGGGAGGGAGGGAGGGAGGGAGGGAGGAGGGAGGGAGGGAGGACAAGGTCCTGAGTTCAAGGCTCAGTACTGGTATATGAAAAAAAAAAAAAAAAGCTTCCTCTGATACTAATTCAACAGGACCACAAGGGAACCAACCACCCAGATGAGCAACTCCAGAGAAGGATACCAGGGTAGACTAGATGCCTCATCAGTCCGCCACCTTTTAACATCTCAGGAAGTCCCTTCAAAGGCTCCAGAAAGATTCAGTAAGGTGTTGTGGCATTGCCTGGCAGAGATTTCTTGCTCTTCTCCCCTTGTAAATGTAACAGACCTCCCCAGTAATTCACTAGGACAAGATGGCTTATCCGATCCAGCTGTGTACTGGATACCAACTTTTCTAAACCTCTGAAATAGTGATGAGAAAAGCACCTAATAGGACAACTGTGAAATAGTTGTTTTTTAAATGCCCAGGTATGTGCTGAGCACAAATATTACTACAACAAAAAACTGTCAATAAGAATTATTCACATCAGTGCTAGAGTCAATCTTCAGTTCCCCCAGGAGAAAACAGAAATGAATCACATTCTAAGAAGACTCCACCTTCTAATGAGAATATTTTTTGAATACAGAACAATAGCAAGATGCTTTTTACCCTACTATCATTTGGATCTGAAGTGTCTCCCACAAAAGGTCATGTACTGAAGGGCAGATTCCGGGGGGTGGGGGGGCTGCGGGAAGCACCATTCTGGAAGGGCCTTGCTCGAGGAAGCTGGTCACTGGGGCATGTCCTTGGGAAATGTATCTTGTCTTGACACCTTCCTCCTTTCTCTGCTTCCTGTCTGCCATGAGATAAGTCATTTGCCACATGCTCTACCATGATGGAGCTCTCATTCATCATGGCTTGGCTCAGTGGAGTTGGGGACTGTGAACTGAAACCTCCCTTAAGTTGTTTTGTCACAGTAATGAAAACTGTAACTAATACAACCTTTCTGCTCAAGTAACTTTAATATTTCCTCTTTTCTTGCTATTTGTTGTATCCTGGTTGCCCAGGACTCGAACTCATGACAATCAGATCACCAGCACTCAGTCAATCAGGCTAGGAATCTTTATTTAGCTGTGCACAGCGTCTGCTCTCCACCCTTGGGATGGTAAAGAACAGCAATGAGCCACTGCAGGGCTGGGTTTTTAAAGATAGACGCTATGCATTCGAAAGCAGGTGGTCATGTAGCACAGAGGCTGGGGGCTAACGCAGGGGGTAGAGCAAGTCACAAATGGGTTAAGCAAGTCGTTTACAGAAGCAGAATTTCACGGTCAGGCTGACCTAATATCAACTTTATTTTTAACAATTGTTACCATGTTCCCCTAATATCAACTGAGCAAGCATGAGCGGATTAAAACAATCCAGTACTCAATCATAAGTGGACTAACCAGACAGACGCCATGGCATTTCTATAACTACTACTATGGTTGTTACCTAGGTACAGAGAGGAACAAGGGCTACATATATTTTTAAATGTCAACCTGCAAGGAACTAGTCTCATGGGTGGGGGTGCAGCTGTCTAGCATGGAGTCACCAAAATGGAGTTATAGAAGCTAAGAGTAAATTCTAAGACAGTGAAATTTTACAAGCCCTATTGTTTCTAGAAGCTAAGGGGGCTACGCTTTTTCTTGGTTTTCACACTATTAATTCAGATTATATGATGTTTCAAGTGAAGTTTGAGATAGTTACTTCCTAATTGATTATTTAAATTTATTTAAATTTTGTTCAATATTCGGGAAGCATAATTATGACAGTGTATCTATTCTTAACAATTCCACCAAAATAACTTAGATACATAGCAATAACATATTTTGATCTTTCTTACAGAATAGTCTCATTTCTTTCTCTTTAGGTCTTATTACTATTATATAAGTTATGCTATAATAGCTCTAGTGGAAACTTCATGGAATTATAATGCTCAGGATAATATTTTATACATACATGCTGCAAAAGTGAATCTATGAATAATCTCTTTTCTTTCCCAGATTATGTATAATATTTTTATAATTGTTATTTGTGAGGTGTATTCTATTGATTCTGAAACCATTTTTCCCCCAGTCCTGGGGCTTGAATTCTAGGCCCGAGCACAGTCCCTGAGCTTCTTTTACTCATGGGTAGCCCTCTATCACTTCACTTCTGTTTTTGTTTTGTTTTGCTGGTCCTGGGGCTTGAACTCAGGGCCTGGTTGCTGCCTCTGAGCTTCTATTCCTCAGGCTAGCTCTCTACATTTGAGCCATAGAACCACTTCTGGCTTTTTTTTCTGAGTAGATTGTTGGAGATAAGAGTCTCATGGACTTTCCTGCCTGGACTGGCATCGAACCATTATCCTTAGATCTCAGCCTCCTCTTAAATATCTAAGAGTACAGATGTGACCACTGATGTGTGGCTCTAAAACCATTTTTTTATCTCCATGATGTTCTGCTAGAATACTTCCTCTTTATATTGCTATGATAATTATCAGATAGTTGGTCAAATGGGAATAACAAGATTATGCTTTCTACTATATTTCATCTAAAAGTGAATTTCACGAGTAAATTGTTATTTTTTTCTTCTATTTCCAAGCAATTTGTTGATGGTTTTTAAAATGTCACATCATACCATATGCAGGAGTCTTCCCCCAAACAGAATCACTACTGGCATCAATTAAAACTCAACCTTTAGTGCCACAGGCTGAATTTAGTCTGGTTATGAGACTAATATGTTTATTTAAGCAAGCTTCAGTTTGAAAGAAAACCCTTTTAATGAACTTGGCATAAAATCCAGACGCTGTCTGGGGCACCCATTCCATACCCACTCCGATGCCCACCACGTTCTGGGCATTCTTTCCTCCCTGGACCTCAATCATGCCAAGTTCCTTCTACTTTTTGAAAAAAAAATGTTTTATTTGTATCCATTAGTTGTATAAGGGGATTTTATTGCGACATATCCATACATGCACTTAAAGTACTCCCATCAAATCACCTCCTCCCTCTCCTTCATCTCCTCTTCCCCCTTCTTAAGTTTCAATAGGTTTAATTATTCTCTTTTTCTAACTGAGACGATATTAATTCCTAAATCACTCTCTCCGTTGGTCTCCCCCATTCCTGCTGGTGTCCCCCCCACATACACACACACAATGGAGACTGTTTTACTCTCCTGTCCTTCACTCCTTCCACCCCCTGGTGCTGTTTCTGGCTCTGCCTGAAGAACACAGTCCTATTTGCTCATTTATCTGTCTCTCATCCTACTGGTTTTGGAGAACTTTTCGCTGATTTCCAGCCAAAGTTAGTTCCCCCTGTTTCTGCTCTTGCTTTTTGTTTGGGCTTTGATTTTTGTTTTAAGGTGGCCAAGTAACTGGAATGTGAACCTAGGGCCTTGTACTTGCTAAGGAGACAAGCATTTCACTACTTAAGCCACATCTCAAGTAGGCCTTTTGCTTTTAGTTTTGTTTTTGTTTTTAGAAAAGGACTCAGGCTTTTGCTTGGGTCAGCCTTGGACCTTGATCTGCCTTCCTCCACTCCCAAGTAGTTGGAATTGTAGACTTGCATGCCCACACTTCAATTGCTTTTGAGAGTATTGCTTCTGGCCCAGCCAGACCTCAAACTGCAATTCTTCCATTCACTTCCTGAATGGCTGGGGTTACCAGCATGCATTACCACAATAGGCCCATACTATGGTTTTTGTTTTTATCTTGTTTCTTTTGTGACAGTCCTGGGACTTGAACTAAGGGTCTGGGCACTGTCCTTGAACATTTTTGTTCAAGGTTAGTGCTCTACCACTTGAGCCAGAGCTCCACTTCTGACTTTTATTTAAGGGGAAGGGCTAGCTTATTTGAGATAAGATTCTCTTGGAAGTAGATCTGTGGCTCAAGTGGTAGAACACTATCCTTGAATCTCAGGGAAAAGCACCTAGACCCTGAGTTCGATCACCAGGACTGGCACAAAACAAATGAAAAAGAGGAGTTTGGAGATATATGGCTCCGTTTGTAGAGCACCAGCTAATGAGCAAAACTCTAACATATCGAATCCCTTGGACAAAAAAAGAAAGAAAGGAAGGAAAGGAGGGAGGGAGGGAAGGGACAAGAAGCCAGGGTATTGGTAGCTCATGCCTGTGATCCTAGCTGCTAAGGAGGCTGAGATCTAAGAATCACAGTTTGAAGCTAGCCCAGGTAAGAAAGTCTGAGACTCTTATCTCCAATTAACCATGAGAAAACTGGAAGTGGAGCTGTGGCTCAAAATGACAGAGTGCTAGCCTTGAGCAAAACAAGCTCAAATAGTACCCACACCCTGAGCTCAAGCCCATGACTAACAACAACAACAAAAAGATTCTCACAGACTTCCCTGCCTGGGCTGGCTTTGTACCAGGATCATTAGGTCTCAGCTTCCTGAGCAGCTAGATTTACTGGTGTAAGCCATTGGCCTGGCCACAACTATAGTATTTTAACTGTGTATTAAAGCACTTATCCTAATGTGCACTTGTATAATCATTGTGACTGTTGGTTGTATGTATTCATATTTAGCTCCTTGTCATTTAGGGTTAGATACTGTAACCATAGTGTAAGGTCCACCCCCAGGAGGGCTCCATTCAGATGTCCCCCACCTGTTTAAGTGTGTGCCCAGCACCTGCATTGCCTAGGTAGCTGGCACAACTGGAGGCAGTTACCTCCCCTTCTCTGAGGTCACATCCATCCACCTGGCCATACTTCCCATCTTTTCCTATATAATCTGGCTCAACACGGGTCCCCTCTCTCTTTCCTTTGCTCTCTTCCTCTCTCACTCTCTTCCTCCTTCTCTCTCCTTTCCCTCGTATTCTCTTCTTCGTTCTCCTCTGTCTCCCCATGCCTCCATTTTTGTGTGGGCTGGCAGTTTGCTCTCCCCACAATAAACTCTTTTCTGCCTGAACCATGTGGTGGGTTTCCTTTCAGATGTACCTTACACAGTATTCAGAGCAGTGGGAATGGGAGGGGGATCCATTATGATATTATGGTATGTTTTCCCTGCTGCAGATGTATTGGGTTTTGCCCAATGACAACACCGAATGTATGTTCCTCACTCACTGGTCTATGGATGAGGCATCACCGCCTCAGCTAGGCTGGGCTCAGTTTGGGCTGGAGGTGATTAGTGTCTCATTTCCTCAGCTCTTTGTCATTCCAGTGTGGACTACAGTGGAAGTGGTACAGCTCAAGGCAGGCAACCCAGCACGGGCAGAGCAGAATACGGCTGCCTCTCAGAGCCTCCTCTCAGAAAGGGCCCATGGCTGGCTGTCCCTACTCCATGGTCAATGTGACAGAGAAATCAGCCCCACTCACCTAGAGAACCACAGCAACCTGACAGTTCCAACAGTCCCTTAGAGCTTCTTTGTCACCAGCCGGCCCCTGGCACTCCATGCTCCACACCACAGGTCACAGGATTGTCACAAACAGGTTCTATTCAGGAGGCCATGGGCATCCCAGGTAAGGACCAATATGCTATAAATGTCCCCTAGTAGAGTTACTGGACTGTGAGTCCCACTTAGAGTGATAGCAAGTACTATTAGTAGAGCAAGACACTGGCATCAAGGCTATCATGTCTGTTTATTTCCTGAGGGCTCTGATGTCCACACTGTGCCCTCATAATGCCCCTCAGTATTGAATTCTAGGGTACTACTTGTTGCCAATTGGTGCTTATTGTAAACCTCATGAAAGTACTGAAAGGTATGTCATTAATGATGGTAGCAGAAGTGAGGGACCTCCTATCTCCTTCCTCTGGAGTAGTTCCCTTCACCCAGGTTTATTTCCATGAGCCACATGACCAAGCAAGGAACAGCCAGGCAGAGCCCCAGGGACATAATCACACAAAAAATGCAGGAAGCAGAGTAACTAATACAAACCAAGATGTCAAGAATCTTGTTCCTTGAGAACACCTAAAGACTCTTTTAAATTACCTGAGCCAAATGAGTCTCGTGGCTCTAATCCTAGCTAGTCAGGAGCCTGAGATCTGAGAATAAAGATTAAAAGCCAGCTAGTGACAGAAACTCTATGAGATGCGTATCTTCAATTAAGCAATAAAAAGTGGGAAGTGGAGCTGTGGCTCAAGTGATAGAGCACCAGGCTTGAGTAGAAACAGCTAAGGGACAGCACCCAGGCCCTGAGTTCAATCAAGTCCATAGTGCAGGCACAGGCATAGGCACGTGCCCATGCACACATTCTCTCTCTCTCTCTCTCTCTCTCTCTCTCTTTTTCTCTCTCTCTCCTATGCCATACCACTGTGGGATGTGGAAAGAATATGTTTTTGCCATACACAAAAATCACACAGTAAGCAGATAATAAATACACACAGAATAAGCCAGGCAATAGTGGCCCATACTTGTCTGTGACCCTGGCTACTCAGGAGACTAAGATCTGAGGATCACAGTTTGAAGCCAGTAGGGGGCAGGAAAACTCATGAGACTCTTATCTCCAATTAACCACCTAAAAATCCAGAAGTGGAGCTGTGGCCCAAAGTGGTTGAGAGCTTTAGCAACATAAAGCTCAGGGATAGTGCCCAGCCCCTGAGTTTAAGCCTCATGACTGACAAAAGAAAAAATTTAAAAATTTTTTTTTAATTTTTTTTTTTTTTTTTTTTGCCAGTCCTGGGCCTTGGACTCAGGGCCTGAGCACTGTCCCTGGCTTCTTCCCACTCAAGGCTAGCACTCTGCCGCTTGAGCCACAGCACCGCTTCTGGCCGTTTTCTGTATATGTGGTGCTGGGGAATCGAACCTAGGGCCTCGTGTATCCGAGGCAGGCACTCTTGCCACTAGGCTATATCCCCAGCCCTGACAAAAGAAAAAATTTTAAATACACACACACACACGATGTGTGTATTTGTGTTGTGAAAGCAGGGATAACCACAGTGATAATTACTAATAGCCATACACCTTCCCATACTAACTATAATGGCAGTTTTACTGACTGATGACATAACCCTATGACAGAGTAATTACATCCTCCCTTAAACAGAAAACCCAACGGGATTGAAATATAACTTTTTTTTTTTTTTTGAGAGAAGCAGGTGGTGCCTGCCAGGGCGGAGGGGAGGCGAGCCAGTGAAATATCATTTTAAAGCAAAGGAAAAAACCAAGTGAGGAGCAACAGGCTATCAAGTTTGACAAGTATGAATCTTGGTGACATCTTGGTTTTGTCCTAGCATCTACTATCCATGGCACTTACCTAAGTAATTTTTATTTTTGCTTCATCTTTTTCACAGTTGTCCTATCAGTTATTTTCCTCATCTCAGTGAATAAGAAATTGGGGTTTAGGAAAGTTAAGTTTACCCAGCGTCTGAACTGGATCGGATCCGCCTAACTCGACAGCTGGCCTATCCTGTCCCTCTCCGTTACCATACATACCTGCTGACCACTGTGCTTTGTAAACATTAAAAAAAATGTCTACAAAAGCGTCGTCGGTTAATAGGACATTAACCGAAGGCACACACACTGTTTCCTTTAGAACACACAAGCACACTCTTCCCTGGTGTTTGCTCACGTACCTGCTCTAATGTCAGACACTGCAAGATGCGCGATTTTACGAAACGCTCTTAAAAATGAGTGCAACCAAGGCACGTGAATGACTAGGGCGACAATGCATACGAGTGATGGCGAGGGCCCGGCTGACCGCACGCCCGCGCGGGGACCAGGGCCGCCTCTCACACCCTGGATCAAAGCTGGCGGGTCGGTGGGCTCCGAAACAAAAGCCCGGAACGGCGGCAGCACCGGCGCTCTCCTGGGTACCGACCGCCGCACACCGACGCTGCCCAGGCCGCCGGCTCCGGCAGACGCCCGGCCCGACGCCCGCGGCTGCAGCGCCCGGCCCGCGCGCGCCCGAGGGCAGCGCCGGCCCACGCGCATGCATGCACTCGCACGGAAGCGCAGGCTCCCGCGTCCCCGGTGCAGTGCCTCCGCCGGGCGCGGGCGGGAGCCCAGGAGTCGGAGCGAGAGAGGCGGGAGCTCCAGGCGGGGCGGGTGCCCGCGAGCGGCGGCGCTCGTGCGTCGGCGACCTCGCTGCCGAAGCCCCGCCCACGCCCCGCCCACGCCCTTCTCCCGCGCGCGGGCTCCGCGCGCCCCGAGCCAGGCGCGTGCGCGCGCGTGCGCAAGCCAGAGCCCTCCGGGGCGGCCCCGTAGACACTGTGGAGAGCGTCGGCAAGGTCCCGGATTAACCCTTTCCGTCCTCGCCCATTTAGGAGGTCCGCTCGAGTTCCGTGCCTGCGCAAGCCGGCGGCGCGCCTCCCCCCCCTCCAGCCCGCACCGCGCATGCACGGGAAGGGGGGGGCGGTGGGGGTGTTCACGGCCGGCTAGACATTCTGTGCTCGTGCAGGAGGAGGGCTGCTACCATCAGGGACGTGCACGACTCCCCCTACCCCGCCCCCTCCCCAAACTAAAAAAAAAAAAAAAAATCCCAAACACTGCCACGGCCGTGCCCCCACGCCGCGCGTGCATCCCGGCCAGGCCCGTGCGCTGGGGAACGCGGAGCGCCCACGGCGAGCGTCTGTGGCCGTGCCAGGCAGCAGGTAAGCGCGGGCGGGGTGGTGCAGAGGGGTCGGGGCGTCCGCGAGGCGGGCGCGGGGACGCGGGGGCACTGGCGGCTGGCGCGGCAGGGTGGCCCGGAAGAAGCGCGTTCCCGCCGCCGAGCTCCGGGGCACCAGCCAGTTCCAGGATGTGCGGCGCCACCGGCGGCGCGGCGCGGTGCGAGCGGGGACGGGCGTGGGCCGGGACTGGGCGTGGGGATGGGGCCGCCCCGGGGGCCGCGGGCTCCGAGAGAGGCCGGGCGGCGGCGTCCCCGCGCGCGCGCTCGGCGGCCGAGTTCACGGCCGTCCCCGCTCGCACCGCCGCAGTGCACCGCGGTGGGGGTGGGGACGGAGACGGCCGAGTGGGGCGCGGAGTGCGGCCCGCGGGGCGCCGCCCCTCCGAGCCGCGGGCCCCGCCGCGCCGCCCCCCGCCGGCTGCGAAGGCGAGGGGGCCGGGACCCCCGCGCACGCACGCCCGGGTGCGCCCGCGGAGCTCGGGGAGGCCGGCCGCGCGCCGCCTCCGCCCCCGGCCGCGGGAGGGAGGCAGGGAGGGCGGGGGAAGGCCCGGCGCGAGCCGGCCGGGGAGTGCGCGGGGCGCGAGCTCCGGGCTCGCGCGGCGCGGCGCGGCGCGGGGCTGCGGAACCGGCCGCACGCCCGCTCCCGAGCTGGTCGCGCCGCCGGGGCCGCTGCGGGCCGCGGTGCCCGCCTCCCGCGCGCGGAACCGCGGCCCCAGGCCTGCGCCCGCCCGGAGAGGATGAAAGGGAAGGTGGCCCCGGCGCGACCCGGCTCCCCGGTGCCGGCTTTTGTGGGGGAAGGAATACAAAAGGCCTTATCCACCCCCCACCGCCC
Source organism: Perognathus longimembris pacificus (assembly GCF_023159225.1). Taxonomy (NCBI): domain Eukaryota; kingdom Metazoa; phylum Chordata; class Mammalia; order Rodentia; family Heteromyidae; genus Perognathus; species Perognathus longimembris. The sequence continues at coordinate 5,407,623 of NC_063175.1, read as the reverse complement.
GGGCCCGCGGGGAGCCGGGGGCGAGGCCCGGGCTGCGGGCCTTGCTTCCTCCCCGTCCCCGAGCTGCGGGCTGGCAGCCGGGACACCGGGCGGCCGCCATTGTCGCGGCTGCTCGGGGCCGGGAAGGCGGCGGCGGCGGCGGCTTATGTAAGTCCGGCGTTGCGGGAAGCCCCGCGCCTGCTTTGTTCAGGTCGGTGTCATTGTGGATGTGGAGTTGGAAGCTACATGTTGTTCCGCGTCGGTCGTCTGCACCGCTAATGGCAGTGGCTGTCTTCTGGTTTGACTGCTCTGAATCTAGCAGTGAGTCCAGCTCTCTAGAACAAAATGAACCCAGGAGCGCGAGGTCTTTTCTTTCCGGTCCTGGGAGATCTTGCAAAAACCAAAGGGGTGGCCAGATACAAACTAGCCAAAAAAGAAAGGCACGCTGGTAGGTTGCCATGACTACCGGGTAGACACTGCGCTTTCCATCCCACTAGCACTGAGTTAGTGACAGCTGGAAGGAAGTGTGGCGGAGGGGAGGCCGAGCCTGGACCGCCCTCCATCCTGGCGGCCACAGACCCCCCCCCCCCCCCCGCACACACACACATACCCGGTGCCGGTACAGCAGAACAGGGAGGCTGAGCCTGGACCGCCCTCCCGGGCGGCCACAGACCCTCGCTGCCCATACAGCAGGACTGGCGAGGCTGAGGCATGCGGGACCCTCGGAAATGATTTTACTGACTCTTCACAACTCTGTTCAGCTGCCAGACAACCCCAAGTATCCTAAGCGACTTGGTGTTTCCCGTGGAAGGAGGAATTGCTTAGGGTTTTCGAGATGCCACGTTCCCATAAGGTGGAGTTTTGCACCATGGTGGTTGTGCAGGATTATATTAAAACCCATTACTCTACGCCTCACACACCAGACAGTTTCTGGGGTCATTTGTTAGCGGAGACTTTCCCGATTAGGAAACTTCTTTTTCAGGTCAGCGGGATGGAGATTTTCAAGTAAGAATTAAAACTCACACAAAAAGATATAATTCTTTGAGCTAAAAATACCTAGTTTTATCAAGTGCAATCTTAAAAGTGAGTAGTACATCACGCAGGTGTGTAAAAGAAAAGGGCTCCTGCCTAGGAGGTTGAGATTGAAGGATTGCTAGCCCAGGCAAGAAAGTCCCTGGGGCTCTTATCTCCAGTTAACCACCAAAAAGCCAGAAGTGGATATATGTCTCAAGTAGTAGAGCAGAAAAGGTCAGGGACAGCATCCAGGCCTGGAGTTCCTGCTCTAGGACAAGCATAAAAGAAAGAAAGGAGGGAGGGAGGGAGGGAAAGCAAGGAAGGAAGGAAAAGGGCTCTTGCTCTTTCCTCTCTTCCCATATTAACTCTTGCATGTGTGTTACGTCTACAATGGGAGCCTTAGAGAAATGGTAAGGGGCTACATACCTAACAAAAAAGGTGAGTGAGGAACAGTCCCTGCATCTGAGCAGAGATGGACACGGCTCTGCTAGCCAAGGAATGTGCTTTCAGTGGCTCTCTGACTCATCCTTAAGTTCCCAGTGCATAACCCTCACCAATTCTAGGCTTTATCTGCTCCAATCCAGTCCTGGTAAGGATACTGACAGCCACATGCCTTACTATGCCCTAAAAATACCCAAGAGGCAGAACAGGAAAGGATTCTATTTTTTAAAAATTATTGATACTTGACTTAAGAAACTGTAACCCCTCTGTATCACCTTTATAATAATAATATATGTATATTTAAAAATGTGTTATTGGACTTATTCTTGGCTTAGATTTTGAGATAGAGGAAAATCTCACCTTGTTCTTTGTGTTTTTCCTATAGGTCTGGCGTGCCCCAGATCAGAGTTATTCTGATCTGAAGATTTTGGTGTTCAGGGCATTAAGACAATAGCCTCAGTTGTTCATGGTAACTATACCTTTTTGCATTTTAAACCGTGAGAAAATGATTTGATACTCACTTTAAAATGTGTCTTCGGGCTTTGTTTAAAGAACCATTACTATTAGACTGGTACTAGTGACTCCCAAATGTAATCCTAGCATCTCAGGAGGCTGCCATCTGAGGATCATAATCAAAACCCAGCCTTGGCAAATAAATCCCAGACACTCTTTATCCCCAACTAACCAGCAAAAAATTGGAAGTGGAGGTGTGTATCAAGTAATAGAGACTGCCAGCCTTGAGCAAAAACTAAATGAGCCACAAGGCCCTGAGTTCAAGTCCCAGGAACAGCACCAAAAATATATGTACTTAGTTACATTACTATAAAATAGAGACTGTATTAATTACTTTCAAGCTCTATTATAAGGTGTATGTAAAACATAAATCACCTTTTTGTTTAGATAGGGATCCCATCCCTAAGCTACCTTATGGTATCTGTGCTAATACTTCAAAATCAGAAAAAAAATCCAAATCAGAAACACTCCTGGTAAAGAATAACTTGACCTGTACTTCCTAGCCACTCATCACTCCCTCCAAATGTCATCTAATTAATCCTCGGCCTACATTAAGGAGCAGTCCACAACTCAAAGATAGTACTGGATATTTTGGCAGTGCTCTCTTATAGTTCCACAATGGTAGTTTGTGTCTTCTGTCAAGAAGGCATAACGTTCAGCACTATTAACTTGTCTTACCAAGTCTTCCATGAGTTAGATATTGCAGACTAGACCAGCAAGATCCTTCCTTAAATCTGTTTAAACCTTGAGGTAAAATTATTTTTCATTATTGCCTCTAGTAATCTGGGAACATGGGTCTTGGAGCTAAATTCCAAACCAGCTTCAGCTAAATGACCTGGATTTGAGTCTTCATTAAATATCTGTAGAATACTGGGGGAGATTTCTAACTTTATCTCCTTCATGTTTATTTTAAGTTAATTAAGACATATAAAGTGCATAGACTAATGCCTGGCACACACTAGGTAAAGGTTGTTACTACTGTTATTATTGTAACGTGGGAAATGCTAGTAAACTGAAGAGAAATAAAGTTACCAATACAGAAATCTCTCAGTATCATTCTTTTCAGCCTTGAGCCTAAAAGCTAAATAAGAGTGTGAAGTCCTGAGTCCAAGCCCCAGTATACACACACAAACACACACAAATCAATATTACTACTGTTAAAAGTATTGCATAAAAGTACACTTAAGCTATCCCTCTTGAACCATCCTTAGCACTGTCCTTCTAAAATGGTCAGGTTTTGAGAATTGATCATAAAATACAAGTCTCCCTCTGTTTTCTGTATGGAGAAGTATTTTGCTGATGATTACTAAACTTGACATTTTTTTGTAGGAGTTTTTCATCAGTATGTCTGAAACCATTAAATATAATGACGATGATCATAAAACTCTGTTTCTGAAAACACTAAACGAACAACGCCTGGAAGGAGAATTCTGTGACATTGCCATCGTGGTTGAAGATGTAAAATTCCGAGCACACAGATGTGTTCTGGCTGCCTGTAGCACCTACTTCAAAAAGCTGTTCAAGAAGCTTGAGGTAGATAGTTCTTCAGTAATAGAGATAGATTTTCTACGTTCTGATATATTTGAAGAGGTTCTGAACTACATGTACACGGCTAAGATTTCCGTGAAGAAGGAAGATGTTAACTTAATGATGTCATCAGGCCAGATTCTTGGTATCCGGTTTTTAGATAAACTCTGTTCTCAGAAGCGTGATGTATCTAGCCCTGATGAAAATAACGGCCAGTCAAAAAGTAAGTATTGCCTCAAAATAAACCGCCCCATTGGAGATGCTGCTGACACTCAGGATGATGATGTGGAAGAAATTGGGGATCAGGATGACAGTCCTTCTGATGACACTGTAGAAGGCACTCCCCCAAGTCAGGAGGACGGCAAGTCACCCACAACCACACTCAGGGTTCAGGAGGCAATCTTGAAAGAGCTAGGCAGCGAGGAGGTCCGAAAAGTAAACTGTTACGGCCAGGAAGTAGAATCCATGGAGACCCCAGAGTCCAAAGACTTGGGGTCACAGACCCCTCAAGCCTTAACATTCAATGATGGAATGAGTGAGGTAAAAGATGAACAGACACCAGGCTGGACGACAGCTGCCAGTGACATGAAGTTTGAGTATTTGCTTTATGGTCACCACCGGGAGCAGATCGCCTGCCAAGCCTGTGGAAAGACATTTTCTGATGAAGGCAGATTGAGAAAGCATGAAAAACTCCACACTGCCGACCGGCCATTTGTGTGTGAAATGTGTACCAAAGGCTTCACCACACAGGCCCACCTGAAAGAACACCTGAAAATCCACACGGGGTATAAACCCTACAGTTGTGAGGTGTGTGGGAAATCGTTTATCCGTGCCCCGGACTTAAAGAAGCATGAGAGAGTTCACAGTAACGAGAGGCCGTTCGCATGCCATATGTGTGACAAAGCCTTCAAACACAAGTCCCACCTCAAGGACCATGAGCGGAGGCACAGAGGGGAAAAGCCTTTTGTGTGTGGCTCCTGCACCAAGGCCTTTGCCAAGGCTTCGGATCTGAAGAGGCATGAGAACAATATGCACAGTGAAAGGAAGCAAGTCACCCCCAGTGCCCTCCAGAGTGAGACAGAACAGTTGCAGGCCGCAGCTATGGCTGCGGAGGCCGAGCAGCAGTTGGAAACAATAGCCTGCAGCTAGAGGTGAAGGGATGGACCAAGCCCCTGGCCTGAGAGGCAACACAGATTGCATCGTGGGGCCAGAATCCCTGTGAACACTGGTGACCATTGTGGAAGCACACCTAGTGTCGTACTCACTGGACTTTGGCAGTGGTTAGCTGTTTTTAAACTTCTTAAGGAAATGGAGTTCCTAAGTTCTGACCAAACAGTGTGACTGTCTCATGTGGTGTCTGGTCTGGTCCCCTCCCCTTCTTTTCTGTGGTTCGGAGAACTCCGGTGACCAGTTCAGAAAGACTTCTATGCCACTTTTAATTTCTCTCCACTTGGAGGGCTGGAGAGTATGCTGCATAGCGTAAATAATTGAGTAAATCTATTTCGTGATCATCAAAGAGTACATGACTTCTGGTCAAAAGAGCATTTTTTAAATAACTTAAGTATTTCATATAGGCGCAGAAAATGTCAGCAGGTGGTTGACCCAGGAACACTGCGCAGGTCTGAAACCAAGTTCTGGAAATGCAGAGTGGTATTATTAGATTATTTGTTTTGTTAATTTTTTTATATCACTGTTTTTTACTCTTACTGTGAACAAAAAATAATTGCTTGGCTGAACTGTTTTCTCCATCCATTTTGATTGCCCTCGTACTTACATCAAAAGCTGTATTCACACATATCGAACCCATCCCAGTGCTGGTGGTCTTGGGACTAAGTTCCCAGATGTCTCCTTGTTGGGGGCATTGGCACTCTGCAGCAATGGGGAATTGTAGAGTAAACTCATGATGAGAGGAGTAGGAAAAGCTCTCAGATAGGGTTTTCCAAGATGTCCTAGATACAAATAATTCTAAATTGATTTTGAAATTGGACTTATACTTAAAACCAAAATTAAGACAAGAAGCAGACATGCTTCTTCAGATAACATGTATTAGTTTAACAATCTCATCAGGCTTCTCAGCTCCCTATAACATGGCTTATTCATTAAGGACATGCACTATACTTAAATAAATTTAAATTTTAAGTGTGTAAATAGTAGTGTTGGTTTTATATATTTCAAGTACAAGGAGACAGCTGCACTTTTTTTTTTTTTTTGCACATTGGATTTTTTAAAAACCTTCCTATCTGCAACAGATGCCATCAGATCATTTTAATTGATACATCAGACCAAATGCTTATGTTTTTGAAATATATTTCATCCCTGGTTACAGTCCTAAATAGAAGTTGATACCTTTTTGTATTTGCAAATCTGAATTATAAACTCTTTCTGATTTGGTATACTAAATGTTCTTTTAACCATTTCCTTAAGAATATATTGAAATGCAGACAATTGTTTGAATTATGTTCTATAAGAAAATATTCGTTATTTAGAATGAGTAAACCTGTAGAGATGCCAACATTTTAAAATTCATGTTTGGTTGCTAGGATTTTTCTTTCAAAAGAAATACATTGAAGTAATTTCATTTCATAGCTTGCTGCATTAACACCTGTAATTACTATATTGTGGGGAAATTTTTATTTTTTGAATTGATATGCCAGGATTGTAGAATTGAAGATGCTACCTTTAATTTTTTTATTTATTGGTAAAATGTTTAGTTAATTGATTTTTCTTGAAAGTTGTTTATTCTGTACTAAAAATAGTCCTGTCACTGTTTGTATGTCGTTGGTAGAAGAGGAGCTTGACTGGTTCCTAGGCTGTTTTAACCAAAGCAAAGGTAAAAGAATTTAACATCTTGTCTGTAACTACTTCAGCAAACCATATTTTGGGCCTTCATTTTGTATATAAAAGAAAATACACCTCTATCATTCCTGTTCTTATTTATTCATAGCAACCTTCCGCATGCCCATCTCTACCACAGTGTACTTTCCATACGGTTTTTCATAGTTTTACGGATACAAGTTACGTGTGGCATTAAAACCATACAATCATGTTGCCCACCCCTGCCCACCAAAAAAAGCTGTTTGTATTATGCAAGTCCTTATCTTTTGGGAAAATTTTCTTCTTTAGAAATACATTTGTGTTATAATTTCGACTATGGGCACTGGGTTCTTTGTGTGTGTTGGGGTGCATGTATTCTTTCTTTCCTTTTTCTCTTGTGTCCTCAAAGTCCTGCATTGCTGAGTCCTGGTCAGTAATACTGCATGTCCACATCAATTGTCTCTAGTCCCTTAGATCCACAGCCATCATGTTAGATTCTTCAGAGGAACATCCAGTTCTGTAGGGAGTTGATTCTGCAAGGGAGAAGTTCTAAATATCAATATTGCTGCCATTCTATTTGTACAATAGACAGTGGCCACCAACTGGATGCTTAACTTGTCTTGTGTTGGCATTGATTAAGAAAGATTACAGGCTCATGCCTGTATTCAGGAGGCTGAGTTTGAGGGCCATGGTTTAAAGCCAATTGGATCTGTTAGTGATACATCACCATTAACCAACAAGAAGGTAGAAGTGGAGCTGTATTTCCAGGGGTAGAGCACTCTTGAGCACAAAAGGTCAGGGACAATGCCTAGACTCTGAGTTCAGTTCCCAGGACTGGTACAAAAAAGAAAGGAACATTTAAGAAATGTAATGTTACTATAAAAACTTGAATCAGCTGGCAAAGAAAAAACATGGGCTCTGAGTTTTAGAGGTTTCAATTCATGATGGGTAAGTCCAATTTTGGGACTGGTTGGACTACTTCATGGCCACAAAGCAAGGAAGAAAGCTGGAATCCCACTATTCCTTTTCAGATCCTGGCCCCCAAGAACTCAAAGACCTCCCACTAAGCACTGCCCCTTAAAGGTTCTACCATCTTCCAGTAGTGCCACAAGCTAGAGTCCAAGTTTCTTAGTACTAAATTAGGGACACATAAGACCCAAACTATAGCAGATAGTTTCCTATTATTAGCTTAGTTACTAATTTTGAATGGTTAGGAATAATCACCCATTCATGGTTGTGATTCCCATCAAGTGGGCTTAATAGTAATTCCTGGTGTTTGGAAATAAGAGGTGCTTGTGGCTCATACCTGTAATCCTACTCTGGAAGCTGAGATCTGAGGGCCTTGGTTCCAAGCCAGCCCAGGAAAGTCTTAGGACTCATCTCCAATTAACTACTCAAAAAAGCTGGAAGTAGTGCTGTGGCTCAAGTGGTAGAGCACTAGCATTGAGCAAAAACTCAGGGACAGCACCCAGGCCCAGAGTTCAGACCCCAGAACCAGCCAAAACAAAACCAAAAGTGGAGTTATGGTTCAAGTAGTAGTAGTCTTGAGCAAAAAGCTCAGGGACAAAGCCCAGGCCATGAGTTCAAGCCCCAGGACTAGCACACTTAACATTCACAAAATATTCAAATATATTGAATGATATAAAATCTGTAACTCATTTTTGGAACCTGAAATTCATTTTCCTGTATTCTGTCAATTTGGTTTGTTTCTAGAACTGAAAACATTGGTAGTATTTAGTGAACTGTAGTAATAAGAGTTGTGGTATAGAGATCTGATCCAGAGAGCCATGACCTTCCAGAAGGAGAAGGGAGGACTGTCACTCTCCTCTGAAGTCTTGTCTCAATTTTTTCCTGTCCTTTTGTTACTGAGAACTTTCTCTCCATGGACTTAGTGAAGCCTTTCAGAGCTGGGAATATGGCTTCGTAGTAGAGTGCTTGTTTGGTATACATGAAGCCCTGGGTTTGATTCCTCAGCACCACATAAACAGAAAAGGCGAGACGTGGCGCCATGGCTCAAATGGTAGAATGCAAAAGGGAGCCAGGGATAGTGCTCAAGCCCTGCGTTCAAGCCCTAGGACAGGCAATAATAATAAGCCTTTCTGCAATGCTTTAAGATGTGTAAATGTGATGTGTCACCTACACACCGTGTGTAGAGCATCCTGAGAGGCAATGGGCTGGATCCTTGTGATCCAAGGACAGATTGTGCCCGTGGACAGCAGAATGCATGTTCTCCTTACTCTGGCCTTCTGCACCATTTTAAGAAATGGAAGCAGTCTTTGCCACTCTCCTGTAATCCATGGTTCCTTCAAGGTCATTTATTATACTGGGTAAAATTTACTATATGTTTCAGCAGTTAATTGTTTTTGTCATGATTTCAAGAGATGTGCTTGGGCTGGAAACATGGCTCTAGTGATAAAAAGTAAACACCTAGCATGGGACAGGCCCTGAGTTAAAGAAGCCCCAGTATTGTCAGAGACATTCCTTTTTTGTTTATTTGCCAGTCCTGAGGCTTGAACTCAGGGCCTGGGCACTGTTCTTTAGTTTCTTTTGCTCAAGGCTAGTACTCTACTACTTGAGCCACAGTGCCACTTCTGGCTTTTTCTATATGTGTGGTGCTGAAGAATCAAACCCTAGGCTTCATGTGTACGAGGCAAGCACTCTACTACTAAGGCTATATTCCCAGGCTTTAATAGCTATTTTTTTTAAATGGGGTCTTATGTTTATGCTCAGGCTGGCCTGTTGCATTCATTATTCTCCTCTTTATGCTTCCCCATAGCTAGGATGACTGGCACATACCACTGTGCCCTGCTTTTGAATTTTACACCCTGGTTGGTCTTAAACTGTGCTCCACCCAAACACCTTCAGAGTAGGTAGGATTACAGGCATGAACCTTCGCTGTGCCTGGCTTACTCCCCACTTTTTTTCTTTTGTGCAGTTACTAGGTCTTTTAAATCAAGGCCTTGCACTCCCACTTAGCTTTTTTGCTCAAGGCTGGGATTCTACCACTTGAACCACACCTCCGCTTGCAGCTTCTGCTGGTTAATGGTGATTAGAGTCTTGAGACCTTTTCTGCCTGGGCTGGCTTGGAACCATGATTCTCAGATCTCAGCCTGCTGAGATCTTAGGATCTAGCCAAGATTACAGGCATGAGTCATGGTGCCTGGCTTTATCCCTCACTTTTTGTCTATTTGTGTGTCCAGTCCTGGGCTTGAACTGTCCTTAAGGATACTGTTTTTCACTTAAACTCTAGCTCTGCTTTCAGCTTTTTTTTTTTTTTTTGTCCTTCTGTGATGAATTGGAGATAAGCATCTCATAAACTTTCCTGCCTGGGCTGGCTTTGAACCCGGCTTGAAAGAGCATCCTTTTTTTTTTAATTATTTATTTCTATCTGAGACCAAGACTTGAACTCAGTATCTGATGCTGTCATTCATTGGCTGGCACTCTGCCACCTGAGCCACAATCTCTTCAAGAGCGTTATTAATGGAGGAGATGGATGCAAACTAGAAGTTCTTTTTGCCTTGGTACCTGTTGGTTCTGTGAGCACTGGCTCTGAATTGAGGATGTAGACCTCACTTAGTTGGCTTCACTGAAAATGTCTTTTAAAACTGCATTTATTTTATCATTCCTGTGTGCTTCAGCCCATCTACATCTTTGTTCTTACAAATGTGTAGTAATCTCTGAATTTTCTGTGGAATTTTTCATTGCCCATCATCTGCCCATTTTTAAGTATATCATTGGAAAATAGTGTAAGCCCCAGTCTTTAGGTGGCTTCTTGCTTTTCTCTGAGAACACAATGACAGCCAGAACTGCAGCTTTTACGTCTTTTTTTTTTTTTTTGGGCCAGTCCTGGGCCTTGGACTCAGGGCCTGAGCACCATCCCTGGCTTCTTCCTGCTCAAGGCTAGCACTCTGCCACCTGAGCCACAGAGCCCCTTCTGGCCGTTTTCCATATATGTGGTGCTGGGGAATCGAACCGAGAGCTTCATATGTAGGAGGCAAGCACTCTTGCCACTAGGCCATAGTCCCAGCCCCAGCTTGTAAGTCTTATACGTGAATCATCTATTTAGAAAATATTAGATAATGGGTTTGTTTGTTTTCTAAACTGGGTGCCTTTTAGGCTATACCCAACTTTTCCCTTTCCGGTTTGTATAAATTCCAGGATTGTCAACTTTTTCCTCAAAGAGGCTTAGATAACTACCTAAGAATTCTGATTTTCCTTTTGTTTTGGAGTAGCTGTTTGCTCTCTTTTTTGGAGGATATTTCCAAAAGTTTTTGTTTTTTACCAAGCTGAGGCTAGAACTTAGGGCCTTCCACTTGCCAGGCAAGTGCTAAAGGTATTTTGTATTAATAAACACGGGTGCTGGGCTGGGAAGGTGGCTTCGTGGTAGAGTGCTTGCCTAGCATGCACAAAGCCCTGGGTTGGGTTCCTCAGCACCACATAAACAGAAAAAGCCAGAAGTGGTGCTCCTGTGGCTCAAGATGTAGAGTGCTAGCCTTGAGGAAAAAGAAGCCACGGACAGTGCCCAGGCCCTGAGTACCCAAGTCCTAGGGGACATACATACATACACACATAACATACATACATGCATACATGCATACGTACACACACACGTACTGATGCTTTGTATGACATTGGACTGGGTACTGGGACTGCAGCAAACAAAATGAGTGTATTCCTGCTTGCCTCAGATAGAAAGCCTTATCTTCCTACATTTTGCAAGATTTTTCAAAGACAATTCAGTGATCAGAAATATGCAGTGATTGGGGCTAAGAATGTGGCTTAGTGGTAGAGTTCTTACCTAGCATGCATGAAGCCCTGAGCTCGATTCCTCAGCACCACATACACAGAAAAAGCCAGAAGTAGTGCTGTGGCTCAAGTGCTAGAGCATTAAGAGAGGCTCAGGGACAGCAAAAAATAAATAAATAGAAATATGCAGTGGTTTTTAACAATGTAGTATGTGAGCCAGGCACCAGTGGCTCATGCCTGTAATCCCAGGTACTCAGGAGGCTGATATATGAGAATCAAGGCTCAGAGACAGCCCAAGCACATAAATCTGAGAGACTCTTACCTCCAGGTAACCTGCGAACAAACACCAGAAGTGGAGCTGTGGCACAGGTGGTAGAGCACCAGCCTTGAATATTCTAGACAAGAAAAAGATAAGTGAGGAAGTGGGGGCCCTGAGTTCTAGGTTCAGTACCAGCTCATACACACACACACAAAAGGGTGAGAGGAACCCCATCATGTATGTATTTTAATCCATGTTATGTAACATGTTTTAGAAAATAAGGGTTCCTTTTTATATAATGTTAGGAGATTCAATGGTACCAAAATAATTCTCAATTGGCTTTTTAAAATATGAACTCATTGCTTTTTTATTATTATAAAGGTGAAGTACATGGGGTAAAGGGTTCAGGAGGGGGGAAAACTGGGAGAAAACCAGGAAAGAGGTGACACTGTTCAAAAAGAAATGTACTCATTACCTGACTTACATAACTGTAACCTCCCTGTACATCACATTTACAATATAAAGAAATGATAAAAGAAAGTAAATAGAAATGGAAGAAAAAATAAGGGTAAAGTACAGAGGGGTTACAGTTACATAAGTCAGGTAAAGAGTACATTTTTGCCAGGTACTGGTAGCTACTCAGGAGGCTGAGATCTGAGGAACACAGTTCAATGCCAGCCAGGGCAGGAAAGTCCGTGAGACTCTTGTCTTCAATCAACCACCAGAAAGCTGGAAGTAGTGGTGTGGCTCAAAGTGGTAGGGTGCTAGCCTTGAGTGAAAAAACTTAATGACAGTGCCCATGAGTAACAAAAAAAAATAGATTTTAAAACTTTTTTGTTGGGGCTGGGGATATAGCCTAGTGGCAAGAGTGCCTGCCTCGGATACACGAGGCCCTAGGTTCGATTCCCCAGCACCACATATACAGAAAACGGCCAGAAGCGGCGCTGTGGCTCAAGTGGCAGAGTGCTAGCCTTGAGCGGGAAGAAGCCAGGGACAGTGCTCAGGCCCTGAGTCCAAGGCCCAGGACTGGCCAAAAAAAAAAAAAAAAAAAAAAAAAAAAACTTTTTTGTTATTATAAAGGTGATGTAGAGAGGGGTTATAGTTACATAAGTTAGGTAAAGAATACATTTCTTTTTGGACAATAACACCTCTTCCCTCACACTCTCCCAGTTTTTCCCTCCTATCCCCATAGAAGGATTTTTCATTTCCCTCCTAGACACTTTATTTCAGGAAACAGAATAATACAAGGAGATGAAAACATCAAGGATACTGGTGTAAACTGAGCAAAAATGATCATCTGTGTCTCAGCAGCTTTGACAAGGATATTAACTCTGAAGGTTGAAAGAAAGCTGTATAGCGTGTGCAGCAGTGGCTCAGAAATGAAAGCAGGTGGTAGGTGTTCACCTTATAGTCTCATCAGTGAAGGCTAAAATTTGGGGGATAACAAATAAGCTATTGGGGAGTAAAGACCCTTATGTTGGTTTTAGATCACCAAAGGCTCCCTAGGTATAGAACTTTGGAAGTCTGTATAAAAGTACCTTGTGCTATTACATTTATTTGGATTGTTGTCATTTTGGTTGCAGTTGATAGACGCTCCTCTAAGGAGATTCTCTCAGGTCATTACTCCTTTTGCTTGTTTGTTTGCTTTTGCTTTCTCATTTTTGATTTTCAGTGATTGGAAAGTTAGTCTTGAGAATCAGCATTTTAGTAATAAAATCTAGTACATGTTGAATAGGACCATATGTGTATGTGTGTATATATATATATATATATGTAATATCTATGCTTTATGACAACTCTTGGGCACTCCAAGATCCAAAGAAGTTGGAGATCTTACTCAATATTGAGTCCTTATCAAAGCAACGTCAGGAGAGCAGGCCCTCTGCTTCCAGAACCTTCCAGAACAGGATGCTCTTGTCATCCTGTGTTCTTTGTCACACCAGAAAGGGAGGAGGTGTGTCCCAAGAGCATCCTTACTGGTCTCAGGCTGATAATAAAAAGAATTGAAGGAGAGGTACATATTTGTACATCTAGGTTTCCATCCTGAACTGGTCCCAATATTATTTCTCCTAGAATGTCTTCCAAGGGGCCAGATGCTAATTCAGCTTGCCCTTCCTAATGTAGAAACCTGCATCTAGAACCTCCTGCATGATTGATGTAATCCAAAGCTACCGGTTTTCTTCTTCATGAGTTCCATTATGCAGCAAGCCTGGAAAACCCTACTGGACCAAGGCTAGCCACTAGTGGCTCACACCTGTAATCCTAACTTCCCAGGAGGACAAGATCTGAGGATCTGTCAGGATTCAAAGCCAGCCCATGTGGGATAAAGCAACAAAAAGTTGGAAGTGGAGCTGTGTGTGGCTCAAGTGACAGAGTGCCAACTTTGAGAGAAAAATGATTTAAAAAAAAAACAAAACAGCATCCAAGCTGCAGAGTTCAAGCACATGCACGCACACATGAGTGCACACGCGCGTGCGCGCACACACACACACATCTTCTATCCATAGTCTTCCCTTCACCTCCCTTTTCTTCCTGGAAGGTGTTAGAAAAATGGATTCAGGCTCTATCTCTGTTCTATGCAAGCTCTGTCATTACCTCGGAGTGGTTGCTCATCTTTCTTAATTTCTTCTGTCAAAATGCTAATAACAATTCTCTGCCCAGTTTTACACCACTCTTGCTAATTGTTCCAAAAGGTAAATTCATTTTATCTCATAAGTTATGAATAGGAAATTTACTTTTACAATCAGATATAATTGATTTAAAGTATTACTGACTCAACCAGACTGACAGAGGTAGAAGTTTAACATGTGGAGAAACAAATCATGATTCATTTTTAGTTTACACTTAATTAAATAAAGTGTGTGTGTGTGTGTCAGTATATGTGATGAATTAATTTTAGATGCTATAGAGTTAAATCATTTCGCCTCAAACTTCTATGAGTTACGAGATTATGGAATTCAGTTTTTTGTTGGTTTGTTTTGGACAATATGGAGGTTTGAATTCAAGGCTTTATATTTGCCAGGCAGGTGTTCTATCACTTGGGCCACACTACTTACCCCAATAGATATATTTAGAATTTTTTTTTTGTCATCCATGAGGCTTGAACTCAGAGCCTGGGTGCTGTCTCTGAGCTCTTTTTGCTCAAGGGTAGTGTTCTACCACTTTGAACCACAGTTCCACTTCTGGTTTTCTGGTGGTTAATTGGAGATAAGAGTCTCACAGATTTTCCTGCTTGGGCTGGCTTTGAACTCAGATGCCAGACTCCTGAGTAACTAAGATTATAGCTGTGAGCCACTAGCATCTGGTCATATTTGGGGTTTTGTAAAGTGACATATTGAAAATGCAGACCCCAATTTAAACGTTGGTGATAGTATGAAATGCCGTTCAGGCAGAGGAGCACAGGGCTGCTGTGGGAGCGCTGTCCCAGTATAGAATAAGAGACAGGGTGATAGAAGTGTAAGGTTCTGGGCCAGGAGAATGTGCAGAGAGAAGTAGAGGTGATTGAAGGGGAGTTTATTGGTGTATGCTCCTGGGCAGACACCCTCTGATCAGGATCAGAGAGGTCGAGCCAGGGCCTGGCGAAGGCAGGGTTTATTATAACCAGGGCAAAAAGGGGAACAATTGGTCAGTGGGGACTTTTGGTCAGAGGTGCTAGTTAGCTCATAGCTTGTTCTGCTAGCCTGGGTGGCTTCAGTTGGTCCCAGGCTAGTACTTTTTGGAGCGGCTAATGCAGATGGTGTTTCCCGATAGGAAGGTGGTTTGTTCCTGGCCTGACAATGAGATTAGTGACGATGTCTTCCATTGGCTATCTCTGTTCTGAGTGCACCCTTATGGATATGTCCTCTCTGTGTAGGAATTGCTCCTGGGCTTGGGAACAGCTCAAGCTGTGGATTTTCAAATTGGCATTCCATCTGGCCCACTTCTCTGGCTTGTCTGGCTTTGTCTTTACACAAAGCTGGTTTTGCTCACCAGGCTCTCCTACCTCTGTGCTCTCTGGTATTTTTCTCTTGAAATAAGAGGCCTCTTCCACATTTGCCACTGACTCTACCCTGAACCCCGCCAAGCATCTGCATCTCCAGCTGACATAGGATAAACCAAGCAGGAAAATTATATTATTTTCAACAGACGTCAAAAGGGCCAGACTCAGAAGTTAAAGCCAGGAAGTAAACTTTAAAAAAGCAGATAAGCTTTTGAGAGATAGCAGAGCAGTTATCTAATTCTGCTTCTCTTTGAAATGGTAAAAATGTGGAAACTCTTGCTGCTAAGGTGTGGACCAAAGAATGAAAGGCTGATCTGGCCAAGGGAAGTCCTGAAGGTTATCTGTCCTTTTTTTGGGGGGGGGGGGGTGGAGTGGTGGAAATGTGGGGCTTGAACTAAGGACCTAGATGTGGTCCTTGAGCCTCTTTGTGCTCAAGGCTAGCACTCCACCACTTGAGCTACGGGTGCCACTTGCAGCTTTTTTTCTTTTTTTCCCCAGAGTAATTTGTTGGAGATAAGAGTCTGTGACATTCTGGGCTGGGAATAAGGCCTAGTGGTAAAGTGCTTGCCTCGTATACATGGAGCCCTGGGTTTGATTCCTCAGCACCGCATATATAGAAAAAGCCAGAAGTGGTGCTGTGGCTCAAGTGGTAGAGTGCTAGCCTTGAGCAAAAAGAAGCCAGGGACAGTGCTAGACCCAGAGTTCAAGCCCCAGGACTGGCAATAAATAATAAATAAATAAATAAATAAATAAATAAATAAATAAATAAGAGTCTCTGACTTTTCCTGCCCAGGCTAACAAAACCAGGAACCTCAGATTTCAGCCTCTGAGTAGCTAGGAGTGCAGGCGTGAGCCAACGGTGTGGCATAACCTATAAATTTAATTGATGGCTTGACTAGTAGTAGAAATCTACACTCAAAATTAAAAATAAAAAGTCTGTCCAGCAAGGCCAGGCACAATGCTGATATCTGAAGAGCAAGGTTCAAAGCTAGCCCTGCCAGGAAAGTCAAAGAGATTGTTATCAGCAATTAACCATAAAAAGCCTAAAGTAGAGGTGTGACTCAAGTGTTAGAACACTAGCCTTGAGCAAAAAAGGTCAGGGGTAGTGCTCAGTCCCCGGGCTCAAATCCTAGGACCAGCACCAAAACAAAACACCCCACTGGACACTGGTGGCTTACACCTGTAGTCCTAGCTACTCTAGAAGCCTTGTGCTAAAGAACTCAGGGCCAGCATCCAGGCCCTGAGTTCAACACACACAAAACCTGTTCAGCAAAAAAAAAAAAAAAAAAAAAAAATTATATCTGCACAGTGTGAGCTTTCAGAACACTTTTCATGGGTTGGGAAAACAAGCCCGGGAAGCTCAGCAGAAACTAAAGGCCTAGTCTCCCAGTGAGGTTGAATTTCAAAGGGGTGGCGGGGAGAGGGAGTAGCACTCCAGTGCTGGTCTTGTGCATGTCAAAGGATTGCTAATTGGCTGAAGGTCACTAGCCAAGGTTTCTGTGAGTCTCACTGGAAGTGGCAAAACAAGGCCCGGATCAACTTCTTCAAATCCGGCCGGGACCCCGGGAGTCCTGGTGACAGCGATCTCCTGAAGGGCATTGGGCATTGTTGGGCTGGGGATATGGCCTAGTGGCAAGAGTGCTTGCCTCGTGTACATGAGGCCCTGGGTTCGATTCCTCAGCACCACATACACAGAAAATGGCCAGAAGTGGCGCTGTGGCTCAAGTGGCAGAGTGCTAGCCTTGAGCAAAAAAGAAGCCAGGGACAGTGCTCAGGCCCTGAGTTCACGGCCTAGGACTGGCCAAAAAAAAAATAAAAAAAGGAAAATGGAGAATGGAAAAGGAATAGGCTGACTCAATCCTCACCGGGTGAGGACTGTTTATTGAGGAACAGTGAGGGGCACAGACTTCCCCACCGGCTTGAGGTGGTATGAGGGACTGGATTTTGGGGTGGGCTTATATAGGGCTTAGCAGGGAAGCAGAAAATAAAAATAGGCTATGGTCTCTTGGGGGCCCAGGGCAATGTCCTTGGCCAGGCCCACAGTGGAATGCTCCACCTGGGGTGAGGGGCTGTTGTCCCCTGGGGACCAAGGGAAGTGTCCTTGGCCCCGGATTGGAATGACCTGCTTGCGGACAGGCATATGGTCAAGCCTGTTCATGTGTACCTGTTGTCTTGCTTGGCCTTGGGGAATAAGGCAGGAATCAATCTTTCAGGCTTAGTTAACAATTTTGATTTCTGCTACAAGAGAAAACCTCACATCTTTCAATATAAAAATAATAAGTTAGATAAGTAATAAGTTAGATAGCAACATTTTATAGACAGCTTCATGTGGTACATAGCTGTACTATTAACACTCAACCTACCAAGGCAGGAGAATTAAAACTTCAAGGCCAGCCTTGAACATACATAGGGAGACTGTCTGAAAAAAGAAACAACAACAAAACTTCACCCATCTATCTTTAAATTTTTGCAAATATCCAGAGAAGTCGCAAACCATTCTGATTTCTGATATTTTGACTACGACCTATGCGTTTTTCTTTCTTTTAAAGCTTGAAGAAACCTGCTCATGGGAGGACTGCTATCTTGAATAATCAGGAGGCTGAGACAGGAGTATCATTTGAATCAAATAGTTCAAGAATTTGTAGCTCAGCTTAGCAAAAAAAAAAAAAAAAAAAAAAAAAAAAAATCCAACACACAAGGTGTGAGAAACTAAAGAATAAAGTTAAAGAGCTTGAGTAGTGTTTCCCTCTACCCACATTCTGCAATCTGTGTCCTCAGTTCTGGATTGTTTCCTTGAATTACTACATTTATGTTTTCCTCACTTTCATTTTTTTCTTTCCCTAGTTTTCCTAGATGGGTAGGCTTACACCTGCAATCCTAGCTATTCAGGAAACAGATCTAAGGATCCTGGGCATAGAAATCTGACACTCTTCCCTCCTATTAACTAGCAGAAAGCTGGAAGTGAAAGTGTGGCTCAAGTTGTAGAGAGCCAGCCATGTGCAAGAAATCCAATGTTAGTTCGAATCCCACTACAGGCACTGACATGTTCTCAACCAAGGAGCTGATTTTTGGTTTATTGCTAGTCAATTATGGGCAAAACCTTGGGCAAGCTCACCAGCAACTAGGCCACAGGACTTACTGCCTCCACCCATGGTCTGCACACTCTCTCAGCGTACTACATTGCCCAGTGACCACACCTGAGGACTGCAAACCCTCTCTCCCCCCCCCTTTATACCCTCCCCCAACACTTTGCTGAATCTGGGACAACAGCGGTGTTGGCCTACTTATTCTAGTTACCTCCCGGAGTTCAAGGGTGGCTTGGATATGCTAATGAAGCAAGTCCCAGGTGTCCCTGATATGCTAATGAGCCAACCCAAAGGTGTTTTAACAGTGCTCTTGGGATTGGAGGCTTGGTTTAGTTGGTAGAGCCCTAGCCAGTGAGCAAAAGTATCAGATGCCCGTTTTAGTTCCAATCCCAGTCTAGGACCAAAAAAAAAAAGAGAGAGAGAGAGAGAGAAGAGAGAGCGAGCGTGGTCCTGATGTGGAGCGAGCTCACCCTATGCTGGTCTCAAAATGCTTGCAAGACAACAGATGATAAAAATCCAAGATGAGACTGCTTAAATCAGAGCTAGGTTCCTTCTGGGGCTACAAGCCTCACATTTCAGTCTCCAAGGCATGCCTCCTGTTGTCCTTGAGCCCATCTCTCCAGGCAGCCTCCCTGTCTCAGCACCTTGCTCCCTTCTGTGAGTAGGGGTAAACTGACCTGCTTGGTGCTGGTCAATTCTAGTCCCATTGATGTTAATTGCCTGCTTGATGTGTTACTGTGTACTACTTGCTGTTGAAATGTTATTTTGAATAGAATGATGTATTTTTGAAGGTGTATTGCATTGTCTTTTTTTTTTTTTTGCCAGTCCTGGGACTTGAACTCAGGGCCTGGGCATTGTCCCTGAGCCTATTTGTGCTCAAGGCTAGTGCTCCACCACTTGAGCCACAGTGCCATTTGTGGCTTTTTCTGAGTAGTTTATTGGACATAAGAGTCTCATGGGCTTTTCTCCTGGGACAGGCTTCAAACTGTGATCCTTAGATACCAGCCTCCTGAGTAGCCAGGATTACAGGTGTGAGCCACTGGTACCCAGAGCATTAAGTCTTTATTGCATACTCTTGACACTGCCATCATCTCCAATAGAGTGAGGTAGGCACTGGAAAAAAAAAAAAAGACCAGGTATTGATGGCTCATACCTGTAAACCTAGCTACTTAGGAGGCTGAGATCTGAGGATTGTGGTTCAAAGCTAGCCCAGGTAGGAAAGTTCGTGACACTCCTTGGAAAAAGTTGAAAGTGGCACTGTAGCTCAAGTGGTAGAGCACTATCCTTGAGCACAAACAGGCTCAGGGACAGTGCCCAGGCCAGAGTTCAGGCCCCAGGACCAGCAAAACAAAACAAAAGCAAAACAACAACAAAACCAGAGGCTAAAGACAACACATACATGTTGAATGAAGATAGTCTTCTGTCTGTTCCTTTAGATTCCCAGAATAATATCTTCCCCAAAGGTTTGAAAATACAAGAGACTAATGACTTTTTTATTTTGATTTTCTTAGTGCTGGCCCTGAAGCTTGAACTCAGGTCCTGGGCACTGTCCCTGAGCTTTTCTGCTCAAGGACAGCACTCTATCTCATGAGCCACAGCTCCCTTTCTAGCTTTTTGGTTGTTAATAAGAAAGTCTCAGGGGCTGGGGATATAGCCTAGTGGCAAGAGTGCCTGCCTCATATATATGAGGCCTTGGTTCGATTCCCCAGCACCACATATACAGAAAACGGCCAGAAGCGGCGCTGTGGCTCAAGTGGCAGAGTGCTAGCCTTGAGCAAAAAGGAAGCCAGGGACAGTGCTCAGGCCCTGAGTCCAAGGCCCAGGACTGGCAGAAAAAAAAAAAAAAAGAAAGTCTCAGGGACTATTCTGCCTGGGATGGCTTCAAACTGCAATCCTCAGGTCTCAGCCTCCTGAGGATTATGGGCTTTGACCATTGGTGTTTGGCTAGTTACTTGTTTTTATATCTCCACCTTCAGCTAGAGTGCCTACAATCTAAAATCTTCCTACTTTATTCCTCTGACGAATACTTTAAAATCCTTTTACCATCATATAACAGCAGTTTGGGAACAGTTGAAGAAGTAGATACTTGTGTTCATCTGTCACTAATAGTCAGAAGTTCTACTTCAGAAATCCCAATGTAAAATTCCTTAAAGAAGTCATAGATCTTAAATTAGTACTTGGTGGAAATCAACTGAGGCATGTCAGCCAATCTTAGCACATAGAATTAATCAGAAAATCTGAAGTTTTGACCTCTTTCCTTTAAATTAGAATAACTAGAGATCGTTCAGATTTTGTACTTGTGTTGTGTTTGTGAAATTTGACAAGAAATTGCAGGATGGTCTTTGAATTTGCTGTCCGGAGACTCAAAGGAGTTGTAAGAGTGTTAATTAAAAATCTTCATTCTCAAGGAGGACCATTTTAACAGAGCCTTTCGAAGTAAAATACAAAAAAGATATTTATCGTAATGGTGATAAGAGCCATGTACACAGGGCAATGTTCACTGGTTTGGGTTTTTGGGGGTTCTACTTTTTTTTAACCCTTATTCTACATGTCCTTTCTATGAGCTGATTCTGTGGTAAAGTGAGGAGGATTTAGGTGTGATCCTTACTTTACATAGTCACGATCTAACAGGGGAAAAAGATTTTCCAATGAGTCTTGGGCAAGTTGAATTCGCATGTATTTGATAGTAAGGATCACAACCTAGTGCAGAAGAATCTCATTCAAGCTTAGCATGAGAGGTTAGGGGAAGCTCTTAGAAGCTGGGCCACAGGTGATGTCAGAGACCAACTCTCCAATATAAGATGTCAAAACCCTCCTCCTGTTTTGGTACACTGGATATTGTATATATGCTTACCTGAACTATGGAAGGGAAAGAAAAATGAGGGAGGGTTAAAAAATAAGACAAGAAATATACTCACTACCTTATTGTATAACTGTACCCCCTCTGTACATCATCTTGTCAATAAAATTTAGTTAAAAACAAAACCCTCCTCCTGCCCTGCCCTTACAGCTATTCCCAGGTATTTTTCTGTCTCACTAAATGATATCTTCATCGTCTTAGTTGTTGAGAATGTAGAATCAGTTCTTTCTCTTTTCCATCCCATACCCATTCCACATGCTTGGCCCAGCGTTCAAAATGTGTGCAGAATTTGACCACTCTGGTTTTAAGTCTCTGGTGAGACACTGAGATTGCTTCTAACCGAGAGTCCTATCTTGCCCTTGCCTCATTCCTTGTAATCCATCCTACATACAACTGCCAGGCACATTCTTAGAAATAGAAAACACAATATCTTTCCTAGCTCACTTTCTGGTTTCATTCATGACTCAGATGTCACTCCTCAAATGTCACTCATCAGTAAGAACATCCTTGACCATTTGTACAATAATGACCCAGCCTACCTCCACTGGAGGCACTCATCTTCCATTGCACTATATTTTATCTGAAAATTTTATTATTTTGTTTGCTTCCTATCTTTCTCTGCTAGAACTCCATGCTAACTAGAATTCAGTCTATTTATCTGCATTACAATAGTCTCTACATGGTCTTGCTACAGATATAAAACATATATGAATAAATATTGGACAACACTACACATACTATTTTAATAATAATTCTTTCATTAAACAGCATGCACTAAACATTTTTAGTAACAATACTATTCTTTCACAGTATTTTAAAATTTTTATATAGTATGACATTATTGGAATCTTACCATGATTTAGGTAGGGTGTGTGTGTGTGTGTGTGTGTGTGTGTGTGTGTGTGTGTTGGTCTTGAGGTTTGAACTCAGAGGCTGGGAACTGTCCCTGAGCTTCTTCTCTTTTTAATTTTTATTATTATAAAGGCGATGTACAGAGGAGCTAGTTACAGTTACATAAAGTCAGGTAATGTCTTTTTGGACAATGCTACCCCTTGTCTCATTCTCTCCCAGTTTTCCCCTCCTGTCCTGAGCTCTACCATTTGATCCACAGATCCACTTGTGGCTGTTTCAGCAATTGAGAGATAAGAGTCTCATGGACTCTCCTGCCCAGGCTGGCTTCCAATGGTAATCCTCAGATCTCAGCCTCCTGAACAGCTAAAATTACAGGCACGGCCCATTGGCACCTGGCTCTATAGGCCTTTATTACCATATAAACTATTTTGTAGGCTTAATTTTTGTACATAAAGTACATTCTTGACATGTGTGTGCATTCTTATGTACAATAAATAGCCTCGGGATAGATCTTGAACACAAGACTTTTCAGGACAAAAGTCTGTGTAAAAATGAAAGGCTTTACTACCAACTGCCCACAGTGCCTTTTAGGAAGACTGACACTGCCATTTACACTTTTTTAACATTTACATCTGTGTGTGCTTAATTCAACATATGTGACTATTGTGGGAGACTCAAATATGCTGCCCTTTTTATGAGGGCTTTACTCCCATTCATGAAGAAAGAGCCCTCATCACCGAATCATCCCTTCCTAATTGCAGAAAGCAATTAGAAAGAAGCAGATGGGGTCGGCTCTCTGCCTTCCCTCTATTTGCCTGGAAGTAGGACATAAA
The DNA here is from genome assembly GCF_023159225.1 of Perognathus longimembris pacificus. Classification (NCBI taxonomy): domain Eukaryota; kingdom Metazoa; phylum Chordata; class Mammalia; order Rodentia; family Heteromyidae; genus Perognathus; species Perognathus longimembris. The sequence goes on along the minus strand of NC_063175.1, from coordinate 5,384,720 downwards.
TTTACAGAGACAAAAGTATCCTGCAGCTTTTATTAGGGTTAACCACCCCAAACAACTTTGGACCCTTAGGCCTAGCGATGGCAGAATGAACAAACCTTTATCTCTCACTTATACGCTATCTCAGGGACATAAGTGATGTCATCTCCCTGTAAATGTAACGGAGTGTTCTCACACAAACCTAGATGGCACAGCTCACCACACACCTAGGCTGTATGATGTATTCTCTTGTTTCAGACTATAGACTGGAAATTAGGGTTTGGCATGGTGGCTCATGCCTCTGGTATCAGCTACATGGTTACTAGAGACAGAAAGATCATGTGATCTTGTTTGAGGCCAACCATAGCACAGTTGGCCATACACATGACTGAAGTGGTAGAATGCTAGCAAGCCCTAGGCTCTGAGTTCAGTACCTAGTACTATGAGCCTGGAGGTGCCAGTGGTGGTGGTGGTAGTTCATCATGAAAAATGAATACTAAAATTCTCAGATTTAGGTGTTTGTATGTCCAGATATTCATGTAATCGATTTTCATAGAGAAATGGGGGTGGGGGTTGAATAGCCCCAGACAGCCAGGCTAGCCCACCATCCTGTGGCTACTGCCCAGGAGAGGATTGTGCCTGTGTTGGATAAGCCAATCACAACCTGACAAATTGACTAAAGGGAGGAGGGAAAGGAGGGAGATCACAATGGCTCAGGCCAAGCCCACAATTCTCAGATCACTAGCCAATTATAATCTGACAGATTGGCTGAAGGAGAAGAGAAGGGGGGCAGGCAGAGGGGGTGGGAACCGGCAAAATAAAGCAACAGCTCAGCACTGCAGGCAGACAACCATTTTCTGGGTTCCACTGCTCATTCTTCTGAGTGGTCTATACTTTTTCCTTATTCAATAAACTTTTTATAACTGTGCTTGCTGTTCCTGACCTTTATTTCTATATTGTCAGAGAACAAGAGCCCTCTACCCTTGTGCATTCATAACATATACTTGTTGACATTGCATGACCTTGATGGGCTATATGAGCTGGCTGAGAAATTTAATTATAATGTTCTCTCTCAGAGACTTTGTGATTCCATCTTCCATTTTAAGTTTCTCTACTCTACATTTCCCCGTTGCTCATGGCTATCTGTAATCTATCATGCACCACTACAGCTAAGTCTTTGGTTGAGATGGGGGTCTTACTAACTTTATTCTTGGTTTTGGCTTCAAGTCTCCACTCTCCTGCTCTCTGGCTTTCTATCTAATAGCACATGTTATGAATTGCACATTATTAGCATTGGCATTCCACACTGGTGACCCCACTACTAGTGCTCCTCATCATCATGGGTGACACTACTCCCAGTTACCTGGTGAAGGAGACCATGGTGGCCCGATTTCTCTTAACCTCTGTGTGTGTGTGTGTGTGTGTGTGTGTGTGTGTCTGTGTGCCAGTTCTGCCTTGAACTCAGGGCCTGTGCACTGTCCCTGAGTTTTTGTGTTCAAGGCAAGTGCCCTACCACTTCAGCCACAGCTCTACTTCCAGCTTTTTGTTGGTTAATTAGAGATAAGAGTCTCATGGACTTTCCTGCCTAGGCTGGCTTTGAACCACAGTCCTCAGATCTCAGCCTCCTGGGTGTAGCTAGGGTAAAAGATATGAGCCACCAGTGCCAAATGTTTCTTTGTACAATATATGGAAGCAATTTATGCACAACCTATAGGCAAGAGATAGGAAAGTAAGTTCTACTCCCTAGAGAGTGGATAGGATAGTTACATTAATTATTTAAAATGTGTTTGTGTGTGTTTATGTAGCACTGGGATGGAACCTTAGTATTATCTTAATCTCCCTTTGATTTAATTATTCAGTCATTTATTGATATGAGCATGCACTCGGGAATCTTTGTTTTGCAGATTATGATCCAGCACAAACCCTGTCAGTTTTGTCAGTCAGCTTGTTACAGCTGTAAGTTTTTTCAGGATAGCTCCCATAGCTCTTTGCTATGCTCCATTTTTGGGTTTTCTGAGCACTTTCTGGAAGCACTTTCAAGCTCATTCTACATTCTCAGCTCAAACCCTAGAATCAGCCATTTCTCCAGGGAGCCTTGGTTCATTTTATTAGACAGTGATATTAGACATCAAGATCTGGGACAAGGCTCCTTGACTTTTAAAGGCAATTGATTTAACTATGAAAAGTTAGATAAAACTTTGTCATAACTTCTCATAAATTCACATGCTTTAATATATAATGATGTTCAACATTAGAATAGTTTAAATAGTATTATTTAAATTAAAATTGTACAACTGAGGGAAAGACAAAATTATGCTTTAATTCAACAGTAGGATAGCATCTCAACATCTGGTAACTAATTTTAATCAGTATGTTTTAGAACAAGAACAATGTTGATTTTGAAATTTAAAAATAGACTTTTAGATAACTGAACATTAACTGTTGTGATTTAAACTGATACAATATTTGAGATTATAGTAGCAATGAGGATAAAATGATAGAATAATGTTTTAAGAATGATTAATTTGAACCTGAATGATTAGTTTGAATCTGCACTCATGAATAATGGACTTCAAAACTGTTTCCAGTCTCTGGTGGGGGCAGGGAATGTGGCCTAGTGGTAGAGTGCTTGCTTAGCATGCATAAAGCCCTGGGTTCGATTCCTCAGCACCACATATACAGAAAAAAATGAAGTGGCACTGTTGCTCAAGTAGTAGGGCTCCAGCCTTGAGCCAAAAGAAGCCAGGGACAGTGCTCAGGCTCTGAGTTCAAGCGCCAGGACTGGCAAAAGAAAAAACCCAAAAACGCAAACCCCCCCACTGTGTCCATTTTTCATGTCACATTTGTAGTCTACATCCTTTGGTACTCTGAAGGTTACTACCTCTCTTCATACTATTGACAGTTTACTAATTGGGAATAATTATAGTTGCCTTATTATTTTATTTTTTGGTCTTTTATAGATTCCCCCCTCCACACACACACACACACACACACACACACACACACACACACACACACACACACACACACACCCTGCCCAGAGCTGAGCATCAAACTCAGGGCCTTGCACTTGCCAGGCAAGCACTCTTCCACTGGGCTAAATCCTGAGCCCCATTGGGAATAATTTTAACTTCTAACTGCATATGGAGCACACACAGCCACAGGGACACATAAATAAAAAGCAGATGTGGAAATCAAACCAAAGAGTGAACATTTGCTGATGTTGCCTGGGTTCTGGTGCCATTTATCTCAAACAAAGTAATGTGTTCAGATATGTTGCCCTCACCTAGATTTCTCAGCCTCATTAGATTTCCAATACACTGTGCATGGCCCCATGCCCTTCCTTGATTCCCAGGAAGCACACTGAATAACTTGAGCACATCATCTTTCTATCACCTCATGGCCATGAGTATTTGTGTTCTCCTTCACAGTCCTTAATTACAGTTTCCATTAGCACGTTATAATAATATGTCATCTTTTATTGCCCTGGGTTCTTGGGTTATTCATTATCTACTTTCCTTATGAGTGAAGTTACTTAAGGCCTATAATTTACATAATTCCTTTATATCAACACCACCTCTTAGCTTTCTTAGGTTTCTAATAGATAAATTAATATTAATAGACTCAATATTAAAAATATGATTTAATGATATGTTGCTTACAATGATACATTTCAAATGTATATACTGAACTTAAAGATTACAGGTGCGAGTGGCATCTGGCTATTTGTGTGTGTGTGTGTGTGTGTGTGTGTGTGTGTGTGTGTGTGTGTTGGGGATTCACACTGCCCTTCGCCTTCCCCCAGCCCTGGGGCAGTGTAAAAGCTAGCCACTCCCTTCATCTGGCTTCAACCAGAAGAGAAGTCCCCGCCCCTGGAGGCCAGCATGTGTGTGCCATCATGGCGGTGGAGCCCCCAGAGACCCAGCTCTTGGAGGGCTGTGGTCTCCACCCATAGAGGAAGTTTCATGACATCCTCTGATGGGCAGCCCAGCTCAGCCAATCAGCTAGTCAACCCAAGTCCCTCCTCTTCGTTCACCCCTCCCTGAGTAAAGATTCTTTTGAGACTGGTGGACCATCCAGACTGGCTCTCCGCGACTTCTGTCGGCTCCTGACACGTGAGGGGGGCGGGGTGGGGGGGGCGAGGTTTCAGCAACTTTCCTCTTCTTAGCGTAATCCACAAAGACAGGCTTTACTCCTTCTGCAGGTGGGTGGAGTAAGGCTGAGTGCCTTTCACAATTTGGGATCAGGCATCCCCCTGGGAGAAAAGGGGGAAGGGGGTCCCGAGCCCCCAACATGTGTGTGTGGTGTTTATCTTTATGATTATCCCAGGTTCTTTAGGCCATCAACTTTTTTTCAGAACTTACTTATTGATTTCAAATGTTTTGGCTTACGTATTAATATCCTAGAGTTGCAGTAAGTAGCAAAGTTAAGAATTGGATGATTTAAAACAACAGAAGTACATCCTCTTCCGGGTAAGAAGATGGCAGTCAAGGTATCAGTGTTCCTTCTGGGGATCTAGGAAATCTGCAACATGCCTGTCTCAGTTTCTGGTAGTGGCTGGCAATACAGGGCTTCCTGAGCTTAAAGCTTTCTTTTGTACTAAGGCTTGAACTCAGGGCCCTGCTCTCTTCTTTGTCTTTCTCCATTCAAGGTTAGCTCGCTACCATTTGAGCCAAACTTCAGCTTCCAATTTTTTTTTTTAAATTTTGTTCTTTGTTGGTCATGGGGCTTGAACTTGCAGCCTGGGCACTGTTCCTGAGCTCTTTTGCTCAAGGATAATACTCTACCACTTTAAGCCACAGCACCACTTCTGATTTTCTGGTGCTTAATTGGAGATAAAAGTCTCACAGACTCTCCTACCCAGGCTGGCTTTGAAGCAAAATCCTCAAATCTCAGCTTCCTGAGTAACTAAGATTACAGGTATGGGCCACCAGCATTAAGCTTTATTTCTCAGTCTTTCATCTTTGTAATTATGACCTCTCTCTCTCTCTCTCCCATTCTCTCTTGTGCTCTCTTTCTCTCTCTCTCTCTTTCTCTGCAGTCCTGGGGTTTGAACTCAGGGCATGAGAGCTGTGCCCAAGCTTCTTTTTGTTCAGGCTAGGCTAGTGTTCTACCCCGTAAACCACATCACCACTTCTGGCTTTTTCTGAGTAGTTTATTGGAGATGGGAATCTTATGGAATTTCCTGCCTGGGCTGGCTTTGAACCCATCATCTTCAGATCTCAGCCTTCTGAGTAGCTAAGATTTTAGGCATGAGCCATTGACATCCAGCTTCCTTCCCTCTTCTTATAAGGACACAAATCTTACTGGATTTTGGACCCATCTGGATCTGGTATGACCTCATCTGAAGTAAAGATGTCTACAAAGATCCTGTTTTCACTAAAGCTGCATTCTGAGTTGTTGAATGATCATGTACTGGAGCATCATTAATTTGGTAGAGATTCTTTTCTGCTATGTGTCTTGTTCTCTGCCTACCTCCTTTCTTTTAACAATATAAAACAATGAGCTAACTACATTCTTACTTAACTTGATGACCTTTTTCAAGTCATTCCTTGTTACATTTTTCTCAGCATTCAGAAATTACAATATCAGGGGCTGGAAATATGGCTTAGTGGTAGAGTGCTTGCCTTGCATGCATGAAACCCTGAGTTTGATTCCTCAGCACCACATAAACAGAAAAAGCCGAAAGTGGTGCTGTGGCTCAAGTGGTAGAGTGCTAGCCTTGAGCAAAAAGAAGCCAATGACAGTGCTCAGGCCCTGAGTTCAAGCCCCAGGACTGGCAAAAAAAAAAAAGAAAGAGAAAAAGAAAGGAAGAAAGAAAGAAAGAAAGAAAGAAAGAGGGAAAAAAAGAAAAAGAAATTACAAGATCATCAATCACTCTTGAAGATACATTACTTATTTTAAACAGGCTTATTAGTTAAGCCTCATATATTTCTCTGGCCTGTTTGTCTTCTGAATAGTTCTTTTTGGGTTTGCTTGAACTTCAAGGATCATTTGAAACACTTTTCTATAGCTTTAAATAAGTTATTTTTGGTTTATTTCAATGAACTTTTTTTGAAGATGGAGAATATCTTTATCAACTGATGCTTTTCTTTGAACTTGTCCTGTTATCCTTTTTAAGACAATTGGATTTTTTTGTTTTGTTTTTTCTTTTGATGCAGATATTTGTGGACAGTGGCAGAGATACCTTTGAACAGCAAAGCCCAGCCACAGGGACATACAGATCATACCGTACCCTACAGAAATTGCACCACTCATCCCTATATCCAAGTACAGAACAGAGAACTGGGCACCAGTGGCTTATGCCTGGAATATCAGCTACTTATGGAGAAGACTCTTCAAGACTTCATCTCCAATTTGCTACCAAAAAGGCAGGGGGTATATGTGTGGCTTAAATAGTAGAGCACCTGCCCCACAAGCAAGCCCAGCAAGCAAGTTAAGAAAGTCGGGGGGATGGGCATATGGCCTAGTGGCAAGAGTGCTTGCCTTGTATACATGAAGCCCTGGGTTCAATTCCTAAACTCTCTCTATATAGAAAAGGCCAGAAGTGGTGCTGTGGCTTAAGTGGTAGAGTGATAGCCTTGAGCAAAAAGAAGCCAAGGACAGTGCTCGGGCCCTGAGTTCAAGACCCAGGACTGGCAAAAAAAATAAATAAATAAAGAAAGAAAGAAAGATGCCCTGAGTTCAAATTCTAGTAACAGAATAAATAAATAATGAAAAACAAATTTGATTTTGCTAATATCCCCATTATAGACTTCCAAGTCTTCTTAAGTAAAACTAATAACTATTTGGGAAAATTAAAATGAAAGCAGTCACTGTGAACAATGTGTACAGTGCACTGGATGGGAGACGGGATGGATCTGGTAGCAAGCTGTTGGCCTAGTGCCCCATCCCAGAGTGACAGCACACACTGAGGACCAACCAGCTTCAGCCCAGAGACTCTGTGCCATCTACTGCTCAGCTGTCTCCATTAAATCATTTCTGTATTTGTAGACTGTTCTGTTAGTTGGAGTAATCTTACACACACACACACACACACACACACACACACACACCAGCCTAGAGGTAAGTAGCCCAGGGTTGCTATGGTGGTTCCACCTTATTAGAATCCAACTCAACTTTTTAGACCACCTTTCTTGGGCAGTGTTCATTAGGCTAATTATACCACCATCTTTCCTGGTTGTCCACCCGGCAAACAATAGATTATGTGACTATGTTTCCATAATCATGAGCCAGTTCTGATAAGCTTCTTTCCCCCTGTTCTTTTTCTCCTGTGAACCCAAATCTTTCTTCCTGGGGACATGGATTTTATCACTCGAATGCCTGATTCCATTCTTGGACATGTCTCCTCACTATGGCTTCCTTGGGGCACAGAGCCCAGGTAGATACCTTTCTCTGCTATTGCACTTCCTTTTCTACCATTGGCCTGTTGACTTTAAGCTTGTATTGCAATTGGTATAAATTGGGGCTTACAAAACATTTCCATCCATGTCTTTTAATAATAATTCAACATCTGCCCCATGGCATCTGTTATGTTGAGGGTTTTGACTATTTTGATGGTATTCCATTTTCTTTAAAATAGAAAACAGGAGGCATATGGTATAGGAAGATCTTAGGCCCAGTGTCAGTGTGGAAAACTGGGAGGGGAATGCATTCCAGGGCCTGGATACATACCTGTTAGTACAATATAAATGACTAACTAAACACTAAAGTAGAACAAAGCAAAAATAAAACAAAACCCACAGAAATATGCTGGAAGTACGTCTCAGACCAGCATATCAATAAACATTTATAGTTTCTAAATATAATTTTATTGTTATTCTTAAGGTGTTGTACAGTTATCATTTCACAAGTCAGGTAACAAGTACATTCCTTTTTTGGACAATGTCACACTTTCCTTCACTTTTCCTCAGTTTCCCACTCCTCTCCCTGCCCACAGTTGCATAGTTCATTTTCCACTTAGTGTATAGCATGATTGCATTTGTTCACCCTCCTTCCCTCTCTTTCTGTGCTCCTCTTTGCCCCCTAAAATAAAAAAAAATCCCCAAACAAAAACAAAACCACCATCACCACCAAAACTCATGTTTCCACTTCCTGTGATTTTTGTTGTTACTGGTTTTGGGACGTGAACTCTGGGCCTCAGCACTGTCCATGAGCTTCTTTACTCAAGGCTAGCACTCTAACACTTGAGCTACGGTGCGACTTCCAGCTTTTTCTGAGTGGTTTATTGGAGATAAGATTCTCATGGACTTTCCTGCCTGGGCTAGCTTTGAACTGTGATCCTCAGATCTCAGTCTCCTGGGTAGCTAAGATTGCAAGTGTGAGTTACCAACACCCAGCTTGAAATAAGTAGTATTTTTTAATAAGGTGACACACAGAGAGATTACAGTTACATAAATAGGGTTATAAGTACATTTGTGGTCAAACATTGTTACCTTCTCTTTTTCTGCCACTTCCCCTCCCCCCAAGTTGTGAAGTTCATTTCCAACTTAGTATCGTATGACTATCACTATTTCCTAATAAGTAGTATTTTAATGTTTAGAGGAGTTACACCGTTGGGTTCTTCCCCTAAGAGTATCTTCCTTTAGTCTGTTTTGTGTAAATGCATAGAATTCTATATAAGTTATCATGTCTAGTTAAAATTTTATAGTTTTAAAGAAATGGATGTGAGGGCGATCTGGTTGCGACATGTCACCCCACTGATCGCCAGGGTTGATTGGGCTGATCTGGCTGGCTAGGCGGTGTCCCTTTTCTCCCTCACTGCTCCATGTGTGTCCCTCCCGAAGCTGCACACTCAATAGAAGAGGACAACCATCCCCAATAGAGGAGGACCAGGCTTCAGTCAAGGATATATGAGTAGCTACGCTCCCTTGCTAGAACTTCCAAACAAGCTCTCAAGAATAGAGGGTATAGATGATGATTTGTGAGCAGTTTGCTGTGGTAGTAGTGATAATAGGAGAAAACATAACTTTATAGATGCCTATCTATCAAGCACCTCATTTAGTTCTGTGGAATTCTTCAGATTATACTAGCCTGGAGGATTGGATAGGTATCCAGTACATCTCAATTTTTCCTAATTTGACCAGATTTAATTAATGGCTTCCTAAGATGAGAACCCATTCCTGGGTTCTCAGCTAGAAAGAGATTTGATTTAGCTCTCAGAAAACTTTACAGTTTTTTCAAACAGGAAGCCTCACATATAATCAATGTAAATGTTCAATGTAGAGAAATATGCCCCAGGCAATGGTATAGCTAGATGTGTGAGCCCTTGAAATTGTACCCAGATATCACTGTTCCTCTGTTCCAGTTCCCTAAACAAAACATAGTTTCCCACTGTGCCTTTGCCCAGACCAGTTTTCTCCCCTTTGCCTCATTCCTACTCAACCTTTGGATAGCAGCTGTCAGCTCTCCTAGGAAGTTGCCTCAACCCCCATTACCTAGGTTAGGGTCCCCCCCCCGCACCTTTGGGGGTGCTACAAGATACAGAATGTGCCACAACTGGCTTGCTTGGCTCCTTTTCTTCCCAGACATAAGCTAGTAGAGTCAGGGCTCTCTTGTTCATCATCAGAGTCCTAGGACCTAGCACAGTAGTGATGTGTAGTTGCCCAATGACTAACAGCATATTACATGTTAAAGCTGTCTGCCTGGCTTTTCCAGAAATTTCTAATGATAAATGAATTTATCAACTTTGTGGATGGTATAAAACAGAAATCATGATAGAATCTCCATTTAAAAAGCAGATTTTTCAAAAAGACTTCAACAGGCTGCATGGACAAATTGAAGCCAATGAAATTACAGCCAAATTCTGGAGAGAAATTTAAAGCTCTTCAATTAAGGGTCAGATCATTTAGGGAATCTCCAAGTGTCATTTAAATTAATATTGGAGTAGTATCATTAAAAACAAGATCAAAACAAGTGCTGGTGGCTCATACCTATAATCCTAGCTACTAAGAGGCTGAGATATGAAGATCATGATTTGAAGATAGCCTGGGTAGGAAAGTTCATGAGACACTTGTCTCCAATAAGTTACTCAAAAAACCAGAAGGATAGCTGTGGCTCAAGTGGTAGAGCACTAGCGTCCAACAAAAAAGCTCAGAGACAGTGCCTAGGCCCTGTGTTCAAAGCCCAGGACAACATAGAAACAAAACAAAAAACAGAACAAAATAAAAACAGCAACAACAAAGAATCACAATCACTTCCCAGCCTAGAAAATCTCTACACAAAATGAGAGAACCAAAGATTTGGTTAAAAAAAAAAAAAAGCATCACACCAGAATGTTTAAGTCACTAAGGAGGCTGGCAAGCAGATACAACCCCTTACACACACATTCTCAAATGGCTGTCACAGAGTCCACTGTAGTCCACCTGGTAATTCTGGTGACAACATGCTTGTTAACTGTAAAAAAAAAAAAAAAAAAAAAAAAAAAGGAAAAATTAATTTGCCTATCTTTATGATTTGCAATTTGGAACCAGTTGTTGCTGAGTTAGGATTTTGCCTTTCCAGGAAACTGGGTGATAAGAGTGTTGCTTTTTCACTGCTGAAATTTCAAGAAGATGGCTTCTAGGTCTCTGAGGGAACAGTCCTGGGTTTGAAAACTGGAAAGAAGCCAACTTCACTTGTAGGAAACTTAACATACATTTCAAAGAGACAGACTCATTTAGAATAGAAAGTTTTCTAACATAAATGCTCCCAGAAGCGGGGGAGTCATGTCTGTAACATGGAGGTCAAATCTGGCTAGCTCCATCATTGGCTGTTGAGGGGTGTCAGATTGACTCCATCTCAGTTAAAGAGAGCAGAAGCCAACTCCATCTTCACTACGATCTCCCCTGCCCTATCCAGGGAAGTCCCCCTTCGCTGTAATAAGACTGTGTAAACTGCTTGACCACCTGAGTAGTGGAATGTTCAAGATTGAACCTGTGCCCTCCCATGAGTAGGCGTATCTGCCTTCATCATGTGAGCCCCGCCAAATCCATGTGCCAAGCCTAACTAAAGTGATAGGCTGGTTCAAGCAGTTGCTATGAGGCACATTGTAACTCCATTGGCCACCTGCATATGACCTGGCATGCTATGTAAGTTTTGTAACCTCACTGGCCACCTGCGTGTGGCAAGCTTGACCATGTGGTGTTTGCCTTTATAACTGAACCCTGATCGTGGCTCGGGGTGCACAGTCCCAGCTCCCAAGTCTGGGCCGTGACCCTGGCCGGTCAGTATACTTTTTACTTCCCCAATAAATCCATCTTTTTCCTTGAGACTGTCTCTGAGTGGTGGACTCTTAGAGGGATGGGGGATCCGCTCCCCCCCCCCACCCAGGACCCCATTACAGTGTCTCTTCCTTTGCCTCAGAGAGAATTAGTTTTCTTTTTTCTGGCTTGTCTTTTTTCTGACTGTGTTGGCCTCACAGAATTTTAGTTGTGGACGCTGACTCTCAGATTCCTAAATCCTGAGGTCCCTGGAGAGAACTGTTGACAGCAAGCCATGGGAAGGGGCTCTGGGAAGGCCAAAGAGTGGCTTTTACTTGAATTAATGGTTATGGGTAGGTTGTGTCAGAAGTTTCCTTCCATTATTGGCCAAAAAATTAAGGTATCTAAAAGAAGGGCATCGTGAGCCTTAGTTTGGCTGACAGTCAAACCTCAAATCTCAAGGACTGTACAGCAGATAGTAAGATCATTACAAAAAAAAAAAGAAAGGCTCATTTGGCTTTAGATTTCATTGTTTAACTTATGAAAAGGTGTTTGATTATGTGGCAATTTGGTTGATTACTAAATCAAGGAAAGCCAAAAAAGTCAAAGTCATTAGAAAGTAGATAATTGTGCAATTTCTCTGATGGCCCTAGTTCATTTAGTTCTCTCCTGGGGAACAAATCTGTCTTTTATCAGTTTCTCTATTTTGGATGCAAATTGGAACCACCTGAAGGTATGGCTGAAGAAAAAGATGCAGCCAAGGAAGACTGAGCAGCTGAGGGAGGACAGAGGGCACTTTGACTCCTGAGTTCACAGAGCCATTGGGGAACAAGCCCTGTGTCACCTTGTTGTGGTAGGCCAGAATGTGAAAGGTGTAAGAGCTTCAGAGACAGTTGAATTTCTAGGTACTGGGTCAGCGTCTACCTATTTATAACTCAAATTTGATGCATTTTTCAAAGACAGCCTAATAAATTGGTTTCAAGGTTACTGAGACAAAAAGAACATTTGAGATGCCCACCAGTTTCCCTTGAAGGGCTACCAGAAACCGACCTAGTGGGGTTTGATTCCTAGGAGCTGAGCTGCAGTTTAGCAGGTGTGGGTGTGACAGTTGAAACCACAGAAATGGAAACACTGAAACTGAATAGGAAGTATAGGGGGACCTGTGAAAAATGCCTAGAGGTGGGGGAAAATTAGGAATAGATTTTTAGGACGTACCCTCAGATGACAAAGGATGCTGAAAAATGGCTGGTTGAAGCTTGACTTCCAGAAGGTTCTGAAAAGAAATGATCAAATTACAACAGACAGAACCCATGAAAACAACTGGTCTTTTCTTTTTCAAGGGCTTTGAGAAGCCTGAAGGCTATGGTCAAAATAAAGGGTGTTGAGGACTGTGTACATTAAAAATTGACAAGGAAGTTCAGAGATAGGGAAGAGAAAGTCTGCAGAGGGGAAACTCATTCCAGTAAAGGAGGAAACTACTGGGGAGCTTGAGTGCTTTTCTTCATCTTATTAACAACTGACTTTATTTTCCTTTATCAGTAGTTAGTATCTGCCATTTCCTACTTTTGTGGTTGTTTTCTTTTTTGATGCTGGTCTGGTGCTTGAACTCAGGATCTGGGTACGTCCCTGAGCTTTTTGACCAAGGCTAGCATTCTACCACTTGAGGCACAGCTTCACTTCTAGCTTCTTTGTTATTGTTAGTGGAAGGCAAGTCTCATAGACTTTCCTGCCTGGACTGATTTCGATTCGTGATCCTCAGATCTCAGTACTGCTTCCTTTTTAAAAATTACATTGCATATTATGACTATATTGGGTCTCCTTTTCTTTATCCATTTGCTTTCCCTTCCTCAAATCTCACTCTTTCCTGAAGTTTCAGCTTTCTGGAATTCACCTCATATGTTAGCAGGCTAGTTAGTTGTTCAAGGGAGATACACATCCCATGCATATGCCATACATTTGTCAATGTTTATGTATCCATGCATATGTGTTTCATATGTTAATAATCTAGATGTAGTTGCTAGGAGAGAAAAAAATATATCCTGTCTAAGCCTGACTTAATACTTTCTTTCTGTAAATGTAATACTATTTTCCACATTGTTACCCTTGCAGTGGAATACATATCTTTGCTATATATTGTGATTTTGAAAAACCCAAAACCAAATAGCTGGGCACTGGTGGCTTGTGTCCATTATCCTAGCTACTAAGGAGCCTGAGATCTGAGGATCATGGTTCAAAGCTAGCCTAGAAATAAAGTCCACGAGACTCCTATTTCCAGTAAGAAAAAGCCAGAAGTAAAGCTGTTGCTCAAGTGGTAGAGCATTAGCTTTCAGCAAAATAAGCTCAAGGACAGCACCCATCCCTGAGCTCAAGCCCCAGGACACTCATGCATGCATGTACACATACACACATGAACAACCACCAAATAGGTGAGATCTGTTCCCTGGAGATCAACCGAAGACCTCCCAATCAGAATCTCTAACTCAACTACAGGCGTAAAATCCTGGAAGTCTGACCAGTGACCCTCTTGCCCAGTGTGTACCCGGGTCTGAAAGTGTTGTACTGTCTTTTCTTAGGGTGTAGATAGAAGCCATCTTCAAAGAAAAAAAAGTAACACAAAGTTAAGTATGAGATATTCTTTTTTTCATGCTACATTTGACTTACTAAATGCTGATGTGGTTCACCATCAACTATTTGCTTGTGAGGTTTACTTTTTTTTGGTAGTGAGCATATGATCAGCAAATGAAACCAAGGTTCAATTTCTTTTGTTAGTATGTATGCAGCACGTGTGGTACATAAAAGGGCATGTAAGAAGCCTTACTATTTACCATAATCTGTCTTTAAACCACATCCACCTCAGGAATATAAACTGTCTATGAAGGAGATCGTGAACAATTTAACTTAATATAGATTCTGAATTAGGAATTCAAGCTCAATTCCTAGTTCTGATAATTCTAGCTGACTTTAGCAAGACCACACTATCCAATGACAAACCCATGGACAATTCAAGGGTAGTTACAGATGTTCCCATTTCCAGGCTGTCAATAAAACCTTTGCTTAAAAAGACAGCAAAAACCCTTTCTTACCTTCTTTGGCCCAAAAAGAGAATCACAAAAATTCATGCCAAACTTTAATGACCATGTAGTGTTTTTAATGAAGAGAAATCTGTAGCTCCACACTGTAAAGGGACTTGGCTAAGGAGAATGAACTTAGAAGGGAATAAAGCACCGTTTACATGTTATTTTTTGAAACTTTATACTACCTGTAGCAGCACCCATTAAAACTGCTCAAGATGGGTTTTCCGACTAACTTGCTAAGCTGCATATACTTTGAGCCTTTTGAAAAAACTGTGGGTGAAAAGTAAAACTGGTACCATGTATCAAATGTGCATACTTTACACACTAACGCACTGTCTAACTAGGACTTTGAATCTTCATGTGGGATTGCTTTCCCTTAGAACATAATAGTGTTCTTGAAGACTAGCACAGTGTCTTAATCTCACCAAGGTCTAAGCATGTTATTGTAAACTACGTGCATATATATAAGATGTGTATGCAGGAACAGTAAAAGTAAACATTTTCCAGGTAGTGTCCAGTGCCTGGACTTTTTGAACCAAAAGGCACAATCTCCAGGACTGCTATGAAAGCAAATCGTTTCAAGAGGCCTATTTTAAAAGTCCGGCTGGCTGGCACACTACCCTAGAAAGCTGAGGTTAGGCCAGTCCAAGAGGATGTGCAACACCATCAAGCACTTTTACGTTTGATCTGATTTTCAAAGCGGTCAGAAGAACTGTTCCAAGACGGCAGGAAGGTCATTCTGGGTCTTTTAACTTCTTACAGGTCCCGGTGCTGTCAGTGCAAAGGCACCGGGGTTGACAGGAACAAGGAGCCAAGCTTCCCAGCAGAGGGGGACCCAGCAGCTTGGCGCCGGGAAGTTATTCGTGAGGCAAAGCCAAGCAGGCTCCAAGCAGGGCCTGCGGGGCAGGTGCCCCCGCAGCACCGGGATGCGGGCCCCGTCACTTCCTTCACGGATTCCTACCAAAGGCCTGCTTCAGGGCGTCCACGAAGGCCTCGTACTGGGACAGGGTGGGGCTGTCTCGCTCGATGATGGGGACCACCCACTGCTCCGCCGGTCCCGAGAAGCGGCTGATGAGAAACGCCACCTTCAGCGTGTCGCTGGAGAACCTGGCCTCGAAGAAGCTCATGTAGGCGTGCGCTTGGCTCAGAAACTCGGGGAGCCGAGCGGGGTCCCCGCGGAAGGCCTCAGGGAAAGCCACGGGGCAGGGCGGAGGACGCACCTGGGCCAACAGGTTGGCTTTCTCGCACAGCAGGCGCCGCACCTGGTCCATGAGCTCGTTGTTCTCCCTGCGAAGAGCATGGTTCTGGGTCAGGAGGTCCTGCATCATGCCGGCCAAGGCGTCCATTCCAGACGCCCACCGCTACACTGCCTACCACTCCACCCCGATCCGGCCAGGGGTCTCCGGAAGTGCGTCACTACGAGGGGGCGGGACCCATACAAAGCGTCTGCTGCAGACACCGCTCGGCCGTCCGCCTCTTAGCCGGGGGTCCGGCCCTGTCACGAATCTCAGGAAGTGCGTCACCCTGAGGGGGCGGGACCCGGGCAAAGCGTCCATTCCACAGTCCCTTCGACCCTCCTCCCGGCACAGCTTTGACCCGGCCGCGCGGCATCTCCGGAAGTGTGTCACTCTGGGAGGGCGGGACCCTGCCGCGACGCCGTTCTGAGTCTACGAAACTAGGCCTCCTCTAGCGTGAGCCCAGGCAGGTTCACGAGGACGAGTGACAGGAGAAACGAGATCCGAGGGAGGCAAAGGCAAGCGTGGAAGAGCCAAAG
This sequence comes from Perognathus longimembris pacificus, assembly GCF_023159225.1. Lineage (NCBI taxonomy): Eukaryota > Metazoa > Chordata > Mammalia > Rodentia > Heteromyidae > Perognathus > Perognathus longimembris. The sequence goes on along the minus strand of NC_063175.1, from coordinate 5,368,716 downwards.
GAGGAAACCTGGGGGGGTCGGCGGATGGACATTTTAGGAGAGAGACGGCCGCGCCCGGCGGTGGACTCTGCCTTCGTGGCAGTGTGATGTAACTTCCGGGGTCTTCCTCCGAGGGCGGGAGCCCGGGTATTTAAAGGGGAAGCGGCGGTCTGCGAGGCTGCGGCGGAGCTGAGCTGCCCGCGCGGTGCTCGGTTCTGCGCGTGTGTTCGCGAGGCCGTCTGGAGGAAAGCCCCACGAAGCCGCGGGGCAGACCGTGCTGGGGACCCCAGATCGCACCGAAGCGCCGTGAGCGGCCGCTATGTACAGGGCACTGGTGTGTTCCAGGCAGCCTCCAGCACCTGACCCCGGCTTCTCCACTCAGAAGCCCTAAGACAGAAATGTTGGGGGCCAAGAAAGGCAGACAGCAGTTCTGAGTAATAAAATGTCTGTGTTGACTTTTGAACTGACGTTTGCTGCCAGAAGTTTGGGCACTTTCGTGAACCAAGTAGATTTTAATTCTGGCTTTTATTTATCTGGCGTTTTCTTAGGGAGCTTACTTTGTCTTAGTAAGATATTTTTGAAATCGCAGGTCATAAGTTGAGTTAAAACAGCGTAATACCCACCTGGATGTATTTCAGTATCAGTTATGTAGTATGAATGGTGTGTATGTGTGTGTGTGGGGGGCGGGGGGAGTCTGGCATCGAAAATGTTGGTGTCTTTTTAGGAGCCCAAATGAAATCTGCCCTGTTCGTCTCTGTTTTTACAGATTCCGAACTGTCTTATCGGGCTTATTAGGCTTTATAGTAAGTGTTTGCATCTGGCAGGACATGTTCTCTTCTTCCTTACCTGTCTTCTTTAGAACTGTTTTGGATACTTGCCCTTTTATACTCACTTTCTAATTAGCTTGTTGAACTGTCAGCTGAATCATCTCACCCCTCTGGCTTGTTTGTTCTCGGCCTTGGACCAGAGCTCAAACGTAGGGCCCCTTGAGCTCTCACTCAGCTTTTTGGTCAAGGCTGGCACTCTCCCACTTGAGTTCTATCACTGGCTTTTTGCTAGCTAACTAGACATAACAGCTTGGTGAATTTGTCAGCCTGAGCTGGCTTCCGACCTGATCTTCAGATCTCAACCTCCTGAGTGGCTAGATTATAGGCCAGAGTCATTCAAAATTTTGTTGGCTTTTTTCCCTCTTAGAGCAAATATTTGCTCCGTCTACTCTGTATTTTGTTTGACACTCTTTTGATTTATCTGATTAAAATATTTTGGATTGGCCTATAGTAACAGTACAAGGTAGTTTCACTGTGATAATTCCTTAGATGTGTGCTATGTACTTTGAACAAGTTCACACCCCCCCATTCTGTTTTTCTGTCTTTGAATTCTCCATTTTCTAACTATTTAGTGGGTTTCATTATGCTATCTTCATATATATGTACTATACTCTGAGCCTCTTCACCTCATATCTCTGGTCCACTCTGTTTTTTTCCTCCTGTCCACTTTGAGTTTAATTTGCTCTTGTTTTTCTAATTTCCTTAGGTATGTTGTATATGCTGAAGTGTCTATTTCTAATGTAACTATATTTGAAGATAAGTTCATTATGGAGATGGTGGGGTGGGGTCCTAGTATGATACACTTGGTGTCCTTGTTAGGAGAAGAAGAGAAGCTTTGTTCGGTGGGAATGGACACAGGAAGAAAGTCATGTGAGGATACAGAAGTCACATATCAGCAAGTCAGGAACCACCCCTAATGCCACTTCATCTTGGACTTTAGAGCTGAGAAAACAAAATTCTGTTTTCTGCCCAGTCTTTGGTATTTTGTTATGCAGCTCTAGTAGACAAATACAATGTATGAACTTAGGTATACAGGTCCTTCTTTTGTAATGTAGGTATCTGTTGGGCATTTACCTCTGTGTGTATCTTTCATTGCATTCCATATAGTTTGATTGCACTTCTCTTAATAAATTTAATATACTCTACTATAACCATGTCCCTGTTAAAGGAAATTGTGTACTATCATTCTATATGTGGTCTCTAAAACCATGTTCGTGTGTGTGTGTGTGTGTGTGTGTGTGTGTGTCGGTCCTAGACCTTGAACTCAAGGCCTGGGCACTACTCCTGAGCTACTTTTGCTTAAGGCTAGTGTCCTAATATTTGAGCCACAGATCTATCTACTGCTGACATTTTGGTAGTTTATTGAAGATAAAAGTCTCATGGATTTTCCTGCCCAGGGTGACTTTGAATTGCACTCCTCAGATCTCAGCCTCCTAAATAGTTAGGATTACAGGCGTGAGCCACAGATGCCCTGCTCTGAAGCTTTTTAATATGTCATAAGAAGGTGGTAGAACCACAAGGACAACAAAAATCATTGTCAGGTTCTGAAAGGGTACAGTTTGGGGAAGAGTGAATACTTAGAAGATAATATGCAAGAGGAGCATATTAAGAACTATATCTTCAACTGAAGATTGGATGATTTAAAGGAGGAGCATACCCAGTGGGATGGACGTGTAAAAGGAGAGTGAAAACAGAGGCCAGGAACAAAAGGATTATTTTGCAGTCATAGGAGCTTTCAAGTTCACAATATGTAGGCAAGATGACAGGCTGGAGATTTGGGTAAGATTTGATCATGCAGACTTGAGTCCAAAAACTGCAAGTTCAGAGAACATTTCTATTTTTCAGCCTCAATGCAGAATTCTTTCTTTAGGAAGATGCAGTCTTTGCTCTTGAAGCCCTCAGCTGGTTGATTGAGGCCAGATCACATTATGAGAGCTTAACAATTTAAAAGTCTATTGAAGAAATATTAATCATGTTTGGAAAATACCTTCACAGCAGCACAAAGAACTGTCTTTGTCCAAGCAATTAGTCAGATTCATTAAAATTAACCATGCAGAAATTTGGTCATTCTAGAAAAATATAGTTGAAGTTTTTAGAAAAAGATGTAGCTGTTGTATGCTCGTGGCTCATGCCTATAATCCTAGCTACTCAGGAGGCTAAGATCTGAGAATTCAGGTTCAAAGTCAGCCTGGGCAGAAAATCTGGTGACACTTATCTCCAATTAACTATCAAAAAAAGCTGAAAGTAGAACTGTGGTTCAAGTGGTCAAGCACTGTCCTTGAGCACAAAAGCTCAAGGACAGCGCCCAGCTCCTGAGTTCAAGCCCTATGACTGGAATACACCCCAAAAAGAGAAGAAGAAAAAAGTATAGATTACACAAAATTAAGCATTTATGAGAACCCATCAGGATGCTAATTTTTAATTTTTTAGAAAACAAGTCAGGAAGATTTCAAATAGCTTCCTCCTTTAGACAAGTGAATGTATAACTGTGTGTGTTGGTGAGAGGTTAAGTATTCAAAATATATGAGAGTCAATAAGCCTTTGTGACCAAGGATGGTGTTCATGTCAAAGAGATAGCTTCCGGTGTCCAGGATGTACTTTCTATCCATTGCTCACTGGGAGATGGTTTGCAGTGATTCAGATTGTGAGTCAGGAAGCACAGTGTCCCTCATGTCACATCAGAAGGACTTGTGGAATTTAGAAAATGCAGGCACTTGGTTAGTGAACAATGCCTGGGATGGAAGGGGCATTTAAATAAGTGTATTTTCTTACAGATACTCTTGGGAGATAGTTCTGCTCATGGGATGTGCATTGTTTGGATGTGGATATGACACTAAAACAGTGGCTTCATTTTATACTCTGTGAGCATGTCTAGAATGCCAACTATATCACCAGTCTTAGGGATTTATTAGAGGCATCAAAGGAATAAGACAAGTAGAAAGCATTTTAATAGGGACAGTGTCTTTACTGAAGAGATCCTAAGTTGTAAATCATAAAGAGCCATTTGTCAGTTTAAAATGTCATCTGATACTTAGGTTAATTTGGGCCTTTTAGGTAGAATGGTTTTATTGAATTTTAAAGCTTACAGTGTGGAAAGCAAAGCATTAATGAGTTCATTGAACTCAAACATTTTTTTTTTTTTTTTTTTTTTTGCCAGTCCTGAGCCTTGGACTCAGGGCCTGAGCACTGTCCCTGGCTTCTTCCCGCTCAAGGCTAGCACTCTGCCACTTGAGCCACAGGGCCGCTTCTGGCCGTTTTCTGTATATGTGGTGCTGGGGAATCGAACCTAGGGCCTCGTGTATCCGAGGCAGGCACTCTTGCCGCTAGGCTATATCCCCAGCCCCGAACTCAAACATTTTTGTGGGGTGTGTGTGAGTGATGTCTGTGCGCATGCGTGTGTGCATGTACTTGTTAGAAATAGGGCTTGAATTTAGGGTTTTGTAATCTTGCTTGTCTTTTTCACTCAAGGCTGGTGTTCACCATTTAAGTCACACCTCTACTGTCTCAAGTCACACCTCTACTGAACTCAAAGTTTGAATAGCACAGGAAGACAATAATGTGGCTTACTGAATTATCAATTTAACAAGGATAAGTAGTCCTTAGAAAGAATCTTAAGACCAACTGTTACAGTTGAGCCTTTTTTTTTTTTTTTTTTTTGCTTTTGTGTTAGTCATGGGGCTTCAATTCAGGGCCTGGTTAATGATGTTTGTTTTTTTGTTTTTTGCTTAAGGGTAGCACTCTATCACTTACAGCTCCACTAGCTTTTTGGGGGTTAATTGGAAATAAGAGTCTTAAGGAATTTCCTGCCCCAGCTGGCTCCAAACCATGATCCTTAGATATAAGCCTCCTGAGGAGCTAGGATTATAGATATAAGCCACTGATACCTGGCTAAATTAAGCCTTTTATCTTTACGTTTACATCAGCTTCTGCTTTGAATTTATCTTGGCTAATAGCATCACCATTGTAGTTCTGTGAAACCCAGCTGCTCAGTGAACTCCTAGATGGGAGTTCAGTAGCTTAGCCCATTTTCTTCTTACTATTATAAAATCCACACACTGAGAAGGGTAATGAGCTTAGCCTTCAAGACTTGGGGAGACAGCCCTCCTTCCAACATCCTAAACTGACAGGAAAGTACATACAAGTGGGATTAGAGGAGGTTTTTAAAGAGTAAGGCTGAAAGTCATGTACCCTCATCTGATTGTAAGGTTGTTGGCACATGCAATCTGGCTATGCATATCTCCCATAGCTAACCTCCCCTTGCAAAGTAAAAATTTTCCCGTCCCTCCCTCCCTCCCTCCCTCCCTCCCTCCCTCCCTCCCTCCCTCCCTCTCTCCCTCCCTCCCTCCTTTTCTTTCTTTGCCAGTACTGGGTCTTAAACTTGGAGCCTCTCATTCTCTGTTGTCTTTTTCGCTCAAGGCTGGCTCTACTATTCTTCACTTGAACCATCCCTCTGTTTCCTTTATTTATTTATTTATTTTGCTGGTTAATTGGGGATGAGTCTTTCGGACTTTTCTGCCCAGGCTTTGATCCTTGACACCAGGAACTCCTGAGTCCCTAGGATTATAGGTATGACCTAACAGCATCCAGTTGTTGCTCTTCCTCCTCCTCTTCCTCCTCCCCCTTCTTTTTAGTAAGCTCATTGAGTACCTGAGTTCTTTCCTTCACATTTTTGTTTTTACTGCCACCTTACTGTGAATGTTGATCCTCTTTAACTCAGACTTTACAATAATTTTGAAATGACATTATTGACTGGGATCATTAGAACCTACCTTTCATGTTGCTAATGCTGCTTTTCTGTAATACTTAAATGAAGATGGCCCTCCAGTGATTCAGTGTGCTGTGTTGTCTCAGAATAAAATAAAATCCCACTTGTAAGGTATTAAAGGCCTCTGTGTGACCTCTTCCCCTCTTCATTCCATTTATGTTCTTCCCATAACATCATCCCAGTTGCTCCCTTGCATATACAATTGACTCCCTGACTGCTTACTTCTGCTGTCTCCTTGGAAAACCCGTGGCCCTACTCAAGTTCAGCTCTCTCCTTGCTCCCTGTCTGTTGTCCTGCTAGAGGACAGCACAGAATGATGCTGAATGACTCAGTTCATATGACCACTTATCTCAAGTGTGTGCCTGATGTTTCCTGGACACATGCACCGCAGACTTCCCTCCCAACTCTTCTGGCAAATGAGCTTGTATTCTCTAGTGTTTCCGAGAACATTGGTGTATCTTGTTTGTGAGCTAGTGGAAAGGTCAAATTCAGAATCACCAGTTTAGCAGGTTGAGTGTGTATCTAAGGCACTGACAAAGCAGGAGTGCCAAAAGAAAAAAAAAAAAGGAAATTACTTAGCATCTGGCAATTGCAAAACAAAGAACTAAAGTCCTCATACTTTATCAGGCCTTTTTGTCTGTTATGGTTGAATTACATATCAAGATGAACGTCTCAATGCTTAGAAGAATCTAATGTGGCCCTGACTAGGATCGTAGATAGACATAGATAGACATAGATGTGGTTTCTGGTTTTGCTTGGAAGAGATTAAGTATTGATGGAAGGAATCCTGGTGAGATAGGCCCCAGAATCTTGGGGAGAAGGAGAGACTGACAGAGGCATCAGTGTGAGAATGTGGAGGGGATTGGCTTTGAAGACATAAACAGGAGGGTCTGCTTTGGATACATGGAAGGATGGATTTTCTCCTCTGACTGGAAGGATGCAGGAGTGGTCAGTGCACCTGTAGCTCTGTGTGTAACCTTGAATGTGAGAAGGAGAGGACATTGGCCCCACAGGCCTTCAGGTGCTTTGCAGAAGGAGGGAAGCTCATCCGAGCTTGAGGTAGTTCAGACAGTGAAAAAGTCACTGACTAAGGAATGCTGTTAAGGACTCCTTTGAGGTTTGGTCATCATGAGTCAGCAGACATTTTTTCAGTTACTGAGGTAATAAGAGACAAAAGCCTTTTTCTTTGTTTCAGTGAAAATCACCAAGGGAAAGATATAAGGACAGCATTACTTTTAATTAGGAAGATAGCCACTTTTTGTGTGTGTGTGTGTGTATATCAAGTTAATGTAGACATGTGAAAAAATGATGAAAGAGGTTTGGAGAAAATCCTCTGGAAGACAGTCTAATGTTTTGTTTTGCGTGAGTGAGATTGAAGAAGACTAAGATTTCCTGAGGAATAAAGTCTTGCTGGAATGCTAGGGGGTCAAGAGACGCCAGTCACAGTTCTGGCTCCACCTCTGCTCGGTTTCACTCTGCTTTCTGTGATGTCATCAAAATGCTAGGAACAGACCATCACATTTTCCTTTTCTTCTAAACCCTCCAAGTGGCTGCCATTCTGCCGCTTTCAGTCAGGATGTATATCATGGCCTGCTCTTTGGGGATGAGTGTATTCTTATAAATCATCTGTCTTGTGTCTCAGTTCGTGCTCTAATGTACTGGGTTTCCAAGGCGGACTTGAGGAACAGAAGCTTTCTTACTGGTTAAAGTTTTGAGTCCATCAGGGGATAAGGATTCAGGCAGACACAGATTAAAGCATTGTTTTTATTACTGGTAGAGCTAATATTTTTCTTAATATTAAGGAGCCTGAGGCTGCAGACAAATGGGCGTTATTATACCAAAGTCTAAAATGTGACAGATTTACTCACCGGTCATAGGCAGGCAACACAGAAAATTGCTTAGCTTCTCACATTATCTTTAGGAAATTTTTATGTAGGGAAGCAGAGCAGAACACAAACTTTGTATAGGCACCTGGGAATGTAATCATCCAATATCAAAGTCTTTTCCAAATCTATCAATCAAATAAATTATTCCTCAAGAGAAATAAAGAATGGGCAGAGAGAAAGGCTAGCAGCAGTACAGGCAATTGCACTGACTGGTTCTTCTTGGTCTCCCTGCTGGATTTTTCTCATCTTCCTGATTTCTAAGAAATGGAATGTTTCAGGCTCAATACTTAGAACTATCATCCACTCTATTTCTTTCCCATTTGTTCTCCTGTCTCACATCTATCTACTCATGATTCCAAGCACGTATCTCTAGACCAACATGTTCTTTGGATCCCAGAACTCCATTTCTTTAAGTCTTTGCTTAAATGCAGCTTCCCAGACTGCCCAACATAATAAATACCTTGAGCCCTCTATGATTCAGCCCTGCTTCCTGCTTTACTCTTTTCCCTCATGCTCACTACCTATGGTGATCAGTGTTTATTGTTTTGTTTATTGTCCATGGATGATAATGAATAACTCGATTCATTATATGCATATTCAATACACATATTTAGTTTCAGTATATATATATATATATATATATATATATATATATATAATGATTTAGGTCTATCTGTCTATCTATCTATCCATCCATCCTTCTATCTACCATGGTCTAGAATGTTTCTGGCATATAGTACATAGTCACCCTATTAATATGGATTGGTTGAATAAATTAGTAAATGAATGTATTGTGTTTCTCCTACTGAGAAGGTCTTATCAAGAGTAGGGAAACATGTCATGTTATAAATAAGTGCCAGCATTGGTGGTATTTATATATTTCTTTTCTGTCATGGTCCAGGAGATTGAACTCAGGGCCTAGATGCTGTCCCTGAGTTTCTTTTGCTCAAGGCTATAGTTCTACCATTTGAGCCACAGCTCTACTTCTAGATTTTTCTGAGTAGTTTATTGGAGATAAGAGTCTCAGAATTTTCTGCCTGGGCTGGCTTGGTGATCTTCAGATCTCAGCCTCCTGTATAACTAGGATTACAGTTGTGAGCCACCAGTGCATGGTTTGTTTAGATTTTGTACATTGTGCTACTATTCAATCAGAATCTCAAGTCTTAGAGTCAGTGTCAAACATGTAGTTTGTCATTAGCATGCATCTATGGATATTTGTCTATTAAAGTTAACCTCCACATCTTTTTTTTTGTTTTGTTTTATTTTTTGCCAGTCCTGGGGCTTGAACTCAAGGCCAGAGTATTGTCCCTGGCTTCTTTTTGCTCAAGGCTAGCACTCTACCTCTTGAGCCACAGTGCCACTTCCGGCTTTTCTCTATATGTGGTGCTGAGGAATCCAAGGCTTCATATATACGAGGTGAGCATTTTACCACTAGGCCATATTCCCAGCCCCAACCTCCACATCTTTTGGCCTGTAATTTTCTAACCTATGTAAACCTAAAATTATAAAAAAACTTTGATGTAATGTACTCATTGTTTGAATTCTGTAGTCTTTCTTTACACTATTGTACAGTATGGAATCATACACTGCCTTGCAATATAATGTTTTTTATGTGTGTATCTCTCCTTTAAAATATGTAGTTTTCTGGACTGGCTCATACTTGAAATCCTAGGTACTCAGGAGGCTGAAATCTGCAGCTTGCAGTTCTGAGCTAGTGCAGGAAGACAAATCCACGAGACTCTTATCTCCAGTGAACAAGAAAAGAGCTAGCTAGAAATTGGTTGCTAATATCAAAATCGAGAGACCAAGGATAAAAGACAAACCAATGCAAGAGCAATACTTACAAAACTATATGGTGTAAACCAACTGTATAACTCAAGGGGAGAGGGAAATGGGGAGGGGAGCAGGAGGTAACAAGTTGGACAAGAAATGTTCTCAATGCCTTATGTATGAAACTAACCCTTCTGTACTTCAACTTCACTTTGACAATAAAGAAAAAAAGAAAAGAGCTAGCAGAGTTGTGGCTCAGATGGTAGAGCACAGCCTTGAGTGGAAAAAGCTAAGCAAGAGTTTGAGGCCCTGCATTTGAGTCCTAAGCTCTCATACACAGCCCCCTCCCCCACATAGTGTACCTTCCTGCAGGGTAGAGAGCCTGTTTTACCCTCAGCTATCAACCCTCTCCCTTGCATATTAAAAGCCCTGACCAAAGATGTAGCAAATGAATGTTTAATAATTTTAAACATTACTTATTTAAATCATTTAAAATAATCTCACATTCATTGGTTGTAAATTTTTCTTTACATTCATGTACTTTATTTATTTATTTATTGCTGGTACTAAATTAGATATTCAAAACCAGATATGTGTCACTTCCAATGTCTAGACCTTCTATCCTACATGACTATTTTCTATTTTTCACAGGAATACAGATTGGTTTTTAAAGTACATATTCCTATAATGTGAAAAATGATACTCAAATGCTTATCCAAGGGGCTGGGAATGTGGCTTAGTGGAAGAGTATTTGCATAGCTAGCATGCATGAAGCCCTGGGTTCGATTCCTCAGCACCACATAAACAGAAAAAGCCAGAAGTGGTGCTGTGGTTCAAGTGTAGAGTGCTAGCCTTGAGCAAAAGGAAGGCAGGAACAGTGCTCAGGCCCTGAGTTTAAGCCCCAGGACAGGCACCAAAAACCAAAACAAGCAAACAAAAAACCCCCAAAACACCAAAAAACAAATGTTCACCCAAATGAAAATGAATATATTATACTAAAAACAGAATGAAGTTCAGGCCATGGATATTACATTTTATCTTGTATGGATGATGGATGAATATAAATATGTTTAGAAAAGTATGTTTGAAAGGTATGTGAACTTCTTAATTTGAGATTTAAGTGTTCTTATGGAAGATTGGTCTTTGGACTAAGTGTGTGCATGTGTGTGTGTGTGTGTGTATGTGTGTGTGTGTCTGTAAGAGTAAACAAATATTTCCACAATGCCTAGAATGGTCTTTGAATCAAAGCCAAGGAGGGTGGGTGACACATATCTGTAATTCCTTGCTGGTTGGGAGCCAGGGAGAAAAGAAAACACTAAAAGAAAAGCACTGCACACATCTGAGGCAAGATGGGAGGAGGGCATAGCATGCATGGAAAGTGAGTGAAAAACCACAGCAGAGTGGCCCAACAACTGCACTGGACATTGGTGAAAGTGCACTAAGCAACTCACAGGCAGTGATGGAGAGGGAGGGAATGAGAGAGGAAGAAGCAAAAGGAAAGAAATCACCCCATCTGGAAGAAATTGTTTTTTTGTTAACTGTCATAGAGTTCATAAGCTTTGTAGATTAGAATGATGATGTTCATCATTGTGAAGGTTAAAATGTGTACTATGAAATTTAGGTAGTTACTTAATCTTAATAAAGAAAAAAGAAAGAAAAGCACCGTGGGTGTGCCTCAGGTAGTGAACTCTTGCCCAGGGAGAGCAAACTTAAGTCTCTCAACCTTTCTAAGAACTTATGATTGAGTTCTAGCAGTTACCATGAATATTACTCCAGCTTCTTCTATTGAACATTTACCATGTTTACTGGACATGTTTATATATCTCAGTCCCTCATCATTTAGAGTGAGAGATGACAGGGCAAATATTCTAGGTGAGTTAATTCTTACTTATCCTTCATGTTTGTTTGTTTTTACTGTAATTTTTTGTCTTTTCTTTTTTGGTACTAGGGATCAAGCCCAGGACATTGCGCTTGCTAGGCAAGCACTTTGCCACAGAGCTACATCCCAGGTCCTTACTTACCCTTTAGATATCAGGGTAAATGTCAATTCTTCAGGTAAGTCTTCTTGTCCTGTCCCTAGATATTTACAACATGTAGGGTAAAAGTGGATGAAACCAAATGACTTGGAAATCCACATGAGGATGAAGACCTTCAAAGTGGGTGGAACAAGGGTAAAGGCATGGAGAAGCCATTCCCTTCACTTCATTGAAGATAGATATTACATGTTTGGCAATAGCTAACATTGACATATCACCCTCCAGAGCTGAGCAGGGGCTATAGCTCAGTGGTAGAGTGTCTAGTGCACACAAGGCCCTCTTTGATCCTGGTACCACAACAGAACAAAAGAAAAGCATTCTGTACACCTTTTTGAATCCCATTACATGTGCTAGAGATCATCTAACAAAAAACTTTGTCCTGGGTAAAGGATTATGCAAACTCACCTTCTGAAGTTAAAGACAGCTACAGATGAAATGCCATAATATGTTAGCTTTGAGTATAAATTCCAGTTTATTTTTCCACTTAGTCTTTCCTCTGTCAAAGCAATGCATTAAACATCAAAAGGTTTGGTGTTGCATAATCATAACAAAGGTGCTAGGTACCTCATGTCAAGGAAATGTGCACAACAAGGATTTCTTATACAAAGTTAAGGAAAAGAAATTCTTAAGGTAAAAGTGTCAGAGCTGTCTTGACTCACCAGCACATCATGTGCATGGATTGCTGAGCAATCTGATGTTTTTGTTATTTTTGAGGGAAGAAAGCAAGTATTCAGGAGCTGCATGTTGTAGAGTTGGCTGCACGATGGTCCCAGAGACACCTCCCGAGGCCCGGCCTTGTTCTTCAAAGGGCCAGGATGCATGTGTGTTGGGCTTTTTTGCCCCTCCCGGCTGGGACTCTTACTTCTTTCTTTCCACCCTCCCTTTCATGCCCTCTCCCCTAGTCATCCGACCTGCAGATAAGCTAGAGTGGAACGGGGGAGATAGTTCCGACCTGTCGCGCACGTGATCTACCGCAGATGTGTGCCCGCCTCCTTATCGCTAGAAGTCTGGTGTACACATGCAACGGGGCTAGCTTCTTAGAGCGAACTAACTTTATTGAGACAAGGACAAGGGGAGATGATTCCGAGGGAGGGGTTTGGCCAGGATGTCGATAGGCTGAGAGCTGTCACCTGACCCCCAAGTGCTAACGTCACTCAAGCGCACCGAGCCAGGGCGGGGTTGGTAGGCGCCGGGCTGGCTAGCGTGGGTTGGGGGCTGTTTGCCCAACCGGTTTCTCTGGATTCCGATCCAGAGAGGGTAGCAGGGCCGCATTCCCCAGGGCTGGGGGAGGGGCATCAAGCCCCTTCCATCAAGGCGAGAAAGATGGATCCCAACACATGTGGTTGTCAGCTCCTGGCACCATGCAGTGTCTCCTGCATTAAAGGCCTCTCCATTGCTTGGAATTCTGGAGAGAAGACATTTCTAAAATGTTAGGCTTTGGCGCACAGGGCAAAAAAAAGCACACACAATTTTCTCTTTGTCTACCGTATCCCTAGAATAGACTTTGGTCTTGCAGCCTGACATTCAAAGTGCTTATCAAAATTAGGTAAGAAACAGATTGGATCTATTGTGCTATCTGAACCTTAGACTTCACCGAGTCCAATCCAAGTAGAGAGCAAATTTCCTTCTACCTCTGTTGCTCATGAAATGTGGATTGGAGACACGTCCTGTCTGGTAGACAGGGAACTCATCCGAGTGTAATCAATCTTACCTACAACAAAGGGATAAGTAGTTGATGTACTAAGACAATAACCACAGTAAGAACTCAATTTAGTAACCTGTCCAATGGTATTATTCTAAAGAAGAAGGTTGCAAAAGGGATGTGGTTATATAATACAATCTAAATAATTATAATGAGAAGATTCTACCAATGACATTGTAAAAATGAGATGGAAATTCATTTACATCCTGATAAACAAATATTTCTTCTCTAAGACAATAATTATAATGATAACATCTCATATTTTGGCTATGATCAAATGTAGCAATACCATAATTTTAGAGGAGAATGGCTAGAACTAAATGCTAGATGCTAATATGTATGTGTTAAGGAAAGTGCTGGCCATTGGATTGAAAAGGTAAGTATGACATAGGAAACCTATCCTCCAGAACCTCATGACTTAATGCAATCCCATTTATCCAGCCTTTCTTAGATTTGTTGTGTTTCTGGGTCTTAGAACGTTTCATCCTGTGCCAAGGAGCCCTAGTCTTTCCCCTATCTTTTCCTGTAATATTTTCAGGGTATCTGATCTTACATTGATGTCTTTGATCCATTTGGAATTGATTTTGATGCACAGTTATGTGTAAGGATCTAACTTTGTTTTCTACACATGTATAGACAATTCTGCCATCACCTTTTGTTGAAGAGGCTGTCTTCTTCCATCTTGTGTTTTTTAGCTGCCTTATCAAAGATTAGGTGTCCATAGGTCTGTGGGTTCATTTCTGGGTCTTCAATTCTATTCCATTGGCTCTTAGGATTGTTCATGTGCTGTTTTTATAACATCAAGCTGTTTTTATAACTATGGTTAAACTGCAGAGTTTCTGCATGGGGTAGCTACCAAGATAAACAGAAAGTCCACAGATTGGGAGATCTTTACCAGCTATACAGTAGACAAGGGCCTCATATCTAAAATATACTTTGAGCTCAAAAAAACAACCAAATCCCCAAAGAAACAACAACCCCATTAGTAACTGGGCAAAAGACATAAATAGAGACTTTTCTGAAGAAGAAATAAGAATGGGCAATAGACACATGAAACATTCAACATCTCTGGCCATAAAAGATATATAAATTAAAACAGCACTAAAATTCTACCTCACCCCACTTAGAATGGTTATTATCAAAAAGGCTAATATAGCACATGCTGGCAGGGATGTGACCCAAAGGGAATGCTACTGTTGGTGAGAGTGTAAGCTTGTTCAACCACTCTGGGAAGGAGTATGGAAATTCCTCAAAAGACTAACTTAGAGCTTCCCTGTGACGCAGCAGTCATACTCCTGGGCATCTACCCAAATGACCACAAACAAGGCCACAGTAAAGCTACCAGTACAACTGTGCGCATTGCAGCATTATTTACCATAGCAAAGATATAGAATCAACCCAGATGCTCTTCAGTGGATAAATAGATCAAGAAACACACACACACACACACACACACACACACACACACACACACACACACTGGAATTCTATGCTTCCATCAGAAAAAAAATGACATTGCCCCATTTGTGCTTGTGGAGCTTCGCTTCTGGCCTGGAAACCTTCAGTCCAGAATGACCGCTTTATTCTTCCTCAGTGAGTGTTCCTCAGTGAGGAACTCCTCCCACACTCTGGCGGAGAGGCATTCTCCTCTGTGCTGTGGCTCATGTGACTGTCACCTGACATTGCTATCTATAAATATTTGCTGGCTTCAGCTGGAGCTCAGTGTTCTTCCATCCTGTTTCTCCTCTCCTCACCTTTTCTTCATCATCTTTCCCATCAGGTGCTAAGCTCCTGGAGAAAATATCTACATTTTATACTGTCTGAATCTTTGGTATCTATCCCAGTGTGGTTTGTTGTACTGGTTGGTAGTGGTCAACATATGCTTCTCAAATAATGAATAGAAGGCCAAGAATCAATTTTCTGGCCAGGTACTTGTGGCCTGTATCTGTTCATCTTAGCTACTTAGGAGGTTGAGATAGGGGATTGAGGTTCAAAACCATCCCAGCAGGAGAATTCATGAGACTCTTATCTCCACCAACGAACCAGCAAAAAGCTAGAAGTGAAAGTGTTGCTCAAGTAAGTAGAGCCCCAGGCTTGAGGGGAAATTACCACACTGAAGCCCCAGGACCAGTAGGACGACACCCCCCACCCCCACGCACATACACCTAAAATTAACTTCGTAGTGGTGTAAATTACATAGTAACATGCATCCATTGTGTGTCATGTGAACTTTAGCATGTGCGCGCGCACACACACGCCCCTCTACTCAAAGCACAGCGTTGGGGGGCGTGGGCATTACTGCTTGCCCTCTGCCAATTGAGTTCCGTGGGGGAGTGAGTGGCGGACTGTGGACCTCTCCTGGGCGTGAGTGGGAGCACAGCCCTTCCATGCGTGGGCAGACGGGAGGCGGGGCGCAGAGGTGCTCCCAGCACACCCTCCCTCCCCTCCCCGCCCCGCACTGCGGGAAGAAGCGGGAGGAGCAAAGCCGGAGGCCAGCAAGGATCCGCAGCTACATGAGCCACGTGCCATGCTTTGGACGCAGAGGAGGACCCTGGGGATACACCCGGCAGCGCGGGAGGAAAGCGCGGCGACGTGGAGCGGCGGTGTGGAGAGCGGGCTCCCGCGGGGCGCCGCCCGGTGTGCAGCTGCCACCCGCGCCCGAAGGGCAAGCCACCCAGCAGTGACTGCCAGAGGACTTTGAGGTGGCAGGGCCTTCTTCCCCAGGAGGACCGCTAGCCTTTCCTCCTGCCCCAGGGCCCCACCCCACCTTGGAGGCCCAGGCTATGGGAGCCCTCACTTTGCCACGGACCCCCAAGTCACCACCCTGGGCTCCCTCAAGCATTCAAACCGAGATGCCTGCCCTTCCTAGAGATGGGGGAACAAAGTGGGAGAAGCTAGGGAAGGAGAACCTGAAGTCAGTGCCTGGGCTTTTGGGATTAAGTTCTTCATCCACTAAGGAAGGAATGGGAAGCACTGGGGGGTGGGGGGTGGGATTGGGGGCAAGTGGTTGGAGGGAAGGTGAAGTTCAATGATGCTGTTGATTTTAAGCGCCATGATATAAAGGAGTACAGGAGAAAGAAAAGGAGAGAGAGAGAGGGAGAGGAGAGAGAGGAGGGAGAGAGAAAAAAGAGAGGGGGCGGGAGGGAGAGAGGGAAGGAGGGATGGAGGGAGGGAAAGGGAGAAAAAAGGAAGGAGGAAAAAAGAAAAGAGAAAGAAAGGAGGGAGGAAGGAAGGACGATTTTTAACAAGTCAGAAGTTCTGAAATCCCATTCACAACACCCCATGGTCCCATTTACTAGCAATGCACAGTCAACTACATTTTTAAAACAATTGTATTTCCCTGTGGAAATCTGGAATTGATATCAAAGACCCTTTATTATGAAGAATTAAACTGCAGTTCTTTTTGAAATGCTCTGGCCTGCAGGTTTTGAGTAATTACAGAAACAAAATGGTGGAAAGAAGCTTTCTTTTTCTCAAAGCTACTTGGAATTGTTGAATTGGACTTAATGGAGTATATAGAGGTGAAGTAAAGCAAAAACTAAAAACAGGGAAAATGTGGTATAGAGAGGCACGATAGCAGAACTGAGTGAAGAAAGATACACTGAGCCAGGAAGATGGTTTTTTGCATTCAATCTCCCTACCAAAAGACACAAGGAAATCAAAGTAAGAGTATGAATAGAGGCCTGGGTCCAGTGGGTCACACCTGTAATCCTAGGTACTCAGGAGGCTGAGATCTGAGAATCAGGGTTTGAACTCAACCCAGGCAGGGAAGTCCATGAGACCAATCTCCAATTAATCACCCCCTTCCCCCAGAAGCCAGAAGTGGAGCTATGTCTCACGTGATAGAGTGCTAGCCTTGAGCAAAAAGCTGAAGGACAGTGCCTAGGCCCTGAATTTAAGCCCCAGGACCAGTGTGTGCGCTCACACGCGCACACACACACGCACGCACACACACTCGCGGTGTATGAATAGAAGAAGAAATGGCGCCCATGGAAAACACAAATGAAGACAGAGATGGAATGAAAGAAAAGGGAGAGTGAAAGTAATGAGTGAACTATGTTTGCTAAACAAAACAATAGAAAATAATTTTGCAGGCTTGAAGAATACAGGGCAATTTCTCTGTGGGTTAGCATTTCCTGAAGGAGTTTATGAGTCCTACAGGATGCTTTGAAAGGGAAAATGAAATAGCTATATTTTCTGAGAGGAAAGCATCAGCAAAACTTCCTTATTGGAACAAATATACTAAAACAGTTAAAATCTTACATTGTGTTTATAGAAAATAAATAATTTCCTGAAAAAACACTGTGCTTGAAGGTCTTTCCCCTATCCCAACCTATGTGTCCAGGCTCATTCTGTAGAAAATGTTCTCCCAAATTACCAAGCACACTTGTCAATTCTGCTAGATAGAACAGGGATGGCAAAACAGCTAAGGACAAATTAAATTAAAACTAACTTGGTTAGGTTTGAACAGCATAAAGCACCCAACTCTTATTTAATTCATCTTCAATATTGTGGTGAGGCCACCTTATAAAACATCATTCAATAAATTCTAACTGTAGAAATCTCTGCATAGACACATTCCATGATAAGTCAACTTTAGAAAAGAGGAAAAGAGAAACAGAGAGATAGGAAAGCAATAAGGAAAGAAAAGAGAGCACAGGAAGAAAGGAAGGAAGAAAGAGAAAGTATACCTTCGGAGATATTCAGAAGAGATTTCTGAGCCATGCAGAAATAATTTCTTTAAAATAAAATGAGAATTCCATTGTGTATGTGTACATTTTCTTGATCCACTCATCTACTGAGGGGCATCTGGGTTGGTTCCATATTTTAGCAATGGCAAATTGTGCAGTGATGAACATTGTTGTGCTGTTGGCTTTAGTGTGGTCTTGCTTGTAATCTTTTGGGTAGATGCTCAAAAGCTGGGCTGCTGGGTGGCAAGGAAGCTCTATGTTTAGTCTTTTGAGGAACCTCCATACTGCTTTCCAGAGTGGCTGAACAAGTTTATACTCCCATCAGCAGTGTAGTAGGGTTCACTTTTGGCCACATCCCCTCCAGCATCTGTTGTTATTAATTTTCTTGATAATGGGCATTCTTACTGGAGTGAGGTGGAATTTCCATTTTTTTTTTGATTCGCATTTCTTTTATGGCCAGTGATGCTGAACACTTCTTCATGTGTCTCTTGGCTACTCTCATTTCTTCTTCAGAGAGGTCTCTTTTTAGGACTTTAGCCCATTTGTTAAGGGGGCACTTGGTTCTTTGTGGATTTGGTTTGGGGGTATTTAATTTTTTGAGTTCTTCATATATTTTGGATATGAGGTCTTTGTCTGTTGTATGGTCAGTGAGTTTTCAAAGTACCATATGAAATTATGCCATTTTCTTTTGTCTTTCTTCCCCATGGTTTTACTCCAGATGTCACTGTAACTGATTTTGGTACCCTGGGTATTGTATATATGATTATTGGAACCAGGGAAGGGAAGGAGAATATCAAAATGGAGAGACAAAGGATAAAAGACAAACCAGTGCAACAGCAATACTTACAAAACTATATGCTGTAAATCAACTGTACAGCTCATGGGGGGGAAGGCAGGAGAAAAATGAGGGAGCAGGTAACAAGTTGGATAAGAAATGAATGCACTGCCTTATGTCTGAAACTGTAACCCCCTCTGTACATCAATTTGACGATAAATAAATAAATTAAAAAACAAAATGAGAAAAAAGTAGACTCAATTTAAAATTTTTTATAGTTATTATAAAGGTTATATACAGAGGGGTTACAGTTACATTATATAAGTCAGGTAATGAGTACATTTCTTTTTGAACAATGGACTTATCTTTTTTTCTTTTTTAAAAATAGTTATTGTCAAAGTGATGTACAAAGGGGTTACCGTTTCATACATAAGGACATGGGTACATTTCTTGTACTATTTGTTACCTCTTCCCTCATTCTCCTTTCCCCCTCCCCCTTTTCTTCCCCCCCCCCGCCCCCCCCCCCATGAGTTGTTCAGTTGACTTACACCAAATGGTTGGTTGTTTTTTTTTTTTTTTTTGGCCAGTCCTGGGCCTTGGACTCAGGGCCTGAGCACTGTCCCTGGCTTCTTCCCGCTCAAGGCTAGCACTCTGCTACTTGAGCCACAGCGCCGCTTCTGGCCGTTTTCTGCATATGTGGTGCTGGGGAATCGAACCTAGGGCCTCGTGTATCCGAGGCTGGCACTCTTGCCACTAGGCTATATCCCCAGCCCTACACCAAATGGTTTTGCAAGTATTGCTTTTGGAGTCATTTGTCTTTTTATCCTTTGTCTCTCGATTTTGATATTTCCATTCCCTTGCCTAGTTCTAATACCAGTATATACAGTATCCAGGGTATTCAGATGAGATACAGTGATAGCGTGGGGACAACCACAGGAAGGGGATACAAGAGAATTATCAACAAAAGAAGCTACAGTTTCACATGGCATGTTGAAAGTAATTACAACAGTGATATAACATTCATTTCTATAACATGGAGTTCATTTCACTTAGCATTATCTTATGTGTTCATAAGGGCATAGCTATTGGGCTCTTGTGATCCTCTGCTGTGACTAGCCTAAACCTGTGCTAGTTATTCCCTATGAGGGAAACCATAGATGGACTTACCTTTTTTTTTTCTAAGTATGCCAAAGAAGAAAGCCTGAATATAGTTCACAGTGACAAAGTAAATACTCTTCTCATATCCTGCTCACTTGGGCTGTGTATTTGAGAACAAATTTAATCACCACTTTCGGAAATCTTTACTAATTTTAAGTATTTATTAAAGCTCTTCTTCTCTACTCATAGGATCAGTTCAGAAACAGAGGAATACCTCCACAGAGATTTTAGTATTGGAGAAGAATTGTTCTGTAGACTATGGTAGTCTATAGTGATAATCACTCCTTGATTACTATTTTAAAAATCTTATTTAAAAATTAGATTCTGGCTGGGTGTGTTGACTCCAGCCTATAAACCTAGCTATTTAGGAAGCAGTGATCAGAAAGATTATGGTTTTGAGGCCAGCCTGGGCAAAAGAGTGCATGAAACCCCATCGTAAACAGAAGCAGCTTAATGCGGTAGCAAGTGCCTCTCCTACCTGCTACTGTGAGAAGAATAAATAGGTGGATCGAGGATGAGGGCCACTCAGGGAAAAAGTTAGACCCAATTCAAGAAATAAATAAATCAGCTTGTAATCAGAGAAATTTCACCTTAAAGCAAGTATAAAAATAAAAACATTTTGGTAGTCATTAAGAAAACAACTGACCCAGGTGCAGTGGCTTAAGTCTGGGCATGAAAGTTCCAGAGAACATTTGAAAGAGAGCACAGTGCTGAGTGCAGGGGTCCAGGCCTTTTTTTCCCAGCTATGGGGAAGCACAATGGTGTGTGTTTGTCATCTCCAGGGACACACAGAACCACAAGAAGGGGGGCTGAAGCTCAGGAGAGCCTGGACATAAGGAAAAACATTGCCTCAAAAAGAACCATCAAGATGGGCACCAGTGGCTTCTGCCTGCAATCGTAGTTACTCAGAAGGCTGACATCTGAGGATCCTGGTTCAAAGCCTGCTTAGGAAAGAAAGTCCATGAGACTCTCATCTCCAATTAACCACCAGAAAACTAGAAGGGGAGCTGTGGCTCAAAGTGGTTGAGCAAAAGAGCTCAGGTACAGTGCCAAGGCCCTGAGTTCAAGCCCCATGACTGGAAAAACAAAAATAAATAAGTAAATAAAAGGGGACTGATGAGTGGTAGAGCACTTGCTTAACAAGTTCAATCCCTATTACTTCAAAAAGGAAAAACAAGAGAAGAATTGATAAATTGAACTTATCAAAATTTAAAGTTTCTAACCAAGTGTAGTGGTCCACACAGGGTATGAGAAGGAATATTGTGTGAGTGTGAGGATAGCCTGGATTAACCCAAATCCTTGTGAACCTGGGCTACATAGTGAGACTCTGTCTCAAAATGTTTCTGTTTCTAATAAAAAATTCACCAATAAGAAAATTTTAAAGCAGACTATATAAACTAAGAAAAGGTATTCATGATATAAATATCTGGCATATATTTATAACTTGCAATCCAATAAGACAATAATCCAAGTAAAAAATGCAAAAATATTTGGTTTCCAAGAGGAATAAATACAAATGGCCTATCAGCATAGGAAGACTTCCTAATGTCATTAGTCATCTATAAAATATAAGTTAAAAGCACAAGGAGAACCCAATTACATACTCAGTAAAATGGAAAAAATAAACAGTGTCAAGTACTGATAAGGTATGGAATGGGAATTTAAAAATGCTACAACCACTATGGAAAACATGTTGGTAATTCCTTGTAACTTTCTATACCTACCCATAGACTCTTCGATTTCTCCCCTTGGTCATACCCAAAGAATGATACCCTGCTTCACACAATGACTCACAAGGGATTGGTGATGGCAAGTGAAATACCTGGAAATCCATTGACTTGCAAATAACTGCACTTGTGGTAGTATATGCACACCACAACACACATGCATATCAAATGCGTGCTTAGCAACAAGGGCCGGGCACAACAGAGAACACAGTACATGATTCAACTTAGGTGAACGTTTAGAAAAGGCTCAGCTAATCTGTAGTAGGCAGAAAGCAGCTCAGTGGTTGCCTACGACCTGGAATTTCCATGCCTGTCCCAGCAGGAGGACCTTGGAAGCTCACTCAGGTACAAGGGTCTACCCAGCCTGGTGCTAGCTCTCTAGGCCCATTGCCCACACCAGGAGATGGCAAAGTCAGAAAGCAGGTGTCCAACTATGGGGAAGAAGGGCACCCAGGCCTCGCTCTTTCTTTTTGTCAGTTGTGGTCACTTGACCTCAGGGTCTGGGCACTGCTGTCCCTGAGCTTCTTTTGCTTAAAGCTAGCACTCTACCTACCTACCTAACACTCCAGCCACAGCTCCACTTACAGCGTTTTGTGGTTATTTGGGGATGAGAATCTCAAGGGTTTCCTGCCTGGGCTAGTTTAGAACCTCTATCCTCATATCTCAGCCTCCCGATAGCTAAAGGATTCAGGCATCAGCCATCAGCACCTGGCTATTATGACTATTTTCAAGGATGCAGGTGGGAATGTAAATTATCGCAGCTTCTATGGAAATCAGCATGGATGTTGACCAAAAAAATTAAAAATCAGAGCTCCTATATGACTTGGCCATATCACTTCTGATAATAGTCATTTATTTTCAGGCTGACTTTGAACCTTGATCTTCAGATCTCAGGTTCCTGAGTAGCTAGAATTAAGGTGTTAGCCACCAGTGCCTACCTGGCTTGTTATCCCCAATTTACACTACTACTGGAGATGTTTTTACTTGAACAGGCTGATAGTACTATTCAATTTTAATATTTTTCTCTTAATATGAATGATAAGTAATCAAATGGTTAATATAAAATGGATGTTCCTTTTACTCCACTATGATATAAAGCCATGCTCTTTGGTAGATAATTGATCCAGTCTTATCTCACAACTGAGGCATGGCTTTATATCAGCCTGGATAGAAAAGTCTATGATACGATCTCTTATTAACAGCAAAAAAAATGGATATGGAATTGTGGCTCCAGTACCAACCTTGAGCAAAAAAGGCAAGGGAGAGCACAAGGCCCTGTGTTTGTTAGGCTCCAATACCAGCCAGCACACAAAAATAGTAAAATGTGAAATTTACTAGTAAAATAACTAAGCTAAAAAGTATCACTGAAATGACTTGATTTTAATGAGAATAAAATGACTATATATACAAATGCTGAGGGAGTAGCTCAATGACTTGTCTAGCATGTGTGAGGTCCTGGATTCAAACCCTGTAGCTTCAAAAACTATATCTATCTATCTATCTATCTATCTATCTATCTATCTATCTATCTATTATGTCTATATGTATGTATATATGTATACTTATATATACTTACACACATAGGACACACATAGGATACACACATAGGATGTCACCTACTCCCAGGGCATCAGCAGTTCTCAGAATAAGTTTAATGGAGGCTGAGACTACGTTCTCCCTTTAACGAATCCATAAATCCATATATCAGCAAATCTTCACAACACACCTCTCAGGTACCTTTGTCCTGGCACTGCAGATGAGACAGGGCAGCTATGTAGCTTATCCACAGTCACACATCTAGTAAATTGTGAAGATATTGTATTCAAGTGCATGATTTTTTTTTAATTTTTATTTTTTGCCAGTCCTGGGCCTTGGACTCAGGGCCTGAGCACTGTCCCTGGCTTCCTTTTTGCTCAAGGCTAGCACTCTGCCACTTGAGCCACAGCGCCACTTCTGGCCATTTTCCATATATGTGGTACTGGGGAATTGAACCCAGGGCTTCATGTATAAGAGGCAAGCTCTCTTGCCACTAGGCCATACTCCCAGCCCCATGATATTTTTTAACTGTCTTTTATTTTCTTTTTTCTTTTGGTTCTGGGGATCGAACCCAGGACGTTGCACTTGCTAAGCAAGTGCTTTACCACTGAGCTACATCCCAGGCTGTGCATATTTCTTTTTACCTCTGTTCCTATGCTATATAACTTTCTCTTGAATTTAGTTGTAGAGAATTGTTGTGCATCAGAATAATAAATCCCATTTAAAAATAATGTAGTTAGGGGCTGGTGGCTCACATCTGTAGCTCCCTAGGAGGCCAAGAAAAAAAGCTAAGGGACAGCATGAAGGCCCTGAGTTCAAGTCCCAGTATTAGCATAAAAATAAAATAAAAATAAGGGCCAGGCACCAGTGGCCCATGCTTGTAATTCTAGCTACTCAGGAGGCTGAGCTCTGAGGATAGAGCTTTGAAGCCAGTCCAGACAGAAAAGTGCAAGACTCTTATTTCCAATTCGCCACCAAAACCAAATCCAAACAACAACAAAAAACCGGAAGTGGATCTGTAGCTCAAGTAGTAGAGCACTAACCTTGAGCACAAAAGCTCAGGGACAGTGCCCAGGTCTTGAGTTCAATCCCTAGGATGGTCACAAATAAACAAATAAGGCTGTAAAAATAAAGGCACTAAAAGAGTAGGTTAAAAGGTGTAACCTCCTTGTCCCCTGGCTATGCTGTAACCTGGGGACTAGAGAACTCCATCCTTTTGTGCACATATTTCATCCCGCCCATCAGCTGACTCGCATCTTGCTACTGTGAGGCAGGTCCATCTGTTCAAGCCTGTTGCACCAGGTGCAAGAGCAGCACTGATTGTGTTATGTCAAGGCTGCCCATATGCCTCCCTGCAATCTGTAGTTCACGATCTGGAAAATCATTTGCATTTTTCAATCCATCAGATGGCTTTGAACAAAGCCAGCGCCAACAAGGTTATTTGAATGCTTTTTATTTGTCAAAAAATGTAAGACTTATAGCCTCCAACTAAATTGCTAAGAAATACTGAATCATGGGGATAGTTGTATTTCCCCGATCATGGCTATTCTTGAAAACCCGACTCAGCTGCAAAAATAAGGAGACAAAACTCAAAGTAACTGACATCTCAAGCTAGAAGACCCTGTGTGAATTTAGATCTGGAGCTGCATGGGGCTGTTATAAGCTGGGTGACACATTGCTCAAGCAGTGCTTAGAGAATAGGCATCTTCAAGTGTCAGGTCCCAGTAGCTTCAGGGCAGAGCTGAGTGTAAGGGAAGGTGCACTTTTCCATGGGAAGAAACACTGTTTTCTGATTAGCCCCAGGGATGTTCTCCCACAGGAAGGGAAGGCTGGGGGCTCTTTCTTTTTGTTTGTTTTTCTGCCTGTTCTGGGGCTTGAACTCAATGCCACATGCTCTTGCTTTGGCTTTTTCAGCTCAAAGCTGGCACTCTACCACTTGAGATACACCCCTATTTTTGGGCTTTTTGGTGGTTACATGGAGATAAGAGTTTCACAGACTTTTCTACCAGGGCTGGTTTTGACCACAGTTGTCAGATCTCCACCTCTTGAGTAGGTAGGGTTAGAACCATGAGCCACTAGCACCTAGCTTCCATCGGCTCATCCTTGGAGTGTGTGGGCTTTCTGGTGAAGGATATCTTCCTCATTCAGAACCTTCTCCTCTGCCTGCCCCCCCCCAGCGTTCTCCAAAGGGACCACCTTCAGGATATTCAGGCTTAGCAGCTGTTGGAGCCAGAGTGGCCACTGGAGAGCAGCCCTGACAGCTGGGACGCCCCGGGCGCTCTGCAGTTGCTTTTCCTTTGCACTCTCTTTCAGACAAACGAGGACTTCTGGATCCCAATGACTGACTGACTTGGTGCCCTTTTCTTCTGTGCAAAGCTATACTCTTTGCATTAAAAAATAAAAGCAAACACGAAGCAGTCCAGGTGCCCGTGGTTCATGCCTGTAAGCCTGCCTACTTAGGAAGCCGAGATCTGAGGACTAAAGGTCAAAGTCAGCCTGTGCAGGAAAGTCCGTGAGCCTCTTACCTCCAACGAATCCCCTCAAAAGCCCAAAGTGGAGCTGTGGCTCAAGTGGGAGAGCACCAGCCTTGAGCACAAAACCTCAGGGACAGTGCCCAGGTCGGGAATTCAAGCTCCCGGGACTGGTGCGCGCGCGCGCGCGCGCACACACACACACACACACACACACACACACACACACACACACACACACACACACACGGACAAACAGCGTAAATGTCAGTTCCATATCCACCACAGGGGTGAAGGGCAGCAGGTAATTAGGAGCAATTAGCTGTGTCCCCTGCCGGGAAGCCGGGCACTTGCGTCCTTCCTGCTCGCGAGGGCGAGGTGGAAGTGCTGCGCTCCCGGAGCGGCGGCGGGCACCCGGCACGGAGTTGGCTCGGGAATGAGGGCTGAGCGGAGCGCCGGGCCGCCGCCGCCGCCGCCGCCGCCGCCTCCGCCTCTCCCTCCGCCCGCCGCCGCCGCGGTGGCCGCGGGCGCAGCAGTGCATTGTGGAGACGGCGCGCGCCGCGGCCCGGGACCGCGCGGCGGGAGCTGTCCGAGGTGCTGACCGTCCCGCCCGCGCCCCGCGCGCCCCAGCGGCCCCGGCCCCGCCAAATCCTACCCGGCCAGCCTCTCCGCCTCCCTCCGCCGGCGGATCTTTCTCTTGTAACCCAAGGGGCGCAACGGCCGGGGGAAACCATGGTGTTCGCTCCAGGTAAGCCCGCGCCTGGCTCTCCCACCAGGTGTCCAGGCGGGGAGCGGGGCCGGGACCCGGGGACGGCCGGAGGGCCAGGCCTTCGCCGGAGGACCCAGCTGCGCGCCTCGGACTTGCCGAGAGTGCGCGATCGGCGGCCGGAGCAGCGCCTCGGACCTGCCCCATCCGTCCTCTAACAACCTCCAGCCCTTCCCCGCCATCGTCCCTCCAGTCTCGTCCACACCCCGCCCCAGCACGGGCACCTGGAGGACGGGGAACTTCGCCCGCCGCACCGGCAGCCCCGGGCGGGAGGGCGGGGAGCTGGGCGAGGCGCCACTTCGGGGCCGATCTCTTCCACGGCTTCTTCCCCGCCCTTCGTAGAAGTGGCAAAGTGATCCGGTTGCTCCCGAGGAGACGCCGGCGACGCGGGTTAAGCCCGGGGAAAGGAGACGGAGGGCGGAGGAGCGCTACCCCTGAAGGGAATGGGAGCCGAAACTCTGGCCGCGGGACTGCAGCCGGCAGGCGGCTACTGCGGCGCCGCCGGGTGCGGTGGCTTTGGAGTGGGGCAGCGAGAGGTCTCGGTCTCTTTGCTGCTGTCCGCGGCTACAAGTTGGCGAAGAGTCAGCTTTGTGTGCAGACTGGGGCGCTTCCCTGGGACCGGGGGGTGCCGCGGCGAGGGGCAGCCTGGTCATTGTCATTGTTACCATCCATCCCATGACTTTGTACGGAGACATCACCCCCCCCCCCCCGCCGCCATAAGAGGAAGTGGGGAAGAGTGAGGGGCTAAAACTCCAGCTTTTTTTTTTTTTTTAAACAAGTCTTATCTTGAAAAGATTGTTTTCATTTGCCCTAGTCATACGCCACTGACAGCCAGAAAGGAGAAATACAATGCATTTTCAGAAGGGAAGAATTGAGTCTGAGTTAAAAAAAAATTCAGTTAGGCAAACTTGAGAGGAGGAAGTGAGCCCCTTCCTCAGGCGCAGGCTAGCTTGGGGGGCCGGGAACGTTGCTGGGGGCTCCGAGACTGACCACAGCCCGCGACTTGTAGGGCAATGCCCAGGGGCCCCTCTGCTGCTGCAAAGCAGGGCACTCAAGGGGCGAGCCGCGCGAGCTGCACAGAGAGGGAGAGGGGCTTGCAGCCCACACAGGGCCAAGAAGGGAAGCTGAAAAGCAACAATCCTTCCACAAATTTATTATCAGCTGGGCGCTGGTGGCTCACACCTGTAATCCCAGCTACTCAGGAGGCTGAGACCTGGGGATTACCATTCACAGTCAGCCTTGGCAGGAAAGTCCAAGAGACTCCTATCATCTATCAATCACCAAAAGCCAGAAATGGAACTGTGGCTCAAGTGGTAGAACTGCTAGCCTCGAGTGAAAAAAATAAACTCAGGCTCTGAGTTCAAGCCCCAGGACCAACACACACACACACACACACACACACACACACACACACACACACACACAGATTTATTAACTTTAAGAAGTTGTATAATTCAACTGGTCATTTTCTGAGTACCATGCATCTTGACCAATGTCACCACTTCCATTGTTTTCCCTGCCATCTGTTTGAACCACACCCATCCCCTAAAGTTATCTGGTTCCATTTTCACATAACTACATCCACTATTATGACTATTTTTTAAAATTTAATTTTATTGTCCGGGTGATGTACAGAGGGGTTATAGTTACATACATAAGGTAGTGACTACATTTCTTGTCAAACTTGTTACAAACTCCCTCATTTTTTCTCCATCTTCTCTCTTCCCCAATCCCCCCGCCAAGTTGTACAGTTTACAACATATTAACTTGTAAGTATCGCTGTTGCATTGGTTCACCTTTTGTCCCTTGTCTCACCATTTTGATGTTCCCCTTCCCTTCCCTAATTAAGATAAATGTATATACAATACCCAGGGTACCAAAATCAAATACAGTGACAACAGAAGCTAAACCATAAAGAAGAAAAATGCAAGAAAAAAGAAATAATTTCACATAGTACCTTTAAAATAACAACAATGAAAAACCACTTGTTTCCATATCTTGGAGTTCATTTCGCTTAGCATCATCTTATATGATCATATGTACATAGCTTTTGAACTATTGTGATACTCTGCTAGGACTATTCTAAATATATTCTAGTTATTACCAAGAGGGAAAACAGAGAGTCTAAGTTTCTTTGGGTCTACCTCACTTTACTTAGTGTGATTTTTTTCCCAAGTCTTTCCATTTCCTTACGAATGGGGCAATTTCATTCCTTCTTATAGAAGCATAAAATTCCATTGTGTATTTTCTTGATCCATTCATCTACTGAGGGGAAGGTGGGTTGGTTCCGTATTTTAGCATTGGTAAATAATGCTGCAATGAACATGGTTGTGCTGGTGGCTTTAGTATGGCCTTGTTTGTGATCCTTTGGGTAAGTGCCCAGAAGTAGGGTTGCTGAGTCATAGGGGAGCTCTATGTTACTCTTTTGAGAAACTTCTATACTGCTTTCCAGAGTGATTGAACAAGTTTACACTTGTAGTGTAGTAACATGACCATATTTTCCCATCTTTTTTCTCTCTCCACTCATCTGACCCCCTTCCTTTGACCAAACAGGTCTCAGTTTCCTGGTATTCATTTTGTTAAATTGTAAGTTATTCAAAAGAGTTATACCACTGGAATCCTCCCCTCTCCCCTAGTATACCACATCTGGTTAATTTATTTGTGTGCATATGCAGATGTGGCCCAAAGGTTACTTTGTGGGATTTTTTTTGTATTTATTATCAAACTGAATTACAGGGAGGTTACAGTTTCATACATTAGGCATTGGATACATTTCTTGTACTGTTTGTTACCTCTTCCCTCATTCCTCCTCCCCCTCCCCGTTTCCCTCCCTCCCCATGAGTTATTCAGTTCATTTACACCAAACAGTTTTGCAAGTATTGCTTTTGTAGTTGTTTGTATTTTTTTTTTATCCTGTGTCTCTCGATTTTGGTATTCCCTTTCAATTTCCTAGTTCTAATACCAGTATACACAGTTTCCAATATACTCAGATAAGATACAGAGATAGTGTAGGTACAATCACAGGAGGGTGATACAAGAAGATCATCAATAATAGAAGCTACAGTTACACATAGCATGTTGAGAGTAGTTACAACTGTGATATAACAATAATTTCCATAACATGGAGTTCATTTCACTTAGCATCATCTTATGTGTTCATAAGGGTATAGCTATTGGGCTCTTTTGTGATCCTCTGCTGTGGCTTGCCTAAACCTGTGCTAATTATTCTCTATAAGGGAGACCATAGAGTCCATGTTTCTTTGGGTCTGGCTCACTTCACTTAGTATAACTTTTTCCAAGTCCTTCCATTTCCTTACAAATGGGGCAATGTCATTTTTTCTGATAGAGGCATAAAATTCCATTGTTGTATATGTACCACATTTTCCTGATCCATTCATCTACTGAGGTGCATCTGTGTTGGTTCCAGATTCTAGCTATGACAAATTGTGCTGCGATGAACATTGTTGTGCTGGTGGCTTTAGTGTGATTTTGTTTGTGGTCTTTTGGATAGATACCCAAAAGTGGGGCTGCTGGGTCATAGGGGAGTTCTATGTTTAGCCTTCTGAGGAATCTCCATACTGCTTGCCAGAGTGGCTGAACCAGTTTATATTCCCACCAGCAATGAAGTAGGGTTCAATTTGTGGGATTTTTGTTGTTGTTTTTTTGTCAGTCATGTGGCTTGAACTCTGGGCCTGGGCACTGTCCCTGAGCTTTTCAGCTTAAGGCTAGCACTCTACCACTTGAGCCACAGCTCTACTTCCTGTTTTCTGGTGGTTAATTGGAGATAAGAGTCTCATGGAGTTTCCTGCCTGGGCTGGCTTTGAACTGAGATCCTCAGATCTCACCCTCCTGAGTAGCTAGGATTACAGGCATAAGCCACCAGTCTCTGACTTGTTAATTTGTTTTGTGTGTATGTGCTGGTACTGAGTCTTGAATGCAGGTCCTAACACTTTTGCTTGTCATTTTTATTCATAGCTGGTGCTCTACCACTTGAGCCATGTCTCCAGTTTTGCAACAGTTCTTTGTTACATTTACAAACTGTTTATCACTTGCATGCTTCCATCTCATCATCTTCAAGTTACTCTGTGAGATATGACAAGTCAGTACCTTAGAGATTTTTTGGGGGCAAAATGTCACACCAGCTTCATTGACTTCAGAGCCCACATCAGATATAGCCAGAGGAAATTCCTGTCATTCCCTCCAAAGTAGGAGCTGATGGTGTCCAGTGTTATGATTATTGATGCTGTCTAGGCATTTTTGATAAGCATGATCAAGGTGAAGGATGGCGATATGGTCTAGGCAAGGTGGCACACACTAGCAATACTAGCTACTAGGGAAACAAAGACAGGAGTGGGGCCATCTGAGGCAGTCTAGTCTAGGTGGGCAAGAACTTTGAGATCCTATCTGAAAAGCAAACCAAAGCAACATGTCTGTAGCACAAGCTATTTTTGTTTGGTGTGGCTCAACTGGTATACTCCCAAGCATGAGTTCAAATCCCAGTACCTTCAAAAGACAAAAATGAATTAAAAAGATGAAAAAACAACCCTGTAGTGAATGGTGAGCAATTTCTGAAAAAGACTTCCAGAAATGCACCTGGTTGAAGGGGCTCACAACCTGGACAAGTCTTTGCTTTTCCATTTCATGTTCCAGTTTGATATTATCATTTGTCTTTGGAGGGAAAAGGGAAATGATTTGCAACATCCAAGATAGCACAACTTATTTAGAGAGAACATATACAGAAACCTGTAGAACATTTTTGAACCATTTCTTCAATTGAGGTTTTCTGGAAAAACATAAGCATGTTTTACTTTTTCATCAATTGCTCATGTGTTTTCTAACTCAGACACTGATATTATTCTGAAAGAAAAAAATCCCCAATGGATTCTGGACTCTGCTAGATTTTCAGCAGTATGTTCTCCTTCCTAGCACATTGCTCTTCTAAATCTCCACAGTTTATAATCCAGGCTTCATATGAGTTAAGACAATATTCTCCCACTACTTTCCTCTAAATGACACTGTGCATTAATGATGGGAAGAAATAAAGCATGCACTAAACTCATTGCAAAATGAATAAAATTAAACTGAATAAAATACATATAGCAATAAATGATCAACTAGCAATCCATAAACTTAGATGAGAGGATATTTTACCCTTCAAAGCATAGTGGAGCTTTGTGGATTTTAACAAAACTAAGCAAGAACTGCACAGTTTGGGTCTTTCCTTTGGCTAACTGGCTGGCTTTTTGTATTAAAGTTGTATTTCTTTACTTGACTTAAAAGCAAGTTCTGGGCCAGAGAAACGGAGAGTTGGAAAAGGACTTTATATAACCCGAGTTGAGATTTGGTCTCAACATGTGCTAAAAAATACACTTCCTTTCACTTGTTTTAGTTAGTTGTGGGTGAAAAAAAAGTAGGGATTAAGTTAGGCAGGGCCTTTGGGTGGTTTCTTGTTTTGTTTAGTGTGGATTCACTTCTTTATTTTCTCTCTCCTTTGTCATTAGTAGATGCTGCAATTCAGAGGATTTAAATTTTGTGCATGCTAACTTTTAAACTTAAGAGCAATGGGCTGTGGCCACTAATTTTTTTTTAATGATTTAGATACTTGAAGCCTATTTGCTCATTTCTTTTTCCATCTATGGGAGTTATAAAAATTAATAAAAGTTAAAATTGATATCAATCTATTAGTTCTTCTGTATGGACTATATATTTGTTAACAAAATGTCAAGCTAAATTGGGCCACATCACTTAGGCTAAGGAGAAAACAAACACACAAAACCTCCATCCAAACAAACAAAAACCCTCTAAACTCTGCTTCTTAAAAAATCTCTTGGGGGCTGGGGATATAGCCTAGTGGCAAGAGTGCCTGCCTCGGATACACGAGGCCCTAGGTTCGATTCCCCAGCACCACATATACAGAAAACGGCCAGAAGCGGCGCTGTGGCTCAAGAGGCAGAGTGCTAGCCTTGAGTGGGAAGAAGCCAGGGACAGTGCTCAGGCCCTGAGTCCAAGGCCCAGGACTGGCCAAAAAAAAAAAAAAAAAAAAAAAATATATATATATATATATATATCTTGGGCCTGGGAATGTGGCTTAGCGGTAGAGTGCTTGCTTACCATGCATGAAGCCCTGGATTCAATTCCTCAGCACCATATAAACAGAAAAAGCCGGAAGTGGCGCTGTGGCCCAAGAGGTAGAGTGCTAGCCTTGAGCAAAAAGAAGTCAGGGACAGTGCTCAGGCCCTGAGACCAAGCCCCAGGACTGGCAACAA
Organism: Perognathus longimembris pacificus; assembly: GCF_023159225.1. NCBI lineage: Eukaryota > Metazoa > Chordata > Mammalia > Rodentia > Heteromyidae > Perognathus > Perognathus longimembris. The sequence continues at coordinate 5,336,361 of NC_063175.1, read as the reverse complement.
AACAAAACAAAACAAACAAAAATCTCTTTATTTCTCCTCCTATCATCTCTGCACACTTGAAGCCAACAGTTTTAGAGAATGTGAGAAGATTTACAAGGATATCACCAGGGCCCAAAGGAGAAGAATGAAAAAGCCAATCTGGAGAAATCTTTGTCCCCACTTACAATACTAAACCCATCTAATTACTTAATTTGTGGCCATAGTGAAAGCTTCTGTTTATGAGGGGGAAGTCTTGAGGGGATACATCTGGATTTCCTCTGTGGGATTGTTGGTGTTTGAGGTGGGGTATGAAGGCATTCTTATTACTTATAGACAAAATCCAAGGGGAAGAAGAAAGAAAGACCACTGGCCATTGACAGTGAAGTTACCAAAGCGCAGAAGAGAATGTCAGGGTGTTCTTGGTCTAACTTCAGGAGGAAATGAAGGTATCTTCACAAATTTGAATATCTCTTTACTGCCATTGTTGCAAAGAGTCTCAACTCTGAAGAATCAGAATAGTTACTCCTGCCTGGAGGAAAGGCTAGTAAGGGAACAGAGAATAAGATGGAAAGTTAGGCTGATGGACTTTCCTTTATCAATGGTTCATTCCCCGATTCCTTCAGTGATTAGCATGTATTTCAGGGGTTAAGTCATGTGGTTGGGCTTCAAATGTTTTTGACTTCTTTGGATTTGCTTCAAGTCAGATGTCAATAAAAAGACCTTTTATTCTCTTGCACATAAATTATGCAAAGTATGATAATGAAGATTTCATGAAGATATAATGGTAAGGAGGTAAACAGGTCACTCCTGACATAGGAGCTTAGTTTGGGAAGCATTTACTGTGAGCAGGTCTAGAGGAAGCTACCAAAGACACTTAATGAAATATTTATTGCAAATTAGTTATAGCTCTTATACATTTATGTAAACCTCCTACCAATTCCTGAGAGATTGATGAATAAATTATATAGCACACTGTCTTAGTTGTCAGACTTCTAATCTGCCAGCTCAGTAAGACCTCTTCTGTTAGTTTATTCTTTTAGTCTTTTTAAAAAAGCTTTTATTCACTAAAAAATTGCACATACTAAAATTGATCTTTTGGCATGTAAATGCTGAGTTTTAACCCATGTATGAATGAGTGTAATAATCACAGAACAGTTTTGTTTACAGTGTAGTTTTTCCTTGTGTTACATCTTAGAGTCAAGTCCTTCTGACTAAGCCCTTTACACTCTGGTGGTCACTGATCAGCTTTCTAGTTCTAAAAATTTCTTGCATTTCATATGAATGAATTCCTGCAGGGGCTTGGTCCACTGGGGTTGCTGGAACAAAATACCATGACCCGATTTCTTATCAACAATGAAAGTTGATTTCTTAGAGTTTTGGAAGCTAGGCAGGGCTCTACCTTCAACAGAGGACTCTGGAGACCATTGATAGGCAGTAACATTTGAAAACTGACATCTTTTACTCATTGTCATGTTGGTACTAAGAATCTGTTACTTCTTATTGTTGAGCAGCAGCCCTTTGTATGGCAACATTCAAAGTTGTTTATTTCTTCTTCCCCTAGGTTATTTGAAAGTTTTGGTGATCATGAGTAAGGCATATGAAATACATTTGTGTGAACATAGATTTTACTTTGTCTGGGATAGATACCCCTGGCTTCAGATTGCTGGATGACACAGTCAGCACAAGCCTAGCTCTTTTCTAGAAGCTGTCTTTTAAATTTAATTTAATTTTTATTTTTTATAACTGGAGATTAAACTTAGAGCTTTGTGTTTGCTAGGCAGCTGCCCTTTCAATCAAGCCATGTCTCTGACCCCTTTTGCTTTAGCTTTTTTTCAAGTATGGTTTTGTGTTTCCATGCATATTGCTGCAATTGGGAGGATTTCATTCACTTTTGTGGGTAATATTCTATTGCATGACAGCCAGTTTGACTAAGATGAGATAGTATCTCACTGTGCTTTTCCTAATTGCTAACAATATCATTTTCATGTAGAGGTCAGGTTTTTTTTTTTTTTTTTCAATTTTGGGTTATCAAGGTTTCCCTCCACCCACCCATTTTTGCTTGTTGTTGGGCATCAAACACAGGGCCTTGCACATGTAGGCAAGTGCTGTCCCACTGAGCTATACCCTCAGCCTTGTACGGGATTTTTAAAAAAAAGTTTCTTGTCTATTCTGAATATTAAATCTTTGGTTGGATGAATAGGTTGCAAACTTCTGTCCCATTCTGTAGTTTGTTTATTTCCTTTGTTGTAGAGAAGCTTCTTAGTTTGGTAAAATCTTACTGATTTTTTTACTTGTGTTTGGGGGGATCATATCTTTGTTCAAATCAAGGTCCTGAGGTCTTTTTCTCACATTGTCACCTAGAGTTTCATAATTTGAAGTCTTACTTTAAGTCTTTAATTCATTTTGAGCTTATCTTTATATATGGCGAGAGATAGGGATATAATTACCTTTCTTTGTGTATAAAACTATAGATTTATTTTTGGGATTTCTGTTCTGTTCCATTAGACTATGTGTCTGTTTTGATGTCAGTACCATGCTTTTCTGATGACTATAGTTTTGTATTATATTTTGAAGTGAGGAATTGTGATTTCTGCTTTTATTTTTTCCAATTTTTTTCTGGATATTTGTAATCTTTTGTGGTTCCATATAAATTGTAGAAATAATTTTTCTAGCTCTGTAAAATATGTCATTCTTATTTTCATAGGAATTGTGTTGAATCTGCACATTATTTTGGACAGAAAGGACATTTCAACAGTAAAAATTCTTTCAGTCCATGTACATGAGAAATCTTTCCATTTTATGTGTATCTTCTTGAATTTCATTAGTGCTGTATATATTTTTTATTATAGAGACCATATACTTCTTATTTCTAGATATTTTTGTAGATAGCACAATTAAAATTGCTTTCTTCCATGGGTTATTTAAAATTGTATTGTTTACTTTTCAATTATTTGAGAATTCCCTAGGTATCTTTCTGTTATTGATTTCTAGTTTCATTTTGACTGCAATCAGAGCATAAACTTTCTGATTTCAACTGTGAAAAATTTGGTAAGATATGATTGAGTCATCATATGGTCTATCTTATTGTTTCATGTGCACTTGGAAACAATGTATGTTCTGTTCTTTTTGGGGTAGATTGTTGCACAAGTATTATTATTATTATTGCTGGTTCTGGGGCTTGAACTCAAAGCCTGGATGCTGTCCCTTGAGCTTTTTTGTTTAAGCATAGCATTCACAGCTCTACTTCTTCCTTTCCAGTGGTTATTGAATATGTGGGTATCACCGACTTTCATGCCCATTTGTTTTGAACTGGATGCTCAGATCTCAGCCTCCTGAGTAGTTGGGATTACAGGCCTCAAGCACTGGCACCCAGCACACAAATGCCATTTTTATTCCATTGCTATTATTCAGTTCTTCTAGATCCTAGATAATATTTAGCCTACTTGGTGTATCTTCCTAGGAGAGGAGTACTGGAGTCTTCAGCAATACCTGTAGATTTTTTATTTCTCTTGAAACTTTTCCTTCATATATTTATACTATCCTATTGGGCACATGTACATTTAAGGTTGTTGTGCCCTATTGGTAAATTGACCCTTTAATCATGAGGTACTGTTCCTCCTTATGCCTGATAATTTTCTTTTTTCTTTTTGTTGGCTATGGGGCTTAAACTCAGGGCCTGGAGCTTTCCCTGTTTCTTTGTGCTAAAGGCTAGTGTTCTACCACTTGAGCTACAGCACCACTTCTGGGTTTTGAGTAGGTAATTGGAGATAAGAGTCTCTTGGAGACTTTTCTGTCTGGGCTGGCTTTGAACCTCTGTCCTTAGATACTGCCTCCTGAGTAGCCAGGATTACAGACGTGAGCCACCAGAGCCTGGTGTATGCCTGATAACTTTCTTCTGAAGTCTGTCGTGACCAATAATCATTTTAGGGTTGTTTTTGGTAGTGGCTATTATTATATAGTAGAATCTCATTTATAAACTCCCTATTTTTGAATTTTCCTCCTTACTCTTTTTTTCTTTCCTCCTTACTCTTATTTGCTTGTGACCCCCTCCCCCAAATGAGTGCAACCCATTTTCTGTTATCCAGGCATGTGCAGAGTAGTAACGTATTCCAGTCTCAAACTTGCCTATTTCCTGCTGCCGTTGAATCCTCTCCCTTTGTGAGTCAGTTTTTAACCTGTAAACAAGTAAGATTTTCATGTGCCGTGATTTCCATAGTATTACCCATTTGTTGATGATTTCATATTTAAAAATGTCCCCTAAATAGTGTTGTGCTAACAGTCACAAGCACAAGAAGACTGTGATGGCTTGTAGAAAAATTTGTGTCTTAGGAAGTGTCACGGGGGCATAAATGCAGTGATACTGGCTCTGAGTTTTAATGCCAATGAACAAATAGTGACTATTAAGTAGGGTCTAAACAGAAGTACACATAAAACAAGGTAATATGTTGGTCAGTGGAACAAAGTGTTATGGTAGAGGCTGGAGAAGTTAGCCATCTTTGTCTGAAAACCCACAATCCTGGACTTGCTGACTCACTGTTTAGAACAACGTTTCAAAGCTCTCTTGGCCTATGCCTGTGATTGTAGCTACTCAGGAGACTGAGGCCCGAGGATCATAGTTCAAAGCAGCCCAGACAGGACAGTCCATGAAATTCTTATTGCCAAAGAACCAACAAAAGTTCCAAGTGGATGTGTGGCTCAGGTGGTAGAGTGCTAGCCTTGAGTAGAGAAAACCAAGTGAGAGCAGGAGGCCCTGAGTTCAAGCCCTTGCACTGGAGCTTGTATTCTTTTTACAAAGAAGTAAAAACAATATAAAACTGAACTAAAAGTAGCTTTTTAGAATTAACTATTGTGCATGATGAGAATTAACTATATGTTACTTTCATCCTTTTAAATTAACTTTTTCATTATTTCCAGTGTATTTTCTTATAGATAGAGAAGTATTAGGTATTGGTTTTTAATCAAATGTGGCTGTGAGGGCATCTTAAACTGATTTCTGACAGCCTAGATGTCTTTTCTTTATAATTGCTATATTTTTTAGTTCTTCATTACCACTTTAAGTTACACTATATTTTATCATTTCAAAATTTATGTTGCTATAATTTTAGAAGTTGATAAGTTATGGTTAATTAAAAAGAAACAAAAGACTATCACCCAGCATTAATACTGTTTCATACACAACTTCCAAGTCTTTGTTCTACGTATACATTTCTCATTAAAAAATTATCCTAACATGCATATTACTTTTGACAGGACTGTTTTCATAATGTGCTATTATCATCTTTTCATGCCATTCAGTTCTAATACACACACATGCCGGGGGGTTTTTAGCCTCCTGTGCTCTCCTGTCCTGCAGGGCAGGATGGGATAGCACACCCCACGCGGATGGGTCCAGGAAGAGGATAAGAGGGCTGACAGACTGCCACCCAGCCCCCCTCTCAAAGGAGGACACACAGACAGTCCAGGAGCCAGTCACCACTAAGACTCCTTTAATGGCAGCAATGAGCTGTTCTTTTAAAGGGGTTGGAGGGCGGCGGAAGGGGAGGGGTACATGCACCTACGTAGGGGCTGGGATTTGATGCCAGAGCTGTCTGTCAGGGTGGAGCTCCGAGGGACCTCCCTAAGGGGTGGCCCACATCTACATCACAACCCACAGGACCGCCTTCGGGTTCACCACCAGGTGCCATCTTTGCTACACAGGGTCCCATGGCTGGGAGGTGGGGCCAGCTAGAACCGTCTCTTAAGGATGCAAGGCATCCAGGCGGGCGTGCCCCCCCCCCCCCCCCCAGTTATTTTTTCTTTTTGTGTCAGTACTGGGGCTTGAACTCATGGCTTGGGTGCTGTCTCTGAGCTTCTTTTGCTCAAGGCTAGCACCCTACCATTTGAGCCACAGCTCCATGTCTGGCTTTTTCTGAGTAGTTTATTGGAGCTAAGAGTGCTATAGACTTTCCTACCCAAGCTGGCTTTGAACCATGATCCTCAAATGTCAGTTTCCTGAGTAGCTAAGTTTATAGGCATGAGCCACCAGTTCCTGGCCTTGTTTTATTTTATTATTATAATTTTTATGTATGTATATGTGTATGTATGTATGTATTCACTTATTTAAACTCAAGGCTTCAAGCTTGCTAGACTGATGCTCTACTCTAACCCTACAGACTTTTTTTCTGGTTATTATTATTTTTTTTTGTCAGTCCTGGGGCTTGAACTCAGGGCCTGGCTGCTGTCCTTGAGCTTTTGCTCAGTGCTAGCACTCTACCACTTTAGCCACAGTGCCACTTTGACTTTTTCTGTTTATGTTGTACTGAGGAATGGAACCCTGGTTTTCATGAATGTTAGGCAAGCACTCTCCCATTAAGCCACATTCCCAGCCCTATAAAATAGCTTTCTTAGGTTGAGGATTAAAGCACAGGACTAGCTGGGCGCTGGTGACTCACACCTATAATATTAGCTATTCAAGAAGCTGAGATCTGAGGATTGATGTTCAAAGCGAAGCTATAGGTCAAAGAGCACTAGCCTTGAGCACAAAAGCTTAAGCACAACACCCAAACGCTGAGTTCAAGACTCAGGACTGGCACACACAAAAAAGCACAGGGCTAAGTACAGTGTGTCTTGCTCCATAGGTGTGATGAAGATATTTCAGTTATTTAACAATCATTCAAATATGAAGCAAAGTTGCAAAAGTTTGTGTGGAGGAACAGATAGGCCTGATTTAAACAACTTACTCCTGCAATTTCCATTCTCACTTGTTATTGAATAAAGTATTCAATGCTGATGATTTTCACATTTACAAAATAAAGCTCATAATGTGTTATTTTCCAGAGTAGTAATGAAGATAAAGATGAAGTACTTACTACTCACAATAGCAAAGGTATCAAACTATTTCCCATCAGTGGATGGATAAAGCAAATGTACTTCAGATACAAAATGGAGTATTTTTCACTCAGAAAAGAAATGAAATCCTGTAATTTGCAGCAAAATTGAAGGCAGTGGAGGCTACTAAGAAAAATAAGGCAGGCATAGTAAGAAAAACAATGAAGGCTTGCTATTATACATAGAAGCTAAAATATTGCCTTGAATATGGAATAGTGATTACTAGAGGAAGATGTGTGTGTGTGTGTGTGTGTGTGTGTGTGTGTGTGTGTGTGAATGGTGATAGATAAAAGTAGGTTGGATAACAGGTATTGAAACAGGTAGATAAAAGGCAAGTGGCTAGCCAAGCACTGGTGGTTCAGGCCTATATAAACCTAGCTACTCAGGAGGCTGAGATCTGAGTATTGAAGTTCAAAACCTGCCCAGGCAGGAAAGTCTGTGAGACTTTTATTTCCAATTAACCACCAGAAAAGTGGAAGTGGAGCTACGGCTCATCAAAGTGGTAGAGTGGTAGTCACAAAGGGACAGTGCTGAGTCCCTGAGTTTAAGCTGCACAACAGATGAAAAACAAAACAAAACAGGCTGTATGGTCTGTATTCTGTAGCATACTATGATGTCAATAGTCTATGATAATCTGTTCTGCATTTCTATGAAGATTTAGAAGAGAGGAACACAAAATCTCCAAATCTAAAGAAATATCATGGGGATGAAAATGCTAAGCACCCCGATTTGATTGCTTCATATTCTATGAATATGCATATTCACTGTATTCATATGTACAATTAGTACATTTTAATAAAAAGTTAAAAACAATCAAGAGTGAAAAAAGATGAAGGGCTTGGCCAAAAGTAGACTAAGCAGTAGCTATTGCTGCTGTGGTTTTAAAGGTGATTTGTGTTTTACACACATGCACATATATGATCCCAAGATTGGACTATCAGGGTCGGATCTGCCCATCTTACTCTGCTAAGAAGACTCACTTAACAGATCCCTCACCGGGGCAGAGGTTTATGAAACTTTAAAGCAAAATGCTATCACAAGCTGAACTGATGATAAAGCAGATGTCTGAGTGCGTCCTGGGATGAATAAGTTATGAATCATGGAAAGTTGCTGTTGAAAGGCTAGCAGCTGCATGCTTGAGAGCAGATGGCCAGCTTGCTGATCTGAATAATTCTGATCTTGTCTAAATTTAAAAACTGAATGTGTTAAGGTACACGGATGAATGCCTCAGAACATCAAGCAGCTCTGAATGATGCTTTTCTGGTGAGGGTATAATTCATTATCTTTTAAATACTTTTTACTTAGTTGGGGGTAAATTTATAGTTTTAGGTATTGTTTTCCATTGTTTCCATTGTTTTCTATTTGTTTCCCATTCTGTGATTTTATATCTTAGTCACTCATACACTCTTTGATGTGTTCTCTGAACATTGTCTTTACTCCCTAAGAGAAGAAAGCCACAGGATGTGTGTGTGTGTGTGTGTGTGTGTGTGTGTGTGTGTGTGTGTGTGTATGTATGAGACAAGCACATAGTCATTAGCTAGAGATTTAAGAGAGGGACTAGAGTTTTCTTTTTACAAACACTCCCTTTGTAAGTGGCTGTAAGCCTGCCTTTTTCTTGTCATATTCCTTTATTTTTCAGTCTGAGACTGGGACTCAAATTCGGTACATGATGCTTTTGCTCATTGGCTGGTGCTCTTACCTCCTGAGCCACATCTTAAACCCCTGTATTCATATTCTAAATGATCATATACCAGCATGCTTGGAAGCTTAGCACCTTGGTCTGGGTAGAGATTTTACCATGGAGGTATCAAGAGATGATGACTATTGAGCAAAATGAGGAAGCTTGCATTTGTGAAACATCTGCTGTGTGTCTGCTGTATCAGATAATCCCTTTTCAATAAGGGACAACTTTGCCAAAGTAAATCTTGAGTGAAATATTTCTTTCAACGTGGTTAAATGTTGTTCCATGTTGCTTATGGTCACAGCTGATGTTTGCTGAAATAAACAGAAATGTATTTTTTTTTCAAATGTAAAGAAGTAGTCCTTATGGTATGCAAGAAATATTCTCAAATGATGAACATCTTGAGTGTTCTGGACAGTATGGTGGGTCTATAAATTAATCAATTTAAGCAGGATGCCTATATAAAGCCCACATTTTGTGCTGGATAAAAGAAGTCGCTAGCCATTATCTCCATGGAATTTATTCCTAGCATTTTTGTGTACTTATTTCTGCCTTTTGATTTTAATTTTACATTTTGTGATAATAAAAACTAAAACTGTATACTTTTTTTTTGCAGCACCATAGATATTTCAATCACCCCCCCAAGCAGGGATTTTAAACTGAAATTTCATATAGCTCTAATTGCAATCTGACTTGTGCTACAGCACTATTACTCTACCACATGATCAAGCCACCAATAAATAATAGTATTTTACTCCAAAGAAAATTTAAATCAGAAGAATAATATCTATAGCTCACTTAGCCTTTTATTCTTTCTTGTAACTACAGGCCAATGGTAGTTGCACTAAGCCATTGGCCAGTGGAAAGGAACTTGGTAAAAATGATTGTCTGCCCCCTGCCCCCTCCTCCCCCAATACTCTCAGTGGATCTCCACCTCCTGCTAGGATTACAGGCTTTCGCTACTAGACACTATGTTGGAAATATACAACTTGTGGGAGAGGGGGGTTGGGAGGAAAAAATGGGAGAAAATGAGAAAGGGGGTGACACTGTTCAAAAAGAAGCATACTCATTACCTGACTTAGCCCTCGGTATATAACCTTTACAACACAGTTTCAAAAAGAGCATGCTAGGCAATGGCTGGTGCAGTAAAGTTGAGAAGCACTTATCTGACTGCAAAGGGCAAGCTCAATAGGCAGGTGATTGCCTGCTTCTTTTGCCTCCTTGTATGTTTCCTCTTGGAACTTACAAATGCTTGGCATGTGTAGTAGGAATGAACAAATGAGTAAGTGAATGAATGGATAAAAGATCATTTCCCTTTTTATTTTGTAATCTTTACACTATAGTAAAAATTAACAGATGTTTCTAACTGCTGTACACATGAGACTCCGGGAATCCCGGTGCTGCCTCTGGCTAGAGAAATACACCCCCCTGTTAACTCTGGTAGTCCTGCAAGGTGCTTACTCTTCACATACTAGGAGTGGTCTTGTCCCTTTTCTTCATGGTAATCTCCATCTTTTGATCACTGTAGTATCATACAATCAGAATCACCCCCAGAACTGGCAGTCTCCAGGACTGTGGACAGCCATAGGTGTACACCAAGGACACTCAGGGCGACATTCTCTTTCTTGTGGATACATGCAGGCAGGGGCAGCTGCCATGCCAGCTGTTTGGGGGGTGGAAATTGGGAGGATCATGGTTCAAGGCCAACTTGGGGAAAAAAGGCTGATGAGACCCCCCTCCCCTATCCCAATCTCACGATCTGGGATTACATGTCCATGATATTAGCTATTCAAATGGCACATGCAGGAGAATCAAGGTTCAAATCATGCAAAGACAAGATCCTATGTGAAAAATTAATAAAGTAAAAAAAAGGACCAGGTACATGGCTCAAATGGCAGAGCACCTGCTTAGCAAGCACAAGGCTCTAAGTTCAGACCTCAGTATATTCTTTTGCCTGATTGGTCAAAGGCAAAGCTTGTAGATGGACAACGAGTCCAGGCTGAAGCAGGAGTAAGCTCAGAACCCCAGTGTGAGAGCTCAGGGCTCTCCCTTCAGTGGTGCACTGGGGCCTGGAGTAGCTCAGACAATAGAGAGACATTGTCGGGTTCCACTTTCAGACAGGCACATTTCCAGCACAGGAGGAAATAATCGAGGCAAGTATTTTATCAAATCAATTTTCCCTTAGAGTCAAGGATTGTAATTTTTCTTACATGACTTAACTTAGGAGCAATTTGTAGATGGTAAAATAAAAAAGCATGTTTATTATTTATAGCATATTTGTAGGATGCATTAGTCTGAAGATAAATGCTTAATCTTATTTAGTATGCTGTGACTCACTGTGTTTTGAAAGACTTGTAATTGAATTGCCCAAAAATTTCTTTTTATATATTGAAATAAAAGGTAATTATAATATAAACTATTAGCTTATACTATTATAATTAATCATGTAATAATTATATTAGATATTTCATTATAATGACCTGTTAGTTTATATTATATATAATTATAACATTCTCAATTAATTTTAATACTTTTATTTTTATTTTTTATAATTTTATTTTCTTATATTATCTATAATCATCTTTTATAGCAGTATGCATATATATTATGTATCTAATATAATATATATAATGCTTTCACATCTTCTAAACAGTAATTCAAAGTTAACATATGAAATAGGCTTTGAATGAGAAACTTGAATTTAATACAAGGTTTTTCTACTTTTTTTTTTTTTCGGCCAGTCCTGGGCCTTGGATTCAGGGCCTGAGCACTGTCCCTGGCTTCCTTTTGCTCAAGGCTAGCACTCTGCCACTTGAGCCACAGCGCCACTTCTGGCCATTTTCTGTATATGTGGTGCTGGGGAATCGAACCCAGGGCCTCATGTATACGAGGCAAGCTCTCTTGCCACTAGGCCATATCCCCAGTCCCAGTTTTTCTACTTTTTGATTTGAAGAAAGTTACTTAGTCTTTCTAAACCTCAGTTTACCTAATTATACAACACTAATAATCTCTTATCCTGTGGAGTTACAATCAAAATTCAAAGAAAAATTTAAAATGTTCTTGATGCACTGAATATCACATGTAAATCTGATTAATACATGTTATTTAAGGTTTAATTTTAATTAAAGTCTCAATGTGCATGGATCTATCAGAGGAAAAACACAATGTTCTTTGGAATTCTTGTGAGTCAACCCTCAACCCCTCTTTTTTTTTTGTGCCAGTCCTGGGCCTTGGACTCAGGGCCTGAGCACTGTCCCTGGCTTCCTTTTGCTCAAGAGTAGCACTCTGCCACTTGAGCCACAGCACCATTTCTGGCCGTTTTCTACATATGTGGTGCTGGGGAATCAAACCCAGGGCGTCATGTATACGAGGCAAGCTCTCTTGCCACTAGGCCATATTCCCAGCCCTCAACCCCTCTTTTTGAGACAGGGTCTTGCCAGGCAGACCATGCTGACCTTGAAGATAGCCTTCCAAATGCTGAGATTACTTGACACTTGTGCCTCAACACTTGGCTATAATCAGCACTTTGCAAGATTCCACTGTTGCCACTGAGCTTCCGAGGTCACAGCTTTCATGGGGCACTGGAACTGCACGATCTTCCTGCCTCCCTAAGACCAGCAGACCCAAAGCCATCATTGGTGTCTGAAATGAACTATTTTAACCCCTTGAAGATTTTGAAAGAGCTATAGAGTTTAAAAAGCATTGGTGTCACTATTGTGTGCACATGTATTTGTGTTATATATGTGTGCATGTATTATTATATGTATGCATATGCATACACACATGTACACACTTAAAGTTGGCTTGAGAAACCACTTGAAAATTTTTATCTACTGGCACTTTTCTCTTTTTATGAGAGTTACTACACATCCTTCCCTTCATCTTACTTTGTTCTGAGGTGGGAGCAGGGGAGAGGCATCTAATTTTCAGGAAAGGACCTGAAGTCTGAGCCCCATGTCTTGGCAGTTGGGTCTTCTGGCGTCTTTAGGACTAAAGCACTTGGATTGCCTAGCAAGGTTGGAGGTTGTGGACATCTATACTTCTAAGGCGATGGTTCTTTAGAGGGAATTTCCTTTCTCC